>NW_027118682.1:0-654531 GCF_036417845.1 Apteryx mantelli | reverse complement strand
CAAGAAAGAAAAATAAGAAAATGATCTAAAATGAAGAAATGTTTTGTTACACTTCCCAGCTTTTAAATTTTTTTGTGTTCTTATTGTCTGTCTTTGCTTTGTTGTCTTTTTTTTTAATATACTTTTTTTTTTTTTGAAAAGGAAAGCGATTTCCAGAATTGGGTTGGGATGCAGTCACAGGGTCAATGATGGCTGGTGCCGTTGTAGGTGCCCTGGTCCACTCTACCCACCCTCTATCTGCAGCTTCAAGGGGCTCCGGTCTTCCGCAGGTCCCCTGTGAGAGCTGCCAGGCCTAGGGAGGTACCTCAGACATACCAGGACCTCTCCACGTGCCACTGGGTGCTTGTGGTTAGAACAGAGCTCTGCCTGAAAAGGTGGAGAAGAGTTTTCAACATTTAAAAAATATGAGCACACTTTCATCAGCTAAAATGACTAATTTTAATGTCTACTTTTCCCATGATAAAATAGTGGAAATGTTCAGGCAGGGTATGAATCTCAGGAGAAGAAATATTGATCTGCCCCTCAATTTGTTACCACTGCTCTGTCTATTATGCTGTGGATGTAATCTCAGTAATTCCTCACATATTTTCACATGTCCTGATTAAATTGATCATTTCTAAAGGCATCTTTGCATCAGACGAACTAGACATATCTTACTCTTTATCCATCAGATACCTCTCAACTCTCCAGCTGCTGCTCTGAGCTTCAGGGCGTCTGAAGCCTGCCTCATCTTTCAGGAGTCTTACTGTCTCTTTAGCCAGCTCCTTAGTTCTGTCTCTATCTTTCCTTTCCTGTCTATCTGTCAAAATCAATTCAAGGAGGGTTATTCCTTGTGGAAAGCGGACCACACTGGAGGCAGCTTGCACTTAACTTACAGTTGAGGAGTGTCTTTTACCTTTTATTAAACTGTATCCTATTTTATTTTTGCTTGTTGGCAGTTGAGAAAAATCCTCCTGTGTCTGCAGCTAGTTGTCTAAGGAAAGCAGGCGGGAATTGGTGCGTAGGAGCTGTAACATTCAGCTACAGACTCGAGTGGAAAAAAGTTAGATTTTAACAAGAGTCGTATAAGTCCCCAGTGGCTGATGAGAGAAATGGCAGGGTTGGGGAGGTGAGGAGGAAAGTTGTCCATAAAGGTCTCATATGGAAAATACTGCTTTTCCTACATGTCTGGACTTCATTAGGAGACCCTCTGGGTCAGTATGACTTGGAGAATGTGGCTATCACTTATTCTGTAAGCTGAAAAATGAAGGAAGCTTAAAAAGGAGAAATCCTTTCTTTTTCAGGTGCTCATGGAAATCTTGCTCTTGTAAATACACTCCTGAATCCTCTCCAATTAGGCACACAAGAATTGAAGAACTGAAGAAAATTAGGGGGAGTGACATGCCTTGTTAGGGCTTTTGGCATTTTAATGGCCTCTCAAGTGTCTTTGGTGCTGAGTCCATGAACCTCAGATACTGAGAAGAGACTGAACAAGCCTCTCAAGAAATTAAAAGCAGAAGTAAATTCCAAAGTTTCTTGGAGCGTTAATGGGTCCCACTGAGGGTTGTTACCAGGGAAGGCTCCCCAGGGGCTGATGAGAGCAGAAAGCTGGAGGCCCTGATTGCAGGTAGGCAAAGGCAATGTGCAGGTAGCTCTGATGCCAAGTAAGCCTTGATGTGTTTTATCAAGCAGAATGGCCAGGCACTGACACCCAGCCCCTGGGCAGGGTGATCTTTTCCCTCGTGCTTTGCTCAGGGCTCTTCCTGGGGGCAGTGTGAGGGTGGGGGTGTGCAACGCTGAGTGCAGGACAGTGATACAGCACCTCCTGAGTCCCCGGGGACGAGAAGGCAGCGAGGTCACAGTGCTTTAAGGAAACACCTTCTTGAGGGCCTCAGTGGCAGGGACCATGCCATAGCCAAGAGGACAAAGAGCTCAGTTTTGTAGGCAGCTTTCAGCCTTGGCAGTGCCCATGGCTGTCTCCACTACAGGCTGTCCTACGCTGTCCCACGCCTGTGTCTGTTTCCCCGCAGACTGTACACACCAGCCTGCTTTGCCACCTTGTTCTCACCCATGGATGTCCCTACCTCTACTCATGTCTCTCTGTCCTCACTTGGTTTTCCTTGAAGCACAAAGGCAGGGGCTGATCACAGACACCCTCTGGGTGACCTGTAGCACCACAGCACTACCCTTCAAGTGACATTCCCTTTTCCTGATGTTACATCTGAACCCCACAAGCTGCTGTTTGTGGCTTTTTTTCCCTTCTCATGCTTTTTCCCACTACCAAGAAAAGCTCCATCGTCTCTGAAATCACCCTTCAAGCAGTTACAAGCTACTACTCTCCTGCCCTTCACCCCCACTTCATCAGGCTAAAGAAGCCCAGGTAGCCCAACCTCTCCTCATGGATGCGGTTATTCCTCCCTACTCACAGGACTTGACACTTCTCTTGTAATTCTCCATGAGGTGTCTGTTGGCCGAATCACCCAAGTTTCTCAAGGTCCTTCTAGACTGAAGTGCCTCTGTGTCAAAAAAAAAAAAAGAAAAAAAGAAAAAAAGAAAAAAACCCCCCACAAAACGGGAAAGGATTAGCAGGTGTGGGCTGACTATATGAGAGGGGATAAGGATGTTAAAAGGCACAAACTTAGAAGGGGGAAAGGGGGGGGAAAAAAAGGGGGAAATTAAAAGTGAAGCAAAGGATTGATCAAGACTGTTTGGGGGAGTCCTGCCAAGAAGCCCTGCATCTGAACAATTCTGAATGGAGGAGGAGAAGAAAGCTGACCTACTTCCACTGTTAAGGGGAACACGTGTGCTTTCCCTGACATCGACAAGCTAAGACCCAGAGGGGGAAGAATCACAGACTCCATCAGGGTGGAAGGGACCTCAGGAGCTCTCTAGCCCAATCTCCTTGCTTGCAGCAGGGTCAGCTCTGGGGTCAGCCATGGTGCTCAGGGCTTGATCCAGTCTGGTCTTGGAAACCTCTGAGGGAGGAGACGGCACAGCCTCTCTGGGCAACCAGTTCCAACGCCTAACCATCCTCTTAGTGGAAAAGCGTCTCCTTATCCCCTGCATGAACCTCTCTTCTTTCAACTTATGCCCATTGTCACTTGTCCATCTACCACGCACCATGGTGAAGATCCTGGCTCTATCTTCCTGGTGACCTCCTTGTAGCCTTTGGAAGGCTGTTATGAGGTCCCTCCAAAGCCATCTGTTTTGCAGGTTGAACAAGCCCCATATCTTCACAGACAAAGTGCTCCAGCTCCCCAAGTATCGCGAGGGCCCTCTGCCAAACTTGCTCCCAGTTACCAACCTCTTTCTTTTTCTGGGGACCCAAACTGGATGCAGTACTCTATACGTGGTCAAATAAATACTGACTAGAGGGGGATCATCCTTTCCCTCCACGTCCTGGCTGTGCTCCTGGTCCTACAGCCCACAGTGCTTTTTCACCTTCTTTGCTGCCAGGGAACGCTGCCGGCTCGTATTTTGGCTCCTGTCCACCAGGACCCTCAAGGCCTTTCCGCAGAGCCACTCCTCAGGCCCCAGCCTGTAACACTGTGGGGTATTGGTCTATGCCAGGTGCAAGACCTGGCATTTGTCCTTGCTGAATTTTGTGAGGTTTCTGAAGCTCATTCCTCCTGCCTGCCTATGTCCCTCTGAATGGCAGCCCTCAAGCATATGACTGGTCTCCCCTTCCATTTTGGGGCAATCTACAGGCATGATGAGTGTTGCTTCCTCCGTGTCACTAATAAAGATGATAAACAGGACAGGTTCCTGGAGAGATCAGTGGTACTCCACTTATCTCTGGCTACCAGGGAGAGTGCTACCCATTCACCAGTGCCCTCTGAGCCTGACTATCCAAGCAGCTTTTTACCTATCCAGTTGTCCATCTGCCTAGGCAGTAATGTTCTAACTTGCATACAAGAATATTGTTGAAGATAGTGTCCAACACCTTGCTAAAGTCCAGAAAAAAGTCATTTACTCTTCTCCAGCCACAAATACAGTTATTTAATCATAGAAGTCAATCACGTTGGTGAGGCACAATTTACCCTGGGTAAATCCATGCTGACTGCTCTCTATCACCTTCTTCTCCTTCATGTGCCCAGAAATGTGATCTGAGAGGATTCACTCCATGAGACGCTCCTCACCAAAGTGAGGCTAAATTGCCTGTAGCTCCCCAGGTTGTCCTGTTGGCCTTTTTTGAAGATGGATGTAACATTTGCGTTTTTCCAGGCATTGGGACCTCTCCCTATCTCCACAGCCTTTCAAAGACGATAGCGAGTGGCCCTGCTATGACAGCAGCCAGCTCTCACAGCATCCTTGTATATAGCCCATCCAACCTCATTGACTTGCATAGTTTGAGGTCTCACAAGTAATCCCTCACTAACCTCATCCCCTGTTGGTTGTTCTTCTCCTCAGGAGTCCTGACTCAAGGCACAACAGTCCGGGAGACCTTTTTTGTGAAAATGGAAGCTAACAAAGCATTGGTTTCTTCAGATCTATCTGCATCTGCTGTTACTAGATTCCCTGCCCCATTCAGCAGTGAGCCCATCTTTTCCTTTTTATTCTTACTGGAGCAGTAGCAGCTCATCCTCATGCTCTTGACACCCTCTGCAAGTGTCAATCCTAGGGGAGCTTTGTCTTCCCAAACACCATGCCTACCTTGCCAGACAATATTTCTAAATTCCTCCTTTGCAGCCTCTCTCTCCTCCCCCTTCCCATACGCTACCTTATTGTCCTGGAGCTCAGGTGCGAGTTCCCTCTTTAGCCAAGCTGGTCACCTAACATGGCTACTGGTTTTACTGTGCATCAGGATGGACCATTCTCGTGCTTGGTGGGTGCCGTCCTTAAAGCCCTGCCAGTTTTCCAGAGCTGCCTCTCATGGGCTCCCCCACCAGTCCCGAGGACAGGCCCAAGTCTGCTCCTCTGAAGCCCAGCGTCTGTACTCTGCTGCTGTCCTTCCTCACTCCCTTCAGGATCTGCGACTCCACTTTTTCATGGTCACTGTAGGCGAGGCTGACACTGACTATCCCATGCCTGAGCAGTTCCTCCTTGTTTGCAATTTCCACATCCAGGAAAGCATCACCTTTATTGGCCCATCTGGCAGCTGTGCTAAGAAGTTTTTCCTGACATCTTCCAAAAACCTCCTGGACTCCTTGCACTCTGCTCTTTGTCCTTCCAGTGAATGTCAGGGAGATTACGGTCTCCCCATAAGAACCAGAGCCCATGAGCCACAGATTTCCTCAGGTTGCTTAAAGGAGATTGCGTCCACCTCCTCACCCAGATCACATGGTCTGTAGCTCCCATCACAATGCCATCCTTCTTCTCATGCTTACCTACAAGCTCTCATGCAGCTCCTTGTCCATCCCAGGGACGAGCTCCATACATCTGAGCTGCCCCTTCACAGAAAGGCCATTCCCCCTCCTCATCTTCCCCAACAGTTTCTCCTGAAGAGCTTGTACTGTGCTATCATAGGCCTCCAGTCATGTGAGTGATCCCACCACATCTCAGTTATTCTGGCAACGCTGTAGTCCTGTGACAACTTGTGCATCTCCATCTGCTATTGTCTGTGCCCCAGGCCACATTCGCTTGCATATATTTGGGTTGCAGAGCCTCAGCTGTGGCACAGAGCACAGATTGCTCATGGTGAACCATGTTACCAAGAGTCAAGGACACTGTATGTGCAATGGCCCACTTCAGTGCAGGGACATGCTGGCATAGACAGCAGGTGTCAATGTAATGGTGAAAGGAGGTTCCCACTAAGGGAGCAAACCCTGCAGCACCTGAGGCCGGAGGAAAACAGAGCTGGGCTGTGCAGAAATGGCAGGAAAGGGCTTTGCTGCCTGAGCTGGCTTTGTAGCACCACAGGGCCTGTGAAAGAGGTCAACCGATCTCCAGGAAGGACAAGGTGCCACTGAAGAAGTCCCTGGGCCTGAACAGCCTGTGATCCAGCCATCCTGTGGACATCATTAGCACAGTCCCTGTTCATATCATGTGGGATGAGAAGAGGTTCAGGGGTGGGAGAGCTTGAAGGGTTTGAGAGTGCAGAAACTACAGCGGAGGCCTCGGTGTGATGTGCCTCCCAGTTATGCAGCTGCTTGAATGTAGATGGGATGGACTTTGCCTAGAGGCAGTGGTGGAATTCAGTTATTTGGGCACAGGCAGAAAACCTGAGATGCCCTTGGGAACTTGCCCAGCAACCACCCCAAAAGGATATGGCTTTCCTGTAGGTCCCATGCTGTATCTGCTAGAGACCTGTGGTTGTGCTGGACACCCCAGGCATCTGACATGGCCCTGACAACCTATCTTTATGTCACTGAATCAAGTGTCTGCACTGAATTACATAAGCCATTTGCACTGTAGGGGTTTGCCTGTGTCTTGGCTTTGTACTGAGTGGAGCTGTAGTAGTAGCAGTAGATCTCTAGAATCATTTCAGATGGCCAAGGACATTCCCCACCTGGCCCCCACCTCATGCTCTAGAAGGATGCAGGTCTCACACTTGCTCCATCACAGCAAGCAGACACTGGCACATGTCTGGGAACACCCTGTCTCTTCAAAGGTCACCAGGTGTTTGTGTGTGGGCAACTGACTCCCAACCTCCATCTCCACTGATTATAATGGGAGCTTAGACAAGGAGCTTGCATGCAGACATCTCTGTTGAGCACACTTCAGCTTTGACAAGGGGAATCCCACCTCCTGTTTCTTTGTGGAGTTCACGGGAGGGATCTGAATCCCACTCTACCCCAGGAGCTTCTAAACTGGCATGACATGCCCAGACTGACTCATCTGAAGCAATACCTGAACCCTGGGAAAATGAGCTCCCTTCATGTCCCTGTCTAGGTGTCCTGTGTAGCTAAGAGGTGGGAATAAGGGTGTCCAGGGTGGGACATTTCCACGTCTTGTAGATAACCATCCCCTGATGTAACAAATTGCAATATTGGAATCAGTCTCTCTCCACTGTTTAGAGAGAGACCATAGGTCTACCTCAGTGAGCATCTCCCAGGAGAAGGGAGCACAAGGGAGAGAGAAGTTTACGCCTTCAAGCACAGCCTCTGCCAGGCTCCTGGGATAGAGGAAGCTCCTGGCAACCTGGCAGCACTGCGCAGAGACTGCTCTGTGCAGGAGCAGCTCTTCTGCAAAGAGCAGCAGGGCTCCGGGCACTGCCTGCTCTTGCTAACAGAAGATGACAGAAGACAGAGAAGTGAAAGGCAGTGTGGAGTGGGAGGACAGAGGAGAGCTTATTGTGGGAGAAATCTTCACAGCCCTTGACATGGTAATTCTGTACTCCTGGCTGTAGAGCAATGCTACTGAGGGTCCTGGAGGGGTCTTCTAAATCCATCCCATTCCATGACTGTTTTTTAAGGATCACTCTCCCAGCTTCTCGAGTGCAAAGCAAGAGGAGGAGATGCTTCAGAGCAGGGATTCCCTGCCACACTGTCAGAGGGACAGGGCATCCTGCTGCCTTCTCCCAGGATCGCTGCAGGGGGGTGAAGCCATGGTGTGCACACAGGTCTGCCCGGAGCTCTGATTCAGAGCAGTGTCCCTGCACCCCAGGGTGCTGTGTGCCTGGGCAATGACTCTGCCACCTGCGAGGGTCAGCACTCAAACTGCCCGGGGAGCTCCCCATGGCACTGCAGGGAGAAGTTCTGGGTGGGAGGATTGACCCCTGACAGGGCAGGTTCATTCTCCCATTGAGAGGGTGCTGTGTGAGTCAGGGCTGCTCACAGCTCCATCTCACCCTGGGAGCATTTCTGGAGGGGGGGTTCCAAAAGGAAGATCAAGGCAGGGATGCCTGAAAGGGAAGGAGCTTTCATGAGTCTCTGCTTTCAGTTTTATTCTCTTTGGGTGGCATGAAATGTTATTGGATCTGTCAGGTTTAAACAGGGGATTGAGACTCCAGAACAGCAACAGTGAGAGAGGAACAATTCTGGGAGGAACTCAGGAAATCCCTTCATCCACTGCTCAGCCTACAAGCAGAGCCAGCATCACCTTTCCAGCCTCATCAAGGTTTGTCTCACCTGCTCCATAGCACCTGCAAACTTGGAGGTGCCCCTGTGCAGTGCCCTGCCCCTGGGAGGTTTCTGTAGGGCAGAGCTGAGCACCCAGCGGGTGGGATGGGGTCTGTGAGCACTGACAGGGGAGAGACGTGGGGACAGAGAAGCAGCTCCCCACAGGGGCAGCTCCAGGCAGCAGTGTCCTGGTCAAAGTGTGAATGGAAACTGCAAACTTCATTGCCTCCTCTCCTCTCCCAGCCAGCACTGCCCTTGGCCCTCAGTGCTGTGGGGTCTAGGTCATGCATCATTTCCTTGGCAGACGGCCAACCAGAACAGGAGAAACTGCTAAGCGCCCTCATGTCTCTCCATGTCCCTGCCTCCCTTGGCAGAAATATCATGGTATTGCTTCATGTGTCCCCACTTGTCCATGCTGCTCTTGTCCTTCCCCTCGGACTTTCTGGGCAGGGGGATTTCAGATGCAGTTCCGACAATGACCCTGTGGGTCCTGTCACGCGGACGTGTCCTTGACAATGAGCTGCCAAGTCCCCCTCTCACCTCTGGGGCTCTGGGCAATGCAGTGGGGGGTGGGGGGGGTGACAGTGTGCTCCTTCCCCCCCCTCCACAATGTGCTCTCTCCCCCTCATCCTAACCTCCCTGTAAACAGCATGTAGGCAGGGGCTAATTGAGCAGGCGCCAACTAAGACCTGTCTAGCATGCAAATATGACTATGAATCAGTCATCTCCCCCCCCATAAATAGGGGGCAGCCCAGAGCCCATTGAGCTCTCCTGCACAGCAGCGGGCTGCATTGCAGAACCTTCTTTTGAGCAGGGACGCCTCTCAAGGTTACTCTTCGAGGTTGAGAGATTCCTTACTCACAACAGATCCTTGGTAAGTGATTAATAGCATGCTAAACTTTGCTAAGTTATATCTCTGATTAATTGTGCACGTAATCCCTTAGACATAAACCGCTGACCGAGTCTGAGACTATGATTGGATCCAGCCGCACCTAGGCTCCTCTTAGAAGGAGTTTAGAAAGCAAGGGGGTCCTTTCTGAACCTCGTGACTCAACGGGAGGGTCCCCTTCACACATGCTCCTTTAGACATAAACAGTTGACAAAGTCTGGGGCTAAGATTGGATCCAGCTGCTCCTAGGCTCCTCTCAGAAGGAGTTTAGAAAGCAAGGGGGTCCACTCTGAACCTTGTGACTCAACGGGGGGGGGGGTCTCTGTTGCATGTGCATCTGACCCTGTCCTTCATGCAGTAAATAACTGAGTGAACCTTGCCAGTCAAACCTCGTTAAATCATTCTTATTTATGGCTGAACTTTGTTAAGTTGCTGACTTTCCACAATAAACATAGTGCTGCTTCCCTCTTATGAGTGAAGTGCATCACTCCTCTGCGAAAGGGGGATGGCTGGGAATGAGCCAGCTCTCTCTTCAGGACACCCCATCCATAGGACATTTGACCATTTGACCCTGGGGTTTCTGCCTAGGCTGCAAGCCAACATGGGGAGAGGTAAGGTCTGCTTTTGGGGGAGGGCAGAGTTGTAATAAATAGGAAGTTTTGCTCAGAGAAGTCTGTCCTAACTTGTCAATGTCTTTCCCTCGCTGGACAGTCCCCTGTGCCCAGAAGAAGCAAATGTCCAACAGCAGCTCCCCGAAAGAGTTCCTCCTCCGAGCATTTGCAGACACACGGGAGCTGCAGCTCTTGCACTTCTCGCTCTTCCTGGGCCTCTACCTGGCTGCCCTCCTGGGCAATGGCCTCATCATCACTGCCATAGCCTGTGACCACCGCCTCCACACCCCCATGTACTTCTTCCTCCTCAACCTCTCCATCCTCGACCTCGGCACCATCTCCACCTCTGTCCCCAAATCCATGGCCATTTCCCTCTGGAACAGCAGGGCAATTTCCTACTCGGGATGTGCTGCCCAGGTTTTTTTCCTTGTCATTTTCATTTTGGCTGAGTACTTTCTTCTCACAGTCATGGCCTATGACCGCTTTGTTGCCATCTGCAGACCCCTGCACTACAGCACGCTCATGGGCAGCAGAGCTTGCGTCAAAATGGCAGCAGCTGTCTGGGGAAGCGGTTTTCTCAATGCTGTGCTGCACACTGCAAATACCTTTTCACTACCACTCTGCCGAGGGAATGCCGTGGAGCAGTTTTACTGTTCACTTCCCCAGCTCCGCAGGCTCTCCTGTTCAGGCTCCTACCTCAGGGAATCTGGAGTTACTGTGGTTAGTCTTTGTTTAGTCCTTGGGTGTTTTGTTTTCATTGTGCTGTCCTACGTGCAGATCTTCACTGCTGTGCTGAGGATCCCCTCTGAGCAGGGACGGCACAAAGCCTTTTCCACATGCCTCCCTCACCTGGTTGTGGTCTCCCTGTTTGTCAGCACCCTCATGTTTGCCCAGCTCAGTTTGTCCATCTCCTCCCCAGCTCAGGATCTGGTGATGGCAGTTCTGTACTCGGTGGTTCCTCCAATAGTGAACCCTCTCATCTACAGCATGAGGAACAAGGAGCTCAAGGATGCGCTGAGGAAACTGATCCAATGGGTGCAATGTCGGCACCAATAACTGTCCCGTGTGCACACACTCCCCATTCCCAGGGTATTTGACATCAAAGCTATGTGTTGTTCATTTCTTTCTTTCTTCCTTTTCTCTGATGCCTTCTTGTAAAAAGGAAAAAGTTTTGGTTCGCGCCACTTCTCAGGAATCTCTCATTTGAATCTGGCCCAGAGACTGTGTGGAAGCAAGAAGGCATCTTTCCCCTTCATCAGCAGAGATTAAGCCCACTAGTCTGAGCTCCCTTGCATGTCCTCAGTGCAATGAGAAGAGTTTCCCTTGGAAGTGACATTCTCAGCTCTGACAGCAAGGGAGCTCGGGGGGGCAGAGTCAGGCTCAGACCAGTACAGACAGGGTGTGACCATGGTTCCTGTTTCACTGGGAGTGCTCACATCCCCTGGCCACAGTCAGGGTGGGATCTCACATCCCTCTCCTGAGAGGGTGGCTGCCAGCTGTCATCGTGGGCTTGTACCTTCCCTCTACAGTGCTCCAATGCTCAGTGGAACAGGAGTGGAGGGGAGGAGAGTCTGGATGCAGCCTGTGGGGACAGATCCTGTGCTCCTCAGGACCGTCCTCCCACTGCCACAGCAGGCATTTCATCACTGAAGCCTTCACATTGGGGCTGCAGCTTCCCTGGAGACAGGGCCACCAACAGCAGCAGGACTGTCTCTTCTCAGAGCTGTTCTCCTCATTTCCACACTGTCTTGCCTTCCTCTGAAGTGTGTATATGGCCTTAATGCTCCTGTAACGTGGTGCTGGTAGGGCTGTGCATGTGTTCTATGAGCACAGGCACCAGCAGGCAATGGGCACCCTTATGCCAGAGCTGGCCTCCAGAATAACTTTTCTATAATAAAAGTGGTTCTTATCAGTGACCTACATGAAGTCTGGCCTTTCTTCAGAGGCTGGAGTCAAAACTACGCCCAGCGGATTGCACTACAAAAGGGCCTGCTGCTCTGCTTGTGAAATCTGCGGGTTCCGGGGGATGAGCTCAGAGCCCCACTGTGATCTGACACACTCACTTGGGGAAAGGCTCTCTGGGGAGCAGGAATGTCCCAGGAGAAAAGCAGGGCAGCGTTCAGAGGTAGAAAATGAGAACAAGAAACGGTTTCTCTGTGCACCAGCTTGGGGCAGGCTGCTCTGTCCCTGGGCAGCAGGAGCTGTTGGAGGGGCTGCAGGGCCAGGGCTCTCGTGCTGTGCTGGGCAGCGGGGTGGGCATGGAGGGGCTGCAGGCAGACAGGGAGGGGGATCTCCTGGACACAAGAGCAGGGGAGACAGAGAGTGACTGGCATCATTGTGGGGCCTCCTCCCCTTCCGAGGAGCTGCTCCCCTTCTCCTTGGTCCTTGCCTGAGTTACAATGTGCACATGTCTGTGCCCGGCACTGCACCTCTCGGGTGCTGACCTGACCCTGCCCTCATCCTGCTGACCTGACTCCTCGTCTCTGCCTCAGACCTGCCTCTACACTACAGTCAAGGAAGCCTTGGTAAGGAAAGCTGGGATCTAAGAAGATCCCAGAGAAGGTTGTAGGTCCCAAAGGTGACCGTATACGCCCACAGCAACAACCCTTGCCTGACAGCCAATTTAAAGGTGTAAGGAGTGCCACAGATTTGGACCCTCTACCCAGGTAACACTGCATACAGAGTCTTAGCTGGTTGAAAAAGCGAGGGCAGCCACTTGGGTATGATTTTATAATGGATAGTTGGGAGAGCAGGTTTTCCTGTATCACAGCTCAACTGTTTATGCACCATTTGTGACAGGGGTCCTGCTACAAAGAGTATGCTGTTGGGAGCAGCAAGAGCAGGGCTGCTCCGAACAGGAAGGGGAGTCGGGAGCCGAGGGTGCCGGCAAGGCAGGCAGGGCAGTGACCCACCGACAAGAGGTCCTGTCCCACAGTGCCCGGACAAGAGGAGCAGAGCAGGTTTGGGGATGGTAACCAGGGTCAGGCACAGCCCAGCAGTTGCCAGACAAGGCTGAATGGCTTCAACCAGCCCTGCTTTGTACAGGAGGTTGGACTAGAGACCTCCAGAGGTGCCTTCCCACCAAAACTCCTCTGCGACTCCATGAACGGAAAGACCCCGGGCACAGAGACAGGCTCTGCCTGTCCCATCGGCTGCACTCCCAGTGGGTGAGGGGCAGAGTCCTTGGCCAGCCCCACACTCCCTCGTCCTCCTCTGCCTCTGAGCAGGACAAGGCCTGGGTCTGGGATAGGGCCCTGCTCACAGCCCCACCACTGGCTGCTCCCTGTAAAGGGTGAAACCCCGACATTCCCAGCATGGAGCTGATGCCGAAGCAGCAACCAGAGCTCAGCCGGCCCAGTGGCCTCAGCCCTCCCTGGCCCAGCTGTGGGGCCCCAAGCGGGGCTGGTCACCCTGCCCCACTGCCCCCCATGCTCCCTGTCCCACCATGCACCTTCCCAGCCCTGGTGCTGGCCAGCTGCCCTGGGCCGGGGCAGTTCCAGCCCCCAGTGAGGGGGAAGGGACACAGACAAGGTGGGCTGGGAGAGGGCAGCTCCCCTCTGCCACACTGGGGCCGGGGCTGGGGCTGGGCACAGCTTTTCCCAGGGAGCTGCCTGAGGAGACGCTCCAGGTGATCCTCCACCTCTGCCCTGGCACAAACGGTGGAAGGGGGACAGGCATCAAGACCTTGTCCGTGCACGCAGGCGTGGAGTGAGGAAAGCCAGAGCTCAGCTGGAGCTGGAATCAGCCAGGGATGGGGTGGGCAACAAGAAGGCCTCCTGTCATTAGATGCAGATACTATGGCAGTGAAATTCATCATTACCGAGGCTTGGTTGAATACAATCCAAGACCTAAGTCACCTTTTCCCTCCCTAGGAACTGCCAATCCCCTGGATGACTGAGTGAAATCCACTACTTGACCAGCATACCATGGAAAGTATCCACCTTGCAAGTAGTAAGCATCCTTGGGGACTTTGTTAACACTCTCGATGGTGTGGTGTTATCACCAGGGAGTATGTTGGCAATATCTAAAAATACAGGACCCCTCATGTATCAGACAATTCTGACCCTTGTGTTGGGCAATCCTGGATACTGTCACATAAATGTTGATGCACTCTGCAATAATCCAGTGAACCCACAGTGGCTGGCAACCTCTTCTGTGACACGGCGTGTGAGGCCCAACATATTTAAACCCACCAGTGGGGCAGTAGAAACCAAGGTATCCACCTGATTGCCCACACCAACCTTACCTTCTGCTTAAGTGTCAGCAGTCCCTGTCCAGGAGCCCAGACTTGGGTCAGAGAAACTAATGCTCACATTACAGGAGGAGACAACACCCCCCAATATGATCACCATACTAACGAGTGGTCTATTAAGTTTGTCCTCTTACACAACTGTACACATGTAAAACAGCAGATAATTCCAACAAAGGGTGGCAATGTCCACAGGCCATGTAGCCATTAGGACTCATTATGGGAGTCTGTGAGCCAGTTAACCACTGACTTCATGGCTCATGCGCCACGGTGGGCGTATGCAATTTCAAATTTCCCTGATTCCCACTACCACTACTGCAATACCACTAATAGCTGTCCAAGGATTTCTGAAAAGATTGGCAGTTTTTACCTCTGAAGTACATGCATTTTATGGTACGATTCGATGAGACAATGTTAACATTAGTAAGATATATTCAAATTGCTCACAAGGGACAATACCATATGTGATCAATAGTTTAAGTCCCATTGGAAAACCTGCAGAGTTAGGGATCTTTCCACTGGATTGGAATCTGCGGGACTGGGCGCAGGAGTGTTGAATTCCACGGACTTGGAGATCGTTAATAATAAAGTGCCTAGGCTAGGACATTTAAGCAAACAAGCTATAATTGGTCAGACCATGCATATTGCATTATGGGTAAGGATTAAAGGGCAGGCTAGCATGGGTGACACTGTTGTGGGTGTTTACTACAGGCCACCTGATCAGGAAGAGGAAGTCGATGAGGCCTTCTACAGGCAGCTGGAAGTAGCCTCATGGTCCCAGGCCCTGGTTCTCATGGGGGACTTCAACCACCCCGATATCTGCTGGAAAGACAACACAGCTAGGCACAAACAGTCCCGGAGGTTCCTGCAGAGCATTGGTGACAACTTCTTGACCCAGGTGGTGGAGGAGCCAACAAGGAGAGGTGTGCTGCTGGACCTCGTACTAACAAACAAAGAAGGACTGGTGGAAGATGTGAAGGCTGGGGGCAGCCTTGGCTGCAGTGACCATGAGATGGTGGAGTTCAGGATCCTACGAAGAGGAGGCAGGGCAATAAGTAGGATCGCAACCCTGGAATTCAGGAGAGCAAACTCTGGCCTCTTCAGGGACCTACTTGGAGGAATCCCATGGGTTACGGCCCTAGAAGGAAGGGGTGTTCAAGAGAGCTGGTTAATATTCAAACATCACTTCCTCCAGGCTCAAGAGCGGTGCATCCCTATGAGTAGGAAGTCAAGCAAAGGAGGCAGGAGACCTGCATGGATGAGCAAGGAGCTCCTGGCAAAACTCAAACAGAAGGAGGAAGTATACAGAAAGTGGAAAGGGGGACAGGCCACTTGGGAGGAAGAGAGGAACGTTGTCAGAGTATGCAGGGATGCGAGGAGGAAGGCTAAGGCCCATTTGGAATTAAATCTGACAAGAGATGTCAAGGACAACAAGAAGGGCTTCTTCAAATACATCAGTAGCAAGAGGAAGACTAGGGAAAATGTGGGCCCTTTGCTGAATGGAGTGGGTGCCCTGGTGACGAAGGATGCAGAGAAGGCAGAGTTACTGAATGCCTTCTTTGCTTCAGTCTTTACTGCTCAGGCCAGCCCTCAGGAACCCCAGACCCTGGAGGCAAGAGAGAAAGTCTGGAGAAAGGAAGACTTTCCCTTGGTCAAGGAGGATCGGGTTAGAGATCATTTAAGCAAACTTGATACCCACAAATCCATGGGCCCTGATGGGATGCACCCACGAGTGCTGAGGGAGCTGGCAGATGTTATTGCTAAGCCACTCTCCATCATCTTGGAAAGGTCATGGAGAACAGGAGAGGTGCCTGAAGACTGGAAGAAAGCCAATGTCACCCCAGTCTTCAAAAAGGGCAAGAAGGAGGACCTGGGAACTACAGGCCAGTCAGCCTCACCTCCATCCCTGGAAAGGTGATGGAGCAGCTCATCCTGGAGGCCATCTCCAAGCATGTGGAGGAAAAGAAGGTGATCAGGAGTAGTCAGCATGGCTTCACCAAGGGGAAATCATGCTTAACCAGTTGGATAGCCTTCTATGATGGAATGACTAGCTCGGTAGATGAGAGGAGAGCAGTGGATGTTGTCTGCCTTGACTTCAGCAAGGCTTTTGACACTGTCTCCCATAACATTCTCATAGGGAAGCTCAGGAAGTGTGGGTTAAATGGGTGGACAGTGAGGTGGATTGACAACTGGCTGAATGGCAGAGCTCCAAGGGCTGTGATCAGCGGCGCAGAGTCTAGTTAGAGGACTGCAGCTAGAGGTGTCCCCCAGGGGTCAGTACTGGGTCCAGTCTTGTTCAACTTCTTCATCAATGACCTGGATGAAGGGACAGAGTGCACCCTCAGCAAGTTTGCTGACGATACAAAACTGGGAGGAGTGGCTGATACACCAGAGGGCTGTGCTGCCATTCAGAGAGACTTGGACAGGCTGGAGAGGTGGGCGGAGAGGAACCTCATGGAGTTCAACAAAGGCAAGGGCAGGGTCCTGCACCTGGGGAGGAATAACCCCATGCAGCAGTACAGGTTGGGGGTTGACCCGCTGGAAAGCAGCTCTGCGGAGAAGGACCTGGGAGTGCTGGTGGACACCAAGTTAAGCATGAGGCAGCAATGTGCCCTTGTGGCCAAGAAGGCCTATGGTATCCTGGGGTGCATTACGAAGAGTGTTGCCAGCAGGTCGAGGGAGGTGATCCTCACCCTCTACTCAGCCCTGCTGAGGCCACATCTGCACTACTGTGTCCAGTTCTGGGCTCCCCAGTACAAGAGGGATGTGGCACTACTGGAGCAAGTCCAGCAAAGGGCTACAAAGATGATTAGAGGACTGGAGCATCTCTCTTATGAGGAAAGACTGAGAGAGCTGGGCCTGTTTAGCCTGGAGAAGAGAAGGCTGAGGGGGGATCTTATCAATGTGTACAAATATCTGAAGGGAGGGTGTCAAGAGGATGGGACCAGACTCTTTTCAGTGGTGCCCAGCGGCAGGACGCGAGGCAACGGGAACAAACTGAAACACAGGAAGTTCCGTCTGAACATGAGAAAAAACTTCTTCACTGTGAGGGTGACAGAGCACTGGAACAGGTCACCCAGAGAGGTTGTGGAGTCTCTTTCTCTGGAGATATTCAAAACCTTCCTGGATGTGATCCTGTACAATGTGCTCTAGGTAACCCTGCTTGAGCAGGGGGGGTTGGACCAGATGATCTGCCGAGGTCCCTTCCAACCTCAACCGTTCTGTGATTCTGTGAAAATAAAGCAAGCAGCACACTAACTACTTCCAGTGAGAAACACTGGGGGCCATTGGAGGAGTGCAGCATTTCATTCCTGATATCCGAACAAGTCAAAAAAGCCAGACTGAAACTGAACACATTGCATTTTTCTGATCAAAATAATTTCTAGTTTTAGGAAAGTAAATACGTGTTCTACGTTTTCATCTTTATCAGTTCTATCCAATTCTTTTTTGTGCATGTTTTCCAACCATTAAATAGGAATAAATACACAAGGGAAAAGCAAACCAAGTTTTTATCAGTGTGCACAATGCTTTCCAAAGCTGATAGATAAATTTTATGGTAATCTGAGATCATAAAGAAGAAAATATTCAAGGGTTTTCTTTGGAAAACTTGTATTTATGTCTCTTGTTGCCTGATGGAATCTATTTTTCCCGGAGACGTTTCTTCTTGCCATCATGTCCAATTAAGACAGATTTAAGGCACATGCATTGATGTAAAAGGGAGATACTTACTCCTCTCTTCTTCTGAGGTGGCTGGGGATCCCTTCTAGCTGACTGCCGCCAGAGACATGTCATCTTCTGTTGTCCTTAGTTCCGTTTACCACAGTCTACATCTCTCTTGTGAACTGGCTTGGAGTAAAATCTTCACCCTGCTGAAGCCAATGTTAATTTTAATCCTGGCCACAATTGTATCCTGAGGTCTTGTCTTAGGAGGACATGACAGGTAACATATTGCAAGTTTCTGTTTCATTATAATGAAAGAGAGTATGACTCAGTACATGTAAGGGCTTTCTTTGTACTTTCATGGACCTACTGCCATCATCCTGTACATCTAGCACTCCCTTCCAGACCCTTCCAGCTCACTCTTTCCCCTTACATGCTATTCTTTTCAGGGACACCTTGAAAGGTGTGGTCCACATAGCATCACATTTGCAACGACAAGTGCACAAGAGTGATTTTTAGGCCAGATTGCATTCTAACTTTATATATATATATATATTTAAAAAAAAAAAAGATGAAAAAAAAAGATGAAAGAGAATGAGCACATGCTTCCTGATGATTGCAAAGATTAACTCACTTCAGTAGGTGAAGGCAGTGTACGTTTGAAAGCCCCACTGTCTATATTGCAAGGTATCAAAAAATGCAATATTCTTGCTCCACTGAGAATCTGAATGTGACATGCTGGAAGCTGATGAGCAGTTTAACCCAGCACATGGGAGCAGCCTGCAGAGGAGTTTTAATGATAGCCCAAAGGATAAGGCCTGCAGACTTCAGGCTTTGTTTTTTAATTTTCTTCATATTACATTTTGAGAAGAATGTTCCTCATCCCACTGTTTGCACACAAGTAATCCCTTCATTTTAACTGGAATTGAAAATATTAAAACCCTAAAATGCACCAAAGATTTATGGAAATAGCTGGGACCCACCGTCCTTAGGGTTTGGAAAGGCACCAGTCTTAGGTAAACAAATATGCTTTATTGCCTTTGGTTTGTTGCATCATAGCCAATGCTGCAAAACACTTTATAATTGCAACTTGCTGTTTTCATCTGCTTAGAACCTTCTGCCAAAGATCAAGCTCACATCAAGGAATGACCTTTTTACAAGCTTCAGAAATGTTTTCTCACATAGAGCTTAACCTGTATTTTAGTAAATACCCCTTAAATTAGACTGTTCTTCAGACAAGAAGTGGTGGCCAAGCCATACGAAGGAAGCAAGTAGTGACAGAGTGTTGTCTTGGATGTGTTGAACAGAAAAAATAGGTGGCTTCTGCAGCTGGCCTGCACTGTAAAATAGTTGCATTATTACAGAATCACAGAATGACAGAATGGTTGAGGTTGGAAGGGACCTCTGGAGGTCGTCTAGTCCAATCCCCCTGCTCAAGCAGGGTCACCTAGAGCACATGGTACAGGATCATGCCCAGGCAGGTTTTGAGTATCTCCAGAGAAGGAGACTCCACAACCTCTCTGGGCAACCTGTTCCAGCGCTCTGTCACCCTCACAGTGAAGGGCAGGCCTGGCAGTCACTGGTGCCTTCTTCCCCGGTCCAGGAGCTGGAACTTCTCCCCATTGCTAAAGAGCTAAAAAGAAAGTTTTGAGTACAGGGAGGAAGGTTGAGAAATACTGCAGGTCATGGCCAGTGTTTCTGCAGCGCAGCGGCACTCACACCCCAGCCCAAGGCCCCTTGCCGGCACAGCAGCTCCGGGGGGCAGGGGTGTGTGTCAGCTTCCCCATCAGCCTCCCAGCTGGAACTGGCCCCTGTGGCACAAGGAGACAGAGGACAGTGACACACTCTGTCCCTTGCTCTTTGTCCAGGAGATTCCCTACCCCCAGACTGCCTGCAGCCCCCCATGCTAGCCCCTCTTTCCAGGACAGCATGACAATCCCTGCCCTGGGGCTCCTCAGGCAGTTTCTGCTGCCCCAGCAACACAGCAGCCTGCCCTTAGTTGACATATAGAGAAACAGATTTCTTTTTCTCATTTACTTCTCCTTGCAAGCACACAATTGCTCCTTTCCTCTTCCTCAGGGACGTCCCTGCTCCCTGGAGAGCCTTTCCCCAGGTGAGTGCATCAGTGCTGGCCTGCCCAGATGTTCCTGGACCCTCCCCTGTGATCCCCACAGGGCCCTGAGCTAGTGGTCCTGCTCTGCAGAACAAGCAGGCTGTTGTGCCCCAGGGACATGAGGTGATTCCACTCTGGCTGTGGTGGTCAGGGTGAGAAGCAGATGCAGCTGGACAGGCACCATTGCACCTGACAACCCCCTACCAAGGAGTTTGTGGCAGTGGACGACGCTCTGAGCAATCACAGGGCATTTCAAATGGCTCAGGCTGTGGTCAGGTGTGTCCCTAGATCCAGACCACAGTTGTTCATTGAAGGTGTCGTGAACTGCTCTTGCAGCTCCCTTCCCTGTGCCTGCAAGGTCCCCACTGTGGGCATCTGCCACCAGCCCTGTCATATGGGAGACAGTCCCAGACAGATACCACTTGACCATTCAGCACTTCAGGAGCACTGGGTACCCACAAGTGAGAGGTGAATCCAGCCCCCATTCCGTAACACATCACCCCATGAACTTGTTGCATTGGGCCCATGGAGAGCCCCAGAAAAGCAACAGTCCCTTTCAGGGTGAAAGTCCTTGAGCGCATTCTTTGCTCCAGCATTGGAAGAAGAGCCCAACCTTCAAGCACTGCACTGAGGAAATCTCCTTTGATTAGAGAGAGGGCAGGTCCGACACATGACAGACACATCTACAGAAGGTCTCTCAGTAAGACAAACAGGGTTCATGACTCTGGACCAGTAGGGTGAGTTCAAACATCGCTGTACAAACATTATTATTACAGAGAAAATGCCAAGGCACAAAAGCTGTCCAAGATATATTAGATATCACTTGTGAAGAGGGATGGGCAGCTTACTGCTTCTGAACTAGTACCAACTGGATCAGTTTTCTCAGCGCATCCTTGAGCTCCTTGTTCCTCATGCTGTAGATGAGAGGGTTCACTGCTGGAGGCACCACTGCATACAAAACTGCCACCACCAGATGCAGAGCTGGGGAGGACACAGAGTGGGGCTTCAGGGAGGCAAACATGCCAGTGCTGACAAACAGGGAGATGACAGTCAGGTGAGGGAGGCACATGGAAAAGGCTTTGTGCTGGCACTGCTCAGAGGGGATCCTCAGCACAGCAGTGAAGATCTGCACGTAGGACAGCACAAAGAAAACAGAACATCCGAAAGCTAAACAAATACTAACTGCAATAACTTCAACTTCTCTGAGGTAGGCATCGGAGCAGGAGAGCTTGAGGAGCTAGGGAATTGCACAGAAGAACTGGCCCAGGGCATCGTCTTGGCAGAATGTTGCTGAAAATGTGTTAGCAGAGTGCAGCACCACAGTGAGCAAACTACTGCCCCAGGCAGCTGCTGCCATTTTGACACAAGCTCTGCTGCCCATGAGTGTGCCGTAGTGCAGGGGTCTGCAGATGGCAACAAAGCGGTCGTAGGCCATGACAGTGAGAAGAAAGTACTCAGCCAAAATGAAAATGACAAGGAAAAAGACCTGGGCAGCACATCCTGAGTAGGAAATGGCCCTGCTGTTCCAGAGGGAAATGGTCATGGATTTGGGGACAGTGGTGGAGATGGCGCCAAGGTCAAGGAGGGAGAGGTTGAAGAGGAAGAAATACACAGGGGTGTGGAGGTGGTGGTCGCAGGCTACAGCTGTGATGATGAGGCCGTTGCCCAGGAGGGCAGCCAGGTAGATGCCCAGGAAGAGCGAGAAGTGCAAGAGCTGCAGCTCCCGTGTGTCCGCAAACACCAGGAGGAGGAACTCAGTCATGGAGCTGCTGGTGGACATTTGCTCTGGATTCAGGGCACTGTCCAAGGAGGAAAAGGTATTGACAAGTTAGGACAGACTTCTCTGAGGAAAACCCGCTCCACTCCTCATAGCACCCCCCACATTTCCTCTCTGCTTTCCTTCACTCAGCTCCCTTTCCTGACCTCTGGTTTGTGCTGGCAGACTGTGCTGTGCAGAGCAGGGGCCTCTGCCCTCAATCTGGCTCTACTGGGGTGTGTAAATGGAGGTGTCAAACTGCCCTGTGTATTTGGTGTGGATACCTGCAGATGGGTGCCGTGAGCTGAGTGAAGGGGATTTGGTCAAGCGACCCAGTGGAAATATTGTCTTTTTATCATTGTGAGAGACAAATAGAGCACTCATGCCAGCTGTGTCTGAAAGAGAAGATCCTTGTGAGGGATTCATCCTCCCCCCATGAACCTTGCCCTCTTGAACAGAGGTGTCTGTATCTCAGTCAGTCACACCAGCTCCCACTCTGTCAAGGCAGAGAAACAGTGCAGTGAAGGCAGAGGGTGACCGACTCTTTCTAGATGTTTCTGTCCCAATGATATGAACATTGCCTTCATATTAAGTTTACTATCTATCTTCACTGTTTCTTCAGGCAACGTAGTGCGAGTGGGAAGTTACTGCCTTAACTGCAGCTGAATCCCCCTGCTTAACCCCAGAGATCACAAGAGCAAGAACCAGACCAGCCCTGAGAGGTGAGGAAACAAGAAGCAATACCGTGGCCCTCCTACCAAAGGGAAAGCAAGGAGCAAGAGACAGATGGGCACGCAGGAAAGCCTTCACCCCACCCAGCTGTGCACACCACCTCCCAGAGAGCAATATTGCAGGACAGTTGCTCTCAGCCCTTTGTCATGCCATGGGAAATGGGCATGTTGCAGGAGAGATGCTCCTCCCCTCTGCTGGAGCTCGGGCTGCCGAGGAGCGGGCTCATGCCTTCGACCCTATGGCCTTGATGACAGCGTCTTTGCTGGGTGGGAGAGGAGACATGGGGAGGTTTGCTTAGAGGAGGATGTCTGCATTGAAGGGCATGACAGGGAGTTCTCCAGCTTCCTCCTCTCACAGCATTTATGTTTCTGGTTTCCTCTCATTCTCTCATTGTATCTCCACTTCCCGGAGAATTTCCTCCTGGGAGCTGTTTCTCTAACCCATGTCTTTTCCCCAGCAGTGCTCACAGCTCCCATCCAGAGTGGGGAAAGGGCTTTCTGAGGTCCCTTGCAGACCTCTTGACCTCTCACTGTAAAGGTCCAGGAGTGTCAGTCTCTTGTCCAAACCTGACAGCTCCTTTTCCATCCCCCACCCACAAACAGTAGGAAACTGAAAGCAGAGACTCAGGAAAGCTCCTTATCTTTAAGGTAACCCCTGCCTTGACATTCCTCTTGAAAAGGCCCCTTCAGAAAATGTCCTGGGGGTGAGCTGGAACTGAGAGCAGCCCTGATCCATGCAACACCCTCTCGATGGGGGAATGAATGTGCCCTGCTGGGGATCACTCCTCCCACCCGGAGCTTCTCCCCACAGCGCTGTGGGGAGTTCCCCAGGCAGGCTGAGTGCTGACCCTCGCAGGTGGCAGAGTCACTGCCCCAGGCACACAGCACCCTGGGGTGTAGGGACACTGCTCTGAAGTACAGCCTGTGCAGACTTGGGTGCACTCCCTGGCTTCACACCCCTGCACTGTCCCTGGGGGAAGCTAGCTGTGATGCCCTGTGCCTCTGATGGTGTGGCTGGGAATCCCTGCTCTAAAGCACCACCTGCACCAAACAGGAGAAGCTGGGAGAGCCACCCTGACAGACCCTATCAGCTGTGGAAGGCGCCAGCTTTAGAAGAACCCTCCGGGAACCACAGCAGCGTTGCCCTGCAGCCAGAGACTTACTGTGTGAAGAGCTGTGAAGATTTCTCCCTGCAGTGAGCTCTCAGCTGTCCTCCCATTCCCAACTGTCTTTAATTTCTGAGTCGCTCATCTCATCCTGCTGCCTGCAGGCAGTGCCCTGAGTCTTGCTGCTCTTCTAAGAGGAGCTGCTCCTGGACAGAGCTGTCTCTCTGCAGCACCTGCCAGGTTGCCATGGGCTCCTGCAGTCCCAGGAGCCAGGCCCAGCTCAGGAGCAGAGGCCCAGCTGAAGACGTGACATTTTTTGTCCCCTGTGCACCCTCAAGATGTTTCCAGAGCTCCAGGGCTGACAGTTCCTGAAAGGCAGCAGAGTCACTCCTGGGAAATATCCACTGAAGTAGTCTAAAATGATCACAGGTGGTTCCTCTCTAAACAGTGGAGAGAGACTGAGTCCAGCGTTGCAGTTGGTCTCATCAGAGGATGGTTATCTAAGAGCAGTGGAAATGTCCCTCTCGGGAAGGCCCTTTTCCATCTCATAAGAAGAGAGAACACCTGCACAGGGCCAAGAAGGGAGTTCATTTCCTCATGCTTCAGGGACTGATTCAGGTCAGTCAACCTGGGCATGTTATGCCGGGTTAGAAACCCCTGGAACGGAGTGGGATTCAGATCCCCCCTGTACACTCCACAAACTCACAGGAGGTGGGATTCCCCTTGCCCAAGTCTTAGGGCCCACCAAATAGATGTCTGTATGCAAGCTTTTTGTCTGAGCTCCCATTGCAATCAATGGAGATGGAGGGAGGGAGTCAGCTGTACATAGACACATCCCTTCAGACATCTGAGGTGCCAGAGGTGGTCCAAGACATGTACAAGTGTCTGCTTGCTGTGATGGAGCAACTATGAGACCCACATCCTTCTAGAGCATCAGCTGAGGACCAGGTAGAGAATCTCCTTGGCCATCTGAAATGACACTCGATACCTTCTACTCCTAGAGCTCCACTTACTAAGAAGCTCAGACCTATGCAAATCTAAATATTGAAAATAGCTTATATAATTCAGTGCAGACACTTGATTTAATGCAATGACAATAGGCCTGCAAGGCCACGTCAGATGCACAGGGTGTCCAGCAGAACCACCACGTTTCTAGCAGATAGAGCACAGGACCTGCAGAAAATCATGCCCTTTTGGAGTGGTTGCTCAGCAAACATCCCAGAGCATCTCGGATTTCCTGCCTGTTCCCAAATAAGGGATTCCCACCACTGCCTTTAGGCAAAGTCCCTATTTAGGCAAAGTCTGCCTAAAGTCTGCACCAAGAAGGTCTCCCAGGCCATTGTGCCTAAAGTCAGGACTCCCAAGGAGAAAAACAACCAGCAGTGAAGGAGAGTTGAGTCAGGGATTGCTTGTGAGAGCGCAACCAATACAGGTCTATGGGATTGGATGGGCTGCAGCCAAGGGTGCTGAGAGAGCTGGTCACTATCTAGCAAGGCCAGCCTCTCTATCATCTTTGAGAGATGTGGAGACTCGGGGAGACCCCATCAACATAGATCAGACCAGTAATATTTTCCATCCACAAGCACACTGCATTTAGGACCACAGAGCTGAAACTAATGCAATGACCAGGTTAGGCGCAATGGTATCTCTAGGGACCTGTCATTGCAAAAGACACTGCTCCTCTCCTTTTTCCTCCAAGAGGGGCATCTGGAGCACTACCGAGGGCTTGTCGTGCCACACCTAACTGGTTCAGCTCGGTCTCTGTTGATGTGAACACAATTAGTCAAACACGCCTAATTCTTTTGCAGAGCTGTAGAGGCAGCCATGCAGCTTGTGAGTGCAGGACTGAGAGAAACACGCCCATGCTTAACAGGCTCCTTCTGGTGTCTGTTGTAGTCCGCTCCCATCATGTCGAGGCAGCTACTCCAGGACAGAGGTGGCCAGCAAGCAGAAACCAGCTCCTTCAGCCTGTCTGCTCTTGTGTTTCTGTTTCCCCCACACCGAGGACATCCATGAGCTGTCTGTGCAGTGGGACCAAAGAGAGAGCCTGGAGCTCTTGTACAGACAAGGATGTCAGAAGGAAAGTGGAGGGCCAGCTGGGAAGTGCAGTGAACCCCTGGTCCAACTCAACCATTTCCCTGTGGGCATGTGGTGGAGAGTCTCCTGCTTCCCTGGCTCTTGCTGCAGGGTCCTTGCCAAAGGTCCTCTGGGAAAACAACCCTATTTCACATCTTTTTTGCAAACAGTCTCTCCTTCTTGGCAGCAATTTGGCAGTGAAGAGACTTGGATTCCCCATCCTGCAGTCCAGCCCAGAAGAAAGGAGCACAAGGAGAGGTGGAAAAGGGCTGAAAACCCTCCATCAGCAGAGGAGAAGAGAACAACAGTCAAGCTGGAGAGAATCCAGCACGAGTAAGTGTGTGCTGGCTCCAGCCACAGCCCTGGGCAGTTGAGCACCTATGACCCCACCAAGGTATTATAAATCCAAATCCCTGAGGCCTGGGGTTGCATATGACACCCTCTGATTTCTCGTGACATGGGAATGATGTGGGTTACTTCCTCTCTCCTCCCAGGGGCCTTTCTGCAGTCCACAGCTAACCCCTGAAACTCATCCCAGGTTGAAAGGGGCTATGGGTACCCATGGGACTGGTTGGGTGCAGGGGTTGGTCTAGGGGAGAGGCAGGAAGGGTCCCAGCCAGCCCGTGAGAGATTTTTGCCCTGTTGTTGCAGCCACCTTTCCCCTCGAGCAGCTCAGGTTCTGAAAAGTTTGGAGCCCTATAAAACACGGCGGGAAATAATCAAGCACATTGCTGAGAGGAACAGATAGAAGCAAGAGGAGCAGAAGCAGTTCCCCTGGTAAATATCTCCAAAGAGAGAGGGTGCTCCCCACTGCTGCAATGCCCATCCTTCCACTGATGGCAGCACCAAGAGAGAAAGGAGATCTTTCTCTGACAGCCCTCCTGAGACAGAAGCAGGTATTCTTTGAGTCTGTCCTTGAACTGAATGTCCCTGACATCCAAGAGGAAGTTCTTGGGCACTTGAAATAGAATTGAATAGCATTGAATAGGCTTTCAATATGGCACATGTGAGTTCTGGCTGAAGACAAAAGGATCCCTCTGACATTTGGCTCTGTCTTTTCCAAACCAGTTGGTCTGTCCTTCCATCACAGAGCACTGACACTGAGACCCTTTGCCTTGAGGGTCGATCCCTGTTCAGTGCAAGGTCTCAGCCCACCTGACTCAGCCCCTTGCTGACTAGCTGCACATGGGACCCTGTCATGGGCACCAAGGGCCCATGGACCACATCACAGAGACCTTGCAACTTCTTCAGAAGCAGATCCCATAATATATGGCCTAAATTAGGCCTCCAGTATTTCTCTGCCTTCTCCCTATACATACAACTCTACAGCTTTCTTTTTAACTCCCTAGCACTAGGAGAAGATGCTGAGATGGGACTGGAAGGACTAGAAGCTCGTCCTAGGAAAGGCAGCTATGCAAAAGAGAGAAGAGCAACATGAGCAAGCTCAAAGGCAGGTCCTGAGCGATTACTCTGGAGTGTGCTTGGCCCTAAAGCTTGGCTGGCCCCAGGGGATGGCACCTCCAGGGCAGAGCGAAGACGTGTTCATGTGGGAGCTCCTGCTGACACTCTACCTGTTTTCCCTTTTATAGCAATGGAGCTGTCAGTAAAGGGGATGGAGTGCTTTCAAAATGTGAACATCCACCTACAAATGCAAAATAAAGAGCACTGGTGCTGTTCCCCGTGAGAGTGACTGACCTGTGCCTGGTGATGGATTGAGCTGCAGGGCTTACACAGACCAGGGGCTGTACAGCCTCACTGGGAGAGTGAGGGTGCCCAGGAGCATCGAGGGTGTGCAGGTCTGTACAGAGCCCCAGATGTCTGTGTGGGACCGGCAGGCTCTGAGGGAGATCCTCACACTCTGAGAGTGGGAAGCCAGGCAGCACAGCCTACGGCAACTCAAATGATGCCGGACACCATCGTGAACAAGGAAATCTCAGTGTTGTGGGGGAGAGAGACCCACTTCCTGAGCGGGATCCCTCCTCGCCTACACCTGCTCTCCAAAGTACATGAGGTCAGTCAGTCTCTTTATTGACTAGAAAAGGAGTTTTCAGCAGAAATTGCTCCCCCAGGTTTTGCCATTGCCAGACAAGCTGGGTATCTCCGGCCTCATTTCTGAGCAGCAGAGAACAGGAGATGTTTCTGGGGCATGAATCATCCTGTGCTATATGTTACCATGTAAACCCAGGCAGAACACCACCTCCTCTTCACTGAAAGCAAGGGCAACGTGAGAGGCACTGCCTCAGACATCTCTGCATCGTTTATGAAACTCCTTGCATCTCTCGTTAATCCCTTCTGGCCTCTACTCGCCATTCCACAAGAGTGCAGGTGTTATGGAAGTCCCATAACATATTTTCCAGCTCTGTACTGGAGCTACATGCCTACAGCTGGGCAAATGAATCTTGCTACTGAATAACTCTCTAGACCCAACTGATTGTATTCACCAACTGTCCAATGATTTCATTAAAGCAGGAACTGAAAGTACCTAACACGCATGTAGACATCTGCATTATCAAAAGCCATTTTTAGGTGTTTAAATACAGAACTGAACTTTCATCCCTAAGGATGGGTAATGTGAATCCCACACTGTGGGATCCAGTTACCTAATATGTCCCAGGAGAGCCTGCCTGGCCTCCAGTTGATGTTCAAAGAAAGCTTTGGTCTCCTGGAGGTCTTGAGTCATATGCCACAGCCCAATGTGGCTATCTCTGATTTTCTAGGATGCCCTTCCCTACCTTTAGAGAAGTGGTTGGTCTCTTACCTATGTCAATTGTGATGTTGGTTAAGAACAAGCCTTTAGAGTCACCAGGAGAAATCAACAGTGCCTATATGAACCCATTTTTCATCTACTGTAGGACAGATGAATCATCTCAAAAGGGATGCCTAAGCCTTCTCAAAGACATATTAGAAGCCTACATAATGAGATCAAATGTAGCTATCTAAAACTGGCAGACATGATTTCAACCCGAGCACAGTTATCATTTACAGCCTAGTCATCATCAAAACCAGTTCCCAAGTTCTTTTATGCTTTGTAGGGTGTTGGGCTCTACCCACAGAGCAAGTCGCTTGTGCCCTGTGTGGCTTTGGGCAAGATGGTGTCTCCTGCAGAACTGAAACTGAAGGCAAATTCTTACACTCTGGGTGTTCCAGCGAAGATGAGACACGGCACTACACTCAATATGAATGCTACACTTGTCCACTTTATTGTAAGCAGGATCACACTTTTATATTCGTACTTCATATGCTGACTCATTGTTTACTAATTATCTAACTCGCTATTCGCTGATCTAGTATTACATTTAATATAATCCAGCTGGCCTTTAATGCTATTTACATCCTGAACTGTCAGTCCATTTATCTTTTGGCGATGCTCTACATCCTGGATAAGCAATCCATTCGTCCTTGGTGTTCTTCCTTCACCATCTGTCCTTGGCATTCTTCCTTCAAGGTTCACCATCCATCCTTGGTGTTCTTCCTTCAAGGTTCAGGTTAAAATTTACTACGTCTCTCAAGCCCTTCTGGACTTTTTGTCATTTATCACAGTCATTGTCTCACAACATAGTTCATCAACAGGTCACTTATTTCACCGCAGCAAACCCCACAACTCCCCCTTTTTGTTTTTGAAACACAGAGGATGAGATTTGTTGCAACATAGATAAGGCACACTGTAATATACATGGAAAGATTATCAAAATACATATAATTGAAATCAATATAAGGCATCCATATTTTAACAAAGTTTGCCACCATCCACTAACTCCAAGGGATCTTAACCAAGCATCCAGTGGATCTTCTTGCATTTGTAATTTTTGCATGTTATCATTTAGTTGTTTTAACTTATCATGTATTGATTGTGAATGATCCGATAAATTAAAACAACACATACCAGCAAAATCCTCACAGCCATGTCCATGTGCTAACGATAAAAAATCAATAGCAGCCCGATTTTGAAGAGTAGCTTTACGTACACTGTCTGCATCAGCAGCCAAATCGTATAAAATTTGTGACGTCAAATTTATTTGTTTCCCTGCCCAGCATGTTAAAGCATTTACTGTTGATGATAAATGTGTTAAGGCAAGGGGCGGAAAAAATAGGGCTGATAGTATAGAGGAAGGAGTATCCCACTGATGGGCGAGTGAAGAGTTAACAGGACTGAAGTTTGTCAATTGATATGCAGAACTGACAGCACAAGAGCTGACCTGCACAAAGCTGTTGAACAGAGGACTTAACAGGACTAAAGTCGTCTACCAACCGATATGCGCAAGGACTGATATGCGCAAAGTTGCAGAATGATTAACAAGACTGAAGAAGTGAAGTCTGCCACCTGGAATCTGCACGGACCCCCGGGGAGGGAAGAAACAATACGGAGGTGTTGTGGTCTTGCCTCGCTAGCAGGGTCCCCCCAAGCAGACAAACAAACAGTCCTGTGATTGTGAAACTTGCAAGAAGTCAGCAAAAGCAGTGTCTGCCCAGAGCCCCAGCCGTATAAAAAGAGACTTGGCAGCTAGGAGAGTTTGAGCAGGGACGGGAACGTGACCTGATCATCCTCTCCGGCTGGACCGTGAGTATTCCCCCCCCCTCCCCTTTTCCTGGGACGCTGGGTTAAGGTAACTCCTCGAGGTTGAGAGCCCTCTCACTAGGAGAGTGAACAAGAAAGCTTTCATGTAGGGATAAGCAGTCCTTCCAATTAATAGCGCAGTAATCGATGGTTTCAGGTTATCCTTTCTAAATTAGTAACTGATGGTTTTGTGTTATCCTTTCTAAATTAGGAATCACATTCTTTTAATGGATGGTACTAATCCAAGAACTGGTGTGAGGAAATAAACATCTTTTTTATTATTATTATATTACTGTCTCAGTCGTTGCTATCGAACCTTCATAGCATGACAGCGTGACAGCCAGCACTGGCCCATCAGGCACCTAGCCACAAGTGACATCACAACTACAAACTGCACCCACAGGACCAGCACTGTTCTATCTGGCACTGAGCCACAAGTGACATCACAACCACAAACTGCACCCACATCACCAGCACTGGCCTATCAGGCACTCAGCCATAGGTGACATCACAACCACAAATTCCACCCACAGGACCAGCACTGGCCTATCAGGCACTGAGCACAAGCGACATCACAAACACAAACTGCACGCACGTGACCAGCACTGGCCTATCAGGCACTGAGCCACAGGTGACATCACAACCACAAATTCCACCCACAGGACCAGCACTGTCCTATCAGGTACTGAGCCACAAGTGACATCACAACCACAAAGTGCACCCACAGGACCAGCACTGGCCTATCAGGCACTGAGCCACAGGTGACATCACAACCATGTGGAGGATCTTGGGAAACTGCGTAGACAAAGATATTTGCATGAGAAGCGGTAGAGTAGGCATAGCGGAAGATCACGCGGTGTGACGCAAAGCCTAGGGGTGGAAACGAAATGCAACTATATGTAAGCTTGAAAGCAGCTCACAATAAACGCCATTTTAGCATCTCTCACATTGAGGTCTGTGCCTGTGGCCCTGCAGTAGAGGAGGCTGCACTGCTCCCCTGGTGGCGCCATGGGACCGAGTGAGAGCGCGGCAACATGGCTGCAGTTTCTGGTTGTGATGTCACTTGTGGCTGAGTGCCTGATAGGCCAGTGCTGGTCCTGTGGGTGCAGTTTGTGTTTGTGATGTCACTTGTGGCTCAGTGCCTGATTGGCCAGTGCTGTTCCTGTGGCTGCAGCTTGTGTCACTTGTGGCTCAGTGCCTGATTGGCCAGTGCTGTTCCTGTGGCTGCAGCTTGTGTCACTTGTGGCTGAGTGCCTGATAGGCCAGTGCTGGTGATGTGGCTGCAGTTTGTGGTTGTGAGGTCACTTGTGGCTCAGTGCCTGATAGGGCAGTGCTGTTCCTGTGGCTGCAGTTTGTGTTTGTGATGTCACTTGTGGCTCAGTGCCTGATAGGGCAGTGCTGTTCCTGTGGCTGCAGTTTGTGTTTGTGATGTCACTTGTGGCTCAGTGCCTGATAGGCCAGTGCTGATCATGTGGGTGGAGTTTGTGTTTGTGATGTCACTTGTGGCTCAGTGCCTGATAGGCCAGTGCTGGTACTGTTCTTGTAGTTTGTGTTTGTGATGTCACTTGTGGCTGAGTGCCTGCTAGCCCAGTGCTGGTCACGTGGGTGCAGTTTGTGGTTGTGAGGTCACTTGTGGCTCAATTCCTGCTAGCCCAGTGCTGGTCATGTGGGTGGACTTTGTGGTCGTGATGTCACTTGTGGCTCAGTGCCTGATAGGCCAGTGCTGGTAACATGGCTGCAGTTTGTGGTTGTGATGTCAGTTGTGGCTCAGTGCCTGATAGGCCAGTGCTGGTCACATGTCTACTCTTTTTACCTTTCAGGTTACTTCTACCTGAGCACCACATAGTGGCACAGTGGGCGCATCGCTCCTCTTTGTCGTTGTGAGGTCATTGTGCTGTTGTACCTTATAGGGCAGCAGGAAGCACATGGTTTCCATGCAGATGTGATTTCAGTTCTGCCTTCACGTCTGATAGGCCAGTAGCAGGTACAAGGCTTTACAGCTTAGCTGGAAATCACTTTTTCTCACTACCTGGCTGAGAGCATAAGAAGGACCTTATTGCCAGCAATAATACTTAAAAACAGAAATACGACTCCTGCTGCTCATTACCAGTACCCGAGAGCAAACAAAACGGAACAGATTATCTTATTTGTTTGGCACCCCACATAGAACACAGCGAGGTTGCCATCTGGTGAGCACTGGCACTGGTCTTGCATGCCTACGTTTATTGGCCATGGACTCCCAGAGATCTACTTCAATGGGCACAGCAAATGCCCTGGGTGTGGGAGGACCCAGAAAAGGCAGCCCCACTCTTTTGTACAAGAGTAGAGGGACATCCCATTTGTTAGGGGGATGTTCAAGTATTGTTACAACAGATATTTCAGCCAGGGGATAGAGAATGGATATTGAAAGAAGGATAGGGAATTGCCAGACTGAGATGATAGCCGACAACCTTGCCCACAAGGAGATCCGAATTGGGATTATAATAATACAAATGATTGGGCAGCATGTGAAATGGCATGCCAAAATCTGGTTTTAGCTCTAAGAACTGCAGGGCACATGGGGGTTATCTCAGAAAAGGTACTAGCATTAGCAAAAGTCTGAGGAACACTCGATTTTTGGACTAGTTTGCTTGCGGCAAATTATGCTCTTATGCTATGGAGGGATGTCTGTGGAAAATGTTAATGAAAGGCTGGCAGTGAGCGTATTGGTCCAGCAAGCGGCACCAGCTATGCATGAGTATTTCAGAAACCATGCTCCAGGGTGGCAGGGAGAGAATTTACAGAAGATTCACTGTATTACAGCAGCTGGACCTTTACTAGAAATATTTGAGAGCTGTGACAGTATGGGCACACATGTTACATGGTGGAGGGCTCATCTGTCACACAAGAGGAAGATCTCCATTTGGGTTATCTGATGGTTGCCTCTCTGCTCATCTACCAATAATGTCTAGTCAGTGCCCACATGTACCAACAGCATGTGCTAATGTGCTTGAGGCACCACGTACAGGCAATGGCTTGTGATGTTCCTGAGCAAGAAACCTGGTCTGAAGGAGCCTCTGGAAATGAGGCAGCAGGCTGTGAGCTGGGGAGCTCTTCAGACAGCTTGAAGGTTGGTCACCTCTTCCAAAATGACCTTTGAAATTATGATTTATGACCAGGCGAACAGGACAGTGCCTGCTCTCATCTTTCCTGCCTTGTGCTCCAGACTGACTTGGGCACAAGCCCATCCTGAGCTGAAAACTCAGCAGTCCCAGGGGTGCAGCAGTGCACCCAGGCTCACCAGTGCAGCCAGGCTCGGCTTCTTTACTCAAGCACACCCCACACAAACCGAGCTGTGAGGCTCCTTAGGAGTGACTTACATCTCAGTAGCTCTGAAGTCAGGCAGAGGTTAAGGTCTATTTCTGTCTGTGTAGCTAGGTCTGTAATTTAAGCGGAGCAGAAATTATACCCTATTATTAAGTCATCGGTTTGTCTTGGTAGGTGTGTTCTGACACTTTGTCTCCATGTACTATCTATCTGGTTGATACAGTTTTCATCAGTTTACATTTTACATCCTGTTTACATGTGTTTACATGTGTTAGTTTGCATAGATACAGAGTTATTAGTTACATAGCAGCCTATTCTACATGGCTCAGTATTCTCATACAAACTTCCTTTTCACAGCACACAGGCAGGCCAGAGGACAACACCAACTCTCATTTATGTTCCACATGTCCACGTAAGGTGGGAGGCTTTGGGAGTCTCCTGGGAAGCTCCATTTACAACATTACTACACAACAGTCCAGCATATGCACAAGTTTTGTTGCTTGCAAATTCAGATGGATGGATAGGTATTGTTTTGAGTTTCCTTTTCTAGTTTCAAGGGCACAGTGAAGTGAAGATGAAGCACCTGAATGCTGTGCTTTCCCAAGCAACTGGATACTGTTATCACGAGGGCACCCTACCTGAACCTATTAACATTTGCTTAGCCGGAATACTGAAAACTTTTTTCTGAAGTGTTTTCGGAGTCAAGATTCACTTGGACCCAGCCTTCCCCACATTCCCACATACACAGGCTTACTTGACAGATCTGGAAGTTTGCCTAGGGGAATCACTGTGGTGACTTTGAGATGGCTGTTTATATCCTGCGCCCGGTGCATGCAATGAGTGCAATGTAAAAGGCAATCAAGATGCGTTCACTAAAAGCATGCCTTCCCACAGTCTGCCACTGCAAAGTAGAGTTGTTACATTGTTCAGCAGAGAAATCAGTTGAGCACTTCAACGCCTTAACTACAGTGTCAGCTCTTGCTTCATAAAGGGCAAAGCTTGAAAAATTACGAAGCTCAATCCCATCTTGTGTTTCAGCGACTTTAGGAAGACAACAACTACCTCGATTTCCATCAGCAGACTTCAGGAGGAGTACAGCCTTCACTTTCCAGGCTTCTGAGTGCAGGACTTAAAGGAAGGTGTTTAAAAGATGAAACAGGTCACTCTCCAGCTGGTGATGTCTTCCTGAACACGGAAACACAAACCCTAACTGGATGCATTTACCATCAAAGGCTTTGAAAGTGCTTAACTTGGATACTGTTGGTAAATTCCTTCTAAACCTGAATACTGAAATTCCAGCACGTCAAGAGTTTCCGGCAGCAAAGCGGGTCCCTTTTCTCACAGAAGGCTCCAGTAGTTCAGGGCTAAGCCCCCAGGTCAGGGGTCAGTGCTGACCCTGGAAACAGTCCTCCATTTCCTCAGGCTGGGGGAAGCCATGTTGCTCTCTGATGTCCAGTAGCCAAGGTGCAAAGGTTCCACCTTATCTTTCCAAAGAGGATGAGAAGAAAATGGATTTAGGATATAACAATTAACGTAGGCCTCCTCAAAGAGTTCAAAGCCCTTCAGCCCAAGTAGCACTACCTCAGACATTGACATCTTTGAGGCTCTACCTGAAGCCTTTCTTGCACTTCCTTCAAATGACATCATCAAATATCATGACTCATGCTGTCCTGCTATCTAAAGCCTTGCTGCTTCCCCACAGTCCATCTGCCTCCTCCCATTTCCACTTCATATCTTTAACAGTTCACTAAACTCAGTCTACTAGTCCATGAATCTGATCTATCTCCAGATAGACAAGCAGGACTTGATAGCAAAGCCTTTCATTCCTTCTTAAAAAGTTGCAAGATATTGGATTTTGTCTCCCAGAATTGGTCGGCAAGAGCTGAGGAGAAAGGGTAAAGGTGGGAGGAAGAAAAAGGTATTCTGCATTTCCAGATAATACTTAAATACCAACTAGCAAAGCTAACCTACTGTTGTTTACAAGAGAATGTCAATGAAGAAAGCAGCAAAACATTTGAAGGTTTTGGCTTCCTTATTTGCAGTACTTTTAACCTTACTGAAAGAGAAGAATTTAAAGTTCTATTTCATCATGCTGTGAATTGAGTTTTGCTGATGATAGAGAATATATACAGCTAACTCTTAAATCTTCAGCTATTGTGCCCACAAAGGGAAACACCTGGTCTTTCAAGCAAAAGATTACAATTGACTTCTAACAGATAACCCTCTCCTGCTTATACACTAATCAAGGTCACATGTACATGAAACACTCAAAGACGACAAAACCCCAAAGCACCTTTTCAAACCAGGACACTTTTGGAGTAGACTTTCCTTTGATCACACAAGTCACTAAGCCTTTAACTATGGCAAGGGATTCCCTCTACCTTGAATCTCCATATAGTCTGCATTTTAAAAATTCTTAAGAAATGGCTTTTTACTACTACTATAAAAGCTCAGTGTTGGCAGAAGTTTTTCAAGCACACAAATGTATTGATGCCTCAGTTTACCTAAAGATAAATTCAACAGAACCCATGTCCTAGGTTAAAGGAAGGCAAAGAAACCCCACCCTTGCCTCTATTTATACAGTTTCTGTTGGGGGGGGTTCTTTCTGAAGAGCCTACTGTAAAGCGCAGGGGCAGCAGAATTTTACATTAAACTATTTAGAGTTTATGCCTAACCTCTCCAAAGAAATCCAATTGCTCTTAAAGAATCAATTCTAAAAGTCCAATGGTAGAGAGCCCAGTTAAGAGCCACCAGTGCCAACAACTTACATATTATGCCAGTGCATTAAGTATTGCCACCATTTAGACTCTCTACAAGAGCAGGGAGGAGAATGCTTCAGAGTCAGGCACTTGCTCCTCCTCTGCAGTAGATTCCTGGGCAAAATGTTGCTCATCATCATCAGTGGAGGATGGTGAATTGCTGCTGTAGACTGCGTGTTTCCATCTGCAAGCATTTCAAAGGCAATAACAAAAACAAGATTAGGTCACACTAAGTCAAAAATCAAGTGACGTCTACCCCAGAAGGTACTGTGAATTCTATGAAGTTTCCATCTTTGTTGGGAAATTAAAAAAAAAAAAAAAAAGGCACATGGTACTTATATGCAGCTTGACTTTGGCATATGATAGGCCAGAGCCTTGCAAAGTAACTGTAAAGCCTTGCAAAGTAGCTGTATTTGTGAATCTATTGCCCCCGATTTCCCCTGAACTTCGTATTCACAGCTGTTACCAAAAACAGCAGGACAAGTCAAGAAGGGAGCTCCTGAGAGAGCTTCAATTAATTACAATGCATACAGGATGATAATCATGATGCATACAAGTTTGGGCTTGAACCTTTTTATAGGTTTTTATTCCCCTTGTTCAAGTCTTGCACAGGCTGCGGAACATGGGCGAGGTACTGCCTTCACGAGGTATTGCATAATTACCCCTCTTCCTCAAGGCATGATCAGCTCAACTACTGCAACATCCTCTTCTGTCCTGAAGTACAGCCTTGCCCCACTCAGATCCATTCAGAAAGTTGCTCTAAAGATCATCTTCTGAACTTATTCCCTTCATCACAAAGCGCATTCTCCTGAAACCCTTCGTGTGTCCTCTCTCACAGCAAACAGAGTTGCTAAGGCCTTTCCTGAATTACCCTCCTTCCTACATTATTTCCCACTGAGTGCCCAGAAAACAGCTCTGAATTCTGAGCCGGCCCTGACAGCACCTCTCACTGACTAAGCCCTCAATACAAAAATGCAGAAGCATGTTCTCTTCTCACCTGCCACCTTCATGCTTGGGAGAAGGTTTTCATATGCACCTGGCAGTCTTCCTTACCTCCTGAAAATTCTTGCTGGGCTGCTCAAAACCCATGAAAACTGTCAGGCTACTGCTGCAGGGAGAGCAGTGCTCATCATTCAGAGTAGCACTGTGCATTTCCTTGTATTCCCACCTCTTGACAGCCATCTCTTGCCTTTTCTCTTGCGCTCGGTTATAAGCATTTGGGAAAAGGACTGGTTTTATTTACTGACTCTCTGTCCAGAGCTTACCAGCAGGGCCCTGGAGTCCCTGACTATGGCTTGTAAGCACTAAGGCTATACAGAAATGTGAATAGATAAAAAAACATCCAGTAGTTCAACTCACTTCAGCTGTTTCAGAGGAGGCTTTTGGCCAGAATACAGTAAAGAAAATTGAAAGCCAGAACTAACCTGCACTGCCATCTTGAGTGTCAGCGATTTCCTCATCACTTCTCCTCGGGAGTACGTATCCAAGTTTTCCTAATGACAAGAAACAAGAAGGGTCAGTCACAAACATGCAGAAAATCTGACGTATGCACACTTGGTGCCTACACAGTAACTTTATCAAGGCTCTGCATGGACACAAAAGATGAGCATGCAGTTCTACGATGCAGAAAGCAAGGAAGCATTGCTGGAATCCAACCATCTAGTTTTACCTGTTTTCACAAGAGGCACCTTCTGGTTTAGGCCTATATCTGTCAGTCTAAGAGAGATGAGAAAATGGATGCATATTTTAAGACAAGAAGAAAACCTGTACTTTTAAATTTAGTTCATGGCCTACTTTGTCTCTCTGTTAACATGTTGATTCATGGCCCAGGACAAGTTTTTTTTTTTTAAAAAAAAAAAACACCCAAGACATCCACAGAGATTCCTGAAGTATATGAATTGATCTTTGCTTTTTATGCTAGAGTTCACAGAATCACAGAATGGTTGAGGTTGGAAGGGACCTCTGGAGATCATCTAGTCCCACCCTCCTGCTCAGGAAGGGTCACTTAGCACATGTTGCCCAGCACTGTGTCCAGATGGCTTGAATATCTCCAAGGAAGGAGCCAACCACAGCAGGCATTGCTCACACCAAGGCACCTAGGACAGGAGCCTGGAAGGTCTTGAAGGTGCTGAGCTTCAAAGGGAGCTGAGCTGACAACACAAGGGCAAACAGATGACAACACGAATCAGGCAATCGGAACACCATGGTGTGCGTTCGACTGGCTGCAATATGGCTGTTGGCATCCAAGTGTGCTTAAGGAAGGCAAAGTGTTGTTAAGAGAAAAAGCACGAGTCAACTTTCAAGGACAGTTAGATGTACGGGGCTGCCAGTTTATGGGGAACAGTGCAGACAGCTTCCTAACACTCACTGCTGAGCAGGAAGCCCGAACTCTGACAAACAGGCCTTTCGAATGTCCTGTGAAAGTTCATGAGCACGGAAGCAAGGCAGCTGCTAGGTAGGGGTTTCATGTTGAGACTCCACACTGGACCAAATTAGTTCCCTAATTCCAGCACCTACTCAAAAATAATTACAAAACCCATATATCTGCATAATAACATCAGACACGTAAAAAGAAGTACTTGTGAACTATTCTTTAAATAAGAAACAGGATTTAAAAAAAAAACTCTTTGGGGCAATAGTAAATGTGTACACATGACATTCTTACAAAGTGCAGGCTACAGAAGGAAATTGTTTGTCAGCAAACCAATTTAATCTGACCTCTCTGCAGGGCACAGTTCAGGACACCCTCACAAGTTACATACCTCCAATTTTCTAGAGAAGGTCCAGAAAAGAAACTACCTTGATCAAAACAGTGGAACGAGCCTTGTCCAGAAAAGATGTGATTTGCTTACTTGCTTTGGAAGCTCTGCCATCATAAAACAAACAAACAAGAAAACAAAAAAACCATTCACACACACCAAAGAGTTACAAAGGGATTATTTAAGAGTCTTCTCTAAACTCTACTTTAATTTAAGTAAAGGGCTCCTAAGGCTGCACAAGGAATTATCTTCCACCATTACTGCAAACGGCAGGACACTACAAAGGTCACCCCTAGGAGAAGGGAGTTCAGACTACGCCTAAAAGAGCCACTGGCACAATAAAGGCTCTCATTCACTTTCAACATGCATTTTCCCTTTCACAAAAACCTTACAAAGCCACTTCAGCCAGTAACGAGCCAGGAGGGTTGTTCCCCCCCCCTTTTTTTTTCCTTTCTTTCCAGAGAGAGCTTGTTGTATTCTACAGCTTCCAACAGAAGCTATATTAGCATAAATGCTCCAGCTGATTTAGACTTCCTCGACCAAAAGATCTTAGATTTTTGGCTGCAATGCTCTCGCTGCTGCCCATGGGGAGAGGCACAGAGCCAGAAAACAATGCCTAGAGTCCAGGGCACTCTGCTGACGTGGGCATCTCTCCTGCTGGCACTAGAAATAGTGTATCCCATGACATTCACTCCGCACACATTATATGTGACCTCACAACCACAAATTGCAGGCACATGACTAGCACTGGCCTATCAGGCACAGAGCCACAAGTGACATCACAAACACAAACTCCACCCACATCACCAGCACTGGCCTATCAGGCACTCAGCCACAACTGACACCAGAACCACAAACTCCACCCACATCACCACCACTGGCCTATCAGGCACTGAGACACAAGTCACATCACAAACACAAACTCCACCCACAGGACCAGCACTGGCCTATCAGGCACTGAGCCACAAGTGACATCACAACCACAAACTCCACCCACAGGACCAGCACTGGCCTATCAGGCACTGAGCCACAAGTGACATCACAAACACAAACTCCACCCCTGTAACCAGCACTGGCCTATCAAACACTCAGCCACAAGCGACATCACAACCATAAACTGCAGCCACATCACCAGCACTGGCCTATCAGGCACTCCAGCCACAAGTGACATCACAACAACAAACTGCACCCACAGGAACAGCACTGGCCTATCAGGCACTCAGCCACAAGTGACATCACAACCACAAACAGCACCCACATCACCACCACTGGCCTATCAGGCACTCAGCCACAAGTGACATCACAACCACAAACTGCACCCACAGGACCAGCACTGGCCTATCAGGCACTGAGCCACAAGTGACCTCACAAGCACAAAAGCAACAACATGCTTGATGCTGTCTAATCAGGTGGTGAAGCAAAAGTTACCTCACAAATACAAAAAAGGGGCAATGTGGCTGCTGGTGGCCTAGCAGATACTGAGGCCAAATAACTCCACAAACACAAGCAGCAGCAATATCCATCGAGCTGGACTGTCAGGTGCTCAGGCTGAAGTGACCTCACAGGCAGCCATGAAGCCATATAGCTGCTCCTGGCCTCTTTGCCACTGAGGCACAATTGACCTAAACAAGCACAAACAGCAGCAATGTCCATGCTGATCGCCAGTCACATACTGATGCAAAACTGACCACAAAAGCACCAACAGCAGCAATGGGCCTGCTCCCCCTTTAGGAGGCATGGAGACACAAGAGACCTCACCATCATCACCAAAGCTACATGCATGCTGTTGGCCTACCAGCCTCAGAAGCACAACCCACCTCACAAGCACAAATGGCATCGACCTGCCTGCTGCTGCCCTATCTTTGACTGAGTCACAAGGGAGCTGAAAAGTGCAAACCTTCACAGAGGAGAAGCTCACCTGCGCCACTTGCACGTCCCTTGATTACGCTGTGATCACTCCACACAGAACAGTCTCCTGCAAACGGCTTTCATGTCCTGGCAAGACTCTCTCCAGATCATGGCACAGCTCCACTCTGGCACCCTGCGCACAAATCACAAAAGGAACAATTGGTCTCGCTTTTACTTTAGTACCATCAAGTCCAAGCTGGGAGCCTTTGCACTGCAGCACCTACACAATGACAGCAGCATGCCACTTCCATTTCTAGTGCATTTCTAGGGACAGAGATCAGCTGAGGCAGCAGCTGCACTGCAAAGGGTTTCTGACACTCTCAGATCAACTCGGCACTGCACCAGGCATCAACCTGACGCCAGACCTCTGCTCTGCCACCTACTCTACAAACACACTGCCTCTGCCCCACACAGCTGCCTCTTCTGCTCGATACAACCAAGTGCCAGCAAGAACAGATGCATGCAGGACACTCGCCACTTGCACACTCCACAGCCACTGCTCTGCTCGCTGCCTTCCCCTGGCTCCGCAACCCAGACACACAACCAAGCTCTTGCGGTAACACCACAAGGTGGCCAAGGCACTCTAGGCTCACAAGGCCTGTGCAAATGAGCAGCACAAGATCAGGCACAGAGCTGCCTCCTTGGGTGATGCTGCTCTTTTCAGAGGGAAGGATCCTGCTTTCTTTGGGCACAGCAGGCTGCTGCTTTCCACACCCATCCCCTCACGAACCTCCTGCTATCGATGGGGGCATGGGGATTTTCTGTAGTAATACAAAAGATACAGATACAACACAGAAACACTTGAGAGTCCGGAAGGCCTCCTGAGCCCAAAGGAACCTCCCTTCCTTTCCTTTAGTTACTTGGACAAGAAGCCCCAGGGAAGGGAAAAAGGGGGCAGAGGCTTTGACATGAGGCCCAAGCAATGAGACAGCCCCACACTGGATGGCTGCTGAAATGACATCTCTCCTGGCTGTGCAGGCTCTGCAGCAGCAGTCCCGGCTCCGCAGCTGGCTTCACAGAGCACGGAGGGCTGGGTGCCACGGGCAACCTGGCCCTGAGCATATCTTCACCCCTCCCAGAGCCAGCAGCCCAAGAGCTCTGAGACTTCCTCAGGTCAAGCTACGGACGCTTTGGGGCACTCACAAAAGGCACTCGAGACATGCTGGCATCTATTGTAAGGGTCTTGGACTCATCCTGTATGGCACCACAATCTTCGAGGAAAAGGAGGGGGCACAAGAGCATTTGTTGAGCGGGCTGGCAGTAACAGCACTTGTGGGATGTGGAATTTGCAGCACAGCAGAGGTACCAGGAGGTGAACCCACACCCCAAGTCACCCAGGGAAGACAGGCGCATTTATGGAAGCTTCCGCATCCACACTTAGCCTCTTCTCAGTCACTTGCAGCTGCTTTCACAGGGGGCTCACAACGCTGGCCAAGATGTTGACAGGTACAGGGACACTGCCTGGCATCCTGCCTCCATCCTCAGCGGCTCTAGCACTGCACTGGGAACCTCCATGAGTGGAGCAACCTAGAAAGAAAGAAAGAATCGGAGTGGTACTGGCAGTTCTGCTGGCCTTACGGAGTCGCAACAGGCAGGGGCAAATGTCTCCCCTCTGTGCTGAGCTCTATTGCTGAGAGCACAGTCAGCAGATCCACCGAGATCTTCTACCCCTCTTTTTGGCACAGCTGACACCATGTCTGTATACCGGGTCGTGTTTGGGAGACAGCATTCAGACCTTGCAGGAAAATCTCACAAGCTCCCTGCTCTTTCGACAGGGGCAATTTCTAAAGCACACACACCCTGGCAAGAAGAGATTACTAACACCACTGCTCACACCAGCACTACATTCATTTACACCAGCACTACATTCATTTAGCAGCCTCAAAAGTCTAGCTGGACTCCCTAGCTGACTGCGAGGACGCTGCAAGCTTCTACTTAGCAACAAGTGGAAAGGCAAACTCCATGGCCATGCTCACCACAGAACATCATGCACATTTGAAATGTAGCAGTACTAACTCATGATGACGGAGTGGAATAAAATTTGTGTCAGATGATGTGGAACATCCACTTCTGCTTGATTAATGAGTTGCACTTCTGTATTGCTGTAGAGCTCTGCAGGGGTCAATCCCTCCTCTGAGCACACACAACAAACCCAGAAGTGACCTCACCACCAGCATCCAAGCCATGTGTCTTCTCCTCACCTCTCAGCTGCTCACATAGAGGTGACCTCACAAGTGCATATCCCCACCACATGCCTGCTGATGGCCTATCAGGGACAGAACTTTCCTCCAAATAACTTCCCCAGCCATCAACTACTGCCCGCCTAGCAGGTACTCTGACAAAAGAGACCTCACAAGCAACGCCCATGCCTAACTGCCTGCTGCTGGCCTAGCAGGGACTCAGAAAGACATGACCTCACAGTCATCTTCACAGCCATGTCTCTGTCACTGGCCTAGAAGCCTCCAAGATAGAAACTACCTCACTATAAGTTCCCCAGCCATGAGACAAATCCTGCCTTATCACCTCCTCAGCCTGAAATCATCTCAAAAAGAAACATATCTCAAATATATCCCAGATGTGGACCTGCTGCTGCCCTACCAACTGCTCAGGTAGAAACGACCTCAGAAACACCTTTCCACTCACAGAGCTCCTGAGATCCAACCAGTTCATCACTCACAAGTCACCTCACAAGCAACAGACAAGCCTTCTTCCTCCACATGGCCTTTCAGGTACTCAAGTAGAAATGACCTCATCAGCAAGAGCCCAGTCATCTGCCTCCTGCTGGCCTATCAGCTACTTGCAAAGAATTGATTTCACACCGGTAATTTTCTGGCATAGCTCTCATAGACAGAGCTGACCTCACTACCTACATCATGGCCACACAGCTGTTGCCGCCTGCAGCTCCCCCTGCCCTCCCCCAAGGCTGAGCCACCTACTGAACAGCCTCCCTGATCCATGTCGTTCCCCACACAATGCTTATACTGCAGCAAAACACCCCCTACGGATCAGTTAGGAGCCCCAAAATAAGATTACCTTTTCCCTAGATAGTCTCTACACGTAACCCATAAAACTTACAAATTGGAAAAAGGCTTGCAAGTAATTCTTGGCAACATTTTCTAATGGGAGGATTGCGTGGGAACAGCAATCATGAAACTGAAGACAGCAGGGCCTCATGTCCCAGGCACAGGGAGAAGCCTTCCCGCTACTCAGAAGTCTGCTTCCTTCCCCAATGCTGAACAAAACCAGAAAATCCTCTACACATCCAGCACAACAAGCATTCTCCTATTTTAGGCCCTGACAACTGGAGACACGCGGAAGGACTCAGGCCAGGGCATCTCAGTTGGTGAAACCAGCAGAGACACAATTCAGCAACTCTTCACCCTGACCTAGGAGCATGGAAAGAACAACGGCTAGTGCAAGCACTGGCCGTTCACAGAATCACAGAATCACTGAGGTTGGAAGGGACCTCTGGAGATCATCTAGTCCAACCCCCCTGCTCAAGCAGGGTCACCTAGAGCACATTGCACAGGATTGCATCCAGGCGCGTTTTGAATATCTCCAGAGAAGGAGACTCCACCACCTCTCGGGGCAACCTGTTCCAGTGCTCTGTCACCCTCACAGTGAAAAAGTTTTTCCTCATGTTCAGGCGGAAGTGTCTGTGTTTCAGTTTGTGCCCATTGCCTCGCATCCTGTTGCTCGGCACCACTGAAAAGAGTCTGGTCCCATCCTCTCGACACGCTCCCTTCAGATACTTGTACACATTGATAAGATCTCCTCTCAGCCTTCTCTTCTCCAAGCTAAACAGGCCAAGCTCTCTCAGCCTTTCCTCATAAGAGAGATGCTCCAGTCCCCTAATCATCTTTGTAGCCCTTCGCTGCACTTGCTCCAGTAGTGCCACATCCCTCTTGTACTGGGGAGCCCAGAACTGGACGCAGTACTCCAGATGCGGCCTCACCAGGGCTGAGTAGAGGGGGAGAATCACCTCCCTCGACCTGCTGGCAACACTCTTCCTAATGCACCCCAGGATACCATTGGCCTTCTTGGCCACAAGGGCACATTGCTGCCTCATGCTTAACTTGGTGTCCACCAGCACTCCCAGGTCCTTCTCCACAGAGCTGCTTTCCAGCAGGTCAACCCCCAACCTGTACTGCTGCATGGGGTTATTCCTCCCCAGGTGCAGGACCCTGCACTTCCCTTTGTTGAACTTCATGAGGTTCCTCTCTGCCCACCTCTCCAGCCTGTCCAGGTCTCTCTGAATGGCAGCACAGCCCCCTGGAGTATCCGCCACTCCTCCCAGTTTTGTATCGTCGGCAAACTTGCTGAGGGTGCACTCTGTCCCTTCTTCCAGGTCATTGATGAAGAAGCTGAACAAGACTGGACCCAGTACTGACCCCTGGGGGACACCGCTAGCTACAGGCCTCCAACTAGACTCTGTGCCACTGATCACAACTAGTTCATCAACTTTCAAGGCCCTGACAAGCAAAACAGCTCACACTTACACAGCTCTTCTGCAAACACCCTTCACCCTGCTGCCAGGCTCACAGGTCTCGGCGCAAAGCAAGAGGCAGGGGGCAAAAACAACGGCTAAGGCACGGCATGACATGCGGGCACAGCCTCTCTCAGAGACACTCGGAAATGCAGTTTTCACAACAAAAGACACCATTGGGAAGGGCACCTCGTGAGGACACCAGCAGCCTGCTCACACTTTGCCCAGCACCTCCCAAACGCAGCTCCCAGCAGCACCTGGGGCTGCGCTGGCAGCAGCAGCTCAGGGAAACGCTTTAACAGGGATCCCAGAGCCACCACAGGGACAAAGGTTCCTGCACCCAAACCCCACCGAGCCGCCCCGGCCCAGCTGCTCGCGGCAGGCCGCCACGTCTGGCTGCAGGGCAGCTCCCCCCTCTGGCCCACGTCGCTCTGGCCCCTGCTCACGGCCCCACCAGCCCCTGCTGCAGCTCCTGCAGCAAAGCAGCCTCGTCGCCAGCACCGCTGCCCCGCCCCGGCGGGAGGGCACCCGCCGCCATTTGAACGCGCCCGCAGCCCCCACCAAACCCACTCGCACCCACTCTCCCTCCCCCTCGCTTCTCGCCTGCTTTGCTCCCGCTCCTCTTCCACGTCTTTGACGTCTTTTTTCCATATGTTGGACTCCAATTGGCTGACAGAGCCATCAGTGAAATCGATGCCCTCCCTCCTCCTCCTGACAGCCAATAGGAGGGCTGCACTGGACAATGCCATGGCAACGTTGGGCCCTCCTGCCCTGGCGGCCAGCTCCGCCCCCTCCCCCGCGGTCGGGCGCCATGTTGTGGGCAGCAGCGTGGGGGGCGGCGGGGCCTGGGGGCAGCACGGCGCCGTGTGGGCGGGCAGTGCAGGGCCCCCGGGGCGCGGCCGCTGCCCCGGCAGGGCTGGGCTGTGCGGCAGGGGCCCCGTGGGGCTGCTGGCTGCCCTGCGCCCAGGGGGCCGTGCAGGGTGCGGGGGGGCAGCCATGGCGCTGGCGTGGGGGCCCTGGGGCTGGCCGGGGCACCGGAGCCCGCGGGCAGCATCCTGCTGCCCCCAGGGCAGGGCAGGGCAGGGCTGGGCAGTGTCCTCTTGCCCCTGCTGCCCCGGGCCCCTGCCAACGGCAGCCCCAGGGCTTGGCAGCCCTTGCGCTTCACCCGGCAGGGCTGGGCCGCAGCCAGGCAGGGGCTGCTGTCTGCGGAGTTGAGCTGTGCCCAGGGGGTCACTCTGGAGGGCTGAGGAGCCCCACGGGGGCACGGGGCAGTGATGGGGAGAGTAGCTTTGGGCTTGCTGGTGCTGGGGAGCGGTGGTGTGGGGTCGTGAGGGGGCTGGGGGAGATGGCTGTGTTGGGCTCACCCCAGCACTGCCCACCACAGCTCAGAGAAAAAACCTTGGCGTCAGCCAGGACCTGTTGAATGGGGATTGCACCTTCACCTGTTTCCAGTCTGCTCTCTCCAATGTATTTTCTTTTGGGTGCAGTGATTTGAGCCCAATTTGCAGGAGGACAGGGTCTGTGGCCATCTGAAGATGGCATCTCTGAGCGCAAAACATGCTGCGCCAAGTTGGAAGCATAAAAGGATCGAGGGGGAAGGAACAGAGATTTTCCCAAACACCCAGAGGACTTGGGGTTATTAAAAGGTGAAAGTTTTATTCTCATATATGGACATTTCCAGCAGGGTCTTGAGAGCCCCATGGAGCTGCAGGCCACCTCATCCTCTGGGATGCAGGACCCCTTTCCTCTCAGAGCCAGAGCCCAAAGGGGGACCCACTCCCAGGGAAACCTGTCATGGATTCCCATGCCCTCCCCACCCTAAGAGGCGATGGAGCTGGCCGCACAGAAGCCTTGGGGCTGAGGACAGCCCCAGCCCCAGGACCCAGCAGTCCTGGCTGCCACATTATCCCCTGAGCCAGAGGGGGCCCTCAGGCAGGGCTCTCGTAGCAGCCCCCAGCCCTGTCCAGCCACCCCCACAGCCCGGGATCCACAGCAGTTTTGGCAGTTAACAGTCTCTGTGCGACACCTCGGGAAGGATCTCCCAAAGCCCTTACCCTCAGTGGAGAGCCACAGGAGCACTGGGAACAAGGAGCTGTGGTCCTGGCTGATGGTGTCCATCCAGCAGTCCTCCATCTCGCTTGCCCTCTTGCTCTCGTTTCACCTCTCCAGCCAGAGAAACAGGACGCTCTTCCCATCTCATTACCCAAAACTCCTTTCCAACATGCCCCTGCTCCTCCGCCTGTTGGTGAGGGGCCCCAACGTGGCCCCACTGCCTCCTGTCCCCTCTCCTTGCCGTGGAGCCACTAGGAAGGGCAGCCGTGGGGAGGGTGTGAGCAGTGCCCACAAGTGCCTGGGCCTCACAGGGAAGTGAGGGTCCCCACAATGACACCGGGGAGACCTCCCTGTGATGTGGCACGTCCCATTGTGACCTCAGCTCGTGTCATCTGGGGGCTCAGTAGGTCACTGCCATGGAGATGGCACAGGCAGGGAGAGAGCAGAGAGATTTCCCCTCACATCCTGGAAAGCAGCCACCTGCCTTCACTGCAGTTATTTTCCATAATTTTCTGATAAATCCTTCAGGAATGTCTCCAGACACTGTCACAGACTGTGAAATATCTCAAATGGGGCACTGGAGACGTCACTTCTGCACCCCTGCACTGACAGGTCACTGCACTGGGCAGACCTGTGCAGGAATCTGGGGTTTGGGGGTTGGCGTTTTTACAGCATCCAAGGCATGTGGGATGAACCAGCACAAAGCATGGCCACAGGCTGAGAAATGCTTTGGTGAGCCTCAAAACCGGTTTCTGCTGTGGGCCACTCTTTTTGTGGAAGCAGGATGCAGGACAATGTGGGACAGGACGTAGCTTTCCTCCTTTAGGCACCAAGGCAGGCTCTCTGCTTTTAAAAGTGCTCAGCAAGGTTTCTCAGTCGGCAGTGCTTGAGCTAGAGATGCTATGCCAGAGAAGAGCAAACATACCCTTAACACACATCATCCCAAGGCCCTTATCCAGGACCCTGGAGCCTGCCAGGCTCCAAAGCCATGGGCGAGGCCAGGTAGCAAATGTGGGGAAGTTTTCCCATTTCCCATGAAGTTTGCCCATCTTTCCTTCTGGCTGAGCCTGAGGAATCCATTTCTCATCCCTGGGCCTCATTTGGTCCTTGGGCTTTTCAGTGTCACCTTGGGGCTGTGCTTCTCCCCCGGGTACGCTCCTCAGCCCCCTGCCCTCCTCCTCCCCGCAGGCTCCCTTGTTCTCCCGGGGTCTGTACAGCCCTGACATCCTGGATCTCCCACAATTTATGACTGTGGGCTTCTCAGGACATGCCCACACACTGCAGTGCTGCTGTCCAGGCTCCAGTGCAGAGCCTATGAGGCAGTGCGATGCCTCAGGATGTGCACTTTGACTCACTCCCAAGTTTGTGAGATGACCAGCTCCCAGCTCTGCAGCTACTGAAGTCTGAGAACATCCCTGCAACCAGCCTTCCTGCTCTTGCTAGTCTCTGCACAGTCCTGGGGCAAATCTTGCAGAAGGGAGACTCCATTTGCCTTGAATAGTGTCAGAGATGTGGCTTTTCAAGTCACTGCAAAAGGAAGGACTTGTTGACTTCTTTGGGTTGCTTCTTGAGCCTGTGGCACCCCCTCTCTGATGCTGGGAGCCCCAGCTCTGCAGCCTGGTGTCTCTGCCCTTTCTCTCCCCTGTCTTCTGCTTGTCTACCCAAAGTCTTCTCTCCACACCAGGGGCATGGGAAGTGCTGCTTTAGAGAGCTCATTTGAAGCTGTGACACATTGTGAAGCTGAAGGCCTGAAGGAGGCTAGTCTGGGACATGGCCGTGCCCACCGACCCCCTCCTGCTCCCAGCCCGAGAATTCAGGAAGGTCTCCAGGGAGAGCAGTGGGTTTGGGGGTGGGTGGGATGGGTTTCCCTCAACATCTCTGGGTCGTGCATGGGTTTCTCTAAGCATCCAGGAAAATCCCTCTTCTCTAGTGCCTTGCATCAAGACTTTTCCAGACTTTTGTACAGAAGCACAGCCTGGTCCAAGATCCCCAAGAGCAGCACGGCCCCCAGCATTGCCCGGGACCCCCAGGAGCTGTCTGGCTCTCTCTTCTCTTCCCACATTCCCCGATTAAATGGACAGTTTGTAGCCTCACCTTTACAACACTCCATCTGGACACTGCAACATTGTGACTCCTCCCCCAGCTCATTCCCATAGGCAGCTGCTGATTTGCAACCCGCCTATTGGCTGGCAGGAGGAGGGGGGCGGGTCTGGATTTCACTGATGGCTCTGTCAGCCAATTGGAGTCCACCATGTGGAAGGAAAAAAGATGTGAAAGAGAGGTGAAAGAGGAGAGGGAGCGAAGCAGGGGAGGTTTTGGGTGGAAAGCAGGACTGGGCTTGGGCAGCTTGTTTCTCACAAGAACGTGAGAAACGCTCTGCCCCCCTGCCCAGTATAACTGCTCTGCCTGGCACTGAGGCACAGGAGGACTCAGGGTGGAGATCAGGCTCTGCAGATAAGAGCCCCGGGGGCAGAGTTAGGAAACAAGAAAAGACCTCGAATGCGGAAAGCCGGCATCTTTAAGTACACCAGAAACCAGCAGGGGCTGGAAAATGCCCCAAGCTGTAGTAAAAGTTTGTGAGCATAAAGAAAAATCAATGAAAAAAAAAATCCCTGTTCAAATTTGAAAAATAGATGGATGTAATCAAGTAACCTTAAAAGAAGTAGCTTCAGCAGTTACAGTTAAAACCAAACTATAACAACCGAATGGCCTTGGTAGGGTTTACTTTTTGTTTGGGTTCTACAGAGTGACCCTCTGAAGAGCAACAACTTGAAAAGAAGCAGCCAGAAAGAATGGTAGAATTGTTACGCTAAGTAATGTGTTTTTTAAAAGTATCTAAATAATAGAATGAACCTAGGAGCCAGCAGAGAAGTAACATCAAAGGAAGATGGCAGACCTAAGAATGAGAGGATACTCATACCAGGCTGATAACGAAACTCAACAGCTGTATATTAGTGTTTGTAAAACTGATGATCCTAAGGAAGGGGCTAACACCTTCCCTTGATGAAAGGAAAGGAAAGAAAGAGAAAAAGATGGTAAAATCTGAGCATAAGGGTAACAGCTGTTGATCTGAAGTTAAAGTTGTCTGTTTACTATAGAGAAGACAGGGAAATATGGGAAAATAATAAAAAAAAGGTGACCAACTCCATTTGAAGCTCCTCTAAAGGGAACTATTCCAGTTTGGGGAACAAACTGATCTTTCGGTGCAGGAAAGAAATGCTTGCAATTAAAGGAAATAAGATTTCTGTGTTAACATATTGAACTGGAACAACACATGGATTCACTGAATTGGGTCAATAGGCCAGACCAATCATGTTGCTATTAGGATTAAGACTGTTACTTTTAACAGTTGTTTACGTGTTACTGCAAATGGGCATGCTTTGCTTTTGGTGTCTATTAATAGCAGTGCGCATTTCCCCAGTACACTGTGCTTACCAAAAAGCCGCCCACTGCACACCAAGGGGAATTTGCTGACTTCTGAAATAAATGTGTGTGTCTGGCGGTGTCAAGGGGTGGAGTGGCAGGCGCCACACAGGCAAGCGTGGGACTCTGGATGGTGCAGCCCACAGAAGACGGGTTTGCTCTGGGGTGATCCCAGGAGTTAAGGAACCCCGGGTGCATCACGGCTGGAGCCACCACACTGTGGGGTTGCTGCAGCCTGGGGGCACACCCTCTAACGACCCCATGAGTGACAATTCCAGACAGAGGAGAAGTGACACCACAGACTCACCCCATAAACATCTAGGTGCTGTGGAACCATTCCCCACAGAACGACCTGTTCATGGGTGCTGTTGCCAACTGAGCAGTGCTGTGGGCTGAGCACTAGGTTACCTGTTGATGTGCGCACTGTTATTGACTGAGGCCATACAGCCTTTGTGTAACTGCGGGCTGGCGTTGTTTTGACTGGCTATAAAAGAGAGTAAGCCACAGAAGTTGGTGTGGACTCCGACCGACCATCAGCTGGCCTGTGGATGTCAATGGCGTGGTGAGGAGAATCCACGCAAAACTGTACCGGAAGTGTGGCCAATAAAGGGCGAGAGTGGTCACTGTACCGTGCATCCATGATTTAACTGTAGAGCTCTGATATGTATATATATTTTTTCAGTTCTCTTATATTTCTAGCTTTTTTGTTATAACCACTTATCTCTAATAAATTCTCATACTTGAAAAATGATCATCTCTTGGAGTTCAGTGCAAATAACCCCCAAATCTGAAAGAATCCCAGACACCCCTCTATTGGCATGTCACAGGTAACACTCACAAGGGGCATCAAATCTCTTGAGCAGGATGGTTGGTTACTGCCCAGATAGCGGTGGCAGTCTCCTTTGCCAGGGTCCTTCCAACAGTGGTTTCCACTGGATCAGATGAGACTCCCCAAACTGTTCTTCTGGGGAATTTTTATAGTCCGGCTGGCTTGTGGTCCTGTGTGACCTCTCCAGCATATGCATGAGCCATTGCTACTGATTACCTCAAACTACACACCAAAGCATCTCCTAACTCTCCTAAGAATGCACAAAGGACTGTCCTACTTGGCTGCTTCTTCATTTGCAGGAGCAGTTTCTACTGTCAATTTTCAAGGGTCTTAAGTATTTACAGTTTAATCAGTTCTGCAGCACGTGTCACTGCAGAGATTCTGAAACAGCCAGATATTCCACCTGTGATGATACTCACCACATTTAAGCACAGGAATTGGTCCAGGCACAGCAGAATCTGCCTCTAGAAATCTCTAGAACGGTCTGAAATACCCACTTGGAGAGGTTCTGCACCAGTCAGTCCAACACTTAATTTGGAAAGTGGTAGCAGTTCAGTCAATCTCCTAGTTTCAAGTCCATCCCCTGTCTCAAACCTGCCCATCAGCTCACCTGTGTGGATTACTAGATGGGGGAGTTTCTGGACCACCCAGGGGATTAATGACTTGAGTACTCTGAGTGTGCACACAGGCACAGGCCTGATAGCCTGGTGCCCACCCACACCAGAATTCTAACTGTAAGAGAAACCTGAATTTCATACCTGGAACTTGATTTCCAAAGCTTTTGCCACAAGTACGGGCTCTTAGCTAGCACTCTGGCCTACCTCTGCAAGCAAGTGAGGCAGGAGAGTTGTTTCCTGTGTCTAAAGACAGGTGGGATGAATCAACCTTTATTTCATGGCATTGGATATAAACAAAGAGAAAATGAGAATGCCTTGTGCAGTTCTGGTCTCCCACCTCAAGAAAGAAAAGTAGGACTAGGAAAAGGGAAGGGAAAGTTGATGAAGGTAGCAAGGAGAATTTCACCACACAGGACGTTAGTTACTCTTGTCCCACCTTCAACTGACTGGATTCTGAAATGGATCCTCCCAACCATACCATAGCGAGAAAATTCTTCCTCAAGGCCTTTTCAGTCACTCATGAAATGCAAATCCTCTTCTTCACACTGCCATGGGTGATTTATCTGCTCACTGCCACGGGGAATATGGTCGTGATATCTATCATTTGACTCAACCACCAGTTCCACCCCTAGCGTATCTCTTCCCCAGCAGCATCTCCTTCTCAGATATTTGGTTCCCTTTGCCCCTAAAAGGTTTGTCAGCCTCATCTTGGAGATTAAGACCATCCTGCGGCTGCTTGCCAGTTCCAGACCTTTGTTTCAATCTTCCTGGGCACAGCTGAGTTCAGTCTGCTTGTTGTGATGTCTTTCAATTGCTGTGGGGCCATTTGCAACCTGTTGCACTGCACCATCTTTATGAAGCCCTGGTTGGGCTCCATGCTCATCTTTACCCATTGGTAAAGCGCCGGCTTGAAGGTCTCCATGGCGAGGGACAGTCTGCAAGGCACCATGCCCCACCTCTATGGTCACCTGGAGGGGACACCCTCCCTACCATCTCTATGCTCAGGTGGCTCCTCTGGGCCGGCCTCCAGCGCCTCTCTACGCTCTCCCGGCAGAGGGACACTCTGGGATCCCCCCTCCAGCCCCTTTCTTGGGCTGCTGATGGAGACGAAATTTCAGGGCCACCCGCTCATGGCAGATAATGCCAAAGGCTGCGATGGCCCCTGGGTTGTTCGCCCACTGCTGAAAAAAAGGCCGCAGCCTCCCGGGGCTCCAGTGACGTGCACGTGTGTCCCCTTGCGGAGACTCGCCCAGGCCTCAGGGCAGAGTGGGGCCCTGTGGCAGCAGCGCCCCGGCAGCAGCGTTTCCCCACCGACACTCCCCTGCAGCACAACTCCCGCAGCCCAGGGCCAGCCCGGCGCCGCTCCCCCTCGCTCCCCGCCCCCGGCCCCAGCTGGCATCAGCCGCCGCAGGCTCCGGCCACATGAGCACACGCCGGGCCGCAGCGTCGCTCCGGGCTCCCTGCGCAGCAGCCGCCAACACCCACCGCTGCCGCAGTTGCTTCTCCGCGGCCTCGAGAGCGGCGCCGCGGCGGGGCCCAGCAGGGGCGGGGCCGGTGGCACCAGGGGTGGTGGCCATGGACACACAGGCCCCGCCCCCAGGGGGCCGGAAGTGTTGCCTCGCACGGAGCATGCGCACTGGTGCAGAGGAGGGTGGCGAGGGGCGGCGAGGGGCGGGGGGGGGCCAGGGCTGCCCGGGCCCTGCGGGGAGGGAGGGAGGGGGTGAGAGGTGGCTGGTGCCACACGGGGCAGCGTCTCCCAGCGCGGGGCCGCCCGGAGCCTCGAGCCGCAGCGCCGGGAGCTGCCGCGCCAGGGCCGAGGGCCGAGGGCCGAGGGCCAGGCAGAGCGAGCGGCTGTGCGCATGGGGGCAGCCGGAGCCGCCGCGGCCTGGTGAGTGCGAGCAGCTGCTGGGGAAGGCCGGGCCCGGCCTGGGCTGCCTGCGGCCCCGCGGGAGCCCCTGCCTCTTGCGCCCTTGTGCTGGCGGCCCCGCGGCTCAGTGCCGGCTGTGGTGGCCATTTGTCAGTGCCGTCCCAGCCGCGAGGGGAGGGCGTGGGTGGAGCTGGGCTTGTGGTGGCTCCAGGCTGTAGGTGAGAGCAGGCAAGAGGGACGGGGGCTTCAGCCAGTGCCTGTGGGGTGGCCTTGGCCCTGGCACAGTGATGCACCCAACATGCTGCCAGCAGCAGCAGCCGTGCAGATCTGAGCATGCACTGATGCAAGAAGAAGAAATATGTCCTGAGGAGTCATGTTTTAACTCTGCATTTCAGATACCGTAATTCATATTGCTGTCATGTACCCTGATAGCAGTTTTTTCATGACTATCCCTTCCCTCATGTGTGTTGCTTCTGTGTGAAAGTGCACAAGTGATAATTTCTGCTGTTTTACTGTCCCTGTAGTTCACACCCTGTAAAGCCTGATCGGAAACCTGTTGTTAAAAGTAAGGGCTGGCTAAGACAAGAAGTGGAGCACAATGAAGACATCTGCCTTGCTCTGCCCTGCTCCTGGAAGTGGTCTGCTGCAGGCTAGGCTGCCTCTTGGAAGGCTTTGTCATCTCAAAAGTGATTATTACAGCAGTGTGTCCCTGGCAACTCTCAGTGCTAAATTCCACACGGATGCAGAATTGGTTCACTTTTTAGGCCATTTTCAGTGTACAGGTTTTGGAAGGAAATGATTTCTTCTGTGTGTCTGAGAGGGCTTGCAAGCATTTCCATACATAATGTTCTGTTGTCTTCCCTCTGCTGTTCATTCTTGTATCTCTTTTTTGTTCTCTCCCTCCCCACTTATGCTTTCTCGCTCTTAGCATGCTGCTGAAGCAAAGGAAAGGAACTAGGGGGTGTGGGGGGGGGGAGGCGGGGGGGAGAGAGGGTGCTTAAAAGGTGGAGAAGGCAGGTATGTGAAACTAGGGAGCCCTTTTAAAAGATATGGATTTTCTGCTCTCCTGTTATGGGGAAAATCAGGAAATTGAGAGGAAGAAGAGAAAAGAAACTTTTTTCTTAAATAAAAGTCAGTGGGTTGTATATTAAATGCAATAAATTAATGGTATTAACTCCATTCCCCCACCCTTCAATCTCAAGGGCTTAATTTCATTCTGGCTGTGCCAGGGGCACGATGGGAAAGGGCAGAGTCAAGAGGCTGCGGCCTGGCTCTTCAGTGCAGCCGCAGGGCAGAGGGCTCGAGGGTAGTAAATGAGCGTGGGGAGAAACAAGCCCATCTTCTGAAGCTCAGCACCCAAGTTCAGCTTTTTTTTTCTCTTTTTATGGTAGCAGGTTGGGGGTTGATGTCACATCGAGCTGAGGGGGGTGTAAAACCATGCTGCAGCAGCACATGGTCCATCGCCTACAGTCCTGCTCTCAGCCCGTGCCAGTCCTTGCAGTTTTGTGATGAGAGGGATTTCTGTCTGAAAACAAACCCCATGAGTAGGAAGAGGATCGCAGGAGAGGGGAGCACCTGCTTTGCGGGCTGGCCTGGGGTTACAGCAGCTGGAGGAGGTGCTGAAGCCGAGCCCGCAGTGAGGGAGTGAAGCTGCAGGTTGTCACGCTTCATTTGCAAGGAGACTGTTCCCATCTGCCAACCTGATGGTCAACCAGGTGGCCAAGCTGGTGAGGAGAGCCTTCAAGTGGGAGTGAGTGGGAGGAGAGGGTGACTCAGCAAAGAGTGAGGATGTAATGGCGTGGGATGGCAATGAAGAGGTGCAGGGTGATGTGGGGAAGAGAAACGCCGAGAGAGCAGTGGGAATGCAGGGAGCTCTGCCTAGGGACGGACAGTGAGGCATTCGAGAGTGTATGGGTGAGGACTAGGGGGCAGACCAACAGGGGTGGCCTTGTAGTGGATTTCTGCAATGGATTGTCTGAAGAAGGGCAGCCTCTGCAAGGCCCAAGGAGCGCTGAGCTGGGGAGAGGAAAATTTGTCCTGCTCTGCAGATCCCAGCTGCCAGCCGGGCTCAGAGCTGGAACAAGAGGCTTGGAGGCAATGACGTGGTGATGGATGTCCCCACGGTGGCCACCAAGGCATTGTGATGGGGGGTCCCCATGGTCACCACCAAGGCATTGTGATGGGAGTCCCCACGGCGACCACCAGGGCTTTGTTCATGGGGGGTCCCCATGGTCACCACCAAGGCATTGAGATGGGGGTCCCCATGGTCACCACCAAGGCATTGTGATGGGAGTCCCCACAGAGACCACCAGGGCTTTTTGATGGAGGTCCCCACAGCGACCACCAGGGCTTTGTGATGGTAGTGGCGTCGTGCCCACAAGGCCATTGTGATGGGGCAGTCCCTGTGGTGACCGTGTCTTTGCTGGGGCCAGAGCCCCGAGGTCCTCACTCCGAGGAGAGCGGCTCGATCAGGAGGAAGCAGCTCCCCTTGGTGCCAGAGTGGCAGGTCTCTGGAAGAGGATCCTGGAGATGGGCAAGGAGCGGCGGGAAAACGTCTGCTCCCAGCCCATGGATGGGCTTCCAGGCACACAGGAGCGCAGGAGGAGAGGCCACATCCCAGACTAGCCTCCTTCAGTCCTTCAGCTTCACAACGTGTCACAGCTTCAAATGAGCTCTCTAGAGCAGCACTTTCCATGCCCCTGCTGTGGAGAGAAGACTTTGGGTAGACAAGCAGGAGACAGGGGAGAGAAAGGGCAGAGACACCAGGCTGCAGAGCTGGGGCTCCCAGCATCAGAGAGGGGGTGCCACAGGCTCAAGAAGCAACCCAAAGAAGTCAACAAGTCCTTCCTTTTGCAGTGACTTGAAAAGCCACATCTCTCACAGTATTCAAGGCAAATGGAGTCTCCCTTCTGTAAGATTTGTCCCAGGCCTGTGTGGAGACTAGCAAGAGCAGGAAGGTCGGTTGCAGGGATGCTCTCAAGCTTCAGCAGCTGCAGAGCTGGGAGCTGGTCATCTCACAAACTTGGGAGTGAGTCAAAATGCACGTCCTGAGGCATCGCACTGCCTCATAGGCTCTGCACTGGAGCCTGGACAGCAGCACTGCAGTGTGTGGGCATGCCCGGAGAAGCCCAGAGTCATAAATTGTGGGAGATCCAGGATGTCAGGTCTGTACAGACCCCGGGAGAGCAAGGGTGCCTTCAGGGAGGAGGAGGGCAGGGGGCTGAGGAGCGTACCCAGGGGAGAAGCACAGCCCCAAGGTGACACTGAAAAGCCCAAGGACCAAATGAGGCCCAGGGATGAGAAATGGATTCCTCAGGCTCAGCCAGAAGGAAAGATGGGCAAACTTCATGGGAAATGGGAAAACTTCCCCACATTTGCTACCTGGCCTCGCCCATGGCTTTGGAGCCTGGCAGGCTCCAGGGTCCTGGATAAGGGCCTTGGGATGATGTGTGTTAAGGCTATGTTTGCTCTTCTCTGGCATAGCATCTCTAGCTCAAGCACTGCCGACTGAGAAACCTTGCTGAGCACTTTTAAAAGCAGAGAGCCTGCCTTGGTGCCTAAAGGAGGAAAGCTACGTCCTGTCCCACATTGTCCTGCATCCTGCTTCCACAAAAAGAGTGGCCCACAGCAGAAACCAGTTTTGAGGCTCACCAAAGCATTTCTCAGCCTGTGGCCATGCTTTGTGCTGGTTCATCCCACATGCCTTGGATCCTGTAAAAATGCCTGTCCTGAGCCCCAAGGCTTCTGTGTGGCCAGCTCCATCACCTCTTAGGGTGGGGAGGGCATGGGAATCCATGACAGGTTTTCCTGGGAGTGGGTCCCCCTTTGGGCTCTGGCTCTGAGAGGAAAGGGGTCCTGCATCCCAGAGGATGAGGTGGCCTGCAGCTCCATGGGGCTCTCAAAACCCTGCTGGAAATGTCCATATACCATAATGAAACCATCACCTTGGAATAACACCAAGTCCACTGTGTGTTTGGGAAAAATCTCTGTTCTTTCCCCCTGGATCCTTCCAACTTGGCGCAGCATGTTTTGCGCTCAGAGATGCCATCTTCAGATGGCCACTGCCCCTGTACTCCTGCAAATTGGGCTCAAATCACTGCACCCAAAAGAACATACATTTGAGAGAGCAGATTGGAAACAGGCGGAGGTGCAATCCCCATTCAATAGGTCCTGGCTGACGCCAAGGTCTTTTCTCTGAGCTGTGGTGGGCAGTGCTGGGGTGATCCCAACACAGCCATCTCCCCCATCCCCCTCACGACCCCACACCACCGCTCCCTAGCCGAGCCTGCCGTGGGCAGGGGGCCGGGGCAGGAGGGGGAGAGGACACTGCCCTGCCCTGCGGGCAGCAGGACACTGCCCGTGGGCTCCGCAGCCCTGGCCAGCCCCAGGGCCCCCATGCCGGTGCCAGGGATGCCACCAGCACACGCCCCAGCGCTGCCCCCCCGCACCCCGCATGGCCCCCAGGGCGCAGGGCACCCAGCAGCCCCGTGGGGCCCCTGCCGCAGAGCCCAGCCCCGCCGGGTCAGCGGCCGCGCCGCGGGGACCCCCACTGCCCGCCAACACGGCGCCGCACTGCCCCCAGGCCCCGCCGCGCCCCGCGCTGCCGCCCACAACATGGCGCCCGACCGCCCAGCGTTGCCATGGCATCGCCCAGTGCAGCCCTCCTATTGGCTGTCAGGAGGAGGAGGGCGGGCACCGATTTCACTGATGGCTCTGTCAGCCAATTGCAGTCCAACATATGGAAAAAAAAAGACGTTAAAGACGTGAAAGAGGAGCGGGAGCAAAGCAGGCGAGAAGCGAGCGGGCGAGAGGGTTTGGTGGGGGCTGCGGGCGCGTTCAAATGGCGGCGGGTGCCCTCCCGCCGGGGCGGGGCAGCGGTGCTGGCGACGAGGCTGCTTTGCTGCAGGAGCTGCAGCAGGGGCTGGTGGGGCCGTGAGCAGGGGCCAGAGCGACGTGGGCCAGAGGGGGGAGCTGCCCTGCAGCCAGACGTGGCGGCCTGCCGCGAGCAGCTGGGCCGGGGCGGCTCGGTGGGGTTTGGGTGCAGGAACCTTTGTCCCTGTGGTGGCTCTGGGATCCCTGTTAAAGCGTTTCCCTGAGCTGCTGCTGCCAGCGCAGCCCCAGGTGCTGCTGGGAGCTGCGTTTGGGAGGTGCTGGGCAAAGTGTGAGCAGGCTGCTGGTGTCCTCACGAGGTGCCCTTCCCAATGGTGTCTTTTGTTGTGAAAACGGCATTTCCGAGTGTCTCTGAGAGAGGCTGTGCCCGCATGTCATGCCGTGCCTTAGCCGTTGTTTTTGCCCCCTGCCTCTTGCTTTGCGCCGAGACCTGTGAGCCTGGCAGCAGGGTGAAGGGTGTTTGCAGAAGAGCTGTGTAAGTGTGAGCTGTTTTGCTTGTCAGGGCCTTGAAAGTTGATGAACGGCCAGTGCTTGCACTTGCCGTTGTTCTTTCCGTGCTGCTAGGTCAGGGTGAAGAGTTGCTGAATTGTGTCTCTGCTGGTTTCACCAACTGAGATGCCCTGGCCTGAGTCCTTCCACGTGCCTCCAGTTGTCAGGGCCTAAAATAGGAGAATGCTTGTTGTGCTGGATGTGTAGAGGATTTTCTGGTTTTGTTCAGCATTGGGGAAAGAACCAGAGTTGTGAGTTGCTGGAAGCTTCTCCCTGTGCCTGGGACGTGAGGCCCTGCTGTCTTCAGTTTCATGATTGCTGCTCCCACGCAAATCCTCCCCTTAGAAAATGTTGCCAAGAATTACTTGCAGGCTGTTCTGCAATTCTTAAATTTCATAGGCTAGGTGTTGATAATGCATAGCAGAAGCTAATCTTTTGGTGTAGTTACTGGTAGGCAATGGGTGTTTCAGAGCATTGTGAGTATTATGAGGCCATGATGTGAATCTGTGATGTGATGATGTGAATCAGGGAGGCCGTTCAGTAGGTGGCTCAGCCCTGGAGGATGGGAGGGGGAGCTGCAGGTGGCAAGAGCCCCATGGTCAGGGTGTGGGTAGTGAGGTCAGCACTGTCTATGAGAGCTATGCCAGAAAATCACCAGTGTGAAATCAATTCTTTGTAAGTAGCTGATAGGCCAGCAGGAGGCACATGACTCGGCTTTTGCTGATGAGGTCATTTCTGCCTGAGCAGCTGATAGGCCATCTGGAGGAAGAAGGCTTGTCTGTTGCTTGTGAGGTGACTTGTGAGTGATGAACTGATTGGATCTCAGGAGCTCTGTGAGTGGAAAGGTGTTTCTGAGGTCGTTTCTACCTGAGCGGTTGGTAGGGCAGCAGCAGGTCCACGTCTGGGATCTGTATTTTTGAGATGATTTCAGGCTGAGGAGCTGATAAGGCAGGATTTGTCTCATGGCTGGGGAACTTATAGTGAGGTAATTTCTGTCTTGGAGTCTTCTAGGCCAGTGACAGAGACATGGCCGTGAAGATGACTGTGAGGTCCTGTCTTTCTGAGTCCCTGCTAGGCCAGCAGCAGGCAGTTAGGCATGGGCGTTGCTTGTGAGGTCTCTTTTGTCAGAGTACCTGCTAGGCGGGCAGTAGTTGATGGCTGGGGAAGTTATTTGGAGGAAACTTCTGTCCCTGATAGGCCATCAGCAGGCATGTGGTGGGGATATGCACTTGTGAGGTCACCTCTATGTGAGCAGCTGAGAGGTGAGGAGAAGACACATGGCTTGGATGCTGGTGGTGAGGTCACTTCTGGGTTTGTTGCGTGTGCTCAGAGGAGGGATTGACCCCTGCAGAGCTGTACAGCAATAAGGAAGTGCAACTCATTAATCAAGCAGAAGTGGATGTTCCACATCATCTGACACAAATTTTATTTCACTCCGTCATCATGAGTTAGTACTGCTACATTTCAAATGCAGATGATGTTCTGTGGTGAGCATGGCCATGGAGTTTGCCTTTCCACTTGTTGCTAAGTAGAAGCTTGCAGCGTCCTCGCAGTCAGCTAGGGAGTCCAGCTAGACTTTTGAGGCTGCTAAATGAATGTAGTGCTGGTGTGAGCAGTGGTGTGAATAATCTCTTCTTGCCAGGGTGTGTGTGCTTTAGAAGTTGCCCCTGTCAAAAGAGCAGGGAGCTTGTGAGATTTTCCTGCAAGGTCTGAATGCTGTCTCCCAAACACAACCTGGGATACAGACATGGTGTCAGCTGTGCCAAAAAGAGGGGTGGAACATCTCGGTGGATCTGCTGGCTGTGCTCTGAGCAATAGAGCTCAGCACAGAGGGGAGACATTTGCCCCTGCCTGTTGCGACTCTGTAAGGCCAGCAGAACTGCCAGTAACACTCCGATTCTTTCTTTCTTTCTAGGTTGCTCCACTCATGGAGGTTCCCAGTGCAGTGCTAGAGCCGCTGAGGATGGAGGCAGGATGCCAGGCAGTGTCCCTGTACCTGTCAACATCTTGGCCAGCGTTGTGAGCCCCCTGTGAAAGCAGCTGCAAGTGACTGAGAAGAGGCTAAGTGTGGATGCGGAGGCTTCCGTAAATGCACCTGTCTTCCCTTGGTGACTTGGGGTGTGGGTTCACCTCCTGGTATCTCTGCTGTGCTGCCAATTCCACATCCCACAAGTGCTGTTACTGCCAGGCCGCTCAACAAATGCTATTGTGCCCCCTCCTTTTCCTAGGAGGTTGTGGTGCCATACAGGATGAGTCCAAGGGCCTTATAATAGATGCCAGCATGTCTTGAGTGCCTTTGTGTGAGTGCCCCAAAGCGTCCGTAGCTTGACCTGAGGAAGTCTCAGAGCTCTTGGGCTGCTGGCTCTGCGAGGGGTGAAGATGTGCCCAGGGCCAGGTTGCCTGTGGCACCCAGCCCTCCGTGCTCTGTGAAGCCAGCTGCGGAGCCGGGACTGCTGCTGCAGAGGCTGCGCAGCCAGGAGAGCTGTCATTTCAGCAGCTGTCCAGTGTGGGGCTGTCTCATTGCTTGGGCCTCATGTCAAAGCCTCTGCCCCCTTTTTCCCTTCCCCGGGGCTTCTTGTCCAAGTAACTAAAGGAAAGGAAGGGAGGTTCCTTTGGGCTCAGGAGGCCTTCCGGACTCTCAAGTGTTTCTGTGTTGTATCTGTATCTTTTGTATTACTACAGAAAATCCCCATGCCCCCATCCATAGCAGGAGGTTCATGAGGGGATGGGGGTGGAAAGCAGCAGCCTGCTGTGCCCAAAGCAAGCAGGATCCTTCCCTCTGAAAAGAGCAGCATCACCCAAGGAGGCAGCTCTGTGCCTGATCTTGTGCTGCTCATTTGCACATGCCTTGTGAGCCTAGAGTGCCTTGGCCACCTTGTGGTGTTTCCGCAAGAGCTTGGTTGTGTGTCTGGGTTGCGGAGCCAAGGGAAGGCAGCGAGCAGAGCAGTGGCTGTGGAGTGTGCAAGTGGTGAGTGTCCTGCATGCATCTGTTCTTGCTGGCGCTTGGTTGTATCTAGCAGAAGAGGCAGCTGTGTGGGGCAGAGGCAGTGTATTTGTAGAGCAGGTGTCAGAGCAGAGGTCTGGCGTCAGGTTGATGGCTGGTGCAGTGCTGAGTTGATCTGAGAGTGTCAGAAACCCTTTGCAGTGCAGCTGCTCCCTCAGCTGATCTCTGTCCCTAGAAATGCACTAGAAATGGAAGTGGCATGCTGCTGTCATTGTGCAGGTGCTGCAGTGCAAAGGCTCCCAGCTCGGGCTTGATGGTACTAAAGTAAAAGCGAGACCAATTGTTCCTTTTGTGATTTGTGCGCAGGGTGCCAGAGCGGAGCTGTGCCATGATCTGGAGAGAGTCTTGCCAGGAGATGAAAGCCGTTTGCAGGAGACTGTTCTGTGTGGAGTGATCACAGCGTAATCAAGGGACGTGCAAGTGGCCTAGGTGAGCTTCTCCTCTGTGAAGGTTTGCACTTTTCAGCTCCCTTGTGACTTAGTCCCAGATAAGGCAGCAGCAGGCAGGTCGATGCCATTTGTGCTTGTGAGGTGAGTTGTGCCTCTGAATCTGGCAGGCCAACAGCATGCATGTAGCTTTGGTGATGATGGTGAGGTCTCTTGTGTCTCCATGCCTCCTAAAGGGGGAGCAGGCCTGTTGCTGCTGTTGGTGCTTTTGTGGTCAGTTGTGCATCAGTATGTGACTGGCGATCAGCATGGACATTGCTGCTGTTTGTGCTTGTTTAGGTCAATTGTGCCTCAGTGGCAAAGAGGCCAGGAGCAGATATATGGCTTCATGGCTGCCTGTGAGGTCACTTCAGCCTGAGCACCTGACAGTCCAGCTCGATGCATATTGCTGCTGCTTGTGTTTGTGGAGTCATTCAGCCTCCGTATCTGCTAGGCCACCAGCAGCCACATTGCTCCTTTTTTGTATTGGTGAGGTAAATTTGCTTCACCACCTGATTAGACAGCATCAAGCATGTTGTTGCTTTTGTGCTTCTGATGTCAGTTGTGGCTCAGTGCCTGATAGGCCAGTGCTGGTGATGTTGGTGCAGTTTGTGGTTGTGATGTCACTTGTGGCTCAGTGCTTGATAGGCCAGTGCTGGTGATGTGGGTGCAGTTTGTGGTTGTGATGTCACTTGTGGCTCAGTCCCTGATAGGCCAGTGCTAGTCACATGGCTGCAGTTTGTGGTTGTGATGTCAGTTGTGGCTGAGTGCCTGATAGGCCAGTGCTGGTGTTGTGGGTGCAGTTTGTGTTTGTGCGGTCAGTTGTGGCTCAGTGGCTGATAGGCCAGTGCTGGTCACAGGGCTGCAGTTTGTGTTTGTGATGTCACTTGTGGCTCAGTGCCTGATAGGCCAGTGCTGTTCCTGTGGGTGCAGTTTGTGGTTGTGATGTCACTTGTGGCTGAGTGCCTGATAGGCCAGTGCTGGTGATGTGGCTGCAGTTTGAGGTTGTGATGTCACTTGTGGCTCAGTGCCTGATAGGCCAGTGCTGGTATTGTGGGTGGAGTTTGTGGTTGTGATGTCACTTGTGGCTGAGTGCCTGATAGGCCAGTGCTGGTGATGTGGCTGCAGTTTGAGGTTGTGATGTCACTTGTGGCTGAGTGCCTGATAGGCCAGTGCTGGTATTGTGGGTGGAGTTTGTGGTTGTGATGTCACTTGTGGCTGAGTGCCTGATAGGCCAGTGCTGGTGATGTGGGTGGAGTTTGTGGTTGTGCGGTCAGTTGTGGCTCAGTGCCTGATAGGCCAGTGCTGGTCACAGGGCTGCAGTTTGTGGTTGTGATGTCACTTGTGGCTGAGTGCCTGATAGGCCAGTGCTGGTGATGTGGCTGCAGTTTGAGGTTGTGATGTCACTTGTGGCTGAGTGCCTGATAGGCCAGTGCTGGTGATGTGGGTGCAGTTTGTGGTTGTGATGTCACTTGTGGCTCAGTGCCTGATAGGCCAGTGCTGGTCCTGTGGGTGGAGTTTGTGGTTGTGATGTCACTTGTGCCTGAGTGCCTGATAGGCCAGTGCTGGTGATGTGGGTGCAGTTTGTGGTTGTGAGGTCACTTGTGGCTGAGTGCCTGATAGGCCAGTGCTGGTGTTGTGGGTGCAGTTTGTGGTTGTGATGTCACTTGTGGCTCATTACCTGATAGGCCAGTGCTGGTATTGTGGTTGCAGTTTGTGTTTGTGATGTCACCTGCGGCTCAGTGCCTGATAGGCCAGTGCTGGTGATGTGGCTGCAGTTTGTGTTTGTGATGTCACTTTTGGCTGAGTGCCTGCTAGGCCAGTGCTGGTGCTGTGGGTGCAGTTTGTGTTTGCGATGTCACTTGTGGCTGAGTGCCTGATAGGCCAGTGCTGGTATTGTGGTTGCAGTTTGTGGTTGTGATGTCACTTGTGTCTCAGTGCCTGATAGGCCAGTGCTGGTGTTGTGGGTGCAGTTTGTTTGTGATGTCACATGTGGCTCAGTGCCTGATAGGCCAGTGTTGGTCCTGTGGGTGCAGTTGGTGTTTTTGATGTCACTTGTGGCTCAGTGCCTGATAGGCCAGTGCTGGTGATGTGGGTGCATTTTGTGTTTGTGATGTCACTTGTGGCTCATTACCTGATAGGCCAGTTGTGGTGTTGTGGGTGCAGTTTGTGGTTGTGATGTCACTTGTGGCTCATTACCTGATAGGCCAGTTGTGGTGTTGTGGGTGCAGTTTGTGGTTGTGAGGTCACTTGTGGCTCAGTGCCTGCTAGGCCAGTGTTGGTGTTCTGGGTGGAGTTTGTGGTTGTGATGTCAGTTGTGGCTGAGTGCCTGATAGGCCAGTGCTGGTGTTGTGGGTGCAGTTTGTGTTTGTGATGTCACTTGTGGCTGAGTGCCTGCTAGGCCAGTGCTGGTGATGTGGGTGCAGTTTGTGGTTGTGATGTCACTTTTGGCTGAGTGCCTGCTAGGCCAGTGCTGTTGATGTGGCTGCAGTTTGTGGTTGTTCTGTCACTTGTGGCTGAGTGCCTGATAGGCCAGTGCTGGTGTTGTGGGTGTAGTTTGTGTTTGTGATGTCACTTGTGGCTGAGTGCCTGATAGGCCACTGCTGGTGCTGTGGGTGCAGTTTGTGTTTGTGATGTCACTTGTGGCTCAGTGCCTGATAGGCCAGTGCTGGTGATGTGGGTGGAGATTGTGGTTGTTCTGTCACTTGTGGCTCAGTGCCTGATAGGCCAGTGCTGGTGATGTGGGTGCAGTTTGTGGTTGTGATGTCACTTGTGGCTGAGTGCCTGATAGGCCAGTGCTGGTGATGTGGGTGGAGTTTGTGATTGTGATGTCACTTGTGGCTGAGTGCCTGATAGGCCAGTGCTGGTGATGTGGGTGGAGTTTGTGTTTGTGATGTCACTTGTGGCTGAGTGCCTGATAGGCCATTGCTGGTATTGTGGGTGCAGTTTGTGTTTGTGATGTCACTTGTGGCTGAGTGCCTGATAGGCCAGTCGTGGTGTTGTGGGTGCAGTTTGTGGTTGTGATGTCACTTGTGGCTGAGTGCCTGATAGGCCAGTGCTGGTTTTGTGGGTGCAGTTTGTGGTTGTGATGTCACTTGTGGCTGAGTGCCTGATAGGCCATTGCTGGTATTGTGGGTGCAGTTTGTGTTTCTGATGTCACTTGTGGCTCAGTGCCTGATAGGCCAGTGCTGGTCCTGTGGGTGCAGTTTCTGGTTGTTCTGTCACTTGTGGTCAGTGCCTGATAGGCCAGTGCTGTTGATGTGGCTGCAGTTTGTGTTTGTGATGTCACTTGTGGCTCAGTGCCTGATAGGCCAGTGCTGGTGATGTGGGCGCAATTTGTGGTTGTGATGTCACTTGTGGCTCAGTGCCTGATAGGCCAGTGCTGGTGATGTGGGTGGAGTTTGTGTTTGTGATGTCACTTGTGGCTCAGTGCCTGATAGGCCAGTGCTGGTGATGTGGCAGCTGTTTGTGGTTGTGATGTCACTTGTGGCTCAGTGCCTGATAGGCCAGTGCTGGTGTTGTGGGTGGAGTTTGTGTTTGTGATGTCACTTGTGGCTGAGTGCCTGATAGGCCAGTGGTGGTGTTGTGGGTGCAGTTTGTGGTTGTGATGTCACTTGTGGCTGAGTGCCTGATAGGCCAGTGCTGGTATTGTGGGTGCAGTTTGTGTTTGTGATGTCACTTGTGGCTGAGTGTCTGATAGGCCAGTGCTGGTGATGTGGGTGCAGTTTGTGGCTGTGATGTCACTTGTGGCTGAGTGTCTGATAGGCCAGTGCTGGTGATGTGGGTGCAGTTTGTGGTTGTGATGTCACTTGTGGCTGAGTGCCTCATAGGCCACTGCTGGTGTTGTGGGTGCAGTTTGTGGTTGTGATGTCACTTGTGGCTGAGTGCCTGATAGGCCAGTGCTGGTGTTGTGGGTGCAGTTTGTGTTTGTGATGTCACTTGTGGCTGAGTGCCTGATAGGCCAGTGCTGGTGTTGTGGGTGCAGTTTGTGTTTGTGATGTCACTTGTGTCTGAGTGCCTGATAGGCCAGTGCTGGTGTTGTGGGTGCAGTTTGTGTTTGTGAGGTCAGTTGTGGCTCAGTGCTTGATAGGCCAGTGCTGGTGTTGTGGGTGCAGTTTGTGTTTGTGCGGTCAGTTGTGGCTCAGTGGCTGATAGGCCAGTGCTGGTCACAGGGCTGCAGTTTGTGTTTGTGATGTCACTTGTGGCTCAGTGCCTGATAGGCCAGTGCTGTTCCTGTGGGTGCAGTTTGTGGTTGTGATGTCACTTGTGGCTGAGTGCCTGCTAGGCCAGTGCTGGTGATGTGGGTGCAGTTTGTGTTTGTGATGTCACTTGTGGCTCAGTGCCTGATAGGCCAGTGCTGGTGTTGTGGGTGCAGTTTGTGGTGGTTCTGTCATTTGTGGCTGAGTGCCTGCTAGGCCAGTGCTGGTGATGTGGGTGCAATTTGTGGTTGTGATGTCACTTGTGGCTGAGTGCCTGATAGGCCAGTGGTGGTGATGTGGGTGGAGTTTGTGTTTGTGATGTCAGTTGTGGCTCAGTGCCTGATAGGCCAGTGCTGTTCCTGTGGCTGCAGTTTGTGTTAGTGATGTCACTTGTGGCTGAGTGCCTGATAGGCCAGTGCTGGTGATGTGGGTGCAGTTTGTGGTTCTGATGTCACTTGTGGCTCAGTGCCTGATAGGCCAGTGCTGGTGATGTGGGTGCAGTTTGTGGTTGTGATGTCACTTGTGGCTCAGTGCCTGATAGGCCAGTGCTGGTGTTCTGGGTGGAGTTTGTGTTTGTGATGTCCCTTGTGGCTGAGTGCCTGATAGGCCAGGGCTGGTCCTGTGGGTGCAGTTTGTGGTTGTGATGTCACTTGTGGCTGAGTGCCTGATAGGCCAGTGCTGGTGTTCTGGGTGGAGTTTGTGTTTGTGATGTCCCTTGTGGCTGAGTGCCTGATAGGCCAGTGCTGTTGATGTGGGTGCAGTTTGTGGTTGTGATGTCACTTGTGGCTGAGTGCCTGATAGGCCAGTGCTGGTCCTGTGGGTGCAGTTTGTGGCTGCTAACGAGCTCTCTGGGTTGCCCCTGACCAGAGGGGGTTGGGGCCTTTGATCCCAGTGGCCCTTGATTGGGCGGTCAAGCACCCTGTGAGTCAGTGCTAGGGAGAGGGCTATATAAGAGCCAGTCCTAGAGCGCAGCTCCCAGAGGCAGCGAACAGACGCAGCAGTTTGTGCAGCAGTGGTTGGGTTCTGACTAGAACTTGAGGATCTTGTGGAAGTTGTGGGCTTTCTGAGGACCCCCGAGGACCTAGAAGGTGATCGCTGTGAACAGGAAAGGGGAAGCTAGGCAAGGACAACTGCAGGAGGCCTTGACTTCTCCTGGGAAAAGCTCGTGGGAAAAGCTCCAGCTAGGAGTGGCTGCTGCTAACGAGCTCTCTGGGTTGCCCCTGACCAGAGGGGGTTGGGGCCTTTGATCCCAGTGGCCCTTGATTGGGCGGTCAAGCACCCTGTGAGTCAGTGCTAGGGAGAGGCCTATATAAGAGCCAGGCCTAGAACGCAGCTAACAGAGGCAGCGAACAGACGCAGCAGTTTGCGCAGCAGTTTGCGCAGCAGTTCGCGCAGAAGGCGCGCGAAGGGACGTGCGAAGGGACCTTCATTTCTGTTCCCTGTGGTGTACACTTCCTCAAGTATGGTCGTGACACGCCGCACAGCGCGTTCCCCAGCGGCTGCTGGAGTTGCTGTGTCAGAGGCTTGGACCCAGACTGGCCCTCTGACAGTAGATGCAGCTCTACAGGTCTCAGGCTGCAGGGAGTGCTTGGGGCCTCTCCAGGAGGCCTGGGCTGGCAGTCAGCTGTCCTGCAGGAGGTGTGCTGCTGTTGACGAGTTGTGTCGTCAGGTAAGGGAGTTACGGGAGGAGGTCAGTAGGCTGCGCAGCATCCGAGAAGCAGAGCAAGAGATAGACAGGGTATTCTCGGAGACTGTACAGCTCCAGGAGTCCCAACCCCCTGCAGCAGTGGAGTTGCCAGAGGGCTCTGTGCTGTGTGAAACGGTACAACATAACATCATAGAAGAAGGCTGGAAACTGGTCACTGCTCGTGGGAGGAGAAAGGCTCCTACTCCTCCTGAAGACCTGAAGCTGAAGAACAGGTTTAGTGCCCTCCAGGATGAGGAGGAGATGGGCATGGCTGCCAGGGAAGTAACCGGGACAACAGACCCTGTGCCCTACCGGAACACCCGGAAAAAGCGGCGGGTGATTGTTGTGGGGGACTCCCTGCTACAGGGGACGGAGGCATCTATCTGCCGACCTGACCTCTTGTCTAGAGAGGTTTGTGGCCTGCTGGGGGCTCGTGTGAGAGATGTCATGCAAAGACTGCCAAGGCTCGTCCATTCTTCGGACTATTACCCACTGCTGCTCTTCCATGTGGGCGCCAATGACACCAAGGGCAAACTGCAGACCATCAAGCAGGATTTCAGAGCTCTGGGGATGGTGGTCAAGGGTCTGGGAGCCCAGGTCATCTTCTCCTCAATCCTGCCAGTGAGGGGGATGGATGAGAGGAGGAGGAGACGGACTTTCCAGGTTAACGACTGGCTGCGCCGCTGGTGTTGGCAACAGGGTTTTGGTTTCTACGACCATGGGACCCTGTTTGAAGATCGACAACTGATGGCGAGAGATGGGATCCACCTCACGAGGCGGGGCACGCGGGTCTTTGCCAACAGGTTGGCCAACCTGGTAAGGAGGGCTTTAAACTAGGAAAGATGGGGGAAGGGGAGAGTTATAGTGCCAGGGTAGTTGGCAAAAGACTGCTCAAGTCAGGATGCCTCCAGCAGGTGAATGCAGCCAGGGAAGTGCGCATGGGATGTGGCTATGGAGGACCCTCTTGTATCCCTCCTGGGAAACCTGCATGCTCGATCACCTCCCTGAAATGCCTGTACACCAATGCATGCAGCTTGGGGAACAAACAGGAAGAACTAGAGATGTGTGTGCGGTCGCAGGGCCATGATCTCATTGCCATTACAGAGACATGGTGGGATAGCTCGCATGACTGGAGTGCTGTCATGGATGGCTACGTACTTTTTAGGAAAGACAGGCCAGGAAAGCGAGGTGGTGGAGTTGCTCTTTATGTGAGAGAGCAACTGGAATGTATTGAGCTGTGCCTAGGGGTGGATGAAGAGCGAGTCGAGAGCTTATGGGTAAGGATCAAAGGGCAGGCTAATAGAGGTGACACTGTTGTGGGTGTTTACTACAGGCCACCTGATCAGGAAGAGGAAGTCGATGAGGCCTTCTACAGACAGCTGGAAGTAGCCTCACGATCACAGGCCCTGGTTCTCATGGGGGACTTCAACCACCCCGATATCTGCTGGAAAGACAACACAGCTAGGCACAAACAGTCCTGGAGATTCCTGCAGAGCATTGGTGACAACTTCTTGACACAGGTGGTGGAGGAGCCAACAAGGAGAGGTGTGCTGCTGGACCTCGTACTAACAAACAAAGAAGGACTGGTGGAAGATGTGAAGGTTGGGGGCTGCCTTGGCTGCAGTGACCATGAGATGGTGGAGTTCAGGATCCTGCAAGGAGGCAGCAGGGCACCAAGTAGGATCGCAACCCTGGACTTCAGGAGAGCAAACTTTGGCCTCTTCAGGGACCTACTTGGAGGAATCCCATGGGTGAGGGCCCTGGAAGGAAGGAGTGTTCAAGAGAGTTGGTTAATATTCAAACATCACTTCCTCCAGGCTCAAGAGCGGTGCATTCCTATGAGTAGGAAGTCAAGCAAAGGAGGTAGGAGACCTGCATGGATGAGCAAGGAGCTCCTGGCAAAACTCAACCAGAAGAAGGAAGTATACAGAAAGTGGAAAGGGAGACAGGCCACTTGGGAGGAATATAGGAATGTTGTCAGAGTATGCAGGGATGCGACGAGGAAGGCTAAGGCCCGTTTGGAATTAAATCTGGCTAGAGATGTCAAGGACAACAAGAAGGGCTTCTTCAAATACATCAGCAGCAAGAGGAAGACTAGGGAAAATGTGGGCCCTTTGCTGAATGGAGTGGGTGCCCTGGTGACGAAGGATGCAGAGAAGGCAGAGTTACTGAATGCCTTCTTTGCTTCAGTCTTTACTGGTCAGGCCAGCCCTCAGGAACCCCAGACCCTGGAGGCAAGAGAGAAAGTCTGGAGAGAGGAAGACTTTCCCTTGGTGGAGGAGGAGTGGGTTAGAGATCATTTAAGCAAACTTGACACCCACAAATCCATGGGCCCTGATGGGATGCACCCACGAGTGCTGAGGGAGCTGGCGGATGTTATTGCTAAGCCACTCTCCATCATCTTTGAAAGGTCATGGAGAACAGGAGAGGTGCCCGAGGACTGGAAGAAAGCCAATGTCACCCCAGTCTTCAAAAAGGGCAAGAAGGAGGACCCAGGGAACTACAGGCCAGTCAGCCTCACCTCCATCCCTGGAAAGGTGATGGAGCAGCTCATCCTGGAAGCCATCTCCACGCATGTGGAGGAAAAGAAGGTGATCAGGAGTAGTCAGCATGGCTTCACCAAGGGGAAATCATGCCTAACCAATCTGATAGCCTTCTATGATGGAATGACTGGCTGGGTAGATGAGGGGAGAGCAGTGGATGTTGTCTACCTAGACTTCAGCAAGGCTTTTGACACTGTCTCCCATAGCATCCTCATAGACAAGCTCCGGAAGTGTGGGTTAGATGAGTGAACAGTGAGGTGGATTGAGACCTGGCTGAATGGCAGAGCTCAGAGAGTTGTGATCAGTGGCACAGAGTCTAGTTGGAGGCCTGTAGCTAGCGGTGTCCCCCAGGGGTCAGTACTGGGTCCAGTCTTGTTCAACTTCTTCATCAATGACCTGGATGAAGGCACAGAGTGCACACTCAGCAAGTTTGCTGATGATACGAAACTGGGAGGAGTGGCCGATACGCCAGAGGGCTGTGCTGCCATTCAAAGAGACTTGGACAGGCTGGAGAGGTGGGCAGAGAGGAACCTCATGAAATTCAACAAAGGGAAGTGCAGGGTCCTGCACCTGGGGAGGAATAACCCCATGCACCAGTACAGGTTGGGGGTTGACCTGCTGGAAAGCAGCTCTGCGGAGAAGGACCTGGGAGTGCTGGTGGACACCAAGTTAAGTATGAGGCAGCAATGTGCCCTTGTGGCCAAGAAGGCCTATGGTATCCTGGGCTGCATCAGAAAGAGTGTTGCCAGCAGGTCGAGGGAAGTGATTCTCCCCCTCTACTCAGCCCTGGTGAGGCCACATCTGGAGTACTGCGTCCAGTTCTGGGCTCCCCAGTACAAGAGGGATGTGGCACTACTGGAGCAAGTCCAGCGAAGGGCCACAAAGATGATTAGGGGACTGGAGCATCTCTCTTATGAGGAAAGGCTGAGAGAGCTTGGCCTGTTTAGCTTGGAGAAGAGAAGGCTGAGAGGAGATCTTATCAATGTGTACAAGTATGTGAAGGGAGGGTGTCGAGAGGATGGGGCCAGACTCTTTTCAGTGGTGCTGAGCGACAGGACGCGAGGCAATGGGCACAAACTGAAACACAGACACTTCCATCTTAATATGAGGAAAAACTTTTTCACTGTGAGGGTGACAGAGCACTGGAACAGGTTGCCCCGAGAGGTGGTGGAGTCTCCTTCTCTGGAGATATTCAAAAGCCGCCTGGATGCAATCCTGTGCAATGTGCTCTAGGTGACCCTGCTTGAGCAGCGGGGTTGGACTAGATGATCTCCAGAGGTCCCTTCCAACCTCAGTGATTCTGTGATTCTGTGATGTGGGTGCAGTTTGTGGTTCTGATGTCACTTGTGGCTCAGTGCCTGATAGGCCAGTGCTGGTGATGTGGCTGCAGTTTGTGGTTGTGATGTCACTTGTGGCTGAGTGCCTGATAGGCCAGTGCTGGTGTTGTGGGTGCAATTTGTGGTTGTGATGTCACTTGTGTCTCAGTGCCTGATAGGCCAGTGCTGGTATTGTGGGTGCAGTTTGTGGTTGTTCTGTCACTTGTGGCTGAGTGCCTGATAGGCCAGTGCTGGTGATGTGGGTGCAGTTTGTGGTTGTGATGTCACTTGTGGCTCAGTGCCTGATAGGCCGGTGGTGGTCCTGTGGGTGCAGTTTGTTTGTGATGTCACTTGTGTCTGAGTGCCTAATAGGCCAGTGCTGGTGTTGTGGCTGCAGTTTGTGGTTGTGATGTCACTTGTGGCTGAGTGCCTGATAGGCCAGTGCTGGTTTTGTGGGTGCTTTTTGTGGTTGTAATGTCACTTTTGGCTCAGTGCCTGATAGGCCAGTGCTGGTCCTGTGGGTGCAGTTTGTGGTTGTGATGTCACTTGTGGCTGAGTGCCTGATAGGCCAGTGCTGGTATTGTGGGTGCAGTTTGTGGTTGTGATGTCACTTGTGGCTGAGTGCCTGATAGGCCAGTGCTGGTGTTGTGGGTGCAGTTTGTGTTTGTGATGTCACTTGTGGCTGAGTGCCTGATAGGCCAGTGCTGGTGATGTGGGTGCAGTTTGTGTTTGTGATGTCACTTGTGGCTGAGTGCCTGATAGGCCAGTGCTGGTGTTGTGGGTGCAGTTTGTGGTTGTGATGTCCCTTGTGGCTGAGTGCCTGATAGGCCAGTGCTGGTCCTGTGGGTGGAGTTTGTGTTTGTGATGTCACTTGTGGCTCAGTGCCTGATAGGCCAGTGCTGGTGTTGTGGGTGCAGTTTGTGGTGGTTCTGTCATTTGTGGCTGAGTGCCTGCTAGGCCAGTGCTGGTGCTGTGGCTGCAGTTTGTGGTTGTGATGTCACTTGTGGCTGAGTGCCTGATAGGCCAGTGCTGGTCCTGTGGGTGGAGTTTGTGTTTGTGATGTCACTTATGGCTCAGTGCCTGATAGGCCAGTGCTGGTGTTGTGGGTGCAGTTTGTGGTAGTGATGTCACTTGTGGCTGAGTGTCTGATAGGCCAGTGCTGGTGTTGTGGGTGGAGTTTGTGTTTGTGATGTCACTTGTGGCTGAGTGCCTGATAGGCCAGTGCTGGTGTTGTGGGTGCAGTTTGTGTTTGTGATGTCACTTGTGGCTGAGTGCCTGATAGGCCACTGCTGGTGTTGTGGGTGCAGTTTGTGGTTGTGTCACGCTGTCATGCTATGAAGGTTCGATAGCAACGACTGAGACAGTAATATAATAATAATAAAAAAGATGTTTATTTCTTCACACAAGTTCTTGGATTAGTACCATCCATTAAAAGAATGCGATTCCTAATTTAGAAAGGATAGCACAAAACCATCAGTTACTAATTTAGACAGGATAACCTGAAACTGTCGATTACTGCGCTATTAATTGGAAGCACTGCTTATCCCTACTTGAAAGCTTTCTTGTTCACTCTCCTAGTGAGAGGGCTCTCAGCCTCAAGGAGTTACCTTAACCCAGCGTGCCAGGAAAAGGGGAGGGGGGGAATACTCAGGGTCCAGCCGGAGAGGATGATCAGGTCACATTCCCGTCCCTGCTCAAACTCTCCTAGCTCCCAAGTCTCTTTTTATACGGCTGGGGCTCTGGGCCAACACTACTTTTGCTGACTTTTAGCAAGTTTCGCAATCACAGGACTGTCTGTTTGTCTGCTTGGGAGGACCCTGCTAGCGAGGCAAGACCACAATACCTCTGTATTGTTTCTTCCCTCCCCGGGGGTCCGTGCAGATTCCAGGTGGCAGACCTCTTCAGTCTTGTTAATGCTGCCATTCCGCAGCCTTATACATATCAGTCCTTGCGCATATCGGTTGGTAGACGACTTTAGTCCTGTTAAGTCCTCTGTTCAACAGCTTTGTGCAGGTCAGCTCTTGTGCTGTCAGTTCTTCTGCATATCAATTGACAAACTTCAGTCCTGTTAACTCTCCACTTGCCCGTCAAGGCCAGTGCTGGTCCTGTGGGTGCAGTTTGTGTTTGTGATGTCACTTGTGGCTGAGTACCTGATAGGTCAGTGCTGGTGATGTCGGTGCAGTTTGTGATTGTGATGTCACTTGTGGCTCAGTGCTTGATAGGCCAGTGCTGGTCCTGTGGGTGCAGGTTGTGTTTGTGATGTCACTTGTGGCTGAGTGCCTGATAGGCCAGTGCTGGTCCTGTGGGTTTAGTTTGTGGTTGTGATGTCACTTGTGGCTCCGTGCCTGATAGGCCAGTGCTAGGTCCATGGCTGCAGTTTTTTTTTGTGAGGTCACTTGTGGCTGAGTGCCTGATAGGCCAGTGCTGGTCATGTGGGTGCAGTTTTTGCTTCTCATGTCACATGTTGCTCAGTGCCTGATAGGCCAGTGCTGGTCCTGTGGGTGCAGTTTGTGGTTGTGATGTCACTTGTGGCTCAGTGCCTGATAGGCCAGTGATGGTGATGTGGGTGCAGTTTGTGGTTGTGATGTCACTTGTGGCTGAGTGCCTGATAGGCCAGTGCTGGTGCTGTGGGTGCAGTTTGTGTTTGTGATGTCGCTTGTGGCTCAGTGCCTGACCAGCCAATTCTGAGTAGGAACAAGGACTGTAAAAAGAGCAGGGCCTGAGCTTAAGTAAGTCTTTGAAGAGTGCTTGTGCTTTTTGATAGCTTCCTGTCTTCCTGCAGTTGCTAAGGCAGAAAGTAAAAGGATGCCACAAATGGGCACTGTCATTACTAGACCAAGGCGGGGGACATGAACACACCCCTGCATGGAGAGCATTGTCAAAGGATTTACAGGTAGGGCCCATTTTGTCAGTTTGCTTCCAATATTCCTCGCCACCAGTGTCCTTATTCCTTTTTCCCAGGCCCTTGGTTAAACCTAAATGGTAAAGTCAGAGCGGAACCCTCTCATGGAGCTGTGCATTGCTCTTGAGGACAGAGGTAGATGAGCAGAGATTGATTTTTCCTTGCTTCTGCTTCTTGTCCATCTGTGTCCCCTGGCTGTGGCTGCTTTAGCAAATCCAAGCTTTCCCCATTCATTTCTGAACTGTGAAGAGAAAATGGATCTTCCTGTGTGATCAAACTACTTCTGACCCCCCAAGTGTTTGATAAAGACGGACAGAACACGAGTCTCATGGATGGTGAGTGCTCTCCAAAACCTGGAGCAGGATGTGCTTCTGTTTAAGAGCAGGTATTGTTACTGTAGCCAGGTATTGAAACTGTAGTTCTCTCTGAATGTCGCATTGAGAATGTTGAATTGTTCTTTCTCTCTGCAGGAGAGCTGATGTGTGCAAGCTGTGACTGAAGACAACTCGACTGAAACTCACGTGCTAAAAGTTGTACTGGAGGACACAGAAGTCTTCTGCCACCTTGAGTTTTGCCTTCTGAAATACCAAAGCATGCTGAATGAGAATCTCTTTTAGTAGGAACAGATTTGCATTTACCATCTAGCCCCCAATATTTTTGCTTGACGTCAGTAGTAAATTGACAGCAAGTATTCCATGTGTTCAGTGAAAGGTGCGCTTAAGGCTATCAGTTCTGTTGTAGGAAGTTTTTGTGCACCTGACACAAAAGGGAGATGGTCCAGTAGTGATGGTAGCAGCTGGGTTTGGGAGCAAAAGAAAGGAAAAGAAGTGATTTTTTTTGTTGAACCCAGATTGCAGAATCCTTACAGTGTTGCCTAGTCTTTTTGAAAGCAACTAGAGGAAAAGTTAGAAACCGCTTTCAGTCTCTGTTCGTGAAGCAGAACTACTTGCAAGACTCCATCTTTGTATCAGCTGACGAAATCTTTCACCTGACTACTGCCTTGTGCCTGGTGAGGAAGTGTGCAGCTGAGACTTGCTGAAAGACCTAGATCCTGAGCCCTGCTTTAGCAGGATGTTATTTCAGTGAGTGTCTGAGTTGCTTTTCTGTCTTTTCTTTCCTCTCCTAGGTGTTCTGTTCTTTTTCTGGAGCTTACAGAGGTAGTGATTTACATGTTTGCTTATGATCTGAGATGGCTCTGTAACCTTTAGCGTGTTGCTTTCCTTGAGGAAGGCAGCAAGCTTTACGTCTAGGCCGGGGCAGTATGCTGTTGCTAGTAACACCAGCAACCTTGGGTGCTCAAAGGGGGTGTTACTGGAAGGCCTGTGAGAAAGAGGCCGAGGACGCAGTGGTGGGAGAAGTAGCTGTGTGTGAGCGGGCTGTTAGCTGGGCGAGGTGTGTGGGGTTGCTGAGATGCTGCAGCGGTGGCAGTAGCTGCCCCTCGAGAGACCTTCCCATGTTTCTGTGGGAGATGATCTGCGAGGTGCTTGGAGGGGAGAACTTTGGGAGCTGAAAGGTGACGTTGGGAGTCAGGGCCCTGTGCAGGGCACTCGGTCTGCGAGAGACTTGCCTGTGGCTGCCCAACCCTGTTGTGCCTGTTCTTTCCTCAGCATTGAGCCATGTGTGGAGGACCCTGGCTAGACTCGAGCAGGGAAGAGAAAATCAGGAGTTACACCTTATTCAAGTAATTAATGGGCGTTCTCGTTCTTAGGTGTCAGGTGCCTTGGAAAATTCTGCTTCTTCTACTAAGCCATTGTTGCTGAAATGGTGAGGCTTTTCCCCCATTCTTTTCTCTTGGTAACCAGCTGTGCAGCCAGGAGCCCGAGGAGGTGTTGTGGGGGCTAGCCCTAGGTAGGATATAATCTGTGCAGAGTGAATGTGACGGGATGCACTATTTCTAGTGCCAGCAGGAGAGATGCCCACGTCAGCAGAGTGCCCTGGACTCCAGGCATTGTTTTCTGGCTCTGTGCCTCTCCCCATGGGCAGCAGCGAGAGCATTTCAGCTGAAAGTCTAAGATCTTTTGGTCGAGGAAGTCTAAATCAGCTGGAGCCTTTATGCTAATATAGCTTCTGTCGGAAGCTGTAGAATACAACAAGCTCTCTCTGGAAAGAAAGAAAAAAAAGGGGGTTGGGGGAAACAACCCTCCTGGCTAGTTACTGGCTGAAGTGGCTTTGTAAGGTTTTTGTGAAAGGGAAAATGCATGTTGAAAGTGAATGAGAGCCTTCAGTGTGCCAGTGGCTGTTTTAGGCGTAGTCTGAACTCTCTTCTCCTAGGGGTGACCTTTGTAGCGTCCTGCCGTTTGCAGTAACGGTGGAAGATAAATTCCTTGTGCACCCTTAGGAGCCCTTTACTTAAATTAAGGTAGAGTTTAGACAAGACTCTTAAATAATCCCTTTGTAACTCTTTGGTGTATGTGTGTGTGTTTTGTTTGTTTTCTTGTTTGTTTGTTTTATGATGGCAGAGCTTTCAAACCAAGTAAGCAAATCACATCTTTTCTGGACAAGGCCCCTTCCACTGTTTTTATCAAGGTAGTTTCTTTTCTGGACCTTCTCTAGAAAATTGGAGGTATGTAACTTGTGAGGGTGTCCTGAACTGTGCCCTGCAGAGAGGTCAGGTTAAATTGGTTTGCTGACAAACAATTTTCTTCTGTAGCCTGCACTTTGTAAGAATGTCATGTGTACACATTCACTATTGCCCCAAGGAGTTTTTTTTTTTAATCCTGTTTGTTATTTAAATAATAGTTCACAAGTACTTCTTTTTACATGTCTGATGTTATTATGCAGATATATGGGTTTTGTAATTATTTTTGAGTAGGTGCTGGAATTAGGGGCCTAATTTGGTCCAGTGTGGAGTCTCCACATTAAACCCCTACCTAGCAGCTGCCTTGCTTCCGTGCTCATGAACTTTCAAATGATATTCGAAAGGCCTGTTTGTCAGAGTTCGGGCTCCTGCTCAGCAGTGAGTGTTAGGAAGCTGTCTGCACTGTCCCCCATAAACTGGCAGCCCCGTACATCTAATTGTCCTTGAAAGCTGACTCGTGCTTTTTCTCTTAACAACACTTTGCCTTCCTTAAGCACACTTGGATGCCAACAGCCATATTGCAGCCAGTCGAACGCACACCATGGTGTTCCGATTGCCTGATTCGTGTTGTCATCTGTTTGCCCTTGTGTTGTCAGCTCAGCTCCCTTTGAAGCTCACCACCTTCAAGACCTTCCAGGCTCCTGTCCTAGGTGCCTTGGTGTGGGCAGTGCCTGCTGTGGTTGGCTCCTTCCCTGGAGATATTCAAGCCATCTGGACACAGTGCTGGGCAACATGTGCTAAGTGACCCTTCCTGAGCAGGAGGGTCGGACTAGATGATCTCCAGAGGTCCCTTCCAACCTCAACCATTCTGTGATTCTGTGAACTCTAGCATAAAAAGCAAAGATCAATTCATATACTTCAGGAATCTCTGTGGATGCCTTGGGTGTTTTTTTTTTTTTAAAAAAAAAAACTTGTCCTGGGCCATGAATCAACATGTTAACAGAGAGACAAAGTAGGCCATGAACTAAATTTAAAAGTACAGGTTTTCTTCTTGTCTTAAAATATGCATCCATTTTCTCCTCTCTCTTAGACTGACAGATATAGGCCTAAAGCAGAATGTGCCTCTTGTGAAAACAGGTAAAACTAGATGGTTGGATTCCAGCAATGCTTCCTTGCTTTCTGCATCGTAGAACTGCATGCTCGTCTTTTGTGTCCATGCAGAGCCTTGATAAAGTTACTGTGTAGGCACCAAGTGTGCATACGTCAGATTTTCTGCATGTTTGTGACTGACCCTTCTTGTTTCTTGTCATTAGGAAAACTTGGATACGTACTCCCGAGGAGAACTGATGAGGAAATCGCTGACACTCAAGAGGGCAGTGCAGGTTAGTTCTGGCTTTCAATTTTCTTTACTGTATTCTGGCCAAAAGCCTCCTCTGAAACAGCTGAAGTGAGTTCAGCTACCGGATATTTTTTTAGTCTAATCACATTTCTGTATAGCCTTAGTGCTTACAAGCCATAGTCAGGGACTCCAGGGCCCTGCCGGTAAGCTCCGGACAGAGAGTCAGTAAACAAAACCAGTCCTTTTCCAAAACACTTATAACCGAGCACAAGAGAAAAGGCAAGAGATGGCTGTCAAGAGGTGGGAATACAAGGAAATGCACAGTCCTACTCTGAATGATGAGCACTGTTCTCACTGCAGCAGTAGCCTGACAGTTTTCATGGGTTTTGAGCAGCGCAGAGAGAATTTTCAGGAGGTAAGGTTGACTGCCAGGTGCATATGAAAACCTTCTCCCAAGCATGAAGGTGGCAGGTGAGAAGAGAACATGCCTCTGCATTTCTGTATTGAGGGGTTAGTCAGGGAGAGGTGCTGTCAGGGCCGGCTCAGAATTCAGAGCTGTTTTCTGGGCAGCCAGTGGAAAATAATGTAGGAATTAAGGTAATTTGTGAAAGGCCTTAGCAACTCTGTTTGCTGTGAGAGAAGAAACTTGAAGGGTTTCAGGAGCATGCCCTTTGTGATGAAGGGAATAAGTTCAGAAGATGATCTTTAGAGCAACTTTCTGAATGGATGTGAGTGGGGCAAGGCTGTATTTCAGGACAGAAGAGGATGTTGCAGTAGTTGAGCTGATCATGCCTTGAGGAAGAGGGGTAATTATGCAATACCTCGTGAAGGCAGTACCTCACCCATGTTCCGCAGCCTGTGCAAGACTTGAACAAGGGGAATAAAAACCTATAAAAAGGTTCAAGCCCAAACTCGTATGCATCATAATTATCATCCTGTATGCATCGTAATTAATTGAAGCTCTCTCAGGAGCTCCCTTCTTGACTTGTCCTGCTGTTTTTGGTAACAGCTGTGAATACGAAGTTCAGGGGAAATCGGGGCAATAGATTCACAAACACAGTTACTTTGCAAGGCTTTACAGTTACTTTGCAATGCTCTGGCCTATCATATGCCAAAGTCAAGCTGCATATCAGTACCATGTGCCTTTTTAAAAAAAAAAAAAAGAAACTTCCCAACAAAGATGGAATTTTGCTCTCCCAAGGAAGAACATGTAATGCAGTTTGAAATCAGATGCACGACAAATACATATAATGGGCTGGAAACGTCATAGATCTCACAGTACCTTCTGGGGTAGACTGCACTTGATTTTTGACTTAGTGTGACCTAATCTTGTTTTTGTTATTGCCTTTGAAATGCTTGCAGATGGAAACACGCAGTCTACAGCAGCAATTCCCCATCCTCCGCTGATGCTGATGAGCAACATTCTGCCCAGGAATCTACTGAAGAGGAGGAGCAAGTGCCTGACTGTGAAGCATTCTCCTCCCTGCTCTTGTGGAGAGTCTAAATGGTGGCAATACTTAATGCGTTGGCATAATATGTAAGTAGCTGGCACTGGTGGCTCTTAACTGGGCTCTCTACCATTGGACTTTTAGAATTGATTCTTTAAGAGCAATTGGATTTCTTTGGAGAGGTTAGGCATAAACTCTAAATAGTTAAATGTAAAATTCTGCTGCCCCTGCGCTTTACAGTAGGCTATTCAGAAAGAACCCCCCCTAACAGAAAATGTATAAATAGAGGCAAGGATGGGGTTTCTTTACCTTGCTTTAACCTAGGACATGGGTTCTGTTGAATTTATCTTTAGGTAAACTGAGGCATCAATACATTTGTGTGCTTGAAAAACTTCTGCCAACACTGAGCTTTTATAGTAGTAGTAAAAAGCCATTTCTTAAGAATTTTTAAAATGCAGACTATATGTAGGTTCAAGGTAGAGGGAATCCCTTGCCATAGTTAAAGGCTTAGTGACTTGTGTGATCAAAGGAAAGTCTACTCCAAAAGTGTCCTGGTTTACAAAGGTGCTTTGGGGTTCTGTCGTCTTTGAGTGTTTCATGTACATGTGACCTTGATTAGTGTATAAGCAGGAGAGGGTTATCTGTTAGAAGTCAATTGTAATCTTTTGCTTGAAAGAGCAGGTGGTTCCCTTTGTGGGCACAATAGCTGAAGATTTAAGAGTTAGCTGTATATATTCTCTATCATCAGCAAAACTCAATTCACGGCACGATGAAATAGAACTTTAAATTCTTCTCTTTCAATAAGGTTAAAAGTACTGCAAATAAGGAAACCAAAACCTTCAAATGTTTTGCTGCTTTCTTCTTTGACATTCTCTTCTAAACAACAGTAGGTTAGCTTTGCTAGTTGGTAATTAAGTATTATCTGGAAATACAGAATACCTTTTTCTTCCTCCCACCTTTACCCTTTCTCCTCAGCTATTGCCGACCAATTCTGGGAGACAAAATCCAATAACTTGCAACTTTTTAAGAAGGAATGAAAGGCTTTGCTATCAAGTCCTGCTTGTCTATCTGGAGATAGATCAGATCCATGGACTAGTAGACTGAGTTTAGTGAACTGGTAAAGATATGAAGTGGAAATGGGAGGAGGCAGATGGACTGTGGGGAAGCAGCAAAAGTTTGTGGAGAAGCTGCAAGGCTTTAGATAGCAGGACAGCATGAGTCGTGATATTTGATGATGTCATTTGAAGGAAGTGCAAGAAAGGCTCCAGGTAGAGCCTCAAAGATGTCAGTGATGTCTGGGGTAGTGCTACTTGGGCTGAAGGGCTTTGAACTCTTTGAGGAGGCCTACGTTAATTGTTATATCCTAAATCCATTTTCTTCTCATCCTTTGGAAAGATAAGGTGGAACCTTTGCACCTTGGCTGCTGGACATCAGAGAGCGACATGGCTTCCCCCAGCCTGAGGAAATGGAGGACTGTTTCCAGGGTCAGCACTGACCCCTGACCTGGGGGCTTAGCCCTGAACTACTGGAGCCTTCTGTCAGAAGAGGGGCCCGCTTTGCTGCCAGAAACTCTTGACGTGCTGGAATTTCAGTATTCAATTTTAGAAGGAATTTACCAACAGTATCCAAGTTAAGCACTTTCAAAGCCTTTGATGGTAAACACATCCAGTTAGGGTTTGTGTTTCCATGTTCAGGAAGACATCATCAGCTGGAGAGTAACCTGTTTCATCTTTCAAACACCTCCCTTCAAGGCCAACTCTCAGAAGCCTGGAAAGTGAAGGCTGTACTCCTCCTGAAGTCTGCTGATGGAAATCGAGGTAGTTGTTGTCTTCCTAAAGTCGCTGAAACACAAGATGGGATTGAGCTTCGTAATTTTTCAAGCTTTGGCCTTCATGAAGCAAGAGCTGACACTGTAGTTAAGGCGTTGAAGTGCTCAACTGATTTCTCTGCTGAACAATGTAACAACTCTACTTTGCAGTGGCAGACTGTGGGAAGGTATGCTTTTAGTGAACACATCTTGATTGCCTTTTACATTGCACTCATTGCATAAACTGGGCGCAGGATATAAACAGCCATCTCAAAGTCACCGCAGTGATTCCCCTAGGCAAACTTACACTTCCAGATCTGTCAAGTAAGCCTGTGTGTGTGAGAACGTGGGGAAGGCTGGGTCCAAGTGAATCTTGACTCCGAAAACACTTCAGAAAAAAGTTTTCAGTATTGTTTTCCAGCTAAGCAAATGTTAATAGGTTCAGGTAGGGTGCCCTCGTGATAACAGTAGCCAGTTGCTTGGGAAAGCACAGCATTCAGGTGCTTCATCTTCACTTAAGTGCCCTTGAAACTAGAAAAGGAAACTCAAAACAATACCTATCCATCCATCTGAATTTGCAAGCAACAAAACTTGTGCATATGCTGGACTGTTGTGTAGTAATGTTGTAAATGGAGCTTCCCAGGAGACTCCCAAAGCCTCCCACCTTACGTGGACATGTGGAACATAAATGAGAGTTGGTGTTGTTCTCTGGCCTGCCTGTGTGCTGTGAAAAGGAAGTTTGTATGAGAATACTGAGCCATGTAGAATAGGCTGCTATGTAACTAATACCTATGTATCTATGCAAACAAACACATGTAAACAGGATGTAAAATGTAAACTGATGAAAACTGTATCAACCAGATAGATAGTACATGGAGACAAAGTGTCAGAACACACCTACCAAGACAAACCGATGACTTAATAATAGGGTATAATTTCTGCTCCGCTTAAATTACAGACCTAGCTACACAGACAGAAATAGACCTTAACCTCTGCCTGACTTCAGAGCTACTGAGATGTAAGTCACTCCTAAGGAGCCTCGCAGCTCGGTTTGTGTGGGGCGTGCTTGAGAAAAGAAGCCGAGCCCTTCAGCAAGGTGGATGAGCCTGGGTGCGCTGCTGCACCCCCGGGACTGCTGAGTTTTCAGCTCAGGATGGACTTGTGCCCAAGTCAGTCTGGAGCACAAGGCAGGAAAGGTGAGGGCAGGCACTGTCCTGCTCGCATGGTCATGAATCATAATCTCAAAGGTCATTTTGGAAGAGGTGACCAGCCTTCAACCTGTCTGAAGAGCTCCCCAGCTCACAGCCTGCTGCCTCATTTCCAGAGGCTCCTTCAGACCAGGTTTCTTGCTCAGGAACATCACAAGCCATTGCCTGTATGTGGTGCCTAAAGCACATTAGCACATGCTGTTGGTACATGGGGGCACTGACTAGACATTATTGGTAGATGAGCAGAGAGGCAACCATCAGATAACCCAAATGGAGATCTTCCTCTTGTGTGACAGATGAGCCCTCCACCATGTAACATGTGTGCCCATACTGTCACAGCTCTCAAATGTTTCTAGTAAAGGTCCAGCTGCTGTAATACAGTGAATCTTCTGTAAATTCTCTCCCTGCCACCCTGGAGCATGCTTTCTGAAATACTCATGGATAGCTGGTGCCGCTTGCTGGACCAATACACTCACTGCCAGCCTTTCATTAACATTTTCCACAGACATCCCTCCATAGCATAAGAGCAGACTTTGCCGCAAGCAAACTATGCCAAAAATCGAGCGTTCCTCAGACTTTTGCTAACGCTAGTACCTTTTCTGAGATAACCCCCATTTGCCCTGCAGTTCTTAGAGCTAAAACCAGATTTTGGCATGCCATTTCACATGCTGCCCAATCATTTGTATTATTATAATCCCAATTCAGATCTGCTTGTGGTCAAGGCTGTCGGTTATCATCTCAGTCTGGCAATTCCCTATCCTTCTTTCAATATCCATTCTCTATCCCCTGGCTGAAATATCTGTTGTAACAATACTTGAACATCCCCCTAACAAATGGGATGTCCCTCTACTCTTGTACAAAACAGTGGGGCTGCCTTTTCCGGGTCCTCCCACACCCGGGCCATTTGCTGTGCCCATTGAAGTAGATCTCTGGGAGCCCACGGCCAATAAACGTAGGCATGCAAGACCAGTGCCAGTGCTCACCAGATGGCAACCTCGCTGTGTTCTATCTGGGGTGCCAAACAAATAAAATAATCTGTTCCGTTTTGTTTGCTCTCGGGTACTGGTGATGAGAAAAAGGAGTCGTATTTCTAAGTTTTTAAGTATTATTGCTGGCAATAAGGTCCTTCTTATGCTCTCAGCCATGTACTGAGAATCTGCATCGAAACCATGTGCTTCCTGCTGCCCTATAAGGTACAGGGGCATAATGACCTCACAACGACAAAGAGGAGCCATGTGCCTAACGTGGCAGTATGTGGTGCTGAGGTGGAAGTAACCTGACAAGTAAAAACAGCACCCACATGACCAGCACTGGCCTATCAGGCACTGAGCCACAAGTGACCTCACAACCACAAACTGCACCCACAGGACCAGCACTGGCCTATCAGGCACTCAGCCACAAGTGACATCACAACCACAAACTGCACCCACAGGACCAGCACTGACCTATCAGGCACTGAGCCTGACGGGTGAGTGAAGAGTTAACAGGACTGAAGTTTGGCAATTGATATGCACAAGAACTGATGTGCGCAAAGCTGTTGAACAGAGGAGTTAACAGGACTAAAGAAGTCTACCAACCGATATGCGCAAGGATTGATATGTGCAAGGGTGCAGGATGGAAGAATTAACAAGACTGAAGAAGTCTGCCACCTGGAATCTGCACGGACCCCCAGGGATTGAAGAAACAATACGGAGGTATTGTGGTCTCACCTTGCTAGCAGGGTCCTCCCAAGCAGACAAACAAACAGTCCTGTGACTGTGAAACTCACAAAAATCAGCAAAAGCAGTGTCTGCCCAGAGCCCCAGCTGTATAAAAAGAGACTTGGAAGCTAAGAGAGTTTGAGCAGGGACGGGAACGTGACCTGATCATCTTCTCTGGCTGGACTGTGAGTATTCCCCCCCCCCCCTTTCCTGGGACACTGGGTTAAGGTAACTCCTCGAGGTTGAGAGTCCTCTCACTAAGAGAGTGAACAAGAACGCTTTCAAGTAGGGATAAGCAGTGCTTCCAATTAATAGCGCAGTAATCAACAGTTTGGGGTTATCCTTTTGTCGCGTGAAAGGGAGGGACGGAAGGCCCTTCCTTATCTTTATAATTTACTTTTGCCTGCCAGAGCCCCCCGTTTGAGGACCTTCCCTGTGACAGTTTCGCAAAGTAAAAAGAATAAGATTTTATTAAAGCAACAGATGCAACAGGTTCAGAATTGCTGTTGATAAATGCACTTGCTGCTACAAATTTTCTTTCTATGAGCTCAAACTAACAATTAAGCGCTTTCAATAATAATATATTTTCCCGGGTAATGTCCAACGTTTGTCGGAGGCGCAAGTCTTACCAAAGAGGCGTCCCTGTTTGGGGGAGGGGAGAAGGAGGCTCGCTCATCAGCAATCTCCAGTGAACAGGTCGGCAGTTCAATTTTCTTCCCTTCCAAAAACTTTAGTGAGCTATCCTCTGTTTTATAGTTGCTGAAGGTGGCATGTGGAAGTGCGGCAGACATACATCATTGGCCAGATTGCCATTTGCGCGGTTGTTGGGGGTATGCCCCCCTTATTTACATATCATTATGTAGCAAAGGGCGTGATTTTTAATATGGTAAGCAGGGATAATGAGGCTGGGGGTACTATAGGTCAACAGTTAGTCTGTGAGCAGCAATTATTTTTTGGGATGCAACCCTCTGTGGTCAGGGGCGGACCGTGATACCTCCATATCGCTCCCTCCTCCGCCGTGCAGCTGGAACAAACTGTCTGGCCTTCACCAGCTAGTTCGTTACTCATGTTGCAAAAGGGTGGTGTGCTTTGGCTGCCACGTACTGTTTTTCCTGTGTGCCCCCTTATCTTTCTCCCTGAATTCTCTCTTGTTCCCACACCTTTCTAAATTAGTAATCGCATTATTTTAATGGATGTTACTAATCCAAGAATTTGCGTGAGGAAATAAACATAATTTTTTATTACGTTACTGTCTCAGTTGTTACTATCGAACCTTCATAGTGTGACAGTCTTATCAATTATTACAATCTAATTATACCTTAAGTCAAGATTTATTGCCTACCTGCATCGGAATGAATCTTACATTGGTGAAGAAACTACTACAACATGATGACCTGTGTCAACTGTTAAAACGCATCCAAAACAATGGACAAAAACCTCTAATCACTGTTCATCATGATACAGAAGAGATACACCACATCTTGGAAAGAGTGAAGAAGGATGGAGAATATCATTGGTGAGAGACTCTTCTGGGATGGTCACCAACCACAACAGGGTTCTATAATCACATGTTGCACCCAGTAGTAGTTGTGTTAAGTTTAAGCATGCTATGCCTATTGCTTACAATCATATTATAAGCACAATTACAATCACATAAGATTATGGAGAGTGATAGTACGCCTCAAAAGACTTGGAGAACGCTGCTTAACATATTAGCAGGGATGCTTAAATAAAAACAAAGGGAAGACTGTTAAAGAATATTGGACTGAAGCTGTCTAGAGTTGATTGCTTAGCATAACTTGCTTAGCATTAGTAGCTAAATTTGCAGAAGCCTTAGGCTGCAAGCTGTGAACTCTCTCCTGGATATTACCTAGTTATGTGAAAGAGGGCCCCAGCGCTGGTTCAAGCTGGAAAGATAAAGAAGTTAGAACCAAGAGCAGAAGCTGCAACCTTGAAAATAGGATAAGAAGCAGCCTGCTAGAGACAATGAAGGAGCGCAATGAAGAAGGGGAAGACCCCAGATCTAAATATTACTATTGGTCCAAACTATTGCATAAGGGGTGGGGAACTTAGATTGTAAGGGTATAATAGCCCAGGAATTTCTTTGTTTAGGGTCCCTCTCTGGAGGCACCCAGCTCGAGCTGTAATTATTGCAGGCGTGTAATTAAAATTTATTTTGTTCTGGTCTGACTTCAAACTTCTGCGGGAACCTAGGGTCGGACTCTGTTATGGTGGCCGGTGAGCTTAATTTTCAATAACAGGTATACTGATCCAAAGTTAATGTAGGTCTGTACTACTTTTAGAATGACAGTGTATGAAGCAAAAAAACATGCATTTTTGTTTGATGGTAACTTCTTTATACAACTAAAACTGGAAAGCATAAAACCAAGGACTCAGAAGCACCATCTTCTGCAGTTGAAATATAGGCTATCTGAGAAAGAAAACCCATGGAAGCTAATATCAAAGGTAATTCACAGGTGCTGGGAAATACAAAGAAAAGTGAAATAAATTTAAATGTTTACAGAATGCTTTGTCTTTTCTTTTTTTTTCTTTTTCTTTCTTTTTTTTTTTAATATATATATTCTCCATGATTTCCCTCCCTTATTTGATTTGGGCTTTCCTGTCCCATGTTTAACCAAAGACATAAGATAGCCCAGATCTCTTGTGGAATACATATAAATATGCAGCTTAGAATATTTGGATTATAAGAGGTCATCTTTCAGAAAGGGTTCACTGGAGGAGTTTCTTCAAGATAACACTTCTGAGACCTTTCAATCTCAAGTTTTCTTAGAGTAAAGGCATAGTAGTTGCCTCTATCTCCTGTTAATAAAGTCTTATTGGGGGGGTACTACCAATAAATGTAATTGGTGCAGACACTCTTTTCTTCTAATATGGCAGTATCCTAGAAACTCTTTGCTCTTAAATAACCATCCAAGTAACCCCCCCCCAATCCACTGAAATAAGGGGGAAGGAGGGAGGGCGGGGTCCTGAGCTCTCCCTGCCAAAGGGCTCACTGCCTTGCAGATCTCTGCTGCAACCTGCACACTGCCCTAGGCCCTGAAACAAGACATCCAGGGGCTGATAGCCAAGAAGAGGCCTCAGAGAGCAGTTTTGACATGGTGGGACTTTTTTCTCTGGCATAGTTAACAAGGAAATGGTCTTGCCATGACGGAGCACTCAGAGGTACTCTTTTGAGCAGCAGTGCCACAGTCATTACCTTTCAAAATGGGCAAATAAGGAAAACTTCCAAAGACAAAGTATTTCTTCAGAAAAGAATTGGCCTCTTACAACAAGTTCTCCCAGATGCACATACAACAGTGAGTGATGTTTCAAGGGCTCAGAGCTTATTTTTTGTGCTGAAAACAAAGAAAATCACAGCATTGCTTTTGGACCCTGAAAATTGTTGCCCGATGCTCAAGCACATTCCTGCAAGTCAGCAGGAAATACTTGAAAGGTCATAGTTGAGAATCAGCTTGCAAAGTTGAGGTGGCTTTATGCAAATAACTCTGCAACCCCCCTAAGTGTTATGTTCCTCACCTTTCCACATGCTCCTCTCTTCTCTAAGAGAGTCATTTCTAACCTGACAGTTCAGGTGTCTATCTCAGCTGAGCACATTTTGCAAGGTGTCACTAGGTTGCTGGAGGCCTGCAGGTTCTGCAATTCTTGCCAGGATCTCCTGCCAGGATGCCAATTAAACCCCTGCTTTCAGCTGATCACATACAACTAACCTTACCATCATCATCCAAGCCATGTGCCTGCTGCTGGTCTATCAACTGCTAAGGCAGGAGTGACTTCACATGCCCATGCCCCAGCCATAAGCCTGCTGCTAGCCAATCAGAGGCTGAGTCAGAAGTGACCTCCCAAACAAGAACACAAACCTTGTCCATCAGAGAAGCTGAAAGGCCATCAGCAGCCACGTGGGCTTGGTAGATGATTGTAAGGTCACCTCTATCTGAGCAGCTGATGTGCCAGCACTTGACTAATGCTTGGGGCAATTGTTTGTGAGGTCACTTCTGCCTGAGGACCTGATAGGCCGCCAAGCAGCACAGGGCTAGGATGTTGATTGTGAGGTCATTCAGAACTGAGTAGCTGATGGGTCAGAAACAGTTATGTGGCTTGGATAGTGACTGTGAGATCACCTCTGTCTTAGCCTCTGATAGCTCAGCAGCAGGCACATGGCCCAGGTGATGATTGTGAGGTCATTGCTGCATGAATACCTGACTGGATGGAAGCCAAAAACATGCTGAGGTCATTTCCCTAAGGGAAGATGAAAGACCAGCAGCAGGCCCATTGGCTTGGCAGGTGAATATGAGGTCAGTTGTATCTGATCAGCTGGTAGGTCACCAGGAAGCTGATGGCTGGGGACATTTTTATGAGATTAGTTGTTTCTCAGAAGCTCATAGGACAGTAGGAGGCCCATGATCATAAAGATGAAAGTGAGGTCACTTCTGCCTCTACAGGTGATGGACCAGGAGCAGGCACATGGGTGGGAAAGTGGCTGTGAGGTGACTTCTATGGGTGAAGCTGATAGGCCAGCACTTGACTCCTGTCTGGGGTAAGAGGTTGCGAGGTCCTGCCTGCCTGAGTACCTGCTAGGCCACCAACAGGCACAGGGCTAGGATGTGGGTTTAGTGGTCACTCCTGTCTCTGGTGGGTGCTGCTCGCTCTGTGCAGAGAGTGAGGAGTGGCATGGACAGCCCTGGGCCGTGAGTGCTTTTGGGCCACTGGGCTCTGTGTGAGACACAGAAATATATTTTTTAATGGTGCAGGCCTGATAATACCAGAGATATTTAGAAAATGTCAATAAAAAATGAAACAAGAAAGAAAGAAAGAGAAATGTTTTGTTACACTTTCCAGCTTTTAAATTTCTTTGTGTTCTTGTTGTCTGTCTTTGCTTTATTGTCTTTTTTTTTAATATACTTTTTTTTTTTTTGGAAAAGGAAAGCGATTTCCAGAATTGGGGTGGGATGCAGTCACAGGGTCACTGGTGGCTGGTGCCATTGTAGGTGCCCTGGTCCACTCTGCCCACCCTCCATCTGCAGCTTCAAGGGGCTCCGGTCTTCCGCAGGTCCCCTGTGAGAGCTGCCAGGCCTAGGGAGGTACCTCAGACATACCAGGACCTCTCCACGTGCCACTGGGTGCTTGTGGTTAGAACAGGGCTCTGCCTGAAAAGGTGGAGAAGAGTTTTCAACATTTAAAAAATATGAGCACACTTTCATCAGCTAAAATGACTGACTAATTTTAATGTCCACTTCTCCCATGATAAAATAGTGGAAATGTTCAGGCAGGGTATGAATCTCGGGAGAAGAAATCTTGATCTGCCCCTCAATTTGTTACCACCGCTCTGTCTATTATGCTGTGGATTTAACCTCAGTAATTCCTCACATATTTTCACATGTCCTGATTAAATTGATCATTTCTAAAGGCATCTTTGCATCAGACGAACTAGACATATCTTACTCTTTATCCATCCGATACCTCTCAACTCTCCAGCTGCTGCTCTGAGCTTCAGGGCCTCTGAAGCCTGCCTTGTTGTTCAGGAGTCTAATTATCTCTTTAGCCGACTCCTTAGTTCTGTTTCTATCTATCCTTTCCTATCTATCTGTCAAAATCAATTCAAGGAGGGTTATTCCTTGTGGAAAGCGGACCACACTGGAGGCAGCTTGCACTTAACATACAGTTGAGGAGTGTCTTTTACCTTTCATTAAACTGTATCCTATTTTATTTTTGCTTGTTGGCAGTTGAGAAAAATCCTCCTGTGTCTGCAGCTAGTTGTCTAAGGAAAGCAGGTGGGAATTGGTACGTAGGAGCTGTAACATTCAGCTACAGACTCGAGTGGAAAAAAGTTAGATTTTAACAAGAGTCATATAAGTCCCCAGTGGCTGATGAGAGAAATGGCAGGGTTGGGGAGGTGAGGAGGAAAGTTGTCCATAAAGGTCTCATATGGAAAATACTGCTTTTCCTACATGTCTGGACTTCATTAGGAGACCCTCTGGGTCAGTACAAATTGGAGAATGTGGCTCTCACTTATTCTGTAAGCTGAAAAATAAAGGAAGCTTAAAAAGGAGAAATCCTTTCTTTTTCAGTGCTCATGGAAATCTTGCTCTTGTAAATACACTCCTGAATCCTCTCCAATTAGGCACACAAGAATTGAAGAACTGAAGAAAATTAGGGGGAGTGACATGCCTTGTTAGGGCTTTTGGCATTTTAATCGCCTCTCGAGTGTCTTTGGTGCTGAGTCTGTGAACCTGAGGGGGGACATTCAACTGCCTCTCAAGACTGAGGGGACATTGAACAAGCCTCTCAAGAAATTAAAAGCAGAAGTAAATTCCAAAGTTTCTTGGAGTGTTAATGGGTCCCATTGAGGGTTGTTACCAGGGAAGGCTCCCCAGGGGCTGATGAGAGCAGAAAGCTGGAGGCCCTGATTGCAGGTAGGCAAAGGCAATGTGCGGGTGGCTCTGATGCCAAGTAAGCCTTGATGTGTTTTATCAAGCAGAATGGCCAGGCACTGACACCCAGCCCCTGGGCAGGGTGATCTTTTCCCTCGTGCTTTGCTCAGGGCTCTTCCTGGGGGCAGTGTGAGGGTGGGGGTGTGCAACGCCGAGTGCAGGACAGTGATACAGCACCTCCTGAGTCCCCGGGGACGAGAAGGCAGCGAGGTCACAGTGCTTTAAGGAAACACCTTCTTGAGGGCCTCAGTGGCAGGGACCATGCCATAGCCAAGAGGACAAAGAGCTCAGTTTTGTAGGCAGCTTTCAGCCTTGGCAGTGCCCATGGCTGTCTCCACTACAGGCTGTCCTACGCTGTCCCATGCCTGTGTCTGTTTCCCCGCAGACTGTACACACCAGCCTGCTTTGCCACCTTGTTCTCACCCATGGATGTCCCTACCTCTACTCATGTCTCTCTGTCCTCACTTGGTTTTCCTTGAAGCACAAAGCCAGGGGCTGATCACAGACTCCCTCTAGGTGACCTGTAGCACCACAGCACTGCCCTTCAAGTGACATTCCCTTTTCCTGATGTTACATCTGAACCCCACAAGCTGCTGTTTGTGGCTTTTTTTCCTTTCTCAAGCTTTTTCTCACTACCAAGAAAAGCTCCATTGTCTCTGAAATCACCCTTCAAGCAGTCACAAGCTACTACTCTCCTGCCCTTCACCTCCACTTCATCAGGCTAAAGAAGCCCAGGTACCGCAACCTCTCCTCATGGATGCGGTTATTCCTCCCTACTCACAGGACTTGACACTTCTTTTGTAACTCTCCATGAGGCGTCTGTTGGCCGAATCACCCAAGTTTCTCAAGGTCCTTCTAGACTGAAGTTCCTCTGTGTCAACAAAAAAAAAAAAAAAAAAACAAACCCACAAAACGGGAAAGGGTAAGCAGGTGTGGGCTGACTATATGAGAAGGGATAAGGATGTTAAAAGGCACAAAGGGGGAAGGGGGAAAGGGGGGGAAAAAAAGGGGGAAATTAAAAGTGAAGCAAAGGATTGATCAAGACTGTTTGGGGGAGTCCTGCCAAGAAGCCCTGCATCTGAACAATTCTGAATGGAGGAGGAGAAGAAAGCTGACCTACTTCCACTGTTAAGGGGAACCCGTGTGCTTTCCCTGACATCGACAAGCTAAGACCCAGAGGGGGAAGAATCACAGACTCCATCAGGGTGGAAGGGACCTCAGGAGCTCTCTAGCCCAATCTCCTTGCTTGCAGCAGGGTCAGCTCTGGGGTCAGCCATGTTGCTCGGGGCTTGATCCAGTCTGGTCTTGGAAACCTCTGAGGGAGGAGACGGCACAGCCTCTCTGGGCAACCAGTTCCAACACCTGACCATCCTCTTAGTGGAAAAGCGTCTCCTTATCCCCTGCATGAACCTCTCTTCTTTCAACTTATGCCCATTGTCACTTGTCCATCTACCACGCACCATGGTGAAGATCCTGGCTCCATCTTCCTGGTGACCTCCTTGTAGCCTTTGGAAGGCTGTTATGAGGTCCCTCTATGCCATCTGTTCTGCAGGTTGAACAAGCCCCATATCTTCACAGACAAAGTGCTCCAGCTCCCCAAGTATCGTGAGGGCCCTCTGCCAAACTTGCTCCCAGTTACCGACCTCTTTCTTTTTCTGGGGACCCAAACTGGATGCAGTACTCTATACGTGGTCGAATGAATACTGACTAGAGGGGGATCATCCTTTCCCTCCACGTCCTGGCTGTGCTCCTGGTCCTACAGCCCACAGTGCTTTTTCACCTTCTTTGCTGCCAGGGAACGCTGCTGGCTCATATTTTGGCTCCTGTCCACCAGGACCCTCAAGGCCTTTCCGCAGAGCCACTCCTCAGGCCCCAGCCTGTAACACTGTGGGGTACTGGTCTATGCCAGGTGCAAGACCTGGCATTTGTCCTTGCTGAATTTTGTGAGGTTTCTGAAGCTCATTCCTCCTGCCTGCCTATGTCCCTCTGAATGGCAGCCCTCAAGCATATGACTGGTCTCCCCCTTCCATTTTGGGGCAATCTACAAGCATGAGGAGTGTTGCTTCCTCCGTGTCACTAATAAAGATGATAAACAGGACAGGTTCCTGGAGAGATCAGTGGTACTCCACTTATCTCTGGCTACCAGGGAGAGCGCTACCCATTCACCAGTGCCCTCTGAGCCTGACTATCCAAGCAGCTTTTTACCTATCCAGTTGTCCATCTGTCTAGGCAGTAATGTTCTAACTTGCATACAAGAATATTGTTGAAGATAGTGTCCAACACCTTGCTAAAGTCCAGAAAAAAGTCATTTACTCTTCTCCAGCCACAAATCCAGTTATTTAATCATAGAAGTCAATCACGTTGGTGAGGCACAATTTACCCTGGGTAAATCCATGCTGACTGCTCCCTATCACCTTCTTCTCCTTCATGTGCCCAGAAATGTGATCTGAGAGGATTCACTCCATGAGACGCTCCTCACCAAAGTGAGGCTAAATTGCCTGTAGCTCCCCAGGTTGTCCTGTTGGCCTTTTTTGAAGATGGATGTAACATTTGCGTTTTTCCAGGCATTGGGACCTCTCCCTATCTCCACAGCCTTTCAAAGACGATAGCGAGTGGCCTTGCTATGACAGCAGCCAGCTCTCACAGCATCCTTGTATATAGCCCATCCAACCTCATTGACTTGCATAGCTTGAGGTCTCACAAGTAATCCCTCACTAACCTCATCCCCTGTTGGTTGTTCTCCTCAGGAGTCCTGACTCAAGGCACAACAGTCCGGGAGACCTTTTTTGTGAAAATGGAAGCTAACAAAGCATTGGTTTCTTCAGATCTATCTGCATCTGCTGTTACTAGATTCCCTGCCCCATTCAGCAGTGAGCCCATCTTTTCCTTTTTATTCTTACTGGAGCAGTAGCAGCTCATCCTCATGCTCTTGACATCCTCTGCAAGTGTCAGTCCCAGGGGAGCTTTGTCTTCCCAAACACCATGCCTACCTTGCCAGAAAATATTTCTGAATTCCTCCTTTGCAGCCTCTCTCTCCTCCCCCTTCCCGTACGCTGCCTTATCGTCCTGGAGCTCAGGTGCAAGTTCCCTGTTTAGCCAAGCTGGTCCCCTGACATGGCTACTGGTTTTACTGTGCATCAGGATGGACCATTCTTGTGCTTGGTGGCTGCTGTCCTTAAAGCCCTGCCAGTTTTCCAGAGCTGCCTCTCATGGGCTCCCCCACCAGTCCCGAGGACAGGCCCAAGTCTGCTCCTCTGAAGGCCAGGGTCTGTACTCTGCTGCTGTCCTTCCTCACTCCCTTCAGGATCTGCGACTCCACTTTTTCATGGTCACTGTAGGCGAGGCTGACACTGACTATCCCATGCCTGAGCAGTTCCTCCTTGTTTGCAATTTCCACATCCAGGAAAGCATCACCTTTATTGGCCCATCTGGCAGCTGTGCTAAGAAGTTTTCCCTGACGTCTTCCAAAAACCTCCTGGACTCCTTGCACCCTGCTCTTTGTCCTTCCAGTGAATGTCAGGGAGATTACGGTCTCCCCATAAGAACCAGAGCCCGTGAGCCACAGATTTCCTCAGGTTGCTTAAAGCAGATTGCGTCCACCTCCTCACCCAGATCACATGGTCGGTAGCTCCCATCACAATGTCATCCTTATTCTCGTGCTTACCCACAAGCTCTCATGCAGCTCCTTGTCCATTCCAGGGAAGAGCTCCATACATCTGAGCTGCCCCTTCACAGAAAGGGCACTCCCCCTCCTCATCTCCCCCAACAGTTTCTCCTGAAGAGCTTGTACTGTGCTGTCATAGGCCTCCAGTCATGTGAGTGATCCCACCACATCTCAGTTATTCTGGCAATGCTGTAGTCCTGTGACAACTTGTGCCTCTCCATCTGCTCTTGTCTGTGCCCCAGGCTGCATCCGCTTGCATATTTTTGGGTTGCAGAGCCTCAGCTGTGGCCCAGAGCATAGATTGCTCATGGTGAACCATGTTACCAAGAGTCAAGGACACTGTATGTGCAATGGCCCACTTCAGTGCAGGGACATGCTGGCATAGACAGCAGGTGTCAATGTAATGGTGAAAGGAGTTTCCCACTAAGGGAGCAAACCCTGCAGTGCCTGAGGCTGGAGGAAAAGAGAGCTGGGCTGTGCAGAAATGGCAGGAAAGGGCTTTGCTGCCTGAGCTGGCTTTGTAGCACCACAGGGCCTGTGAAAGAGGTCAACCGATCTCCAGGAAGGACAAGGTGCCACTGAAGAAGTCCCTGGGCCTGAACAGCCTGTGATCCAGCCATCCTGTGGACATCATTAGCACAGTCCCTGTTCATATCATGTGGGATGAGAAGAGGTTCAGGGGTGGGAGAGCTTGAAGGGTTTGAGAGTGCAGAAACTACAGCGGAGGCCTTGGTGTGATGTGCCTCCCAGTTATGCAGCTGCTTGAGTGTAGATGGGATGGACTTTGCCTAGAGGCAGTGGTGGAATTCAGTTATTTGGGCACAGGCTGGAAACCTGGGATGCCCTTGGGAACTTGCCCAGCAACCACCCCAAAAGGATATGGCTTTCCTGTAGGTCCCATGCTGTATCTGCTAGAGACCTGTGGTTGTGCTGGACACCCCAGGCATCTGACATGGCCCTGACAACCTATCTTTATGTCACTGAATCAAGTGTCTGCACTGAATTACATAAGCCATTTGCACTGTAGGGGTTTGCCTGTGTCTTGGCTTTGTACTGAGTGGAGCTGTAGTAGTAGCAGTAGATCTCTAGAATCATTTCAGATGGCCAAGGAAATTCCCCACCTGGCCTCCACCTCATGCTCTAGAAGGATGCAGGTCTCACACTTGCTCCATCACAGCAAGCAGACACTGGCACATGTCTGGGAACACCCTGTCTCTTCAAAGGTCACCAGGTGTTTGTGTGTGGGCAACTGACTCCCAACCTCCATCTCCACTGATTATAATGGGAGCTTAGACAAGGAGCTTGGCCTGCAGACATCTCTGTTGAGCACACTTCAGCTTTGACAAGGGGAAATCCCACCTCCTGTTTCTTTGTGGAGGTCATGGGAGGGAGCTTCTAAACTGGCATGACATGCCCAGATTGACTCATCTGAAGCAATACCTGAACCCTGGGAAAATGAGCTCCCTTCATGTCCCTGTCTAGGTGTCCTGTGTAGCTAAGAGGTGGGAATAGGGGTGTCCAGGGTGGGACATTTCCACGTCTTGTAGATAACCATCCCATGATGTGACAAACTGCAACGTTGGAATCAGTCTCTCTCCACTGTTTAGAGAGAGACCATAGGTCTACCTCAGTGAACATTTCCCAAGAGAAGGGAGCACAAGGGAGAGAGAAATTTACGCCTTCAGCACAGCCTCTGCCAGGCTCCTGGGATGGAGGGAGCTCCTGGCAACCTGGCAGCACTGCACAGAGACAGCTGTGTCCAGGAGCAGCTCTTCTGCAAAGAGCAGCAAGGTTCCAGGCACTGCCTGCTGCTGCTGACATGAGATGAGGCAAGGCAGACAGAGCGAAGTGAAAGGCAGTGTAGAGTGGGGGGATAGAGGAGAGCTCGTTGTGAGAGAAATCTTCACAGCCCTTGCCATGGTAAGTCTTTGGCTGTAGAGCAATGCTACTGAGGTTCCTGGAGGGCTCTTCTAAACCCATTCCATCCCATGACTGAAAGATTTTTAAGGATTGCTCTCCTGACTTCTCTGATGTGGGAGAGGAGGAGATGCTTCAGAGCAGGGATTCCCTGCCACACCATCACAGGGACAGGGCATGCTGCTACCTTCTCCCAAGGATGGTGCAGGGCTGTGAAGCTGGGAGAAGCACCAAGATCTGCCCAGGGCTGTGATTCAGAGCAGTGTCCCTGCACCACTGCCTGCTCTTGCTGAAATTAGATGACAGAAGACAGAGAGAAGTGAAAGGCAGTCTGGAGTGGGAGGGCAGAGGAGAGCTCATGATGGGAGAAATCTTCACAGCCCTTTGCACAGTAAGTCTCTGGCTGTGGAGCAATGCTACTGAGGTTCCTGGAGAAGTCTTCTAAACTCATCCCATTCCATGACTGTTTTTTTAAGGATCATTCGCCCAGCTTCTCCAGTGCAGAGGAGGAGATGCTTCAGAGCAGGAATTCACTGCCACATCATCAGAGGGACAGGGTGTCCTGCTGCTTTCTCCCAGGGACACTGCAGGGGGATGAATCTGGTGTATGCACACAGGTCTGCCCAGAGCTGTGATTCAGAGCAGTGTCTCTGCCCCCCAGGGCGCTGTGTGCCTGGGGCACTGACTCTGCCGCCTGTGAGGGTCAGCACTCAAACTGCCTGGGGAGCTCCCCATGGCACTGCAGGGAGAAGCTCTGGGTGGGAGGATCGACCCCCCAGTCAGGGCAGGTTCATTCTCCCGTTGAGAGGGTGCTGTGTGAGTCAGGGCTGCTCACAGCTCCATCTCACCCTGAGAGCATTTCTGGAGGGGGGTTCCAAAAGGAAGATCAAGGCAGGGATGCCTGAAAGGGAAGGAGCTTTCATAAGTCTCTGCTTTCAGTTTTATTCTCTTTGGGTGGCATGAAATGTTATTGGATCTGTCAGGTTTAAACAGGGGATTGAGACTCCAAAATAGTAACAGTGAGAGAGGAATAGTTCTGGGAGGAACTCAGCAAATCCCTTCATCCACTGCTCAGCCTACAGACAGAACCAGCATCACCTTTCCAGCCTCATCAAGGTTTGTTTCACCTGTTCCTTAGCTCCTGCAAACTTAGAGGTGCCCCTGTGCAGTGCCCTGCCCCCGGGAGGTTTCTGCAAGGCAGAGCTGAGTGCTCAGTGGGTGGGATGGGGTCTGCGGCCACTGACTGGGGAGAGATGGGGGTACAGAGAAACAGCTCCCCGCAGGGACAGCTCCAGGCAGCAGTGTCCTGGTCAAAGAGTGAGTGGAAACTACAAACTTCATTGCCTCCTCTCCTCTCCCACCCAGCACAGCCCTCAGTCCTCAAGGCTATGGGGTCTAGGGCATGAGTCATTTCTTTGGCAGCCAGATATTCAGAGGAGGAGAAACTCCTGAGTGCCCCTCTGTCTCTCCCTGTTCCTTCCTCCTTTGGCAGAAATAGCGTGGTATTGCTCCATGTTTCCCCACCTGTCCATGCTGCCCTTGTCCTTCTCCTTTGGATTCTCTGGGCAGGGGCATTTCGGATGCAATTCAGACACCAACCCTGCGTGTTCTGTCATGAAGATGCATCCTTGAGAATGAGGTGCCCAAGTCCCCCTGTAACCTCTGCGGCTCTGGGCAATGCAGTGTGGGGGGCTGGGAATGAGTCAAATCTCTCTTCAGGACACTGCATCTTTAGGACATTCAACTATTTCCCTAGGGTGTCTGGCTGGACTGCAAGCTGCCCTCCAGAAGGGCACAGCTCTCCCATTGTGCCTGGATGTTATGTAGGTACCCCATGGAAAAGCCACCTAAATAATGAGGCTACGGAAATGTTGCTGGGCAGCTGGAAGTGGGCAACTGGAATGAGCCTGAGCTGTTCCTGGCTAGAAGGGGAGTACTGAGACCTCCCTCAGATGCCCTGAGAAAGGGTGCTGAGTTTGTTGATCTGCACTTTGGAACTGGATTCTTCTGCTCTCAGCAGTGTCATTTCTTTTTAAGGTAACATGAGTGCAGCTGTCCTCCACCTCCCAGAGCTGTGACCACAGGGCAGCTGGGAACACGATGGGTGGACAGGCCAGCTCTCCTCACTCTGCACTGAATTCATCCTGCACTAAACTGAAACCTTTTGCCTCTCAGGAATCACAGCTGATCACTCTGAGTGCAGTAGCAATGCTGAGGATTTCTATCTCCTCATCGCAAATTCAGCTAGCACAAACCGCAAGCTGAAGCCACAGAGCTCAATGACAGTCCTACTGAGATGGAGAGAGATAAAGTATGTGTGTTTGCAGGGGTTTATGAGAAATTTTTGCTCACAGAAGTCTGTCCTAACTTGTCAACATCTCTTCTTCCTTGGACAGTCCCCCTCTGCCCCGAGGGAGCAAATGTCCAATGGCAGCTCCATGACTGAGTTCCTCCTCCTGGCGTTTGCGGACACACGGGAGCTGCAGCTCTTGCACTTCTCGCTCTTCCTGGGCATCTACCTGGCTGCCCTCCTGGGCAATGGCCTCATCATCACTGCCATAGCCTGTGACCACCGCCTCCACACTCCCATGTACTTCTTCCTCCTCAACCTCTCCATCCTCGACCTTGGCACCATCTCCATCACTGTTCCCAAATCCATGGCCAACTCCCTGTGGGACACCAGGGCCATTTCCTACTCAGGATGTGCTGCCCAGGTCTTTCTGCTTCTCTTCTTGTTGTCAGCAGAGTGTTTTCTTCTCACTGTCATGGCCTACGACCGCTTTGTTGCCATCTGCAGACCCCTGCACTATGGGATCCTCCTGGGCAGCAGAGCTTGTGTCAAAATGGCAGCAGCTGCCTGGGGCACTGGTTTTCTCAATGCTGCCCTGCACACTGCAAATACATTTTCATTACCACTCTGCCAAGGCAATGTGGTGGATCAGTTCTTCTGTGAAATTCCCCAGCTCCTCAAGCTCTCCTGCTCAGACTCCTACCTCAGGGAAGTTGAGGTTCTTGTGGTTAGTCTTTGTTCAGTCGTTGGGTGTTTTGTTTTCATTGTGCTGTCCTACGTGCAGATCTTCACTGCTGTGCTGAGGATCCCCTCTGAGCAGGGACGACACAAAGCCTTTTCCATGTGCCTCCCTCACCTAGCTGTGGTCTCCCTCTCTGTTAGCACGGGCATGATTGCCTACCTGAAACCCCCATCCAGCTCTTTGCCAGCTCTGGATCTGGTCGTGGCAGTTTTGTATGCAGTGGTGCCTCCAGCAGCGAACCCTCTCATCTACAGCATGAGGAACAAGGAGCTCAAGGATGCGCTGAGGAAACCGGTTCAGTGGGTACAATATCAACGCCAATAACCATGCCATGTGCATCCACTTATCATTCTCAGGGTATCTGGCATCAAAGATGTCTTCTTCATTTCTTTCTTGTTTCTCCCTGTTATATTCTCATAAAAGAAAAAAATTCCTGGTTCATGCCACTTGTCCTCAGGAATCTCTCATTTGAATCTGACCCAGAGATAGCGTTGAAGCAGGAAGCCAGGCTTCCCTCTTCATCATCAGAGATGGGGGAACCTCAGAGTCTGCTGGTCTGAGCTCCCTCAGATGCCCTCGGTGCAATGTGGAGAGTTTCCCTTTGCAGTGTCTCTTTCAGCATTGACACCAAGTGAGTTCAGGGGGACACCACCAGACTCAGACAAGTAAAGAGGGAGTGAGTAAAGTGAGTAAAGAGGGTCCTGTATCCATGAAGAGATCTCAGCTCCCCTGGCCACAGTCGGGGGGGGATCTCACACCCCTCTCCTGTGAGGCAGGCAGACAGCTGTCACCGTGGACTGGTCCCTTCCCTCTACGGCTCTCCAATGCTCAAAGCGGAGCAGGAGTGGAGGGGAGGAGAGTGTGGATGCAGTCTGTGGGGACAGACCCTCTGCTCCTCAGGACCATTCCACCACTGCCACAGCAGGTGTTTCCTTGCCACAGCCTTTGTGTGGGGGCTGCAGCTTTCCCAGAGACACATCAACTCACAGCAGCAGGACTTTCTCCTTTCAGGGCTGTTCTCCTCATTTCCACACTGTCCTGCTGTGCTCTGATGTGTGTCTATGGCCCAAGAGCTCTCATTGTGTGGTGGTGGTAAGGTTGTGTTTCCATGTAGATTCCTGTGAGTACAGGCAGACCAAGTAATGGGCCCCTTTAAAATAAAAGGGGATCTCCACAGAGAGGTGACTCAGGTCTGGCTTTTCTTCAGATGGTGGAGTCAAAAATATGCCCAAGGAATTGCACCACAAAAGGGCCTGCAACTCTGCCGGTGTACCCCGTGGGCTCCAGGGGATGAGCTCAGAGTCCCAGTGTGATCTTTTAGGGATTGAGAACTGGATTTGGCCTCATTTCTCAGTGACCAGTGCCAGTGGAGATGGTGAACGGTCTCTGAAATGCCTGCCCGGGTCTGTCCCACATGTGACATGGCTGACGATAGATGCCCATTCTTCTGGAGAGGAATCTGAGCCACTAGGAGAGCTCAGGGGATCTCCAGGGACAGCGTGTGCCTGGGGGAGGGCAGTCAGTGGAGCCTCACAAAATGAGGGAAAGTCCATGGTGGAGTAACCTGAAGGTAAAGCTCTAAATCCAGGTATACATGGGGAAAGGAGGATTCTGCAATCCCCAGAGGGGCAGTGGGGACCCAGGAGGCCCAGGGAAGGGGCACTGGAGAGTGATTCCTGCACCCACAGTGAAACATGACAGGATGGAGCTAGTGCCCACCCAAACACATCTCCTGCCATTGCAGACTCCCTGGGGTCACTCTGAGCACCATCCATGAGCACAGACACGTGCCAACAGTGTCAGTGGTATTGAGCCATGTCTGCCTGGATCTGCTTCCTGCCCCAATCAGCACGGCCAGTGCAGGAGTCACCCCGTGGCCCCATGGTCCCACAGCCTGCTCGCTCTGCAGAGCAGCACCAGTCCAGGGCCCTGCGGGGAGCACAGGGAAGGGGTGCAGGATCAGCCAGCCAGGCCAGCATGGACACACTCACCTGCGGAAAGGCTCTCTGGGGAGCAGGCACGTCCCAGGAGAAGAGCAGGGCAGCATTCAGAGACAGAAAATGAGAAGCAGGTTTCTCTGTGCCCCAGCTCGGGGCAGGCTGCCAGAGGGGCTGCAGGGCCAGGGCTCTTGGGCTGTGCTGGGCAGCTGGTTGGGCATGGAGGGGCTTCAGGCAGACAGGGAGGGGGATCTCCTGGACACAAGAGCAGGGGAGACAGAGAGTGACTGGCGTCATTGTGGGGCCTCCTCCCCCTTGCCGGGGAGCTGCTCCCCTTGTCCTTGGGCCTTGCCTGAGTTACGCTGTGGACATGTCTGTGCCCGGCCCTGCACCTCTCGGGTGCTGACCTGATCCTGTCCCCGTCCTGCTGACCTGACTCCCTGTCTCTACCTCAGACCTACCTCCACACTACAGTCAAGAAAACCTTGGCAAGGGAAGCTGGGATCTTAGCAGATCCTAGAGAAGGTTGTAGGTACAAACAGTGACCATATATGCACAGCAGCAACTCTTGCCTGACAGCCAATTCAAACGTGTAAGGAGTGCTTTGGATTTGGACCCCCTACCCAGGTAACACTGCATACAGAGTCTTGGCTGGATAGAAAAAGCTAGGACAGCCACTTGGGTCTGATTTCATGATGGGTAGCTGGGAGAGCAGGTCTCTCTGCATTCAGGTCAATTGGTTATGCTCCATTTGTGACTGGGGTCCTGCTACAAAGAGTGTGTTGTTGAGAGCGGCAAGAGCAGGGCTGCTCTGTACAGGAAGGGGAGTTGGGAGCCAAGGGTGCCAGCAAGGCAGGCAGGGCAGTGACCCACCGACAAGAGGTGCTGTCCCGCAGTGCCCAGACAAGAGGAGCAGAGCAGGTTTGGGGATGGTAACGGGGCTCAGGCACAGTCCAGCAATCGCCAAACAAGACTGTAGGCCTCTGACCAGCCCTGCTTTGTGTGGGAGATTGGACTGGAGACCTCCAGGAGTCCAATCCCACCGAAACTCCTCGGCGACTCCATGAATAGAAAGACCCCAGCCTGGGGGGAAGTGGGTGTCCCGCTGCCTGGCTGGGGCTGGATCCCCGGCTTGGGGAGAGGAGGGGAGGGCTGGGGAGCTGAAGTGTGGCAGCTGTCATGGTCACCTCCCTTGCAAAAGGTCCCACACTGCCCCTGGGCAGACACAGGCTGTTCCCCCATCCCCATGCTGCCCTCCCAGCAGGATGGGACATGCAAGGAAGGGCTCAGCCTGCCCCGTGCTCAGGGAGAGCTCCCCAGGGTCGGCACAGCTTGGCCTGAGGCACCTCCAGCTCCTCAGCCTCTGCTGTGGCATGACTGGCATGGGGACAAGAGCTCCTAGGGCAGGGCAGAAGAAGCCTGGCTGGGAGAGCATCAGGGGGAAGATCCAAAGGTCCCTGGCTCAACCCCGGGCTTTGGAAAACTCCCTCACACACCCCAGGATGGTCCATCTGCCTCTTCCACCATGCCCTGTACTCCCCTCCCATAGGCCAACGCACAGTCCAGCACTGCCTGGGAACTCTCTTCCCCGTACGGAGGAGAGGGAGGACGTTCACCAGCCCCACACTGACGTTTCCACCCCCGGCCTTTGCAGTTGCCTGTGCCTGGGTCTGCCCACTTGCCTTCACCACAGTCTCGGTTGCACTGGAAGCCCATGAAAACCCCAGTGCTCCACCCCGAACCGGGAGCCTGGACGGTCACAGAGGCATCACCTGTCTAATGCCCTGGTCGTGCAGCCAAGGGCAGGGGTCTTCACCCCAATTTCCCTGCTCCTCCCCCTGCTCCCGGCATTACTGCTGCTGTGCCTATGTCAACCCTCCTCCTGCCAGACTGGCCCAGGGCGCGAGGCAGCTCCAGCTCCCTTGAGGGCTGCACTGAAGCCTTTCAGGAGCGGGCTGAGGTGGGGCTGGCACTGCCAGGGTGGGACGGGAGAGGGCAGCTCTCCTCTGCCACTCTGGGGCTGCAGCTGAGGCTGGGGCTGGGCACAGCTTTTCCCAGGGGAGCTCCCTGAAAAGCCAGAGGTGTTTGCCAGGCACCCTCCCACTGTGCAGGGGAAGCCAGAGCACCAAGGAAAAGATGGAGCTCCAGGATGCTGGCCATGCCACGCAGCATGGGCAGGAGGTGCCCATCATCCCCCTGCAGGGTAAGGCCTTTGGGAGCTCCTTCCCCAGGGTCGCTGTCGAGAGCCTGAACTCCCAGCTTGGCTGCGCACACCCTGGGGCTGTGGGGGTGGCTGCACACACTGGTGGGTGCCCCAGGAGCTCCGAATGTGATGGTGTGTTCCTTTCCCCCCAACACTGATGTGTTCTCTCCCCCTCAACCTGACCTCCCTGCAAACAGCATGTACGCAGGGGCTAGTTGAGCATGCGCCAACTAAGGCTTGTCTAGTATGCAGATATGACTATGAGTCAGTCATCTCCCCCCCATAAATAGGGGGCAGCCCAGAGCCCATTGAGCTCTCCTGCATGGCAGCGGGCTGCACTGCAGAACCTTCTTTTGAGCAGGGACGCCTCTCAAGGTTACTCCTTGAGGTTGAGAGATTCCTTACCCGCGACAGATCCTCGGTAAGTGATTAATAGCATCCTGAACTTCTGCGAACTTCGCGAAACTTTGGTGAGTTATATCTCTGATTAATTGTGCACATAATTCCTAGGACATAAACCGTTGACCAAGTCTGAGACTAGGATTGGATCCAGCCACACCTAGGTTCCTCTCTCAAGGAGTTTAGAAAGCAAGGGGGTCCACTCTGAACCTCGTGACTCAACGGGAGGGTCTCCGTTGTGCATGCATCTGACCCTGTCCTTCACGCAGTAAATAACTGAGTGAACCTTGCCAATCAAACCTTGTTAAATCGTTCTTATTCACGACTGAACTTTGTTCAGTTGCTGTCTTACTGCAATAAATGTAGTGCTGTTTCCTCTTATGAGTGAAGTGCATCACTCCTTTTACAACAAATATTGATAAAAGGAAGAGTATTTTAGAGATTCCTTTTCTCCTTTGTTGCATTCCACAGGGACGAAAAAAAAGCACAGAGGAAGGGAAAACATTGACATTGCTTTATTCCTTTGCAGTTGTTTCTAATCAGCATTTCGTTTTGTTAGGGTGTCTGAGGAGCAGAACTGCCCTTAACAGCTCTTTTAAATTTTGTGTATTAGCATCTCATTTCCAAAGGGAATTCTACAAGGGTGAACTCTTTATAGCAAAATCCATCTCCTCACATGAGACCCCAGGGAAGCTATGGCATTTTGGGTGACCAAAGCTCAGCCCAGCAGAGCACTTGGGCCCTCTTGGGCAGCTTGGTCATCCTGCTCCAGGTGGGTCCTTGTGCACCACAGTGAAGGATGTGGTGGCCCTGGGTCTTCCCATCCAGGCCCACACCTCCACCGGCAACACAGGGTTAGGGTATGCAGGCAGACGACTAGGCTCTGCCTCAGAGTTGAGAGAACTGAACAGGGCGTGAGAAACTAGTGGCTATGAGAAATCATTGGACACTGCAGGGAACAGAATGAGACCCTGCCAAGTTCCAGACAGCACGGTGAGCAATGGCTGGATTTTAGCGGTGGTTAAGGGAGAGTTATATGAGAAAAGGACAAGCTTCACACATAACTGGCATATTGGGGATCCTTTGGGGAGTAGACTCTTGCAGCACCAGCAGTACTGAGGTAACGATATCAGAAGCACCACATGAGCCAGGCGTTACCTAGCTAACAGTACCAGAAATATTAAACTTGAGTACATAGGCAGTAAAACTGGGACCAATGAAGAAAACAATACTTAGAGATGGGCTGTTTATTTCAAAGGGGATAAAGCTGGAGAAAGGGAGGGATCAAGCTGCATCATGGAAGAAGCAACATGGGAAAATGGAGGCAAAGGGAATAAAAGGGGCCAGTCATGTGTAAGCAAGCTGCTGGCAGGGACACTTGTCTGGCCAGGCTGTGTACCTGCTCTCTGCGGTGTAGCCTATCATTGTATTAAATCCTTTTCCTAGCTCTTTTCTGGCTGAGCGTGCTCGCTGTTCTGCATGAGTGCATGTGTGGAAGGCTTGCAGACGTCAAGGCAGCCAGCTACCAGAGCCACCCGTGAGAGGGTGCGTGTGAGGTCTCCTGCAATCTTTGAGTCTGATTAGCTGGTGAGCAAGAACAGGACCAGGCTGTTTGTACCGTTCATGTTTGTGAGTGCTACTCGTGTCTCCATGGTGCCTGTAAAGGTACTGTGCCCCTGCCGGAGTTGATTTTTTGGTGGTCAACCGTGTCTGTACAGAGTGTGTGTATGCCTCTTGGAAGTACGTGCCCTGTCTCGCTGCTGGCAGGACCAGGGAACAGAGAAGCGCAGCAGTCTCCCTTCCAGTGGACCAGGAAGGAGGAATCCCTTTATTCAAAAATCCACTGGATCCAGCATCCTTTAACAGTGCAGGCCTTGGAGGTGCTGCAGCCACTTGGTCTTGATGTCGAGGTCCCCCTTCTCTGTCACCTTGTGGTTCCCAAAGGGCACAGAGGCTTAGGCTTTGGGGTTGCAGCATGAAGGACCAGCTTTGGCACACGTCTTTCTAGTTCCCCACTATTGATTTAAGCAATACAAATACAGAGATCTTATAAGTGTTTGGGTCAATGATCCCCTAGAGTCAAAGGGAGTTTTGTTTTGTTTTTTTCTGATCAGACTTTCCATCTGCCAGCCTTTATCGTAAAAGCGGCTGGTGTTGGACAGGCAGTGCCATATGATCTACCCTCCATTTCTAAACCAACCACAGAAAGTAGCACTGTTTAGTCAGTCTAAATAGCAGGGGCAATGGCCACTGTTTTGCTGGTGGTCCATAAGCAGGACAGTTGTGCTGAGCAAAACTCCATTGTCTAAGGATCTGCTACACATTACTCTACACATCTTCATCATGTCCAAGGGTAAAAAAAAAGCTGGGGGATATTTAAGCCAAATAACTATCTCAAATATCTCAAGACCTCTTTTCTCCTTTTGCACAACAAACATTACTCTCATGTTAAGGATGGCAGGACGGTATCTGGGTTGAGAAACTTTTCTGAGCTTTGTCAGGCATTGCACAAACATCTCCATAGCTGCATTATTGCCATTTCTGCCTGCTCTGAGACTGCAGATAACACGGGCACAAGAATAAGGTGCCCTAGCTGCAAGCTGATGTGTAGATCTGGGCCAGCACAAGGCGCTGGCTGTTAGTCTTTAAATGGTTTGTCCAGGATTTTGTGAGAGAGGTGCCCAGGCTACATGGAAAAGCACCACAAATGTAAAAGCTGGGAATGCTTTTTGTACCGTGAAAAGATCTTGAACGTCAGCCAGCAACCAGTGTTTCACACCTGTGGTCGAACCCCAGAAATAGGGAAGGGCTGTATTTGCTGTGATGTGTAACACGTGCAGGAAACTGGGACAAATCACATTTCTCTCCTGGAGGTAGCACTGGAAGTAGCGTGGGATGAAGAAGGGGTGGAAAGGAAAGCTCGGGGAGAACGGGAGTTCAGGAGGGTCACGAGTCTCGGGGACTTTCTGGGGTTGGCTCCGCCTGCGCCGGCTCGAAGGTCTCCATGGCTAGGGACAGTCTGCAAGGCACCACGCCCCACCTCTATGGTCGCCTGGAGGGGACACCCTCCCTACCATCTCTATGCTCAGGTGGCTCCTCTGGACGGCCTCCAGCGCTTCTCTATGCTCTCTCGGCAGAGGGACACTCTGGGATCCCCCCTCCAGCCCCTTTCTTGGGCTGCTGATGGAGATGAAATTTCAGGGCCACCTGCTCATGGCAGATAATGCCAAAGGCTGCGATGGCCACTGGGTTGTTCGTCTACTTCTGAAAAAAAGGCCGCAGCCTCTCGGGGCTCCCGTCATGTGCACGTGCATCTCCTCGCAGATACTCGCCCAGGTCCCAGGGCAGAGCGGGGCCCTGTGGCAGCAGCGCCCCGGCAGCAGCGTTTCCCCGCCGACGCTCCCCTGCAGCACAACTCCCGCAGCCCAGGGCCAGCCCGGCGCTGCTCCCCCTTGCTCCCCGCCCCCGGCCCCAGCCGGCAGCAGCCGCCGCAGGCTCCGGCCACACGAGCACACGCCGGGCCGCAGCGTCGCTCCGGGCTCCCTGCGCAGCAGCCGCCAACACCCACCGCTGCCGCAGCTGCTTCTCCGCGGCCTCGAGAGCGGCGCCGCGGCGGGGCCCGGCTGGGGCGGGGCCGGCGGCACCAGGGCGGTGGCCATGGACACACAGGCCCCGCCCCCCAGGGGGCCGGAAGTGTTGCCTCCCATGGAGCATGCGCACTGGCGCAGAGGAGGGCGGCGAGGGGCGGGGGCGGGGCTGCCGGGCCCCTGCGGGGAGGGAGGGAGGCAGGGGGCGAGAGGCGGCTGGTGCTGCGCGGGGCAGCGTCTCCCGGCGCGGGGCCGCCCGGAGCCTCGAGCCGCAGCGCCGGGAGCTGCCGCGCCGGGGCCGAGGGCCGAGGGCCGCGGGCTGGGCAGAGCGAGCGGCTGTGCGCGGGGGCAGCCGGAGCCGCCGCGGCCTGGTGAGTGCGAGCAGCTGCTGGGGAAGGCCTGGCCCAGCCTGGGCCGCCTGCGGCCCCGCGGGAGCCCCCGGCTCTTGCGCCCTTGTGCTGGCGGCCCCACAGCTCGGTGCCAGCTGCGGTGGCCGTCTGTCAGCGCCGTCCCGGCCGCAAGGGGAGGGCGCGGGTGGAGCTGGGCTTGTGGTGGCTCCAGGCTGGAGGTGACAGCAGGCGTGGTGGAGCCAGCAGAGGTGCTGCTGGTGCTGCCTGTGGGCAGAGTGGTGTGAAGGCGCTTTCTGAGCTTCCTTGCAGACCTGCTGGTCTCTCCGTGGGCTTCAGAGTCTCGGGCTCCTTTCCCTTCCCCCCACCGCAGCAGCAGGGATCTGGAAGCAGAGGCTCAGGGAAGCTCCTTGCCTTTGGTGTCGTCCCTGCCTGCCTGGAGGTTCCTGCTGAGAAGCCCCTGGGGAAGTGTTGTGGGGGCGAGCGGGAGCTGTGAGCAGCCCTGCCCCATGCAGCCCCTCTGCATGGGGAATGAGCCTGCCCTGCCGGGGCCGCTCCTTCCCCCAGAGCTTCCGCAGCCCATGTTCACCCTGTTTGTAGTTACCCCTGGATGTTGCCGGGAGAAGGCTGGGTTGTGCTTTGTGTCTGCTGGGAGACCGATGCTGGCGAGTTGTGACTGAAGGATCAACATGAAATGTGCCTCTGGCTAAAAGCTGGACTGGAGCACACAGGCATTTTTTGTCACCTTGGGTTTTGCCTTTTGAAGTACCAGCATGTGCTGACCAAGAATGGATTTTGATAGGAATGGATTTGCACTTAAAATCGACGCCCTGATTTTTTTGTAAGTCAAATTTGGTAGCATATTGACAGCCGATGTTCTCTGTATGACAGGAAAGGTGCAGTTAAGGATATCGGCTTTGTTCTGCGGACGCTTTGTACATCTGATACCCTCGACGCTTGGGCCGCTGGCCAGCAGAGCACCGGCACAAGCACCGTGATGCAACGCTGCCGCTTCACCGTGGAGCACAAGAGAGTCAGTGCAAGAGGGACGGGGGCTTCAGCCAGTGCCTGTGGGGTGGCCTTGGCCCTGGCACAGTGATGCACCCAACATGCTGCCAGCAGCAGCAGCCGTGCAGATCTGAGCATGCACTGATGCAAGAAGAAGAAATATGTCCTGAGGAGTCATGTTTTAACTCTGCATTTCGGATACCGTAATTCATATTGCTGTCATGTACCCTGATAGCAGTTTTTTCATGACCATCCCTTCCCTCATGTGTGTTGCTTCTGTGTGAAAGTGCACAAGTGATAATTTCTGCTGTTTTACTGTCCCTGTAGTTCACACCCTGTAAAGCCTGATCGGAAACCTGTTGTTAAAAGTGAGGGCTGGCTAAAATAAGAAGTGGAGCACAATGAAGACACCTGCCTTGCTCTGCCCTGCTCCTGGAAGTGGTCTGCTGCAGGCTAGGCTGACTCTTGGAAGGCTTTGTCATCTCAAAAGTGATCATTACAGCAGTGTGTCCCTGGCAACTCTCGGTGCTAAATTCCACACGGATGCAGAATTGGTTCACTTTTTAGGTCCTTTTCAGTGTACAGGTTTTGGAAGGAAATGATTTCTTCTGTGTGTGTGAGAGGGCTTGCAAGCATTTCCATACATAATGTTCTTTTGTCTTCCCTCTGCTGTTCATTCTTGTATCTCTTTTTTGTTCTCTCCCTCCCCACTTATGCTTTCTCGCTCTTAGCATGCTGCTGAAGCAAAGGAAAGGAACTAGGGGGTGGGGGGGGGGAGGCGGGGGGGAGAGAGGGTGCTTAAAAGGTGCAGAAGGCAGGTATGTGAAACTAGGGAGCCCTTTTAAAAGATACGGATTTTCTGCTCTCCTGTTATGGGGAAAATCAGGAAATTGAGAGGAAGAAGAGAAAAGAAACTTTTCTTAAATAAAAGTCAGTAGGTTGTATATTAAACGCAATTAATTAATGGTATTAACTCCATTCCCCCACCCTTCAATCTCAAGGGCTTAATTTCATTCTGGCTGTCCCAGGGGCACGATGGGAAAGGGCAGAGTCAAGAGGCTGCGGCCTGGCTCTTCAGTGCAGCCGCAGGGCAGAGGGCTCGAGGGTAGTAAATGAGCGTGGGGAGAAACAAGCCCATCTTCTGAAGCTCAGCACCCAAGTTCAGCTTTTTTTTCTCTTTTTATGGTAGCAGGTTGGGGGTTGATGTCACATCGAGCTGAGGGGGGTGTAAAACCATGCTGCAGCAGCACATGGTCCATCGCCTACAGTCCTGCTCTCAGCCTGTGCCAGTCCTTGCAGTTTTGTGATGAGAGGGATTTCTGTCTGAAAACAAACCCCATGAGTAGGAAGAGGATCACAGGAGAGGGGAGCACCTGCTTTGCGGGCTGGCCTGGGGTTACAGCAGCTGGAGGAGGTGCTGAAGCCGAGCCCGCAGTGAGGGAGTGAAGCTGCAGGTTGTCACGCTTCATTTGGAAGGAGACTGTTCCCATCTGCCAACCTGATGGTCAACCCGTTGGCCAAGCTGGTGAGGAGAGCCTTCAAGTGGGACTGAGTGGGAGGAGAGGGTGACACAAAAAAGAGTGAGGATGTAATGGCGTGGGATGGCAATGAAAAGGTGCAGGGTGATGTGGGGAAGAGAAACGCCGAGAGAGCAGTGGGAATGCAGGGAGCTCTGCCTAGGGACGGACGGTGAGGCATTCGAGAGTGTATGGGTGAGGATTAGGGGGCAGACCAACAGGGGTGGCCTTGTAGTGGATTTCTGCAATGGATTGTCTGAAGAAGGGCAGCCTCTGCAAGGCCCAAGGAGTGCTGAGCTGGGGAGAGGAAAATTTGTCCTGCTCTGCAGATCCCAGCTGCCAGCCGGGCTCAGAGCTGGAACAAGAGGCTTGGAGGCAATGACGTGGTGATGGATGTCCCCATGGTGGCCACCAAGGCATTGAGATGGGGAGTCCCCATGGTCACCACGAAGGCATTGAGATGGGAGTCCCCATGGTCACCACCAAGGCATTGTGATGGGAGTCCCCACAGCATCTACCAGGGCTTTTTGATGGAGGTCCCCACGGCGACCACCAGGGCTTTGTGATGGGAGTGGCGTCGTGCCCACAAGGCCATTGTGATGGGGCAGTCCCTGTGGTGACCGTGTCTTTGCTGGGGCCAGAGCCCTGAGGTCCTCACTCCGAGGAGAGCAGCTCGATCAGGAGGAAGCAGCTCCCCTTCGTGCCAGAGTGGCAGGTCTCTGGAAGAGGATCCTGGAGATGGGCAAGGAGCGGCAGGCAAATGTCTGCTCCCAGCCCATGGATGTGCTTCCAGGCACACAGGAGCGCAGGAGGAGAGGCCACATCCCAGACTAGCCTCCTTCAGGCCTTCAGCTTCACAACGTGTCACAGCTTCAAATGAGCTCTCTAGAGCAGCACTTCCCATGCCCTTGGTGTGTAGAGAAGACTTTGGGTACACAAGCAGGAGACAGGGGAGAGAAAGGGCAGAGACACCAGGCTGCAGACCTGGGGCTCCCAGCATCACAGAGGGGGTGCCACAGGCTCAAGAAGCAACCCAAAGAAGTAAAGGAGTCCTTCCTTTTGCAGTGACTTGGAAAGCCACATCTCTCACAGTATTCAAGGCAGATGGAGTCTCCCTTCTGCAAGATTTGCCCCAGGACTGTGCAGAGACTAGGAAGAGCAGGAAGGTCGGTTGCAGGGATGCTCTCAAACATCAGCAGCTGCAGAGCTGGGAGCTGGTCATCTCACAAACTTCGGAGTGAGTCAAAATGCAGGTCCTGAGGCATTGCACTGCCTCATAGGCTCTGCACCGGAGCCTGGACAGCAGCACTGCAGTGTGTGGGCATGTCCTGAGAAGCCCAGAGTCATAAATTGTGGGAGATCCAGGATGTCAGGGCTGTACAGACCCCAGGAGAGCAAGGGTGCCTGCGGGGAGGAGGAGGGCAGGGGGCTGAGGAGCGTACCCAGGGGAGAAGCACAGCCCCAAGGTGACACTGAAAAGCACAAGGACCAAATGAGGCCCAGGGATGAGAAATGGCTTTCCTCAGGCTCAGCCAGAAGGGAAGATGGGCAAACTTCATGGGAAATGGGAAAACTTCCCCACATTTGCTACCTGGCCTCACCCATGGCTTTGGAACCTGGCAGGCTCCAGGGTCCTGGATAAGGGCCTCTGGATGATGTGTGTTAAGGCTATGTTTGCTCTTCTCTGGCACAGCATCTATAGCTCAAGCACTGCCCACTGAGAAACCTTGCCGAGCACTTTTAAAAGCAGAGAGCCTGCCTTGGTGCCTAAAGGAGGAAAGCTATGTCCTGTCCCACATTGTCCTACATCCTGCTTCCACAAAAAGAGTGGCCCACAGCAGAAACCAGTTTTGAGGCTCACCAAAGCATTTCTCAGCCTGTGGCCATGCTTTGTGCTCGTTCATCCCACATGCCTTGGATCCTGTAAAAATGCCTGTCCTGAGCCCCAAGGCTTCTGTGTGGCCAGCTCCATCACCTCTTAGGGTGGGGAGGGCATGGGAATCCATGACAGGTTTTCCTGGGAGTGGCCCCCCCTTTGGGCTCTGGCTCTGAGAGGAAAGGGGTCCTGCATCCCAGAGGATGAGGTGGCCTGCAGCTCCATGGGGCTCTCAAGACCCTGCTGGAAATGTCCATATACCATAATGAAACCATCACCTTGGAATAACACCAAGTCCACTGTGTGTTTGGGAAAAATCTCTGTTCCTTCCCCCTCGATCCTTCCAACTTGGCGCAGCATGTTCTGCGCTCAGAGATGCCATCTTCAGATGGCCACAGCCCCTGTCCTCCTGCAAATTGGGCTCAAACCTCTGCACCCAAAAGAACATACATTTGAGAGAGCAGATTGGAAACAGGCGGAGGTGCAATCCCCATTCAGTAGGTCCTGGCTGACGCCAAGGTCTTTTCTCTGAGCTGTGGTGGGCAGTGCTGGGGTGATCCCAACACAGCCATCTCCCCCATCCCCCTCACGACCCCACACCACCGCTCCCTAGCCGAGCCTGCCGTGGGCAGGGGGCCGGGGCAGGAGGGGGAGAGGACACTGCCCTGCCCTGCGGGCAGCAGGACACTGCCCGTGGGCTCCGCAGCCCTGGCCAGCCCCAGGGCCCCCATGCCGGTGCCAGGGATGCCACCAGCACACGCCCCAGCGCTGCCCCCCCGCGCCCCGCATGGCCCCCAGGGCGCAGGGCACCCAGCAGCCCCGTGGGGCCCCTGCCGCAGAGCCCAGCCCCGCCGGGTCAGCGGCCGCGCCGCGGGGCCCCGCACTGCCCGCCAACACGGCGCCGCGCTGCCCCCAGGCCCCGCCGCGCCCCGCGCTGCCGCCCACAACATGGCGCCCGACCGCCCAGCGTTGCCATGGCATTGCCCAGTGCAGCCCTCCTATTGGCTGTCAGGAGGAGGAGGGCGGGCACCGATTTCACTGATGGCTCTGTCAGCCAATTGCAGTCCAACATATGGAAAAAAAAAGACGTTAAAGACGTGAAAGAGGAGCGGGAGCAAAGCAGGCGAGAAGCGAGCGGGCGAGAGGGTTTGGTGGGGGCTGCGGGCGCGTTCAAATGGCGGCGGGTGCCCTCCCGCCGGGGCGGGGCAGTGGTGCTGGCGCCGGGGCTGCTTTGCTGCAGGAGCTGCAGCAGGGGCTGGTGGGGCCGTGAGCAGGGGCCAGAGCGACGTGGGCCAGAGGGGGGAGCTGCCCTGCAGCCAGACGTGGCGGCCTGCCCCGAGCAGCTGGGCCGGGGCGGCTCGGTGGGGTTTGGGTGCAGGAACCTTTGTCCCTGTGGTGGGTCTGGGATCCCTGTTAAAGCGTTTCCCTGAGGTGCTGCTGCCAGCGCAGCCCCAGGTGCTGCTGGGAGCTGTGTTTGGGAGGTGCTGGGCAAAGTGTGAGCAGGCTGCTGGTGTCCTCGCGAGGTGCCCTTCCCAATGGTGTCTTTTGTTGTGAAAACTGCATTTCCGAGTGTCTCTGAGAGAGGCTGTGCCCGCATGTCACGCCGTGCCTTAGCCGTTGTTTTTGCTCCCTGCCTCTTGCTTTGCGCCGAGACCTGTGAGCCTGGCAGCAGGGTGAAGGGTGTTTGCAGAAGAGCTGTGTAAGTGTGAGCTGTTTTGCTTGTCAGGGACCTTGAAAGATGACGAACGGCCAGTGCTTGCACTTGCCGTTGTTCTTTCCATGCTCCTAGGTCAGGGTGAAGAGTTGCTGAATTGTGCCTCTGCTGGTTTCACCAACTGAGATGCCCTGGCCTGAGTCCTTCCGCATGTCTCCAGTTGTCAGGGCCTAAAATAGGAGAATGCTTGTTGTGCTGGATGTGTAGAGGATTTTCTGGTTTTGTTCAGCATTGGGGAAAGAACCAGAGTTCTGAGTTGCTGGAAGCTTCTCCCTGTGCCTGGGACATGAGGCCCTGCTTTCTTCAGTTTCATGATCGCTGTTCCCATGCAATCCTCCCGTTAGAAAATGTTGCCAAGAATTACTTGCAGGCTGTTCTCCAATTCTTAAATTGCATAGGCTAGGTGTTGATAATGCATAGCAGAAGCTAATCTTTTGGTGTAGTAACTGGTAGGCAATGGGTGTTTCAGAGCATTGTGAGTATTATGAGGCCATGATGTGAATCTGTGATGTGATGACACCTCTATGTGAGCAGCTGACAGGTGAGGAGAAGACGCATGGCTTGGATGCTGGTGGTGAGGTCACTTCTGGGTTTGTTGCGTGTGCTCAGAGGAGGGATTGACCCCTGCAGAGCTCTACAGCAATACAGAAATGCAACTCATTGATCAAGCAGAAGTCGATATTCCACATCATCTGACAAAATTTTATTCCACTCCATCATCATGAGTTAGTACTGCTACATTTCAAATGCAGATGATATTCTCTGGTGAGCATGGACATGGAGTTTGCCTTTCTGCTTGTTGCTAAGTAGAAGCTTGCAGCCTCTTCCCAGTCAGCTAGGGAGTCCAGCTAGACTTTTGAGGCTGCTAAATGAATGTAGTGCTGGTGTGAGCAGTGGTGTGAGTAATCTCTTCTTGCCAGGGTGTGTGCTTTAGAAGTTGCCCCTGTCAAAAGAGGAGGGAGCTTGTGAGATTTTCCTGCAAGGTCTGAATGCTGTGTCTGTCTTTGAGGTGTCCAGCTGCTTTTATGACACGTTTGGAACTGTAACGCGTTAGAGGTCTCTGATTTTCTGTCCACGTATGCAGTCATTGGAGAATGGGTGCAAAGGCTGTTGGAGGAGACAGAAGGAATGTCACCCCCCAGAAAGGGTATGGGCCACATTTTGAAAGAGATTTCTTGTTCAGAGAAGTTGAGGCACAAGTGAGAGGGAAAAGCTGGCCTGATCAGCCACTGTGAGAGCACTTCTTCTCTGCTTCCTGGTGGGAAGGTGGGAAGTGAGCAGGCCCCTGGCTGTGAGTGTCTGTTCAGAGGCAGAGCCTGTTGCAAGGCCTTGGAGGACTAGAAAGGAATGGAAGGTGTGGAGAGTTGGGCTTTGTGTGTTGTGGGGTGCTTGGGGTGGCCTGTGTGCTGCCATGTGTGGTGCTGTGGGCTGTGTGTCGCTGATGCAGAGGCGTGTGTTGGTTGCCAACCCTCTGTGAGGTGTGGAGGTAACGGCATGTTACAGTGCAAGATGCCCTGTGGTGGAGCCGGGTGGTGGCGCCAGTGTTTTGGTGCTCAGCGTGGGAGGAGGTGTCTGGAGAGAGCAGTGCTCTGCTCCCAAGGCCCAGCCTGCCGTCACGGTGTCCTTCTGGGAGACCTGGGTGAGGACTGTTGGTGACCGTGTTGCCTCCTTGGAGCATCGTGGTGCGAGGCAGGGCTGCTCCCAGTTTGGTGGTTTCTGTCAGCTGAGGTTCAGACTTGCAGTTTCGGAAGGGTTTGATGCTTCGGTGAGTCTTTGGGATTTTACTGACTGCTGGCGAGAGTTCTCTTCTCCCTCCTTAAAGGCTTTCTGTTGAATCTGGACCCTCATTGCATCTTCCCATCTCAGACGCTAATCCGTTGCTATCCCTCAGCGAGATGGGTAGTTAATGAAAGCAGTGAGAGGCATTTCTGCACGTTGTGCCTACGCAGAGCCTTGCAGAGAGGGGAGATGCCCCCTCACAAGAAGTCAGGCCTGTGAGGGCGATGGGTGGCTCTGAGACACCTGTCGTTGTTGAGCGGTGGAGGCGGCATCTCCAAAGCCTCTGGTGCCTTTGGCAAGAGTCTCCCAATAGCATATTCCTTGAGGCTGCAATGGGGGAGCCATGTGGAGGTAGCAGGGCTCCAACGCCCTGCTCCAGGCAGGTGCCAGTAGAGGAGGTATCTTGGGGCCTTTTCCAGTGAAGTTTTGATTACCTCCAAGGATGGAGATCTGGGAACCTCTCTGGATCCGTGTGCCGCAGTTTGGCCACCCTCACGGAGAAAAAGGTTTCTTCTTAACGTCTCAGAAGCATTTCCCATTGTCCGATTTGTCCCTGTTGCCTCCCATGCTACTAGTGTGCACCTCCAAGAAAATCCGGCTCTGTCTTCTCTGTGCCCTCCATAAGGTAGCTGTGCACAGCATGAAGATGCCCGTTGGCCTTCTCTTGTCTAGGCTGAACAAACCCAGCTCTCGCAGCCTCTCCTTATAGGCCCCACGCTGCAGCCCCTGACCATCTTGGTGTTCCTGTGCTGGACTCCCTGCAGTGTGTTACTGCCTGTGCAGAATTGGAGAGCCCAAATGGGACCTGGTATACAGACATGGTGTCACCTGTGCCAAAAAGAGGGGTAGAACGTCTTGGTGGCCCTGCTGGCTGTGCTCTCAGCAATAGAGCTCAGCACAGAGGGGAGACATTTGCCCCTGCCTGTTGCGACTCTGTAAGGCCAGCAGAACTGCCAGTAACACTCCGATTCTTTCTTTCTTTCTAGGTTGCTCCACTCATGAGGTTCCCAGTGCAGTGCTAGAGCCGCTGAGGATGGAGGCAGGATGCCAGGCTGTGTCCCAGTACCTGTCAAGATCTTGGCCAGCGTCGTGAGCCCTCTGTGAAAGCAGCTGCAAGTGACTGAGAAGAGGCTACGCATGGATGCGAAGGCTTCCATAAATGCACCTGTCTTCCCTTGGTGACTTGGGGTGTGGGTTCAGCTCCTGGTACCTCTGCTGTGCTGCAAATTCCACATCCCACAAGTGCTGTTATTGCCAGCCAGCTCAACAAATGCTCTTGTGCCCCCTCCTTTTCCTAGGAGGTTGTGGTGCCATACAGGATGAGTCCAAGACCCTTACAATAGATGCCAGCATGTCTTGAGTGCCTTTGTGCGAGTGCCCCAAAGCGTCCGTAGCTTGACCTGAGGAAGTCTCAGAGGTCTTGGGCTGCTGGCTCTGGGAGGGGTGAAGATGTGCCCAGGGCCAGGTTGCCCATGGCACCCAGCCCTCAGTGCTCTGTGAAGCCAGCTGTGGAGCCCGGACTGGTGCTGTAGAGGCTGTGCAGCCAGGAGATCTGGCATTTCAGCAGCCATCCATTGTGGGTCTGCCTCATTGCTTGGGCCTCATTTCAAAGGCTCTGCAGCCTTTTTCCCTTCCCCGGGGCACCTTGTCCCAGTAACTAAAGGAAAGGAAGGGAGGTTACTTTGGGCTCAGGAGGCCTTCAGGACTCTCAAGTGTTTCTGTGTTGTATCTGTAACTTTTATATTACTACAGAAAATCCCCATGCCCCCATCCATAGCAGGAGGTTCGTGAGGGGATGGGGGTGGAAAGCAGCAGCCTGCTGTGCCCAAAGAAAGCAGGATCCTTCCCTCTGAAAAGATCAGCATCACCCAAGGAGGCAGCTCTGTGCCTGATCTTGTGCTGCTCATTTGCACATGCCTTGTGAGCCTAGAGTGCCTTGGCCACCTTGTGGTGTTACCGCAAGAGCTTGCCTGTGTGTCTGGGTTGTGGAGCCAAGGGAAGGCAGCGAGCAGAGCAGTGGCTGTGGAGTGTACAAGTGGCGAGTGTCCTGCATGCATCTGTTCTTGCTGGCACTTGGTTGTATCGAGCAGAAGAGGCAGCTGTGTGGGGCAGAGGCAGTGTGTTTGTAGAGTAGGTGTCAGAGCAGAGGTCTGGCATCAGGTTGATGGCTGGTGCAGTGCCGAGTTGATCTGAGAGTGTCAGAAAGCCTTTGCAGTGCAGCTGCTGCCTCAGCTGATCTCTGTCCCTAGAAATGCACTAGCAATGGAAGTGGTATGCTGCTGTCATTGTGTAGGTGCTGCAGTGCAAAGGCTCCCAGCTCGGACTTGGTGGTACTAAGGTAAAAGCGAGACCAATCGTTCCTTTTGTGATTTGTGTGCAGGGTGCCAGAGTGGAGCTGTGCCATGATCTGGAGAGAGTCTTGCCAGGAGATGAAAGCCTTTTGCAGAAGACTCTTCTGTACGGAATGATCACAGCATAATCAAGGGATGTGCGAGTTGCCCAGGTGAGCTTTTCCTCTGTGAAGGTTTGCACTTTTGAGATCCCTTGTGACTCAGTCAAAGATAGGGCAGCAGCAGGCAGGTGGATGCCATTTGTGCTTGTGAGGTGGGTTGTGCCTCTGAAGCTGGTAGGCCAACAGCATGCAGGTAGCTTTGGTGATGATGGTGAGGTCTCTTGTGTCTCCATGCCTCCTAAAGGGGGAGCAGGCCCATTGCTGCTGTTGGTGCTTTTGTGGTCAGCTGTGCATCAGTATGTGACTGGCGATCAGCATGGACATTGCTGCTGTTTGTGCTTGTTGAGGTCAATTGTGCCTCAGTCGCAAAGAGGCCAGGAGCAGCTATATGGCTTCATGGCTGCCTGTGAGGTCTCTTCAGCCTGAACACCTGACAGTCCAGCTCGATGCATATTGCTGCTGTTTGTGTTTGTGGAGTCATTCAGCCTCAGTATCAGCTAGGCCAAAAGCAGCGACGTTGCTACTTTTAAGTATCTGTGCGGCCACTTCTATTGAGTGACTGATAGGCCAGTGTTAGGTCCATGACTGCAGTTTGTCGTTTTGAGGTCACTTGTGGATGAGTGCCTGATAGGCCAGTGCTGGTCACGTGGGTGCAGTTTGTGGTTGTGATGTCACTTGTGGCTGAGTGCCTGATAGGCCAGTACTGGTCCTGTGGGTGCAGTTTGTGTTTGTGATGTCACTTGTTGCTCAGTGCCTGACAGGCCAGTGCTGGTCCTGTGGGTGCAGTTTGTGGTTTTGAGGTCACTTGTTGCTCAGTGCCTGATAGGCCAGTGCTGGTGATGTGGCTGCAGTTTGTGGTTGTGATGTCACTTGTGGCTGAGTGCCTGATAGGCCAGTGCTGGTGATGTGGGTGGAGTTCGTGATTGTGATGTCACTTGTGGCTGAGTGCCTGATAGGCCAGTGCTGGTGATGTGGGTGGAGTTTGTGGTTGTGATGTCACTTGTGGCTCAGTGCCTGATAGGCCAGCGCTGGTGTTGTGGGTGCAGTTTGTGTTTGTGATGTCACTTGTGGCTGAGTGCCTGATAGGCCAGTGCTGGTGATGTGGGTGCAGTTTGTGGTTGTGATGTCACTTGTGGCTCAGTGCCTGATAGGCCCGTGCTGGTGATGTGGGTGCAGTTTGTGTTTGTGATGTCACCTGTGGCTGAGTGCCTGATAGGCCAGTGCTGGTCCTGTGGGTGCAGTTTGTGTTTGTGATGTCACTTGTGGCTGAGTGCCTGATAGGCCAGTGCTGGTGATGTGGCTGCAGTTTGTTTGTGATGTCACTTGTGGCTGAGTGCCTGATAGGCCAGTACTGGTCCTGTGGGTGCAGTTTGTGTTTGTGATGTCACTTGTTGCTCAGTGCCTGACAGGCCAGTGCTGGTCCTGTGGGTGCAGTTTGTGGTTTTGAGGTCACTTGTTGCTCAGTGCCTGATAGGGCAGTGCTGGTGATGTGGCTGCAGTTTGTGGTTGTGATGTCACTTGTGGCTCAGTGCCTGATAGGCCAGCGCTGGTGTTGTGGGTGCAGTTTGTGGTTGTGATGTCACTTGTGGCTCAGTGCCTGTTAGGCCAGTGCTGGTCCTGTGGGTGGAGTTTGTGGTTGTGATGTCACTTGTGTCTCAGTGCCTGATAGGCCAGCGCTGGTGTTGTGGGTGGAGTTTGTGTTTGTGATGTCACTTGTGGCTGAGTGCCTGATAGGCCAGTGCTGGTGATGTGGGTGCAGTTTGTGGTTGTGAAGTCACTTGTGGCTCAGTGCCTGATAGGCCCGTGCTGGTGATGTGGGTGCAGTTTCTGGTTGTGATGTCACCTGTGGCTGAGTGCCTGATAGGCCCGTACTGGTCCTGTGGCTTCAGTTTTTGGTGGTAATGTCACTTGTGGCTCAGTGCCTGATAGGCCAGTGCTGTTGATGTGGCTGCAGTTTGTGTTTGTGATGTCACTTGTGGCTGAGTGCCTGATAGGCCAGTGCTGGTGATGTGGCTGCAGTTTGTGGTTGTGATGTCACTTCTGTCTCAGTGCCTGATAGGCCAGTGCTGGTCCTGTGGTTGCAGTTTGTGGTTGTGATGTCACTTGTGGCTGAGTGCCTGATAGGCCAGTGCTGGTGATGTGGGTGCAGTTTGTGTTTGTGATGTCAGTTGTGGCTCAGTGCCTGATAGGCCAGTGCTCGTCCTTTGCGTGCAATTTGTGGTTGTGATGTCACCTGTGGCTGAGTGCCTGATAGGCCAGTGCTGGTGATGTGGCTGCAGTTTGTGTTTGTGATGTCACTTGTGGCTGATGGCCTGATAGGCCAGTGCTGGTGATGTGGGTGCAGTTTGTGTTTGTGATGTCAGTTGTGGCTCAGTGCCTGATAGGCCAGTGCTGGTGATGTGGCTGCAGTTTGTGTTTGTGATGTCAGTTGTGGCTCAGTGCCTGATAGGCCAGTGCTGGTCCTTTGGCTGCAGTTTGTGTTTGTGATGTCACTTGTGGCTCAGTGCCTGATAGGCCAGTGCTGGTGTTGTGGGTGCAGTTTGTGTTTGTGATGTCAGTTGTGGCTCAGTGCCTGATAGGCCAGTGCTGTTGATGTGGCTGCAGTTTGTGTTTGTGATGTCAGTTGTGGCTCAGTGCCTGATAGGCCAGTGCTGGTGATGTGGGTGGAGTTTGTGTTTGTGATGTCACTTGTGGCTGAGTGCGTGATAGGCCAGTGCTGGTGATGTGGGTGGAGTTTGTGTTTGTGATGTCAGTTGTGGCTGAGTGCCTGCTAGGCCAGTGCTGGTGATGTGGGTGCAGTTTGTGGTTGTGATGTCACTTGTGGCTCAGTGCCTGATAGGCCAGCGCTGGTCCTGTGGGTGCAGTTTGTGGTTGTGATGTCACTTGTGGCTCAGTGCCTGATAGGCCAGTGCTGGTGATGTGGGTGCAGTTTGTGGTTGTGATGTCACTTGTGGCTGAGTGCCTGATAGGCCAGTGCTGTTGATGTGGGTACAGTTTGTGTTTGTGATGTCACTTGTGGCTCAGTGCCTGATAGGCCAGTGCTGGTCCTTTGGCTGCAGTTTGTGGTTGTGATGTCACTTGTGGCTCAGTGCCTGATAGGCCAGTGCTTGTGTTGTGGGTGCAGTTTGTGTTTGTGATGTCACTTGTGGCTGAGTGCGTGATAGGCCAGTGCTGGTGATGTGGGTGGAGTTTGTGTTTGTGATGTCACTTGTGGCTGAGTGCCTGATAGGCCAGCGCTGGTGTTGTGGGTGGAGTTTGTTTTTGTGATGTCACTTGTGGCTGAGTGCCTGATAGGCCAGTGCTGGTCCTGTGGGTGCAGTTTTTGTTTGTGATGTCAGTTGTGGCTCAGTGCCTGATAGGCCAGTGCTGGTGATGTGGCTGCAGTTTGTGTTTGTGATGTCACTTGTGTCTCAGTGCCTGATAGGCCAGTGCTGGTCCTGTGGGTGCAATTTGTGGTTCTGAGATCACTTGTGGCTCAGTGCCTGATAGGCCAGTGCTGGTCCTGTGGCTGCAGTTTGTGGTTGTGATGTCACTTGTGGCTGAGTGCCTGCTAGGCCAGTGCTGGTGATGTGGGTGCAGTTTGTGGTTGTGATGTCACTTGTGGCTCAGTGGCTGACCGGCCAATTCTGAGTAGGAACAAGGACTGTAAAAAGAGCAGGGCCTGAGCTTAAGTAAGTCTTTGAAGAGTGCTTGTGCTTTTTGATAGCTTCCTGTCTTCCTGCAGTTGCTAAGGTGGAAAGTAAAAGGATGCCACAAATGGGCACTGTCATTACTAGACCAAGGCAGGGGACATGAACACACGCCTGCATGGAGAGCATTGTCAAAGGATTTACAGGTAGGGCCCATTTTGTCAGTTTGCTTCCAATATTCCTCGCCACCAGTGTCCTTATTCCTTTTTCCCAGGCCCTTGGTTAAACCTAAATGGTAAAGCCAGAGCGGAACCCTCTCATGGAGCTGTGCATTGCTCTTGAGGACAGAGGTAGATGAGCAGAGACTGATTTTTCCTTGCTTCTGCTTCTTGTCCATCTGTGTCCCCTGGCTGTGGCTGCTTTAGCAAATCCAAGCTTTCCCCATTCATTTCTGAACTGTGAAGAGAAAATGGATCTTCCTGTGTGATCAAACTAATTCTGACCCCCCAAGTGTTTGATAAAGATGGACAGAAGAAGAGTCTCATGGATGGTGAGTGCTCTCCAAAACCTGGAGCAGGATGTGCTTCTGTTAAGAGCAGGTATTGTTACTGTCGCCAGGTATTGAAACTGTAGTTCTCTCTGAATGTCGCATTGAGAATGTTGAATTGTTCTTTCTCTCTGCAGGAGAGCTGATGTGTGCAAGCTGTGACTGAAGACAACTTGACTGAAACTCACGTGCTAAAAGTTGTACTGGAGGACACAGAAGCCTTCTGCCTCCTTGAGTTTTGCCTTCTGAAATACCAAAGCATGCTGAATGAGAATCTCTTTTAGTAGGAACAGATTTGCATTTACCATCCAGCCCCCAGTATTTTCTGCTTGACGTTAGTAGTAAATTGACAGCAACTATTCCATGTGTTCAGTGAAAGGTGCGCTTAAGGCTCTCAGTTCTGTTGTAGGAAGTTTTTGTGCACCTGACACAAAAGGGAGATGGTCCAGTAGTGATGGTAGCAGCTGGGTTTGGGAGCAAAATAAAGGAAAAGAAGTGATTTTTTGTTGAACCCAGATTGCAGAATCCTTACCGTGTTGCCTAGTCTTTTTGAAAGCAGCTAGAAGAAAACTTAGAAACCGCTTTCAGTCTCTGTTCGTGAAGCAGAACTACTTGCAAGACTCCTTCTTTGTATCAGCTGACGAAATCTTTCACCTGACTACTGCCTTGTGCCTGGTGAGGAAGTGTGCAGCTGAGACTTACTGAAAGACCTAGATCCTGAGCCCTGCTTTAGCAGGATGTTATTTCAGTGAGTGTCTGAGTTGCTTTTCTGTCTTTTCTTTCCTCTCCTAGGTGTTCTGTTCTTTTTCTGGAGCTTACAGAGGTAGTGATTTACATGTTGGCTTATGATCTGAGATGGCTTTGTAACCTTTAGTGTGTTGCTTTCCTTGAGGAAGGCAGCAAGCTTTACGTCTAGGCCGGGGCAGTATGCTGTTGCCAGTAACACCAGCAACCTTGGGTGCTCAAAGGGGGTGTTACTGGAAGGCCTGTGAGAAAGAGGCCGAAGACGCAGTGGTGGGAGAAGTAGCTGTGTGTGAGCGGGCTGTTGGCTGGGCGAGGTGTGTGGGGTTGCTGAGATGCTGCAGCGGTGGCAGTAGCTGCCCTCGAGAGACCTTCCCATGTTTCTGTGGGAGATGATCTGCGAGGTGCTTGGAGGGGAGAACTTTGGGAGCTGAAAGGTAATGTTGGGAGTCAGGGCCCTGTGCAGGGCACTCGGTCTGCAAGAGACTTGCCTGTGGCTGCCCAACCCTGTTGTGCCTGTTCTTTCCTCAGCATTGAGCCACGTGTGGAGGACCCTGGCCAGACTCGAGCAGGGAAGAGAAAATCAGGAGTTACGCCTTATTCAAGTAATTAATGGGCGTTCTTGTTCTTAGGTGTCAGGTGCCTTGGAAAACTCTGCTTCTTCTACTAACCCATTGTTACTGAAATGGTGAGGCTTTTCCCCCATTCTTTTCTCTTGGTGACCAGCTGTGCAGCCAGGGGCCCGAGGAGGTGTCGTGGGGGCTAGCCCCAGGTAGGATATAATCTGTGCGGAGTGAATGTGACGGGATACACTATTTCTAGTGCCAGCAGGAGAGATGCCCGCGTCAGCAGAGTGCCCTGGACTCCAGGCATTGTTTTCTGGCTCTGTGCCTCTCCCCATGGGCAGCAGCGAGAGCATTTCAGCCAAAAGTCTAAGATCTTTTGGTCGAGGAAGTCTAAATCAGCTGGAGCCTTTATGCTAATCTAGCTTCTGTCGGAAGCTGTAGAATACAACAAGCTCTCTCTGGAAAGAAAGAAAAAAAAGGGGGTCGGGGGGGGAACAACCCTCCTGGCTAGTTCCTGGCTGAAGTGGCTTTGTAAGGTTTTTGTGAAAGGGAAAAAGCATGTTGAAAGTGAATGAGAGCCTTCAGTGTGCCAGTGGCTGTTTTCGGCGTAGTCTGAACTCCCTTCTCCTAGGGGTGACCTTTGTAGTGTCCTGCCGTTTGCAGTAACGGTGGAAGATAAATTCCTTGTGCACCCTTAGGAGCCCTTTACTTAAATTAAGGTAGAGTTTAGACAAGACTCTTAAATAATCCCTTTGTAACTCTTTGGTGTGTGTGAATGGTTTTTTTGTTTTCTTGTTTGTTTGTTTTATGATGGCAGAGCTTCCAAAGCAAGTAAGCAAATCACATCTTTTCTGGACAAGGCCCGTTCCACTGTTTTTATCAAGGTAGTTTCTTTTCTGGACCTTCTGTAGAAAACTGGAGGTATGTAACTTGTGAGGGTGTCCTGAACTGTGCCCTGCAGAGAGGTCAGGTTAAATTGGTTTGCTGACAAACAATTTTCTTCTGTAGCCTGCACTTTGTAAGAATGTCATGTGTACACATTCACTATTGCCCCAAAGAGTGTTTTTTTTTAATCCTGTTTATTATTTAAAGAATAGTTCACAAGTACTTCTTTTTACGTGTCTGATGTTATTATGCAGATATATGGGTTTTCTAATTATTTTTGAGTAGGTGCTGGAATTAGGGGCCTTATTTGGTCCAGTGTGGAGTCTCCACATTAAACCCCTACCTAGCAGCTGCCTTGCTTCCGTGCTCATGAACTTTCAGATGATATTCGAAAGGCCTGTTTGTCAGAGTTGGGGCTTCCTGCTCAGCAGTGAGTGTTAGGAAGCTGTCTGCACTGTCCCCCATAAACTGGCAGCCCCGTACATCTAATTGTCCTTGAAAGTTGACTCGTGCTTTTTCTCTTAACAACACTTTGCCTTCCTTAAGCACACTTGGATGCCAACAGCCATATTGCAGCCAGTCGAACGCACACCATGGTGTTCCGATTGCCTGATTCGTGTTGTCATCTGTTTGCCCTTGTGTTGTCAGCTCAGCTCCCTTTGAAGCTCACCACCTTCAAGACCTTCCAGGCTCCTGTCCTAGGTGCCTTGGTGTGGGCAATGCCTGCTGTGGTTGGCTCCTTCCTCGGAGATATTCAAGCCATCTGGACACAGTGCTGGGCAACATGTGCTAAGTGACCCTTCCTGAGCAGGAGGGTCGGACTAGATGATCTCCAGAGGTCCCTTCCAACCTCAACCATTCTGTGATTCTGTGAACTCTAGGATAAAAAGCAAAGATAAATTCATATACTTCAGGAATGTCTTTTTTAAAAAAAAAAAAAAAAAAAAAAAAACTTGTCCTGGGCCATGAATCAACATGTTAACAGAGAGACAAAGTAGGCCATGAACTAAATTGAAAAGTACAGGTTTTCTTCTTGTCTTAAAATATGCATCCATTTTCTCATCTCTCTTAGACTGACAGATATAGGCCTAAAGCAGAATGTGCCTCTTGTGAAAACAGGTAAAACTAGATGGTTGCATTCCAGCAATGCTTCCTTGCTTTCTGCATCGTAGAACTGCATGCTCATCTTTTGTGTCCATGCAGAGCCTTGACAAAGTTACTGTGTAGGCACCAAGTGTGCATACGTCAGATTTTCTGCATGTTTGTGACTGACCCTTCTTGTTTCTTGTCATTAGGAAAACTTGGATACGTACTCCCGAGGAGAACTGATGAGGAAATCGCTGACACTCAAGATGGCAGTGCAGGTTAGTTCTGGCTTTCAATTTTCTTTACTGTATTCTGGCCAAAAGCCTCCTCTGAAACAGCTGAAGTGAGTTCAGCTACTGGATATTTTTTTAATCTATTCACATTTCTGTATAGCCTTAGTGCTTACAAGCCATAGTCAGGGACTCCAGGGCCCTGCCGGTAAGCTCCGGACAGAGAGTCAGCAAACAAAACCAGTCCTTTTCCCAAATGCTTATAACCGAGCACAAGAGAAAAGGCAAGAGGTGGCTGTCAAGAGGTGGGAATACAAGGAAATGCACAGTCCTACTCTGAATGATGAGCACTGCTCTCCCTGCAGCAGTAGCCTGAGAGTTTTCATGGGTTTTGAGGAGCCCAGCAAGAATTTTCAGGAGGTAAGGAAGACTGCCAGGTGCATATGAAAACCTTCTCCCAAGCGTGAAGGTGGCAGGTGAGAAGAGAACATGCTTCTGCACTTTTGTATTGAGGGCTTAGTCAGTGAGAGGTGCTGTCAGGGCCGGCTCAGAATTCAGAGCTGTTTTCTGGGCACTCAGTGGGAAATAATGTAGGAAGGAGGGTAATTCATGAAAGGCCTTAGCAACTCTGTTTGCTGTGAGAGAAGACACTTGAAGGGTTTCAGGAGAATGCGCTTTGTGATGAAGGGAATAAGTTCAGAAGATGATCTTTAGAGCAACTTTCTGAATGGATGTGAGTGGGGCAAGGCTGTACTTCAGGACAGAAGAGGATGTTGCAGTAGCTGAGCTGATCATGCCTTGAGGAAGAGGGGTAATTATGCAATACCTCGTGAAGGCAGTACCTCGCCCATGTTCCGCAGCCTGTGCAAGACTTGAACAAGGGGAATAAAAACCTATAAAAAGGTTCAAGCCCAAACTTGTATGCATCATGATTATCATCCTGTATGCATCGTAATTAATTGAAGCTCTCTCAGGAGCTCCCTTCTTGACTTGTCCTGCTGTTTTTGGTAACAGCTGTGAATACAAAATTCAGGGGAAGTTGGGGCAATAGATTCACAAATACAGCTACTTTGCAAGGCTTTACAGTTATTTTGCGAGACTCTGGCCTATCATATGCCAAAGTCAAGCTGCATATAAGTACCATGTGCCTTTTTTTTTTTTTTTTTAACTTTCCAACAAAGATGGAATTTTGCTTTCCCAAGGAAGAACATGTAATGCAGTTTGAAATCAGATGCATGACAAATACATATAATGGGCTGTAAACTTCATAGAATTCACAGTACCTTCTGGGGTAGACTGCACTTGATTTTTGACTTAGTGTGACCTAATCTTGTTTTTGTTATTGCCTTTGACATGCTTGCAGATGGAAACACGCAGTCTACAGCAGCAATTCCCCATCCTCCGCTGATGATGATGAGCAACATTCTGCCCAGGAATCTACTGAAGAGGAGGAGCAAGTGCCTGACTGTGAAGCATTCTCCTCCCTGCTCTTGTAGAGAGTCTAAATGGTGGCAATACTTAATGCGCTGGCATAATATGTAAGTTGTTGGCACTGGTGGCTCTTAACTGGGCTCTCTACCATTGGACTTTTAGAATTGATTCTTTAAGAGCAATTGGATTTCTTTGGAGAGGTTAGGCATAAACTCTAAATAGTTTAATGTAAACTTCTGCTGCCCCTGCGCTTTACAGTAGGCTATTCAGAAAGAACCCCCCCCAACAGAAAATGTATAAATAGAGGCAAGGATGGGGTTTCTTTGCCTTCCTTTAACCTAGGACATGGGTTCTGTTGAATTTGTCTTTAGGTAAACTGAGGCATCAATACATTTGTGTGCTTGAAAAACTCCTGCCAACACTGGGCTTTTATAGTAGTAGTAAAAAGCCAGTTCTTAAGAATTTTTAAAATGCAGACTATATGGAGATTCAAGGTAGAGGGAATTCCTTGCCATAGTTAAAGGCTTAGTGACTTGTGTGATCAAAGGAAAGTCTACTCCAAAAGTGTCCTGGTTTAAAAAGGTGCTTTGGGGTTTTGTCGTCTTTGAGTGTTTCGTGTACATGTGACCTTGATTAGTGTATAAGCAGGTGAGGGTTATCTGTTAGAAGTCAATTGTAATCTTTTGCTTGAAAGAGCAGGTGTTTCCCTTTGTGGGCACAATAGCTGAAGATTTAAGAGTTAGCTGTATATATTCTCTATCATCAGCAAAACTCAATTCACAGCATGATGAAATAGAACTTTAAATTCTTCTCTTTCAGTAAGGTTAAAAGTACTGCAAATAAGGAAACCAAAACCTTCAAATGTTTTGCTGCTTTCTTCATTGACATTCTCTTGTAAACAACAGTAGGTTAGCTTTGCTAGTTGGTATTTAAGTATTATCTGGAAATGCAGAATACCTTTTTCTTCCTCCCACCTTTACCCTTTCTCCCCAGCTCTTGCCGACCAATTTTGGGAGACAAAATCCAATAAGTTGCAACTTTTTAAGAAGGAATGAAAGGCTTTGCTATCAAGTCCTGCTTGTCTATCTGGAGATAGATCAGATCCATGGACTAGTAGACTGAGTTTAGTGAACTGGTAAAGATATGAAGTGGAAATGGGAGGAGGCAGATGAACTGTGGGGAAGCAGCAAAAGTTTGTGGAGAAGCTGCAAGGCTTTAGATAGCAGGACAGCATGAGTGGTGATATTTGATGATGTCATTTGAAGGAACTGCAAGAAAGGCTTCAGGTAGAGCCTCAAAGATGTCAATGATGTCTGAAGTACTGCTACTTGGGCTGAAGGGCTTTGAACTCTTTGAGGAGGCCTACGTTAATTGTTATATCCTAAATCCATTTTCTTCTCATCCTCTTTGGAAAGATAAGGTGGAACCTTTGCACCTTGGCTACTGGACATCAGAGAGCAACATGGCTTCCCCCAGCCTGAGGAAATGGAGGACTATTTCCAGGGCCAGCACTGACCCCTGACCTGGGGGCTTAGCCCTGAACTACTGGAGCCTTCTGTCAGAAGAGGGGCCCGCTTTGATGCCAGAAACTCTTGACATGCTGGAATTTCAGTATTCAATTTTAGAAGGAATTTACCAACAGTATCCAAGTTAAGCACTTTCAAAGCCTTTGATGGTAAACACATCCAGTTAGGGTTTGTGTTTCCATGTTCAGGAAGACATCACCAGCTGGAGAGTAACCTGTTTCATCTTTCAAACACCTCCCTTCAAGGCCAACTCTCAGAAGCCTGGAAAGTGAAGGCTGTACTCCTCCTGAAGCCTGCTGATGGAAATTGAGGTAGTTGTTGTCTTCCTAAAGTCGCTGAAACACAAGATGGGATTGAGCTTCGTAATTTTTCAAGCTTTGGCCTTTATGAAGCAAGAGCTGACACTGTAGTTAAGGCGTTGAAGTGCTCAACTGATTTCTCTGCTGAACAATGTAACAACTCTACTTTGCAGTGGCAGACTGTGGGAAGGTATGCTTTTAGTGAACCCATCTTGATTGCCTTTTACATTGCACTCATTGCATACACTGGGCGCAGGATATAAACAGCCGTCTCAAAGTCACCGCAGTGATTCCCCTAGGCAAACTTCCAGATCTGTCGAGTAAGCCTGTGTGTGTGAGAACGTGGGGAAGGCTGGGTCCGAGTGAATCTTGACTCCGAAAACACTTCAGAAAATAGTTTTCAGTATTGTTTTCCAGCTAAGCAAATGTTAATAGGTTCAGGTAGGGTGCCCTTGTGATAACAGTATCCAGTTGCTTGGGAAAGCACAGCATTCAGGTGCTTCATCTTCACTGAAGTGCCCTTGAAACTGGAAAAGGAAACTCCAAACAATACCTATCCATCCATGTGAATTTGCAAGCAACAAAACTTGTGCATATGCTGGACTGTTGTGTAGTAATGTTGTAAATGGAGCTTCCCAGGAGACTCCAAAAGCCTCCCACCTTACGTGGACATGTGGAACATAAATGAGAGTTGGTGTTGTCCTCTGGCCTGCCTGTGTGCTGGTGAAAAGGAAGTTTGTATGAGAATATTGAGCCATGTAGAATAGGCTGCTATGTAACTAATAACTCTGTATCTATGCAAACTAACACATGTAAAGAGGATGTGAAATGTAAACTGATGAAAACTGTATCAACCAGATAGATAGTACATGGAGACAAAGTGTCAGAACACACCTACCAAGACAAACCGATGACTTAATAATAGGGTATAATTTCTGCTCTGCTTAAATTACAGACCTAGCTACACAGACAGAAATAGACCTTAACCTCTGCCTGACTTCAGAGCTACTGAGATGTAAGTCACTCCTAAGGAGCCTCGCAGCTCGGTTTGTGTGGGGCGTGCTTGAGAAAAGAAGCCGAGCCCTTCAGCAAGGTGGATGAGCCTGGGTGCGCTGCTGCACCCCCGGGACTGCTGAGTTTTCAGCTCAGGATGGACTTGTGCCCAAGTCAGTCTGGAGCACAAGGCAGGAAAGGTGAGGGCAGGCACTGTCCTGCTCGCCTGGTCATGAATCATAATTTCAAAGGTCATTTTGGAAGAGGTGACCAGCCTTCAAGCTGTCTGAAGAGCTCCCCAGCTCACAGCCTGCTGCCTCATTTCCAGAGGCTCCTTCAGACCAGGTTTCTTGCTCAGGAACATCACAAGCCATTGCATTGCCTGTACGTGGTACCTCAAGCACATTAGCACATGCTGTTGGTACATGGGGGCACTGACTAGACATTATTGGTAGATGAGCAGAGAGGCAACCATCAGATAACCCAAATGGAGATCTTCCTCTTGTGCGACAGATGAGCCCTCAACCATGTAACATGTGTGCCCATACTGTCACAGCTCTCAAATGTTTCTAGTAAAGGTCCAGCTGCTGTAATACAGTGAATCTTCTGTAAATTCTTTCCCTGCCACCCTGGAGCATGGTTTCTGAAATACTCATGGATAGCTGGTGCCGCTTGCTGGACCAATACGCTCACTGCCAGCCTTTCATTAACATTTTCCACAGACATCCCCCCATAGCATAAGAGCAGACTTTGCCACAAGCAAATATTCCAAAAATCGAGCGTTCTTCAGACTTTTGCTAATGCTAGTACCTTTTCTGAGATAACCCCCATTTGCCCTGCAGTTCTTAGAGCTAAAACCAGATTTTGGCATGCCATTTCACATGCTGCCCAATCATTTGTATTATTATAATCCCAATTCGGATCTCCCCATGGGCAAGATTGTCGGTTATCATCTCAGTCTGCCAATTCCCTATCCTTTTTTCAATATCCATTCTCTATCCCCTGGCTGAAATATCTGTTGAAACAATACTTGAACATCCCCCTAACAAATGGGATGTCCCTCTACTCTTGTACAAAACAGTGGGGCTGCCTTTTCCGGGTCCTCCCACACCCGGGGCATTTGCTGTGCCCATTGAAGTAGATCTCTGGGAGCCCACGGCCAATAAACGTAGGCATGCAAGACCAGTGCCAGTGCTCACCAGATGGCAACCTCGCTGTGTTCTATCTGGGGTGCCAAACAAATAAAATAATCTGTTCCGTTTTGTTTGCTCTCGGGTACTGGTGATGAGAAAAAGGAGTCGTATTTCTAAGTTTTTAAGTATTATTGCTGGCAATAAGGTCCTTCTTATGCTCCAAGCCATGTACTGAGAATCTGCATCGAAACCATGTGCTTCCTGCTGCCCTATAAGGTACAGGGGCATAATGACCTCACAACGACAAAGAGGAGCCATGTGCCTAACGTGGCAGTATGTGGTGCTGAGGTGGAAGTAACCTGACAAGTAAAAACAGCACCCACATGACCAGCACTGGCCTATCAGGCACTGAGCCACAAGTGACCTCACAACCACAAACTGCAGCCACATGACCAGCACCGGCCTATCAGGCACTGAGCCTGACGGGTGAGTGAAGAGTTAACAGGACTGAGGTTTGGCAACTGATATGCACAAGAACTGATATGCGCAAAGCTGTTGAACAGAGGAGTTAACAGGACTAAATAAGTCTACCAGCCGATATGCGCAAGGATTGATATGCGCAAGGGTGCAGGATGGAAGAATTAACAAGACTGAAGAAGTCTGCCACCTGTAATCTGCATGGACCCCCAGGGAGGGAAGAAACAATACGGAGGTATTGTGGTCTCACCTTGCTAGCAGGGTCCTTCCAAACAGACAAACAAACAAAAAATCAGCAAAAGCAGTGTCTGCCCAGAGCCCCAGCCGTATAAAAAGAGACTTGGAAGCTAAGAGAGTTTGAGCAGGGACAGGAACGTGACCTGATCATCTTCTCTGGCTGGACTGTGAGTATTCCCCTCCCCCCCTTTTCCTGGCACACTGGGTTAAGGTAACTCCTCGAGGTTGAGAGTCTTCTCACTAAGAGAGTGAACAAGAAAGCTTTCAAGTAGGGATAAGCAGTGCTTCCAATTAATAGCGCAGTAATCAACAGTTTTGGGTTATCCTTTCTAAATGAGTAATCGCATTATTTTAATGGATGTTACTAATCCAAGAATTTGTGTGAGGAAATAAACATAATTTTTTATTACGTTACTGTCTCAGTTGTTACTATCGAACCTTCATAGTGTGACAGTCTTATCAATTATTACAATCTAATTATACCTTAAGTCAAGATTTATTGCCTACCCGCATCGGAATGAATCTTACATTGGTGAAGAAACTACTACAACATGATGACCTGTGTCAACTGTTAAAACGCATCCAAAACAATGGACAAAAAACTCTAATCACTGTTCTTCATGATACAGAAGAGATACACCACATCTTGGAAAGAGTGAAGAAGGATGGAGAATATCATTGGTGAGAGACTCTTCTGGGATGGTCACCAACCACAACAGGGTTCTATAATTACATGTTGCACCCAGTAGTAGTTGTGTTAAGTTTAACCGTGCTATGCCTATTTATTGCTTACAATCATATTGCACATAAGATTATGGAGAGTGATAGTACGCCTCGAAAGGCCTCGAGAACTCTGCTTAACATATTAGCAGGGCTGCTTAATAAAAACAAAGGGAAGACTGTTAAAGAATATTGGACTGAAGCTGTCTAGAGTTGATTGCTTAGCATAACTTGCTTAGCATTAGTAGCTAAATTTGCTGAAGCCTTAGGCTGCAAGCTGTGAACTCTCTCCTGGATATTACCTAGTTATGTGAAAGAGGGCCCCAGCGCTGGTTCAAGCTGGAAAGATAAAGAAGTTAGAACCAAGAGCAGAAGCTGCAGCTTTGAAAATAGGATAAGAAGCAGCCTGCTAGAGACAATGAAGGAGCGCAATGAAGAAGGGGAAGACCCCAGATCTAAATATTACTATTGGTCCAAACTACTGCATAAGGGGTGGGGAACTTAGATTGTAAGGGTATAATAGCCCAGGAATTTCTTTGTTTAGGGTCCCTCTCTGGAGGCACCCAGCTCGAGCTGTAATTATTGCACACGTGTAATTAAAATTTATTTTGTTCTGATCTGACTTCAAACTTCTGCGGGAACCTAGGGTCGGACTCTGTTATGGTGGCCGGTGAGCTTAATTTTCAATAACAGGTATACTGATCCAAAGTTAATGTAAGTCTGTACTACTTTTAGAATGACAGTGTATGAAGCAAAAAACCATGCATTTTTGTTTGATGGTAACTTCTTTATACAACTAAAATTGGAAAGCATAAAACCAAGGACTCAGAAGCACCATCTTCTGCAGTTGAAATATAGGCTATCTGAGAAAGAAAACCCATGGAAGCTAATATCAAAGGTAATTCACAGGTGCTGGGAAATACAAAGAAAAGTGAAATAAATTTAAATGTTTACAGAATGCTTTGTCTTTTCTTTTTTTTTCTTTTTCTTTCTTTTTTTTTTAATATATATATTCTCCATGATTTCCCTCCCTTATTTGATTTGGGCTTTCCTGTCCCATGTTTAACCAAAGACATAAGATAGCCCAGCTCTCTTGTGAAATACATATAAATATGCAGCTTAGAATATCTGGATTATAAGAGGTCATCTTTCAGAAAGGGTTCACTGGAGGAGTTTCTTCAAGATAACACTTCTGAGACCTTTCAATCTCAAGTTTTCTTAGAGTAAAGGCATAGTAGTTGCCTCTATCTCCTGTTAATAAAGTCTTATGGGGGGGGGTACTACCAATAAATGTAATTGGTGCAGACACTCTTTTCTTCTAATATGGCAGTATCCTAGAAACACTTTGCTCTTAATTAACCATCCAAGTAACCCCCCCCCCAATCCACTGAAATAAGGGGGAAGGAGGGAGGGCGGGGTCCTGAGCTCTCCCTGCCAAAGGGCTCACTGCCTTGCAGATCTCTGCTGCAACCTGCACACTGCCCCAGGCCCTGAAACAAGACATCCAGGGGCTGATAGCCAAGAAGAGGCCTCAGAGAGCAGTTTTGACATGGTGGGACTTTTTTCTCTGGCATAGTTAACAAGGAAATGGTCTTGCTATGACGGAGCACTCAGAGGTACTCTTTTGAGCAGCAGTGCCACAGTCGTTACCTTTCAAAATGGGCACATAAGGAAAAACTTCCAAAGTATTTCTTCAGAAAAGAATTGGCCTCTTACAACAAGTTTTCCCAGATGCGCATACAACAGTGAGTGATGTTTCAAGGGCTCAGAGCTTATTTTTTGTGCTGAAAACTAAGAAAATCACAGCATTGCTTTTGGACCCTGAAAATTGTTGCCTGATGCTCAAGCACATTCCTGCAAGTCAGCAGGAAATACTTGAAAGGTCATAGTTGAGAATCAGCTTGCAAAGTTGAGGTGGCTTTATGCAAATAACTCTGCAACCCCCCTAAGTGTTATGTTCCTCACCTTTCCATATGCTCCTCTCTTCTCTAAGGGAGTCATTTCTAACCTGACAGTTCAGGTGTCTATCTCAGCTGAGCACATTTTGCAAGGTGTCACTAGGTTGCTGGAGGCCTGCAGGTTCTGCAATTCTTGCCAGGATCTCCTGCCAGGATGCTAATTAAACCCCTGCTTTCAGCTGATCACATACAACTAACCTTACCATCATCATCCAAGCCATGTGCCTGCTGCTGGTCTATCAACTGCTAAGGCAGGAGTGACTTCACATGCCCATGCCCCAGCCATAAGCCTGCTGCTAGCCTATCAGAGGCTGAGTCAGAAGTGACCTCCCAAACAAGAACACAAACCTTGTCCACCAGAGAAGCTGAAAGGCCATCAGCAGCCATGTGGGCTTGGTAGATGATTGTAAGGTCACCTCTATCTGAGCAGCTGATGTGCCAGCACTTGACTAATGCTTGGGGCAATTGTTTGTGAGGTCACTTCTGCCTGAGGACCTGATAGGCCGCCAAGCGGCACAGGGCTAGGATGTTGATTGTGAGGTCATTCAGAACTGAGTAGCTGATGGGTCAGAAACAGTTATGTGGCTTGGATAGTGACTGTGAGATCACCTCTGTCTCAGCCTCTGATAGGTCAGCAGCAGGCACATGGCTCAGGTGATGATTGTGAGGTCATTGCTGCATGAATACCTGACTGGATGGAAGCCAAAAACATGCTGAGGTCATTTCCCTAAGGGAAGATGAAAGACCAGCAGCAGGCCCATTGGCTTGGCAGGTGATTATGAGGTCAGTTGTATCTGATCAGCTGGTAGGTCACCAGGAAGCTGATGGCTGGGGACATTTTTATGAGATTAGTTGTTTCTCAGAAGCTCATAGGAGAGTGGGAGGCTCATGATCATAAAGATGAAAGTGAGGTAACTTCTGCCTCTACAGGTGATGGACGATGAGCAGGCATATGGGTGGGAAAGTGGCTGTGAGGTGACTTCTATGGGTGAAGCTGATAGGCCAGCACTTGACTCCTGTCTGGGGTAAGAGGTTGCGAGGTCCTGCCTGCCTGAGTACCTGCTAGGCCACCAACAGGCACAGGGCTAGCATGTGGGTTTAGTGGTCACTCCTGTCTCTGGTGGGTGCGACTTGGTCTGTGCAGAGAGTGAGGAGTGGCATGGACAGCCCTGGGCCGTGAGTGGTTTTGGGCCACTGGGCTCTGTGCGAGACACAGAAATATATTTTTTAATGGTGCAGGCTTGATAATACCAGAGATATTTAGAAAATGTCAATAAAAAATGAAACAAGAAAGAAAGAAAATGTTTTGTTAAACTTTCCAGCTTTTAAATTTTTTTGTGTTCTTGTTGTCTGTCTTTGCTTTATTGTCTTTTTTTCTCTTTTAATGGACTGGTCTTTTTTTTTTTTTTTTTTTTTTTTTTTTTTTTTTTTGAAAAGGAAAGTGATTTCCAGAATTGGGGTGGGATGCACTCACAGGGTGACTGATGGCTGGTGCCATTGTAGGTGTCCTGGTCCACTCTACCCACCCTCTATCTGCAGCTTCAAGGGGCTCTGGTCTTTCGCAGGTCTCCTGTGAGAGCTGCCAGGCCTAGGGAGGTACCTCAGACATACCAGGACCTCTCCACGTGCCACTGGGTGCTTGTGGTTAGAACAGAGCTCTGCCTGAAAAGGTGGAGAAGAGTTTTCAACATTTAAAAAATATGAGCACACTTTCATCAGCTAAAATAACTAATTTTAATGTCCACTTTTCCCATGATAAAATAGTGGAGATATTCACATAGGGTGTGAATCTCAGGAGAAGAAATATTGATCTGCCCCTGAACTTGTGTTACCACTGTTCTGTCTATTATGCTGTGGATGTAATCTCAGTAATTCCTCACATATTTTCACATGTCCTGATTAAATTGATCATTTCTAAAGGCATCTTTGCATCAGACTATCTGGACATATCTTACTCTTTATCCATCAGGTACCTCTCAACTCTCCAGCTGCTGCTCTGAGCTTCAGGGCGTCTGAAGCCTGCCTCATCGTTCAGGAGTCTAATTATCTCTTTAGCCAGCTCCTTAGTTCTGTTTCTATCTATCCTTTCCTATCTATCTGTCAAAATCATTTCAAGGAGGGTTATTCCTTGTGGAAAGTGGACCACGCTGGAGGCAGCTTGCACTTAACATACAGTTGAGGAGTGTCTTTTACCTTTTATTAAACTGTATCCTATTTTATTTTTGCTTGTTTGCAGTTGAGAAAAATCCTCCTGTGTCTGCAGCTAGTTGTCTAAGGAAAGCAGGTGGTAAATTGTGTGTAGGAGTTGTAACATTCAGCTACAGACTCAAGTGGAAAAAAGTTAGGTTTTAACAAGAGTCATGAAAGTCCCCAGTGGCTGATGAGAGAAATGGCAGGGTTGGGGAGGTGAGGAGGAAAGTTGTCCATAAAGGTCTCATATGGAAAATACTGCTTTTCCTACATGTCTGGACTTCATTAGGGGACCCTCTGGGTCAGTATGACTTGGAGAATGTGGCTATCACTTATTCTGTAAGCTGAAAAATGAAGGAAGCTTAAAAAGGAGAAATCCTTTCTTTTTCAGGTGCTCATGGAAATCTTGCTCTTGTAAATACACTCCTGAATCCTCTCCAATTAGGCACACAAGAATTGAAGAACTGAAGAAAATTAGGGGGAGTGAGATTGGTTGTTAGGGCTTTTTGCATTTTAATGGCCTCTTGAGTGTATTTGGTGCTGAGTCCATGAACCTCAAATACTGAGGGGACATTGAACAAGCCTCTCAAGAAATTAAAATCAGAAGTAAATTCCAAAGTTTCTTGGAGCATTAATGGGTCCCATTGAGGGTTGTTACCAGGGAAGGCTCCCCAGGGGCTGATCAGAGCAGAAAGCTGGAGGCCCTGATTGCAGGTAGGCAAAGGCAATGTGCAGGTGGCTCTGATGCCAAGTAAGCCTTGATGTGTTTTATCAAGCAGAATGGCCAGGCACTGACACCCAGCCCCTGGGCAGGGTGATCTTTTCCCTCGCGCTTTGCTCAGGGCTCTTCCTGGGGGCAGTGTGAGGGTGGGGGTGTGCAACGCTGAGTGCAGGACAGTGATACAGCACTTCCTGAGTCCCTGGGGATGAGAAGGCAGCGAGTTCACAGCGCTTTAAGGAAACATCTTCTTGAGGGCCTCAGTGGCAGGGACAAGAGCCATAGCCAAGAGGACAAAGAGCTCAGTTTTGTAGGCAGCTTTCAGCCTTGGCAGTGCCCATGGCTGTCTCCACCACAGGCTGTCCTATGCTGTCCCACGCCTGTGTCTGTTTCCCTGCAGACTGTACGCACCAACCTGCTTTGCCACCTTGTTCTCACCCATGGATGTCCCTACCTCTACTCATGTCTCTCTGTCCTCACTTGGTTTTCCTTGAAGCACAAAGCCAGGGGCTGATCACAGACTCCCTCTAGGTGACCTGTAGCACCACAGCACTGCCCTTCAAGTGACATTCCCTTTTCCTGATGTTACATCTGAACCCCACAAGCTGCTGTTTGTGGCTTTTTTCCCTTCTCATGCTTTTTCCCACTACCAAGAAAAGCTCCATCATCTCTGAAATCACCCTTCAAGCAGTCACAAGCTACGACTCTCCTGCCCTTCACCTCCACTTCATCAGGCTGAAGAAGCCCAGGTACCCCAACCTCTCCTCATGGATGCGGTTATTCCTCCCTACTCACAGGACTTGACACTTCTCTTGTAAATCTCCATGAGGTGTCTGTTGGCTGAATCACCCAAGTTTCTCAAGGTCCTTTTAGACTTAAGTGCCTCTGTGTCAAAAAAAAAAAAAAAAAAAAAACCAAAACCCCAAAACCCACAAAATGGGAAAGGATTAGCAGGTGTGGGCTGACTATATGGGAGGGGATAAAGATGTTAAAAGGCACAAACTTAGAAGGGGGAAAGGGGGGGGGGAAAAAGGGGGAAATTAAAAGTGAAGCAAAGGATTGATCAAGACCGTTTGGGGGAGTCCTGCCAAGAAGCCCTGCATCTGAACAATTCTGAATGGAGGAGGAGAAGAAAGCTGACCTACTTCCACTGTTAAGGGGAACCCGTGTGCTTTCCCTGACATCGACAAGCTAAGACCCAGAGGGGGAAGAATCACAGACTCCATCAGGGTGGAAGGGACCTCAGGAGCTCTCTAGCCCAGTCTCCTTGCTTGCAGCAGGGTCAGCTCTGGGGTCAGCCATGGTGCTCGGGGCTTGATCCTGTCTGGTCTTGGAAACCTCCAAGGGAGGAGACGGCACAGCCTCTCTGGGCATCCAGTTCCAACGCCTGACCATCCTCTTAGTGGAAAAGCTTCTTATCCCCTGCATGAACCTCTCTTCTTTCAACTTATGCCCATTGCCACTTGTCCATCTACCACGCACCATGGTGAAGATCCTGGCTCCATCTTCCTGGTGACCTCCTTGTAGCCTTTGGAAGGCTGTTATGAGGTCCCTCCAAAGCCATCTGTTCTGCAGGTTGAACAAGCCCCATATCTTCACAGACAAAGTGCTCCAGCTCCCCAAGTATTGCGAGGGCCCTCTGCCAAACTTGCTCCCAGTTACCAACCTCTTTCTTTTTCTGGGGACCCAAACTGGATGCAGTACTCTATACGTGGTCAAATGAATACTGACTAGAGGGGGATCATCCTTTCCCTCCACCTGCTTGCTGTGCTCCTGGTCCTACAGCCCACGGTGCTTTTTCACCTTCTTTGCTGCCAGGGAACGCTGCTGGCTCGTATTTTGGCTCCTGTCCACCAGGACCCTCAAGGCCTTTCCACAGAGCCACTCCTCAGGCCCCAGCCTGTAACACTGTGGGGTATTGGTCTATGCCAGGTGCAAGACCTGGCATTTGTCCTTGCTGAATTTTGTGAGGTTTCTGAAGCTCATTCCTCCTGCCTGCCTAAGTCCCTCTGAATGGCAGCCCTCAAGCATATGACTGGTCTCCCCCTTCCATTTTGGGGCAATCTACAAGCATGATGAGTGTTGCTTCCTCCGTGTCACTAATAAAGATGATAAACAGGACAGGTTCCTGGAGAGATCAGTGGTACTCCACTTATCTCTGGCTACCAGGGAGAGTGCTGCCCATTCACCAGTGCCCTCTGAGCCTGACTATCCAAGCAGCTTTTTACCCATCCGGTTGTCTATCTGTCTAGGCAGTAATGTTCTAACTTGCATACAAGAATATTGTTGAAGACAGTGTCCAACACCTTGCTAAATTCTAGGTAAAAGACATTTACTCCGTCCACAAATACAGTTATTTAATCATAGAAGTCAATCATGTTGGTGAGGCACAATTTACCCTGGGTAAATCCGTGCTGACTGCTCTCTATCACCTTCTTCTCCTTCGTGTGCCCAGAAATGTGATCTGAGAGGATTCACTCCATGAGATGCTCCTCACCAAAGTGAGGCTAAACTGCCTGCAGCTCCACAGGTAGTCCTGTTGACCTTTTTTGAAGATGGATGTAACATTTGCCTTTTTCCAGTCATTGGGACCTCTCCCTATCTCCACAGCCTTTCAAAGACGATAGCGAGTGGCCTTGCTATGACAGCAGCCAGCTCTCACAGCATCCTTGTATATAGCCCATCCAACCTCATTGACTTGCATAGTTTGAGTTCTCACAAGTAATCCCTCACTAACCTCATCCCCTGTTGGTTGTTCTCCTCAGGAGTCCTGACTCAAGGCACAACAGTCCGGGAGACCTTTTTTGTGAAAATGGAAGCTAACAAAGCATTGGTTTCTTCAGATCTATCTGCATCTGCTGTTACTAGATTCCCTGCCCCATTCAGCAGTGAGCCCATCTTTTCCTTTTTATTCTTACTGGAGCAGTAGCAGCTCATCCTCATGCTTTTGACATCCTCTGCAAGTGTCAGTCCTAGGGGAGCTTTGTCTTCCCGAACACCATGCCTACCTTGCCAGACAATATTTCTAAATTCCTCCTTTGCAGCCTCTCTCTCCTCCCCCTTCCCATATGCTACCTTATTGTCCTGGAGCTCAGGTGCAAGTTCCCTGTTTAGCCAAGCTGGTCCCCTGACATGGCTACCGGTTTTACTGTGCATCAGGATGGACCATTCTTGTGCTTGGTGGCTGCTGTCCTTAAAGCCCTGCCAGTTTTCCAGAGCTGCCTCTCATGGGCTCCCCCACCAGTCCCGAGGACAGGCCCAAGTCTGCTCCTCTGAAGCCCAGCGTCTGTACTCTGCTGCTGTCCTTCCTCACTCCCTTCAGGATCTGCGACTCCACTTTTTCATGGTCACTGTAGGCGAGGCTGACACTGACTATCCCATGCCTGAGCAGTTCCTCCTTGTTTGCAATTTCCACATCCAGGAAAGCATCACCTTTATTGGCCCATCTGGCAGCTGTGCTAAGAAGTTTTCCCTGACGTCTTCCAAAAACCTCCTGGACTCCTTGCACTCTGCTCTTTGTCCTTCCAGTGAATGTCAGGGAGATTACGGTCTCCCCATAAGAACCAGAGCCCGTGAGCCACAGATTTCCTCAGGTTCCTTAAAGCAGATTGCGTCCACCTCCTCACCCAGATCACATGGTCTGTAGCTCCCATCACAATGTCATCCTTATTCTCGTGCTTACCCACAAGCTCTCATGCAGCTCCTTGTCCATTCCAGGGAAGAGCTCCATACATCTGAGCTGCCCCTTCACAGAAAGGGCACTCCCCCTCCTCATCTCCCCCAACAGTTTCTCCTGAAGAGCTTGTACTGTGCTATCATAGGCCTCCAGTCATGTGAGTGATCCCACCACATCTCAGTTATTCTGGCAATGCTGTAGTCCTGTGACAGCTTGTGCATCTCCATCTGCTCTTGTCTGTGCCCCAGGCTGCATTTGCTTGCATATATTTGGGTTGCAGAGCCTCAGCTGTGGCCCAGAGCATAGATTGCTCATGGTGAACCAGGTTACCAAGAGTCAAGGACACTGTATGTGCAATGGCCCACTTCAGTGCAGGGACGTGCTGGCATAGGCAGCAGGTGTCAATGTAATGGTGAAAGGAGGTTCCCACTAAGGGAGCAAACCCTGCAGCACCTGAGGCTGGAGGAAAAGAGAGCTGGGCTGTGCAGAAATGGCAGGAAAGGGCTTTGCTGCCTGAGCTGGCTTTGTAGCACCACAGGGCCTGCGAAAGCGGTCAACCAGTCTCCAGGAAGGACAAGGTGTCACTGAAGAAGTCCCTGGGCCTGAACAGCATGTGATCCAGCCATCCTGTGGACATCATTAGCACAGTCCCTGTTCATATCATGTGGGATGAGAAGAGGTTCAGGGGTGGGAGAGCTTGAAGGGTTTGAGAGTGCAGAAACTACAGCGGAGGCCTTGGTGTGATGTGCCTCCCAATTATGCAGCTGCTTGAATGTAGATGGGATGGACTTTGCCTAGAGGCAGTGGTGGAATTCAGTTATTTGGGCACAGGCAGAAAACCTGAGATGCCCTTGGGAACTTGCCCAGCAACCACCCCAAAAGGATATGGCTTTCCTGTAGGTCCCATGCTGTATCTGCTAGAAACCTGTGGTTGTGCTGGACACCCCAGGCATCTGACATGGCCCTGACAACCTATCTTTATGTCACTGAATCAAGTGTCTGCACTGAATTACATAAGCCATTTGCACTGTAGGGGTTTGCCTGTGTCTTGGCTTTGTACTGAGTGGAGCTGTAGTAGTAGCAGTAGATCTCTAGAATCATTTCAGATGGCCAAGGACATTCCCCACCTGGCCCCCACCTCATGCTCTAGAAGGATGCAGGTCTCACACTTGCCCCATCACAGCAAGCAGACACTGGCACATGTCTGGGAACACCCTGTCTCTTCAAAGGTCACCAGGTGTTTGTGTGTGGGCAACTGACTCCCAACCTCCATCTCCACTGATTATAATGGGAGCTTAGACAAGGAGCTTGGCCTGCAGACATCTCTGTTGAGCACACTTCAGCTTTGACAAGGGGAAATCCCACCTCCTGTTTGTTTGTGGAGTTCACGGGAGGGAGCTTCTAAACTGGCATGACATGCCCAGATTGACTCATCTGAAGCAATACCTGAACCCTGGGAAAATGAGCTCCCTTCATGTCCCTGTCTAGGTGTCCTGTGTAGCTAAGAGGTGGGAATAGGGGTGTCCAGGGTGGGACATTTCCACGTCTTGTAGATAACCATCCCATGATGTGACAAACTGCAACGTTGGAATCAGTCTCTCTCCACTGTTTAGAGAGAGACCATAGGTCTACCTCAGTGAACATTTCCCAAGAGAAGGGAGCACAAGGGAGAGAGAAATTTACGCCTTCAGCACAGCCTCTGCCAGGCTCCTGGGATGGAGGGAGCTCCTGGCAACCTGGCAGCACTGCACAGAGACAGCTGTGTCCAGGAGCAGCTCTTCTGCAAAGAGCAGCAAGGTTCCAGGCACTGCCTGCTGCTGCTGACATGAGATGAGGCAAGGCAGACAGAGAGATGTGAAAGGCAGTGTAGAGTGGGGGGATAGAGGAGAGCTCGTTGTGAGAGAAATCTTCACAGCCCTTGACATGGTAAGTCTTTGGCTGCAGGGCAATGCTACTGAGGTTCCTGGAGGGCTCTTCTAAACCCATTCCATCCCATGACTGAAAGATTTTTAAGGATTGCTCTCCTGACTTCTCTGGTGTGGGAGAGGAGCAGATGCTTCAGAGCAGGGATTCCCTGCCACACCGTCACAGGGACAGGGCATGCTGCTACCTTCTCCCAAGGATGGTGCAGGGCTGTGAAGCTGGGAGAAGCACCAAGATCTGCCCAGGGCTGTGATTCAGAGCAGTGTCCCTGCACCACTGCCTGCTCTTGCTGAAATTAGATGACAGAAGACAGAGAGAAGTGAAAGGCAGTCTGGAGTGGGAGGGCAGAGGAGAGCTCATGATGGGAGAAATCTTCACAGCCCTTTGCACAGTAAGTCTCTGGCTGTGGAGCAATGCTACTGAGGTTCCTGGAGAAGTCTTCTAAACTCATCCCATTCCATGACTGTTTTTTTAAGGATCATTCGCCCAGCTTCTCCAGTGCAGAGGAGGAGGAGATGCTTCAGAGCAGGAATTCACTGCCACATCATCAAAGGGACAGGGTGTCCTGCTGCCTTCTCCCAGGGACACTGCAGGGGGATGAATCTAGTGTATGCACACAGGTCTGCCCAGAGCTGTGATTCAGAGCAGTGTCCCTGCACCCCAGGGCGCTGTGAGCCTGGGGCACTGACTCTGCCGCCTGTGAGGGTCAGCACTCAAACTGCCCGGGGAGCTCCCCATGGCACTGCAGGGAGAAGTTCTGGGTGGGAGGATCGACCCCCCAGTCAGGGCAGGTTCATTCTCCCGTTGAGATGGTGCTGTGTGGGTCAGGGCTGCTCACAGCTCCATCTCACCCTGAGAGCATTTCTGGAGGGAGGGGTTCCAAAAGGAAGATCAAGGCAGGGATGCCTGAAAGGGAAGGAGCTTTCATAAGTCTCTGCTTTCAGTTTTATTCTCTTTGGGTGGCATGAAATGTTATTGGATCTGTCAGGTTTAAACAGGGGATTGAGACTCCAAAATAGCGACAGTGAGAGAGGAATAGTTCTGGGAGGAACTCAGCAAATCCCTTCATCCACTGCTCAGCCTACAGACAGAACCAGCATCACCTTTCCAGCCTCATCAAGGTTTGTTTCACCTGTTCCTTAGCTCCTGCAAACTTGGAGGTGCCCCTGTGCAGTGCCCTGCCCCCGGGAGGTTTCTGCAAGGCAGAGCTGAGTGCTCAGTGGGTGGGATGGGGTCTGCGGCCACTGACTGGGGAGAGATGGGGGTACAAAGAAACAGCTCCCTGCAGGGACAGCTCCAGGCAGCAGTGTCCTGGTCAAAGAGTGAGTGGAAACTACAAACTTCATTGCCTCCTCTCCTCTCTCACCCATCACAGCCCTCAGTCCTCAAGGCTATGGGGTCTAGGGCATGAGTCATTTCTTTGGCAGCCAGATATTCAGAGGAGGAGAAACTCCTGAGTGCCCTCGTGGCTCTCTGTGTCCCTGCCTCCCCCAGCAGAAATATCATGGCATTGCTCCATATGTCCCCACCTGTCTGTGCTGTTCTTGTCCTTCCCCTTGGACTCTCTGAGCAAGGGGGTTTCAGATGCAGTTCAGACAATGAACTTGTGGGTCCTGCCATGCAGACGTGTTCTTGAGAATGAGGTGCCCAAGTCCCTCTCTGACCTGTGAGGTTCTGGGCAATGCAGTGGGAGGGTGAGGGGGGCTGGCTGGGAATGAGCCAAATCTCTCTTCAGGACACCCCATCCGTAGGACATTTGACCATTTGACCCTGGGGTTTCTGCCTAGGCTGCAAGCCAACATGGGGAGAGGTAAGGTCTGCTTTTGGGGGAGGGCAGAGTTGTAATAAATAGGAAGTTTTGCTCAGAGAAGTCTGTCCTAACTTGTCAATGTCTTTCCCTCACTGGACAGTCCCCTGTGCCCAGAAGAAGCAAATGTCCAACAGCAGCTCCCCGAAAGAGTTCCTCCTCCTGGCGTTTGCGGACACACGGTAGCTGCAGCTCTTGCACTTCTTGCTCTTCCTGGGCATCTACCTGGCTGCCCTCCTGGGCAATGGCCTCATCATCACTGCCATAGCCTGTGACCACCGCCTCCACACTCCCATGTACTTCTTCCTCCTCAACCTCTCCATCCTCGACCTTGGCTCCATCTCCACCTCTGTCCCCAAATCCATGGCCAATTCCCTGAGGGACACCAGGGCCATTTCCTACTCGGGATGTGCTGCCCAGGTCTTTTTCCTTGTCTTTTTCATTTTGGCTGAGTACTTTCTTCTCACTGTCATGGCCTACGACTGCTTTGTTGCCATCTGCAGACCCCTGCACTACAGCTCACTCATGAGCAGCAGAGCTTGTGTCAAAATGGCAGCAGCTGCCTGGGGCACTGGTTTTCTCAATGCTGTGCTGCATACTGCTGGCACATTTTCAATACCACTCTGCCAAGGCAATGCCGTGGAGCAGTTCTTCTGTGAAATCGCCCAGATCCTCAAGCTTTCTTGCTCAGACTCCTACCTCAGAGAAACTGGAGTTATTGTGGTTAGTGCCTGTTTAGTCCTTGGGTGTTTCATTTTTATTGTGCTGTCCTATGTGCAGATCTTCACCGCTGTGCTGAGGATCCCCTCTGAGCAGGGCCGGCACAAAGCCTTTTCCACGTGCCTCCCTCACATGGTTGTGGTCTCCCTGTTTGTCAGCATGCTCATATTTGCCCAGCTGAAGCCCCCCTCCATCTCCTCCCCAGCTCTGGATCTGGTGATGGCAGTTCTGTACTCAGTGGTGCCTCCAGCAGTGAACCCTCTCATCTACAGCATGAGGAACAAGGAGCTCAAGGATGCTCTGAGGAAACTGATCCAATGGGTACAATGTCGGCACCAATAACTGTCCCATGTGCATCTATTCCCCATTCCCAGGGTATTTGGCATCAAAGCTATGTGTTGTTCATTTATTTCTTTCTTAGTTTTCTCTGATGCCTTCTTGTAAAAAGAAAAAAGAAATAGATGCTACTTGTCCTCAGGAATCTCTCATTTGAATCTGACCCAGAGACAGTGTTGAAGCAGGAAGCCAGGTTTCCCCCTTCATCAGCAGAAATGGGGGGACCTCAAAGCCAGCTAGTCTGAGCTCCCTCGGATGCCACCAGTGCAACGAGGAGAGTTTCCCTTTGCAGTGTCTCTTTCGGCACTGACACCAAGGGAGCTCAGGGGAACAGAGTCAGGCTTGGATGAGTACAGGCGGTGTCCATGGGAGCCCATGGGTCCCATGTCCATTAGGAGAGCTCAGCTCCCCTGGCCCCAGTCAGGGTGTGATCTCATACCCCTCTTCTGCAAGGGTGGCAGTCAGCTGTCACAGTGGGCTGGTCCCTTCCCTCTACAGTGCTCTAATGCTCACAGCAGAGCAGGAGTGGAGGAGAGGAGAGTCTGGACACAGCCTGTGGGGACAGACCCTGTGCTCCTCAGGACCATTCCCCCACTACCACAGCAGGCATTTCCTCACTGCAGCCTTCCTGTGGGGGCTGCAGCTTTCCTGGAGACATATCCACCAACGGCAGCAAGGCTTTCTCCTTTCAGAGCTGTTCTCTTCATTTCCACACTCTCCTGCTGTGCTCTGATGTGTGTATAAGGCCTAAGCACTCTCCTAACGCAGTGGCGGTAGGGTTGTGCTTCCTTGCGCATTCCTGTGAGCACAGGCAGGTCCAGGCTTTGGGCACCTTTATGCCAGACCTGGCCTCCAGAATAACATTTCTTCAATAAAAGGGGATCTCCTCAGTGATGCGCCTGGAGTCTTGCTTTTCTTCAGAAAGGGGAGTCAAAAATATGCCCAAGGGTTGCACCCTAAAAGGACCTGCTGTTCTGCTTGTGAACTCCGTGGGCTCCAGGGGATGAACTGAGTCCCAGGGTGATCTGTTAGGGACCAAGGGCTGGATTCAGGGCTCATTTCTTGGTGACCGGTGCCAGCAGAGATGGTGAATTGTCTCTGAATTGTCTGCCCCAGGGCTGTCCCACAGGTGACAGTGCTGATGACAGATGCCCGTCCTTCTGGAAGGGAATCTGAGCCCCCAGGAGAGCTCAGGGGACCTCCAGGAACAGCATGTGCCTGGGGGTGGGCAGGGAGTGGGGGCTCATGAAGTGAGGGACTGTCCATGGTGGAGTCACACAAAGGTAAAGCACTACAGCCAGATATGCATAGGGAAAGGAGGGCTCTGCAATCCCTGGAGAGGCAGTGGGGACCCAGGAGGCCCAGGGAAGGGGCACTGGAGAGTGATTCCTGCACCCACAGTGAAACACCACAGACCAGAGTCAGTGTACACCCAAACACATCTCCTGCCATTGCAAACTCCCTGGGGTCACTCTGAGCACCATCCATGAGCACAGACACGTGCCAACAGTGTCAGTGGTTTTGAGCCATGTCTGCCTGGATCTGCTTCCTGCCCCAATCAGCACGGCCAGTGCAGGAGTCACCCCGTGGCCCCGTGGTCCCACAGCCTGCTCACTCTGCAGAGCAGCACCAGTCCAGGGCCCTGCGGGGAGCACAGGGAAGGGGTGCAGGATCAGCCAGCCAGGCCAGCATGGACACACTCACCTGCGGAAAGGCTCTCTGGGGAGCAGGCACGTCCCAGGAGAAGAGCAGGGCAGCATTCAGAGGTAGAAAATGAGAAGCAGGTTTCTCTGTGCCCCAGCTCGGGGCAGGCTGCCAGAGGGGCTGCAGGGCCAGGGCTCTTGGGCTGTGCTGGGCAGCGGGGTGGGCACGGAGGGGCTGCAGGCAGACAGGGAGGGGGATCTCCTGGACACAAGAGCAGGAGACGGAGAGTGACTGGCATCATTGTGGGGCCTCCTCCCCCTTGCCGGGGAGCTGCTCCCCTTGTCCTTGGGCCTTGCCTGAGTTACGCTGTGGACATGTCTGTGCCCAGCCCTGCACCTCTCAGCTGCTGACCTGATCCTGTCCCCGTCCTGCTGACCTGACTCCTCGTCTCTGCCTCAGACCTGCCTCTACACTGCAGTCAAGAAAACCTTGGCAAGGGAAGCTGGGATCTTAGCAGATCCTAGAGAAGGTTGTAGGTACAAACAGTGACCATATATGCACAGCAGCAACTCTTGCCTGACAGCCAATTCAAACGTGTAAGGAGTGCTTTGGATTTGGACCCCCTACCCAGGTGACACTGCATACAGAGTCTTGGCTGGATAGAAAAAGCTAGGGCAGCCACTTGGGTCTGATTTAACGATGGGTAGCTGGGAGAGCAGGTCTCTCTGCATTCAGGTCAATTGGTTACGCACCATTTGTGACTGGGGTCCTGCTACAAAGAGTGTGTTGTTGGGAGCAGCAAGAGCAGGGCTGCTCCATAAAGGAAGAGGAGTTGGGAGCCAAGGGTGCCAGCAAGGCAGGCAGGGCAGTGACCCACCGACAAGAGGTGCTGTCCCGCAGTGCCCAGACAAGAGGAGCAGAGCAGGTTTGGGGATGGTAACGGGGCTCAGGCACAGTCCAGCAATCGCCAAACAAGACTGTAGGCCTCTGACCAGCCCTGCTTTGTGTGGGAGATTGGACTGGAGACCTCCAGGAGTCCAATCCCACCAAAACTCCTCGGTGACTCCATGAATACAAAGACCCCAGCCTGGGGGGAAGTGGGTGTCCCACTGCCTGGCTGGGGTTGGATCCCCGGCTTGGGGAGAGGAGGGGAGGGCTGGGGAGCTGAAGTGTGGCAGCTGTCATGGTCACCTCCCTTGCAAAAGGTCCCACACTGCCCCTGGGCAGACACAGGCTGTTCCCCCATCCCCATGCTGCCCTCCCAGCAGGACGGGACATGTGAGGAAGGGCTCAGCCTGCCCCGTGCTCAGGGAGAGCTCCCCAGGGTCAGCACAGCTTGGCTGAGGCATCTCCAGCTCCTCAGCCTCTGCTGTGGCATGACTGGCATGGGGATGAGAGCTCCTAGGGCAGGGCAGAAGGAGCCTGGCTGGGAGAGCATCAGGGGGAAGATCCAAAGGTCCCTGGCTCAACCCCGGGCTTTGGAAAACTCCCTCACACACCCCAGGATGGTCCATCTGCCTCTTCCACCATGCCCTGTACTCCCCTCCCATCGGCCAAAGCATAGTCCAGCACTGCCTGGGAACTCTCTTCCCCGTAGGGAGGAGAGGGAGGACGTTCACCAGCCCCACACTGACGTTTCCACCCCCGGCCTTTGCAGTTGCCTGTGCCTGGGTTTGCCCACTTGCCTTCACCACAGTCTCGGTTGCACTGGAAGCCCATGAAAACCCCAGGGCTCCACCCTGAACCGGGAGCCTGGACGGTCACAGAGGCATCACCTGTCTAATGCCCTGGTCATGCAGCCAAGGGCAGGGGTCTTCACCCCAATTTCCCTGCTCCTCCCCCTGCTCCCGGCATTACTGCTGCTGTGCCTATGTCAACCCTCCTCCTGCCAGACTGGCCCAGGGCCCGAGGCAGCTCCAGCTCCCTTGAGGGCTACACTGAAGCCTTTCAGGAGAGGGCTGAGGTGGGGCTGGCACTGCCAGGGTGGGACGGGAGAGGGCAGCTCTCCTCTGCCACTCTGGGGCTGCGGCTGAGGCTGGGGCTGGGCACAGCTTTTCCCAGGGGAGCTCCCTGAAAAGCCAGAGGTGTTTGCCAGGCACCCTCCCACTGCGCAGGGGAAGCCAGAGCACCAAGGAAAAGATGGAGCTCCAGGATGCTGGCCGTGCCACGCAGCATGGGCAGGAGGTGCCCATCATCCCCCTGCTGGGTAAGGCCTTTGGGAGCTCCTTCCCCAGGGTCACTGTCGAGAGCCTGAACTCCCAGCTTGGCTGCGCACACCCTGGGGCTGTGGGGGTGGCTGCACGTGCTGGTGGTGCCCCAAGAGCCCCGACTGTGATGGTGGGCTCCTTTCCCTCCCACACTGATGTGCTCTCTCCCCTTCAACCTGACCTCCCTGCAAACAGCACATACGCAGGGGCTAGCTGAGCATGCGCCAACTAAGGCTTGTCTAGCATGCAGATATGACTATGAGTCAATCATCCCCCCCCCATAAATAGGGGGCAGCCCAGAGCCCATTGAGCTCTCCTGCACGGCAGCGGGCTGCACTGCAGAACCTTCTTTTGAGCAGGGATGCCTCTCAAGGTTACTCCTTGAGGTTGAGAGATTCCTTACCCGCGATAGATCCTCGGTAAGTGATTAATAGCATGCTGAACTTCTGCGAACTTCGCGAAACTTTGGTGAGTTATATCTCTGATTAATTGTGCACATAATCCCTAGGACATAAACCGTTGACCAAGTCTGAGACTAGGATTGGATCCAGCCACACCTAGGCTCCTCTCTCAAGGAGTTTAGAAAGCAAGGGGGTCCACTCTGAACCTCGTGACTCAACGGGAGGGTCTCCGTTGTGCATGCATCTGACCCTGTCCTTCACGCAGTAAATAACTGAGTGAACCTTGCCAATCAAACCTTGTTAAATCGTTCTTATTCACGACTGAACTTTGTTCAGTCGCTGTCTTACTGCAGTAAATGTAGTGTTGCTTCCCTCTTATGAGTGAAGTGCATCACTCCTTTTACAACAAATATTGATAAAAGGAAGAGTATTTTAGAGATTCCTTTTCTCCTTTGTTGCATTCCACAGGGATGAAAAAAAAGCACAGAGGAAGGGAAAACATTGACATTGCTTTATTCCTTTGCAGTTGTTTCTAATCAGCATTTCATTTTGTTAGGGTGTCTGAGGAGCAGAACTGCCCTTAACAGCTCTTTTAAATTTTGTGTATTAGCATCTCATTTCCAAAGGGAATTCTACAAGGGTGAACTCTTTATAGCAAAATCCATCTCCTCACATGAGACCCCAGGGAAGCTATGGCATTTTGGGTGACCAAAGCTCAGCCCAGCAGAGCACTTGGGTGCTCTTGGGCAGCTTGGTCATCCTGCTCCAGGTGGGTCCTTGTGCACCACAGTGAAGGATGTGGTGGCCCTGGGTCTTCCCATCCAGGCCCACACCTCCACCGGCAACACAGGGTTAGGGTATGCAGGCAGATGACTAGGCTCTGCCTCGGGGTTGAGAGAACTGAACAGGGCGTGAGAAACTAGTGGCTATGAGAAATCATTGGACACTGCAGGGAACAGAATGAGACCCTGCCAAGTTCCAGACAGCACGGTGAGCGATGGCTGGATTTCAGCGGTGGTTAAGGGAGAGTTATATGAGAAAAGGACAAGCTTCACACATAACTGGCATATTGGGGATCCTTCGGGGAGTAGACTCTTGCAGCACCAGCAGTACTGAGGTAACAATATCAGAAGCACCACATGAGCCAGGCGTTACCTAGCTAACAGTACCAGAAATATTAAACTTGAGTACATAGGCAGTAAAACTGGGACCAATGAAGAAAACAATACTTAGAGATGGGCTGTTTATTTCAAAGGGGATAAAGCTGGAGAAAGGGAGGGATCAAGCTGCATCATGGAAGAAGCAACATGGGAAAATGGAGGCAAAGGGAATAAAAGGGGCCAGTCATGTGTAAGCAAGCTGCTGGCAGGGACACTTGTCTGGCCAGGCTGTGTACCTGCTCTCTGCGGTGTAGCCTATCATAGTATTAAATCCTTTTCCTAGCTCTTTTCTGGCTGAGCGTGCTCGCTGTTCTGCATGAGTGCATGTGTGGAAGGCTTGCAGATGTCAAGGCAGCCAGCTACCAGAGACACCCATGCGAGGGTGCGTGTGAGGTCTCCTGCAATCTTTGAGTCTGATTAGCTGGTGAGCAAGAACAGGACCAGGCTGTTTGTACCGTTCATGTTTGTGAGTGCTACTCGTGTCTCCATGGTGCCTGTAAAGGTACTGTGCCCCTGCCAGAGTTGATTTTTTGGTGGTCAACCATGTCTGTACAGAGCGTGTGTATGCCTCTTGGAAGTACATGCCCTGTATCGCTGCTGGCAGGACCAGGGAACAGAGAACCGCAGCAGTCTCCCTTCCAGTGGACCAGGAAGGAGGAATCCCTTTATTCAAAAATCCACTGGATCCAGCATCCTTTAACAGTGCAGGCCTTGGAGGTGCTGCAGCCACTTGGTCTTGATGTCGAGGTCCCCCTTCTCTGTCACCTTGTGGTTCCCAAAGGACACAGAGGCTTAGGCTTTGGGGTTGCAGCATAAAGGACCAGCTTTGGCACACATCTTTCTAGTTCCCCACTATTGATTTAAGCAATAGAAATAACGAGATCTTATAAGTGTTTGGGTCAGTGATCCCCTAGAGTCAAAGGGAGTTTTGTTTTGTTTTTTTCTGATCAGACTTTCCATCTGCCAGCCTTTATCGTAAAAGCGGCTGGTGTTGGACAGGCAGTGCCATATGATCTACCCTCCATTTCTAAACCATCCACAGAAAGTAGCACTATTTAGTCAGTCTAAATAGCAGGGGCAATGGCCACTGTTTTGCTGGTGGTCCATAAACAGGACAGTTGTGCTGAGCAAAACTCCATTGTCTAAGGATCTGCTACACATTACTCTACACATCTTCATCATGTCCAAGGGTAAAAAAAAAGCTGGGGGATATTTAAGCCAAATAACTATCTCAAATATCTCAAGACCTCTTTTCTCCTTTTGCACAACAAACATTACTCTCATGTTAAGGATGGAGGAAGGTATCTGGGTTGAGAAACTTTTCTGAGCTTTGTCAGGCATTGCACAAACATCTCCATAGCTGCATTATTGCCATTTCTGCCTGCTCTGAGACTGCAGATAACACGGGCACAAGAATAAGGTGCCCTAGCTGCAAGCTGATGTGTAGATCTGGGGCAGCACAAGGCCACGGCTATTAGTCTTTAAATGGTTTGTCCAGGATTTTGTGAGAGAGGTGCCCAGGCTACATGGAAAAGCACCACAAATGTAAAAGCTGGGAATGCTTTTTGTACCGTGAAAAGATCTTGAACGTCAGCCAGCAACCAGTGTTTCACACCTGTGGTCGAACCCCAGAAATAGGGAAGGGCTGTATTTGCTGTGATGTGTAACACATGCAGGAAACTGGGACAAATCACATTTCTCTCCTGGAGGTAGCACTGGAAGTAGCGTGGGATGAAGAAGGGGTGGAAAGGAAAGCTCGGGGAGAACGGGAGTTCAGGAGGGTCACGAGTCTCAGGGACTTTCTGGGGTTGGCTCCGCCTGCGCCGGCTCGAAGGTCTCCATGGCGAGGGACAGTCTGCAAGGCACCACGCCCCACCTCTATGGTCGCCTGGAGGGGACACCCTCCCTACCATCTCTATGCTCAGGTGGCTCCTCTGGACCGGCCTCCAGCGCTTCTCTATGGTCTCCCGGCAGAGGGACACTCTGGGATCCCCCCTCCAGCCCCTTTCTTGGGCTGCTGATGGAGACAAAATTTCAGGGCCACCCACTCATGGCAGATAATGCCAAAGGCTGCGATGGCCCCTGGGTTGTTCGTCTACTTCTGAAAAAAAGGCCGCGGCCTCTCGGGGCTCCCGTCATGTGCACGTGCATCTCCTCGCAGATACTCGCCCAGGTCCCAGGGCAGAGCGGGGCCCTGTGGCAGCAGCGCCCCGGCAGCAGCGTTTCCCCACCGACACTCCCCTGCAGCACAACTCCCACAGCCCAGGGCCAGCCCGGCACCGATCCCCCTCGCTCCCTGACCCCGGCGCGGATCCCCCTCACTCCCTGCCCCTGGCTCCAGCCGGCAGCAGCTGCCGCAGGCTCCGGCCACACGAGCACACGCCGGGCCGCAGCGTCCCTCCGGACTCCCTGCGCAGCAGCCGCCAACAACCACCGCTGCCGCAGCTGCTTCTCAGCAGCTTCGAGAGCGGAGCCGCGACGGGGCCCAGCGTGGGCGGGGCCGGCGGCACCAGGGGCCATGGCCATGGAGACACAGGCCCCGCCCCCACAGGGCCGGAAGTGCCGCCACCCACGGAGCATGCGCACTGGCGCAGAGGAGGGCGGTGAGGGGCGGGACGGGGACGGGGCCGGGGCTGCCCGGGCCCTGCGGGGAGGGAGGGGGCGAGAGGTGGCTGGTGCCGCGCGGGGCAGCGTCTCCCGGTGCGGGGCTGCCCGGAGCCTCGAGCCGCAGCGCCGGGAACTGCCGCGCTGGGGCCGAGGGCCGAGGGCCGCGGGCTGGGCAGAGTGAGCGGCTGTGTGCGCAGGGTCAGCCGGAGCCGCCGCGGCCTGGTGAGTGCGAGCAGCTGCTGGGGAAGGCCTGGCCCAGCCTGGGCCACCTGCAGCCCCGCGGGAGCCCCCGGCTCTTGCGCCCTTGTGCTGGCGGCCCCACAGCTCGGTGCCAGCTGCGGTGGCCGTCTGTCAGCGCCGTCCCGGCCGCAAGGGGAGGGCGCGGGTGGAGCTGGGCTAGTGGTGGCTCCAGGCTGGAGGTGACAGCAGGCGTGGTGGAGCCAGCAGAGGTGCTGCTGGTGCTGCCTGTGGGCAGAGTGGTGTGAAGGCGCTTTCTGAGCTTCCTTGCAGACCTGCTGGTCTCTCCGTGGGCTTCAGAGTCTCGGGCTCCTTTCCCTTCCCCCCACCGCAGCAGCAGGGATCTGGAAGCAGAGGCTCAGGGAAATTCCTTGCCTTTGGTGTCGTCCCTGCCTGGAGCTTCCTGCTGAGAAGCCCCTGGGGAAGTGTCGTGGGGGCGAGCGGGAGCTGTGAGCAGCCCTGCCCCACGCAGCCCCTCTGCATGGGGAATGAGCCTGCCCTGCCGGGGCCACTCCTTCCCCCAGAGCTTCCGCAGCCCATGTTCACCCTGTTTGTAGTTACCCCTGGATGTTGCCGGGAGAAGGCTGGGTTGTGCTTTGTGTCTGCTGGGAGACCGATGCTGGCGAGTTGTGACTGAAGGATCAGCATGAAATGTGCCTCTGGCTAAAAGCTGGACTGGAGCACACAGGCATTTTTTGTCACCTTGGGTTTTGCCTTCTGAAATACCAGCATGTGCTGACCGAGAATGGATTTTGATAGGAATGGATTTGCACTTAAAATCGACGCCCTGATTTTTCTGTAAGTCAAATTTGGTAGCATATTGACAGCTGATGTTCTCTGTATGACAGGAAAGGTGCAGTTAAGGATATCGGCTTTGTTCTGCGGACGCTTTGTACATCTGATACCCTCGACGCTTGGGCCGCTGGCCAGCAGAGCACCGGCACAAGAGCACCATGATGCAATGCTGCCACTTCACCGTGGAGCGCGAGAGAGTCACTGCAAGAGGGACGGGGGCTTCAGCCAGTGCCTGTGGGGTGGCCTTGGCCCTGGCACAGTGATGCACCCAACATGCTGCCAGCAGCAGCAGCCGTGCAGATCTGAGCATGCACTGATGCAAGAAGAAGAAATATGTCCTGCAGAGTCATGTTTTAATTCTGCATTTCGGATACCGTAATTCATATTGCTGTCATGTACCCTGATAGCAGTTTTTTCATGACCATCCCTTCCCTCATGTGTGTTGCTTCTATGTGAAAGTGCACAAGTGATAATTTCTGCTGTTTTACTGTCCCTGTAGTTCACACCCTGTAAAGCCTGATCGGAAACCTGTTGTTAAAAGTGAGGGCTGGCTAAGATAAGAAGTGGAGCACAATGAAGACACCTGCCTTGCTCTGCCCTGCTCCTGGAAGTGGTCTGCTGCAGGCTAGGCTGCCTCTTGGAAGGCTTTGTCATCTCAAAAGTGATCATTACAGCAGTGTGTCCCTGGCAACTCTCGGTGCTAAATTCCACACGGATGCAGAATTGCTTCACTTTTTAGGCCATTTTCACTGTACAGGTTTTGGAAGGAAATGATTTCTTCTGTGTGTCTGAGAGGGCTTGCAAGCATTTCCATACATAATGTTCTGTTGTCTTCCCTCTGCTGTTCATTCTTGTATCTCTTTTTTGTTCTCTCCCTCCCCACTTATGCTTTCTCGCTCTTAGCATGCCGCTGAAGCAAAGGAAAGGAACTAGGGGGTGTGTGTGGGGGGAGGCAGGAGGGAGAGAGGGTGCTTAAAAGGTGCAGAAGGCAGGTATGTGAAACTAGGGAGCCCTTTTAAAAGATACGGATTTTCTGCTCTCCTGTTATGGGGAAAATCAGGAAATTGAGAGGAAGAAGAGAAAAGAAACTTTTTTCTTAAATAAAAGTGAGCAGGTTGTATATTAAACGCAATTAATTAATGGTATTAACTCCATTCCCCCACCCTTCAATCTCAAGGGCTTAATTTCATTCTGGCTGTCCCAGGGGCACGATGGAAAAGGGCAGAGTCAAGAGGCTGCGGCCTGGCTCTTCAGTGCAGCCGCAGGGCAGAGGGCTCAAGGGTAGTAAATGAGCGTGGGGAGAAACAAGCCCATCTTCTGAAGCTCAGCACCCAAGTTCAGCTTTTTTTTCTCTTTTTATGGTAGCAGGTTGGGGGTTGATGTCACATCGAGCTGAGGGGGGTGTAAAACCATGCTGCAGCAGCACATGGTCCATCGCCTACAGTCCTGCTCTCAGCCCGTGCCAGTCCTTGCAGTTTTGTGATGAGAGGGATTTCTGGCTGAAAACAAACCCCATGAGTAGGAAGAGGATCACAGGAGAGGGGAGCACCTGCTTTGCGGGCTGGCCTGGGGTTACAGCAGCTGGAGGAGGTGCTGAAGCCGAGCCCGCAGTGAGGGAGTGAAGCTGCAGGTTGTCACGCTTCATTTGGAAGGAGACTGTTCCCATCTGCCAACCTGATGGTCAACCAGGTGGCCAAGCTGGTGAGGAGAGCCTTCAAGTGGGAGTGAGTGGGAGGAGAGGGTGACTCAGCAAAGAGTGAGGATGTAACAGCATGGGACGGCAATGAAAAGGTGCAGGGTGATGTGGGGAAGAGAAACGCCGAGAGAGCAGTGGGAATGCAGGGAGCTCTGCCTAGGGACGGACGGTGAGGCATTCGAGAGTGTATGGGTGAGGATTAGGGGGCAGACCAACAGGGGTGGCCTTGTAGTGGATTTCTGCAATGGATTGTCTGAAGAAGGGCAGCCTCTGCAAGGCCAAAGGAGCGCTGAGCTGGGGAGAGGAAAATTTCTCCTGCTCTGCAGATCCCAGCTCGCAGCCGGGCTCAGGGCTGGAACAAGAGGCTTGGAGGCAATGACGTGGTGATGGATGTCCCCCGGTGGCTACCAAGGCATTGAGATGGGGATCCCCACAGTGACCACCAAGGCATTGTGATGGGAGTCCCAATGGCGACCACCAGGGCTTTGTTGATGGGGGGTCCCCATGGTCACCACCAAGGCATTGAGATGGGAGTCCCCATGGTCACCACCAAGGCATTGTGATGGGAGTCCCCACAGCGACCACCAGGGCTTTGTTGATGGGGGGTCCCCATGGTCACCACCAAGGCATTGTGATGGGAGTCCCCACGGCAACCACCAGGGCTTTGTTGATGGAGGTCCCCACGGCAACCACCAGGGCTTTGTGATGGGAGTGGCGTCGTGCCCACAAGGCCACTGTGATGGGGCAGTCCCTGTGGTGACCGTGTCTTTGCTAGGGCCAGAGCCCCGAGGTCCTCACTCCGAGGAGAGCGGCTCGATCAGGAGGAAGCAGCTCCCCTTGGTGCCAGAGTGGCAGGTCTCTGGAAGAGGATCCTGGAGACAGGCAAGGAGCGGCAGGCAAACGTCTGCTCCCAGCCCATGGATGGGCTTCCAGGCACACAGGAGCGCAGGAGGAGAGGCCACATCCCAGACTAGTCTCCTTCAGGCCTTCAGCTTCACAACGTGTCACAGCTTCAAATGAGCTCTCTAGAGCAGCACTTCCCATGCCCCTGGTGTGGAGAGAAGACTTTGGGTAGACAAGCAGGAGACAGGGGAGAGAAAGGGCAGACACCAGGCTGCAGAGCTGGGGCTCCCAGCATCACAGAGGGGGTGCCACAGGCTCAAGAAGCAACCCAAAGAAGTAAAGGAGTCCTTCCTTTTGCAGTGACTTGAAAAGCCACATCTCTGACACTATTTAAGGCAGATGGAGTCTCCCTTCTGCAAGATTTGTCCCAGGACTGTGCAGAGACTAGCAAGAGCAGGAAGGTCGGTTGCAGGGATGCTCTCAAAGTTCAGCAGCTGCAGAGCTGGGAGCTGGTCATCTCACAAACTTCGGAGTGAGTCAAAATGCACGTCCTGAGGCATCGCACTGCCTCATAGGCTCTGCACTGGAGCCTGGACAGCAGCACTGCAGTGTGTGGGCATGTCCTGAGAAGCCCAGAGTCATAAAATGTAGGAGATCCAGGATGTCAGGGCTGTACAGACCCCGGGAGAGCAAGGGTGCCTGCGGGGAGGAGGGCAGGGGGCTGCGGAGCGTACCCAGGGGAGAAGCACAGCCCCAAGGTGACACTGAAAAGCACAAGGACCAAATGAGGCCCAGGGATGAGAAATGGCTTTCCTCAGGCTCAGCCAGAAGGAAAGATGGGCAAACTTCATGGGAAATGGGAAAACTTCCCCACATTTGCTACCTGGCCTCGCCCATGGCTTTGGAGCCTGGCAGGCTCCAGGGTCCTGGATAAGGGCCTCGGGATGATGTGTGTTAAGGCTATGTTTGCTCTTCTCTGGCATAGCATCTCTAGCTCAAGCACTGCCCACTGAGAAACCTTGCTGAGCACTTTTAAAAGCAGAGAGCCTGCCTTGGTGCCTAAAGGAGGAAGGCTACGTCCTGTCCCACATTGTCCTACATCCTGCTTCCACAAAAAGAGTGGCCCACAGCAGAAACCAGTTTTGAGGCTCACCAAAGCATTTCTCAGCCTGTGGCCATGCTTTGTGCTGGTTCATCCCACATGCCTTGGATCCTGTAAAAACGCCAACCCCCAACCCCCAGATTCCTGCACAGGTCTGCCCAGTGCAGTGACCTGTCAGTGCCGGGGCGCAGAAGTGACTCTCCAGTGCCCCATTTGAGATATTTCACAGTCTTTGACAGTGTCTGGAGACATTCCTGAAGGATTTATCAGAAAATTATGGAAAATAACTGCAGTGAAGGCAGGTGGCTGCTTTCCAGCACTTGAGGGGAAATCTCTCTGCTCTCTCCCTGCCTGTGCCATCTCCATGGCAGTGACCTACTGAGCCCCCAGATGACATGAGCTGAGGTCAAATGGGACGTGCCCCATCACAGGGAGGTCTCCCCGGTGTCGTGGGTGGGGACCCTCACTTCCTTGTGAGGCCCAGGCACTCCTGGGCACTGCTCACACCCTCCCCACGGCTGCCCTTCATAGTGGCTCCACGGCAAGGAAAGGGGACAGGAGGCAGTGGGGCCACATTGGGGCCCCTCACCAACAGACGGAGGAGCAGGGGCATGTTGGAAAGGAGTTTTGGGTAATGAGATGGGAAGAGCGTCCTGTTTCTCTGGCTGGAGAGGTGAAACGAGAGCAAGAGAGTAAGCGAGATGGAGGACTGCTGGACAGACACCATCAGCCAGGACCACAGTTCCTTGTTCCCTGTGCTCCTGCAGCTCTCCACCAAGGGTAAGGGCTTTGGGAGCTCCTTCCTGAGGTGTCACACAGAGACTGTTAACTGCCAAAACTGCTGTGGATCCCGGGCTGTGGGGGTGGCTGCACAGGGCTGGGGGCTGCTGCGAGAGCCCTGCCTGAGGGTCCCCTCTGGCTCGGGGGACAATGGGGCAGCCAGGACTCCTGGGTCCTGGGGCTGGGGCTGTCCTGAGCCCCAAGGCTTCTGTTTAGCCAGCTCCATCACCTCTTAGGGTGAGGGGGAGCATGGGAATCCATGACAGGTTTCCCTGGGAGTGGGTCCCCCTTTGGGGTCTGGCTCTGGCAGGAAAGGGGTCCTGCATCCCAGAGGATGAGGTGGCCTGCAGCTCCATGGGGCTCTCAAGACCCTGCTGGAAATGTCCATATATGATAATAAAACCTTCACCTTTTAATAACACCAAATCCTCTGGGTGTTTGGGAGAATCTCTGTTCCTTCCCCCTGGATCATTCCAACTTGGTGCAGCATGTTTTGCGCTCAGAGATGCCATCTTCAGATGGCCACTGCCCCTGTCCTCCTGCAAATTGGGCTCAAATCACTGTACCCAAAAGAACATACATTGGAGAGAGCAGATTGGAAACAGGTGGAGGTGCAATCCCCATTCAGTAGGTCCTGGTGACGCCAAAGTCTTTTCTCTGAGCTGGGGTGGACAGTGCTGGGGTGATCCCAACACAGCCATCTCCCCCAGCCCCCTCATGACCCCACACCACCGCTCCCTAGCTGAGCCCCGGGGCTGCTGTGGGCAGGGGCCCGGGGCAGGAGGGGGAGAGGACACTGCCCTGCCCTGCCCTGCCCTGCGGGCAGCAGGACACTGCCCGCAGGCTCCGCAGCCCTGGCCAGCCCCGGCCAGCCCCAGGGCCCCCATGCCGGTGCCATGGATGCCACCAGCACACGCCCCAGCACTGCCCCCCCGCGCCCCGCACGGCCCCCAGGGCGCAGGGCAGTCAGCAGCCCCGCAGGGCCTCTGCCCCACAGCCCAGCCACGCCGGGGCAGCGGCCAAACCCCGGGGCCCCGCACTGCCCGCCCACACGGCGCCGCGCTGCCCCCAGGCCCCGCCGCACCCCACACTGCCGCCCACAACATGGCGCCCGACCACGGGGGAGGGGCAGAGCTGGCTGCCACGGCAGGAGGGCCCAACGTTGCCATGGCATCACCCAGTGCAGCCCTCCTATTGGCTATCAGGAGGATGAGGGCGGGCATTGTTTTCACTGATGGCTCTGTCAGCCAATTGCAGTCCAACATGTGGGAAAAAAAAAAAAGACATCAAAGAGGTGGAAGAGGAGCGGGAGCAAAGCAGGCGAGAAGCGAGCGGGCGAGAGGGTTTGGTGGGGGCTGCGGGCACGTCCAAATGGCGGCGGGTGCCCTCCCGCCAGGGCGGGGCAGCGGTGCTGGCACCGGGGCTGCTTTGGTGCAGGAGCTGCAGCAGGGGCTGGTGGGGCCGTGAGCAGGGGCCAGAGCGACGTGGGCCAGAGGGGGGAGCTGCCCTGCAGCCAGACGTGGCGGCCTGCCCCGAGCAGCTGGGCCGGGGCGGCTCGGTGGGGTTTGGGGGCAGGAACCTTTGTCCCTGTGGTGGCTCTGGGATCCCTGTTAAAGCGTTTCCCTGAGCTGCTGCTGCCAGCGCAGCCCCAGGTGCTGCTTCGAGGTACTTTGGGAGGTGCTGGGCAAAGTGTGAGCAGGCTGCTGGTGTCCTCGCGAGGTGCCCTTCCCAATGGTGTCTTTTGTTGTGAAAACGGCATTTCCGAATGGCTCTGAGAGAGGCTGTGCCCGCATGTCATGCCGTGCCTTAGCTGTTGTTTTTGCTCCCTGCCTCTTGCTTTGCGCCGAGACCTGTGAGCCTGGCAGCAGGGTGAAGGGTGTTTGCAGAAGAGCTGTGTAAGTGTGAGCTGTTTTGCTTGTCAGGGACCTTGAAAGTTGATGAACGGCCAGTGCTTGCACTTGCTGTTGTTCCTTCCATGCTGCTAGGTCAGGGTGAAGAGTTGCTGAATTGTGTCTCTGCTGGTTTCACCAACTGAGATGCCCTGGCCTGAGTCCTTCCGCGTGTCTCCAGTTGTCAGGGCCTAAAACAGGAGAATGCTTGTTGTCCTGGATGTGTAGAGGATTTTCTGGTTTTGTTCAGCATTGGGGAAGGAACCAGACTTCTGAGTAGCGGGAAGGCTTCTCCCTGTGCCTGGGACATGAGGCCCTGCTGTCTTCAGTTTCATGATCACTGCTCCCATGCAATCCTCCCATTAGAAAATGTTGCCAAGAGTTACTTGCAGGCTGTTCTCCAATTCTTAAATTGCATAGGCTAGGTGTTGATAATGCATAGCAGAAGCTAATCTTTTGGTGTAGTAACTGGTAGGCAATGGGTGTTTCAGAGCATTGTGAGTATTATGAGGCCATGATGTGAATCTGTGATGTGATGACACCTCTATGTGAGCAGCTGAGAGGTGAGGAGAAGACGCATGGCTTGGATGTTGGTGGTGAGGTCACTTCTGGGTTTGTTGCGTGTGCTCAGAGGAGGGATTGACCCCTGCAGAGCTCTACAGCAATACAGAAATGCAACTCATTGATCAAGCAGAAGTCGATATTCCACATCATCTGACAAAATTTTATTCCACTCCATCATCATGAGTTAGTACTGCTACATTTCAAATGCAGATGATATTCTCTGGTGAGCATGGACATGGAGTTTGCCTTTCTGCTTGTTGCTAAGTAGAAGCTTGCAGCCTCTTCCCAGTCAGCTAGGGAGTCCAGCTAGACTTTTGAGGCTGCTAAATGAATGTAGTGCTGGTGTGAGCAGTGGTGTGAGTAATCTCTTCTTGCCAGGGTGTGTGTGCTTTAGAAGTTGCCCCTGTCAAAAGAGCAGGGAGCTTGTGAGATTTTCCTGCAAGGTCTGAATGCTGTGTCTGTCTTTGAGGTGTCCAGCTGCTTTTATGACACGTTTGGAACTGTAACACTTTAGGGGTCTCTGATTTTCTGTCCACGTATGCAGTCATTGGAGAATGGGTGCAAAGGCTGTTGGAGGAGACGGAAGGAATGTCACCCCCCAGAAAGGGTATGGGCCACCTTTTGAAAGAGATTTCTTGTTCAGAGAAGTTGAGGCACAAGCGAGAGGCAAGAGCTGGCCTGATCAGCCACGGTGAGAGCACATCTTCTCTGCTTCCTGGAGGTAGGAAGTGAGCAGGCCCTGGGCTGTGAGTGTCTGTTCAGAGGCAGAGCCTGTTGCAAGGCCTTGGAGGACTAGAAAGGAATGGAAGGTCTGGAGAGCTGGGCTTTGTGTGTTGTGGGGTGCTTGGGGTGGCCTGTGTGCTGCCATGTGTGGTGCTGTGGGCTGTGTGTCGCTGATGCCGAGGCGTGTGTTGGTTGCCAACCCTCTGTGAGGTGTGGAGGTAACGGCGTGTTACAGTGCGAGATGCCCTGTGGTGGAGCCGGGTGGTGGCGCCAGTGTTTTGGTGCTCAGCGTGGGAGGAGGTGGCTGGAGAGAGCAGTGCTCTGCTCCCAAGGCCCAGCCTGCCATCACAGTGTCCTTCTGGGAGACCTGGGTGAGTACTGTTGGTGACCGTGTTGCCTCCTTGGAGCATCGTGGTGCGAGGCAGGGCTGCTCCCAGTTTGGTGGTTTCTGTCAGCTGAGGTTCAGGCTTGCAGTTTCGGAAGGTCTTGATGCTTCCATGAGTCTTTGGGATTTTACTGACTGCTGGCGAGAGTTCTCTTCTCCCTGCTTAAAGGCTTTCTGTTGAATCTGGACCCTCATTGCATCTTCCCATCTCAGACGCTAATCCATTCCGATCCCTCAGCGAGATGGGTAGTTAATGAAAGCAGTCAGAGGTATTTCTGCACGTTGTGCCTACGCAGAGCCTTGCAGAGAGGGGAGATGCCCCCTCACAAGAAGTCAGGCCTGTGAGGGTGATGGGTGATTCTGAGACACCTGTTGTTGTTGAGCGGTGGAGGCGGCATCTCCAAAGCCTCTGGTGCCTTTGGCAAGAGTCTCACAATAGCATATTCCTTGAGGCTGCAATGGGGGAGCCATGTGGAGGTAGCAGGGCTCCAACGCCCTGCTCCAGGCAGGTGCCAGTAGAGGAGGTATCTTGGGGCCTTTTCCAGTGAAGTTTTGATTACCTCCAAGGATGGAGATCTGGGAACCTCTCTGGATCCGTGTGCCGCAGTTTGGCCACCCTAACGGAGAAAAAGGTTTCTTCATAACGTCTCAGAAGTATTTCCCATTGTCCGATTTGTCCCTGTTGCCTCCCATGCTACTAGTGTGCACCTCCAAGAAAATCCAGCTCCGTCTTCTCTGTGCCCTCCATAAGGTAGCTGTGCACAGCATGAAGATGCCCCTTGGCCTTCTCTTGTCTAGGCTGAACAAAGCCAGCTCTCGCAGCCTCTCCTTTTATGCCCCACGCTGCAGCCCCTGCCCATCTTGGTGTTCCTGTGCTGGACTCCCTGCAGTGTGTTAGTGCCTGTGCAGAACTGGAGAGCCCAAATGGGACCTGGTATACAGACATGGTGTCACCTGTGCCAAAAAGAGGGGTAGAACGTCTTGGTGGCCCTGCTGGCTGTGCTCTCAGCAATAGAGCTCAGCACAGAGGGGAGACATTTGCCCCTGCCTGTTGTGACTCTGTAAGGCCAGCAGAACGGCCAGTACCACTCCGATTCCTTCTTTCTTTCTAGGTTGCTCCACTCATGAGGTTCCCAGTGCAGTGCTAGAGCCGCTGAGGATGGAGGCAGGATGCCAGGCTGTGTCCCTGTACCTGTCAACATCTTGGCCAGTGTTGTGAGCCCTCTGTGAAAGCAGCTGCAAGTGACTGAGAAGAGGCTACGTATGGATGCGAAGGCTTCCATAAATGCGCCTGTCTTCCCTGGGTGACTTGGGGTGTGGGTCCACCTCCTGGTACCTCTGCTGTGCTGCAAATTCCACATTCCACAAGTGCTGTTATTGCCAGCCTGCTCAACAAATGCTACGGTGCCCCCTCCTTTTCCTAGGAGGTTGTGGTGCCATACAGGATGAGTCCAAAGCCCTTACAATAGATGCCAGCATGTCTTGAGTGCCTTTTGTGAGTGCCCCAAAGCGTCCGTAGCTTGACCTGAGGAAGTCTCAGAGCTCTTGGGCTGCTGGCTCTGGGAGGGGTGAAGATGTGCTGTGGGCCAGGTTGCCCGTGGCACCCAGCCCTCCGTGCTCTGTGAAGCCAGCTGTGGAGCCCAGATGCTGCTGCAGAGGCTGCGCAGCCAGGACAGCTGTCATTTCAGCAGCCGTCCAGTGTGGTGCTGTCTCACTGCTTGGGCCTCATTTCAAAGGCTCTGCCCCCTTTTTCCCTTCCCCGGGGCTCCTTGTCCAAGTAACTAAAGGAAAGGAAGGGAGGTTCCTTTGGGCTCAGGAGGCCTTCAGGACTTTCAACTGTTTCTGCATTGTATCTGTAACTTTTGTATTACTGAAGAAAATCCCCTTTCCCCCATCCCTAGCTGGAGATTCCTGAGGGGATGGGGGTGGAAAGCAGCAGCCTGCTGTGCCCAAAGAAAGCAGGATCCTTCCCTCTGAAAAGAGCAGCATCACCCAAGGAGGCAGCTCTGTGCCTGATCTTGTGCTGCTCATTTGCACATGCCTTGTGAGCCTAGAGTGCCTTGGCCACCTTGTGGTGTTACCACAAGAGCTTGCCTGTGTGTCTGGGTTGCAGAGCCAAGGGAAGGCAGTGAGCAGAGCAGTGGCTGTGGAGTGTGCAAGTGGTGAGTGTCCTGCATGCATCTCTTCTTGCTGGCGCTTGGTTGTATCGAGCAGAAGAGGCAGCTGTGTGGGGCAGAGGCAGTGTGTTTGTAGAGTAGGTGTCAGAGCAGAGGTCTGGCATCAGGCTGATGCGTGGTGCAGTGCTGAGTTGATCTGAGAGTGTCAGAAACCCTTTGCAGTGCAGCTGCTGCCTCAGCTGATCTCTGTCCCTAGAAATGCACTAGAAATGGAAGTGGCATCCTGCTGCCATTGTGCAGGTGCTGCAGTGCAAAGGCTCCCAGCTTGGACTTGATGGTACTAAAGGAAAAGCGAGACCAATTGTTCCTTTTGTGATTTGTGCGCAGGGTGCCAGAGCGGAGCTGTGCCATGATCTGGAGAGAGTCTTGCCAGGAGATGAAAGCCATGTGCAGAAGACTGTTCTGTGTGGAGTGATCACAGCGTAATCAAGGGATGTGCGAGTGGCCCAGGTGAGCTTCTCCTCTGTGAAGGTTTGCACTTTTCAGCTCCCTTGTGACTCAGTCAAAGATAGGGCAGCAGCAGGCAGGTCGATGCCATTTGTGCTTGTGAGGTGAGTTGTGCCTCTGAAGCTGGTAGGCCAACAGCATGCATGTAGCTTTGGTGATGATGGTGAGGTCTCTTGTATCTCCATGCCTCATAAAGGGGGAGCAGGCCCATTGCTGCTGTTGGTGCTTTTGTGGTCAGTTGTGCATCAGTATGTGACTGGCGATCAGCATGCACATTGCTGCTGTTTGTGCCTGTTTAGGTCAATTGTGCCTCAGCTGCAAAGAGGCCAGGAGCAGATATGTGGCTTCATGGCTGCCTGTGGGGTCTCTTCAGCCTGAGCACCTGACAGTCCACCTCGATGCATATTGCTGCTGTTTGTGTTTGTGGAGTCATTTGGCCTCAGTATCTGCTAGGCCACCAGCAGCCACATTGCTCCTTTTTTGTATTTGTGAGGTAACTTTTGCTTCACCACCTGATTAGACAGCATCAAGCATGTTGTTGCTTTTGTGCTTGTGAGGTCACTTGTGGCTCAGTGCCTGATAGGCCAGTGCTGGTGATGTGGGTGGAGTTTGTGGTTGTGATGTCAGTTGTGGCTCAGTGCCTGATAGGCCAGTGCTGGTGATGTGGCTGCAGTTTGTGGTTGTGATGTCACTTGTGGCTCAGTGCCTGATAGGCCAGTGCTGGTGATGTGGCTGCAGTTTGTGATTGTGATGTCAGTTGTGGCTCAGTGCCTGATAGGCCAGTGCTGGTGATGTGGCTGCAGTTTGTGTTTGTGAGGTCGCTTGTAGCTGAGTGCCTTATAGGCCAGTGCTGGTCCTGTGGGTGCAGTTTGTGGTTGTGATGTTGCTTGTGGCTCAGTGCTTGAAAGGCCAGTGCTGGTCACATGGCTACATTTTCTGGTTGTGATGTCACTTGTGGCTGACTGCCTGATAGGCCAGTGCTGGTGATGTGGCTGCAGTTTGTCGTTGTGATGTCACTTGTGGCTGAGTGCCTGATAGGCCAGTGCTGGTGATGTGGCTGCAGTTTGTGTTTGTGATGTCACTTGTGGCTCAGTGCCTGCTAGGCCAGTGCTGGTCCTGTGCGTGCAGTTTGTGGTTGTGATGTGACTTGTGGCTCAGTGCCTGATAGGCCAGTGCTGGTGATGTGGGTGCAGTTTGTGCTTGTGAGGTCACTTGTGTCTCAGTGCCTGATAGGCCAGTGCTGGTGATGTGGGTGCAGTTTGTGGTTGTGATGACACTTGTGGCTCAGTGCCTGCTAGGCCAGTGCTGGTCCTGTGCGTGCATTTTGTCTTTGTGAGGTCACTTGTGACTCAAGCCTGATAGGCCAGTGTTGGTGTTGTGGCTGCAGTTTGTGTTTGTGATGTCACTTGTGTCTCAGTGCCTGATAGGCCAGTGTTGGTGTTGTGGCTGCAGTTTGTGTTTGTGATGTCACTTGTGTCTCAGTGCCTGATAGGCCAGTGCTGGTCCTGTGTGTACAGTTTGTGTTTGTGATGTCACTTGTGGCTGAGTGCCTGATAGGCCAGTGCTGGTGATGTGGGTGCAGTTTGTGGTTGTGATGTGACTTGTGTCTCAGTGCCTGATAGGCCAGTGCTAGTTGCATGGCTGCTGTTTGTGGTTGTGAGGTCACTGGTGGTTCAGTGCCTGATAGGCCAGTGGTGGTCATGTGGCTGCTGTTTGTGGTTGTGATGTCACTTGTGGCTCAGTGCCTGATAGGCCAGTGCTGGTGATGTGGGTGCAGTTTGTGTTTGTGATGTCACTTGTGGCTGAGTGCCTGATAGGCCAGTTCTGGTGACATGGCTGCAGTTTGTGTTTGTGATGTCACTTGTGGCTCAGTGCCTGATAGGCCAGTGCTGGTGGTGTGGGTGCAGTTTGTGTTTGTGATGTCACTTGTGGCTCAGTGCCTGATCGGACAGTGCTGGTCACATAACTGCAGTTTGTGTTTGTGATGTCAATTGTGGCTCAGTGCCTGATAGGCCAGTGCTGGTCACATGGCTGCAGTTTGTGGTTGTGAGGTCACTTGTGGCTGCGTGCCTGATAGGCCAGTGATGGTCCTGTGGCTGCAGTTTGTGGTTGTGCTGTCACTTGTGGCTCAGTGCCTGATAGGCCACTGGTGGTCCTATGGGTGGAGTTTGTGTTTGTGATGTCACTTGTGGTTGATTGCCTGATAGGCCAGTGCTGGTGATGTGGCTGCAGTTTGTGGTTGTGATGTCACTTGTGGCTGAGTGCCTGATAGGCCAGTTCCAGTCACGTGGCTGCAGTTTGTGTTTGTGATGTCACTTGTGGCTCAGTGCCTGCTAGGCCAGTGCTGGTCCTGTGGGTGCAGTTTGTGGTTGTGTTGTTCACTTGTGGCTGAGTGCCTGATAGGCCAGTGCTGGTGCTGTGGCTGCAGTTTGTGTTTGTGATGTCACTTGTGGCTGAGTGCCTGATAGGCCAGTGCTGGTCATGTGCGGTGGAGTTTGTGGTTTTGATGTCACTTGTGGCTCAGTGCCTTATAGGCCACTGCTGGTCATGTGCGGTGGAGTTTGTGGTTGTGATGTCCCTTGTGGCTCAGTGCCTGATAGGCCAGTGCTGGTGGTGTGGGTGCAATTTGTGGTTGTGATGTCACTTGTGTCTCAGTGCCTGATAGGCCAGTGCTGGTGATGTGGGTGGAGTTTGTGGTTGTGATGTCACTTGTGGCTCAGTGCCTGATAGGCCAGTGCTGGTGACGTGGCTGCAGTTTGTGGTTGTGATGTCACTTGTGGCTCAGTGCCTGATAGGCCAGTGCTGGTCACATGGCTGCAGTTTGTGGTTGTGTTATTCACTTGTGGCTCAGTGCCTGATGGGGCAGTGCTGGTCCTGTGGCTGCAGTTTGTTTTTGTGCTGTCACTTGTGGCTGAGTGCCTGGTAGGCCAGTGCTGGTGCTGTGGGTGCAGTTTGTGGTTGTGATGTCACTTGTGTCTCAGTGCCTGATAGGCCGGTGCTGGTCCTGTGTGCTGCAGTTTGTGGTTGTGATGTCACTTGTGGCTCAGTGCCTGATAGGCCTGTGCTGGTCACGTGGGTGCAGTTTGTTGTTGTGATGCCTTGTGCCTGGTGAGGAAGTGTGCAGCTGAGACTTACTGAAAGACCTAGATCCTGAGCACTGCTTTAGCAGAATGTTATTTCAGTGAGTGTCTGAGTTGCTTTTCTGTCTTTTCTTTCCTGTCCTAGGTGGACTCTTCTTTTTCTGGAGCTTACAGAGGTAGTGATTTACATGTTTGCTTATGATCTGAGATGGCTTTGTAACCTTTAGTGTGTTGCTTTCCTTGAGGAAGGCAGCAAGCTTTACATCTAGGCCGGGGCAGTATGCTGTTGCCAGTAACACCAGCAACCTTGGGTGCTCAAAGGGGGTGTTACTGGAAGGCCTGTGAGAAAGAGGCTGAAGACGCAGTGGTGGGAGAAGTAGCTGTGTGAGCGGGCTGTTGGCTGGGCGAGGTGTGTGGGGTTGCTGAGATGCTGCAGTGGTGGCAGTAGCTGCCCCTCGAGAGACCTTCCCATGTTTCTGTTGGAGATGATCTGCGAGGTGTTTGGAGGGGAGAACTTTGGGAGCTGAAACGTAATGTTGGGAGTCAGGGCCCTGTGCAGAGCACTCGGTCTGCGAGAGACTTGCCCGTGGCTGCCCAACCCTGTTGTGCCTGTTCTTTCCTCAGCATTGAGCCACGTGTGGAGGACCCTGGCCAGACTCGAGCAGGGAAGAGAAAATCAGGAGTTACACCTTATTCAAGTAATTAATGGGCGTTCTTGTTCTTAGGTGTCAGGTGCCTTGGAAAACTCTGCTTCTTCTACTAACCCATTGTTGCTGAAATGGTGAGGCTTTTCCCCCATTCTTTTCTCTTGGTGACCAGCTGTGCAGCCAGGGGCCTGAGGAGGTGTCGTGGGGGCTAGCCCTAGGTAGGATATAATCTGTGCGGAGTGAATGTGATGGGATACACTATTTCTAGTGCCAGCAGGAGAGATGCCCACGTCAGCAGAGTGCCCAGGACTCCAGGCATTGTTTTCTGGCTCTGTGCCTCTCCCCATGGGCAGCAGCGAGAGCATTGCAGCCAAAAGTCTAAGATCTTTTGGTCGAGGAAGTCTAAATCAGCTGGAGCATTTATGCTAATATAGCTTCTGTCGGAAGCTGTAGAATACAACAAGCTCTCTCTGGAAAGAAAGAAAAAAAAGGGGGTTGGGGGGGAAACAACCCTCCTGGCTAGTTACTGGCTGAAGTGGCTTTGTAAGGTTTTTGTGAAAGGGAAAATGCATGTTGAAAGTGAATGAGAGCCTTCAGTGTGCCAGTGGCTGTTTTAGGCGTAGTCTGAACTCCCTTCTCCTAGGGGTGACCTTTGTAGTGTCCTGCTGTTTGCAGTAACGGTGGAAGATAAATTCCTTGTGCACCCTTAGGAGCCCTTTACTTAAATTAAGGTAGAGTTTAGAGAAGACTCTTAAATAATCCCTTTGTAACTCTTCGGTGTATGTGTATGGGGTTTTTTTTGTTTTCTTGTTTGTTTGTTTTATGATGGCAGAGCTTCCAAAGCAAGTAAGCAAATCACATCTTTTCTGGACAAGGCCCGTTCCACTGTTTTTATCAAGGTAGTTTCTTTTCTGGACCTTCTCTAGAAAATTGGAGCTATGTAACTTGTGAGGGTGTCCTGAACTGTGCCCTGCAGAGAGGTCAGGTTAAACTGGTTTGCTGACAAACAATTTTCTTCTGTAGCCTGCACTTTGTAAGAATGTCATGTGTACACATTTACTATTGCCCCAAAGAGTTTTTTTTTTAATCCTGTTTGTTATTTAAAGAATAGTTCACAAGTACTTCTTTTTACATGTCTGAGGTTATTATGCAGATATATGGGTTTTGTAATTATTTTTGAGTAGGTGCTGGAATTAGGGGCCTAATTTGGTCCAGTGTGGAGTCTCAACATTAAACCCCTAGCAGCTGCCTTGCTTCCGTGCTCATGAACTTTCACAGGACATTCGAAAGGCCTGTTTGTCAGAGTTCGGGCTTCCTGCTCAGCAGTGAGTGTTAGGAAGCTGTCTGCACTGTCCCCCATAAACTGGCAGCCCCGTACATCTAATTGTCCTTGAAAGTTGACGCGTGCTTTTTCTCTTAACAACACTTTGCCTTCCTTAAGCACACTTGGATGCCAACAGCCATATTGCAGCCAGTTGAACACACACCACGGTGTTCCGATTGCCCGATTCGTGCTGTCATCTGTTTCCCCTTGTGTTGTCAGCTCAGTTTGCTTTGAAGCTCACCACCTTCAAGACCTTCCAGGCTCCTGTCCTAGGTGCCTTGGTGTGGGCAATGCCTGCTGTGGTTGGCTCCTTCCTCGGAGATATTCAAGCCATCTGGACACAGTGCTGGGCAACATGTGCTAAGTGCCCCTTCCTGAGCAGGAGGGTCGGACTAGATGATCTCCAGAGGTCCCTTCCAACCTCAACCATTCTGTGATTCTGTGAACTCTAGGATAAAAAGCAAAGATAAATTCATATACTTCAGGAATGTCTTTTTTTTAAAAAAAAAAAAAAAAAAAAAAAACCCTTGTCCTGGGCCATGAATCAACATGTTAACAGAGAGACAAAGTAGGCCATGAACTAAATTTAAAAGTACAGGTTTTCTTCTTGTCTTAAAATATGCATCCATTTTCTCATCTCTCTTAGACTGACAGATATAGGCCTAAACCAGAATGCGCCTCTTGTGAAAACAGGTAAAACTAGATGGTTGGATTCCAGCAATGCTTCCTTGCTTTCTGCATCGTAGAACTGCATGCTCATCTTTTGTGTCCATGCAGAGCCTTGATAAAGTTACTGTGTAGGCACCAAGTGTGCATACGTCAGATTTTCTGCATGTTTGTGACTGACCCTTCTTGTTTCTTGTCATTAGGAAAACTTGGATACGTACTCCCGAGGAGAACTGATGAGGAAATCGCTGACACTCAAGATAGCCCTGCAGGTTAGTTCTGGCTTTCAATTTTCTTTACTGTATTCTGGCCAAAAGCCTCCTCTGAAACAGCTGAAATGAGTTGAACTACTGGATGTTTTTTTATCTATTCACATTTCTGTATAGCCTTAGCGCTTACAAGCCATAGTCAGGGACTCCAGGGCCCTGCCGGTAAGCTCCAGACAGAGAGTCAGCAAACCAAACCAGTCCTTTTCCCAAATGCTTATAACCGAGCACAAGAGAAAAGGCAAGAGATGGCTGTCAAGAGGTGGGAATACAAGGAAATGCACAGTGCTATTCTGAATGATGAGCACTGCTCTCACTGCAGCAGTAGCCTGACAGTTTTCATGGGTTTTGAGCAGCCCAGCAAGAATTTTCAGGAGGTAAGGAAGACTGCCAGGTGCATATGAAAACCTTCTCCCAAGCGTGAAGGTGGCAGGTGAGAAAACGTGCTTCTGCATTTTTGTATTGAAGGGTTAGTCAGCGAGAGGTGCTGTCAGGGCCGGCTCAGAATTCAGAGCTGTTTTCTGGGCACTCAGTGGGAAATAATGTAGGAAGGAGGGTAATTCATGAAAGGCCTTAGCAACTCTGTTTGCTGTGAGAGAAGACACTTGAAGGGTTTCAGGAGAATGCGCTTTGTGATGAAGGGAATAAGTTCAGAAGATGATCTTTAGAGCAACTTTCTGAATGGATCTGAGTGGGGCAAGGCTGTACTTCAGGACAGAAGAGGATGTTGCAGTAGTTGAGCTGATCATGCCTTGAGGAAGAGGTGTAATTATGCAATACCTTGTGAAGGCAGTACCTCGCCCATGTTCCGCAGCCTGTGCAAGACTTGAACAAGGGGAATAAAAACCTATAAAAAGGTTCAAGCAAAAACTTGTTTGCATCATAATTATCATCCTGTATGCATCGTAATTAATTGAAGCTCTCTCAGGAGCTCCCTTCTTGACTTGTCCTGCTGTTTTTGGTAACAGCTGTGAATACGAAGTTCAGGGGAAATCGGGGCAATAGATTCATAAATACAGTTACTTTGCAAGGCTTTACAGTTACTTTGCAAGGCTCTGGCCTATCATATGCCAAAGTCAAGCTGCATATAAGTACCATGTGCCTTTTTTTTTTTTTTTTAAACTTCCCAACAAAGATGGAATTTTGCTCTCCCAAGGAAGAACATGTAATGCAGTTTGAAATCAGATGCATGACAAATACATATAATGGGCTGGAAACGTCATAGATCTCACAGTACCTTCTGGGGGAGACTGCACTTGATTTTTGACTTAGTGTGACCTAATCTTGTTTTTGTTATTGCCTTTGAAATGCTTGCAGATGGAAACACGCAGTCTACAGCAGCAATTCCCCATCCTCCGCTGCTGCTGATGAGCAACATTCTGCCCAGGAATCTACTGAAGAGGAGGAGCAAGTGCCTGACTCTGAAGCATTCTCCTCCCTGCTCTTGTGGAGAGTCTGAATGGTGGCAATACTTAATGCGTTGGCATAATATGTAAGTTGTTGGCACTGGTGGCTCTTAACGGGGCTCTCTACCATTGGACTTTTAGAATTGATTCTTTAAGAGCAATTGGATTTCTTTGGAGAGGTTAGGCATAAACTCTAAATAGTTTAATGTAAAATTCTGCTGCCCCTGCGCTTTACAGTAGGCTATTCAAAAAGAACCCCCCCCAACAGAAAATATATAAATAGAGGCAAGGATGGGGTTTCTTTGCCTTCCTTTAACCTAGGACATGGGTTCTGTTGAATTTATCTTTAGGTAAACTGAGGCATCAATACATTTGTGTGCTTGAAAAACTTCTGCCAACGCTGGGCTTTTATAGTAGTAGTAAAAAGCCAGTTCTTAAGAATTTTTAAAATGCAGACTATATGTAGGTTCAAGGTAGAGGGAATCCCTTGCCATAGTTAAAGGCTTAGTGACTTGTGTGATCAAAGGAAAGTCTACTCCAAAAGTGTCCTTGTTTAAAAAGGTGCTTTGGGGTTTTGTCGTCTTTGAGTGTTTCCTGTACATGTGACCTTGATTAGTGTATAAGCAGGAGAGGGTTATCTGTTAGAAGTCAATTGTAATCTTTTGCTTGAAAGAGCAGGTGTTTCCCTTTGTGGGCACAATATCTGAAGATTTAAGAGTTAGCTGTATATATTCTCTATCATCAGCAAAACTCAGTTCACAGCATGATGAAATAGAACTTTAAATTCTTCTCTTTCAGTAAGGTTAAAAGTACTGCAAATAAGGAAACCAAAACCTTCAACTGTTTTGCTGCTTTCTTCATTGACATGCTCTTCTAAACAACAGTAGGTTAGCTTTGCTAGTTGGTATTTAAGTATTATCTGGAAATGCAGAATACCTTTTCTTCCTCCCACCTTTACCCTTTCTCCCCAGCTCTTGCCGACCAATTTTGGGAGACAAAATCCAATAAGTTGCAACTTTTTAAGAAGGAATGAAAGGCTTTGCTATCAAGTCCTGCTTGTCTATCTGGAGATAGATCAGATCCATGGACTAGTAGACTGAGTTTAGTGAACTGTTAAAGATATGAAGTGGAAATGGGAGGAGGCAGATGGACTGTGGGGAAGCAGCAAAAGTTTGTGGAGAAGCTGCAAGGCTTTAGATAGCAGGACAGCATGAGTGGTGATATTTGATGATGTCATTTGAAGGAAGTGCAAGAAAGGCTTCAGGTAGAACCTCAAAGATGTCTGAGGTAGTGCTACTTGGGCTGAAGGGCTTTGAACTCTTTGAGGAGGCCTACGTTAATTGTTATATCCTAAATCCATTTTCTTCTCATCCTCTTTGGAAAGATAAGGTGGAACCTTTGCACCTTGGCTCCTGGACATCAGAGAGTGACATGGCTTCCCCCCAGCCTGAGGAAATGGAGGACTGTTTCCAGGGCCAGCACTGACCCCTGACCTGGGGGCTTAGCCCTGAACTACTGGAGCCTTCTGTGAGAAAAGGGACCTGCTTTGCTGCCAGAAACTCTTGACGTGCTGGAATTTCAGTATTCCATTTTAGAAGGAATTTACCAACAGTCTCCAAGTTAAGCACTTTCAAAGCCTTTGATGGTAAACACATCCAGTTAGGGTTTGTGTTTCCATGTTCAGGAAGACATCATCAGCTGGAGAGTAACCTGTTTCATCTTTTAAACACCTTCCTTTAAGTCCTGCTCTCAGAAGCCTGGAAAGTGAAGGCTGTACTCCTCCTGAAGTCTGCTGATGGAAATCGAGGTAGTTGTTGTCTTCCTAAAGTCGCTGAAACACAAGATGGGATTGAGCTTCGTAATTTTTCAAGCTTTGCCCTTTATGAAGCAAGAGCTGACACTGTAGTTAAGGCGTTGAAGTGCTCAACTGATTTCTCTGCTGAACAATGTAACAACTCTACTTTGCAGTGGCAGACTGTGGGAAGGTATGCTTTTAGTGAACGCATCTTGATTGCCTTTTACATTGCACTCATTGCATACACTGGGCGCAGGATATAAACAGCCATCTCAAAGTCAGCACAGTGATTCCCCTAGGCAAACTTCCAGATCTGTCAAGTAAGCCTGTGTGTGTGAGAACGTGGGGAAGGCTGGGTCCAAGTGAATCTTGACTCTGAAAACACTTCAGAAAAAAGTTTTCAGTATTGTTTTCTGGCTAAGCAAATGTTAATAGGTTCAGGTAGGGTGCCCTCGTGATAACATTATCCGGTTGCTTGGGAAAGCACAGCATTCAGGTGCTTCATCTTCACTTAAGTGCCCTTGAAACTGGAAAAGGAAACTCAAAACAATACCTATCCATCCATCTGAATTGGCAAGCAACAAAACTTGTGCATATGCTGGACTGTTGTGTAGTAATGTTGTAAATGGAGCTTCCCAGGAGACTCCAAAAGCCTCCCACCTTACGTGGACACGTGGAACATAAATGAGAGTTGGTGTTGTCCTCTGGCCTGCCTGTGTGCTGGTGAAAAGGAAGTTTGTATGAGAATACTGAGCCATGTAGAATAGGCTGCTATGTAACTAATAACTCTGTATCTATGCAAACTAACACATGTAAACAGGATGTAAAATGTAAACTGATGAAAACTGTATCAACCAGATAGATAGTACATGGAGACAAAGTGTCAGAACACACCTACCAAGAGAAACCGATGACTTAATAATAGGGTATAATTTCTGCTCCGCTTAAATTACAGACCTAGCTACACAGACAGAAATAGACCTTAACCTCTGCCTGACCTCAGAGCTACTGAGATGCAAGTCACTCCTAAGGAGCCTTGCAGCTCAGTTTGTGTGGGGCGTGCTTGAGAAAAGAAGCTGAGCCCTTCAGCAAGGTGGATGAGCCTGGGTGCGCTGCTGCACCCCCGGGACTGCTGAGTTTTCAGCTCAGGATGGGCTTGTGCCCAAGTCAGTCTGGAGCACAAGGCAGGAAAGGTGAGGGCAGGCACTGTCCTGTTTGCCTGGTCATGAATCATAATCTCAAAGGTCATTTTGGAAGAGGTGACCAGCCTTCAAGCTGTCTGAAGAGCTCCCCAGCTCACAGCCTGCTGCCTCATTTCCAGAGGCTCCTTCAGACCAGGTTTCTTGCTCAGGAACATCACAAGCCATTGCCTGTACGTGGTGCCTCAAGCACATTAGCACATGCTATTGGTACATGGGGGCACTGACTAGACATTATTGGTAGATGACCAGAGAGGCAACCGTCAGATAACCCAAATGGAGATCTTCCTCTTGTGTGACAGATGAGCCCTCAACCATGTAACATGTCTGCCCATACTGTCACAGCTCTCAAATGTTTCTAGTAAAGGTCCAGCTGCTGCAATACAGTGAATCTTCTGTAAATTCTCTCCCTGCCACCCTGGAGCATGGTTTCTGAAATACTCATGCATAGCTGGTGCCGCTTGCTGGACCAATACGCTCACTGCCAGCCTTTCATTAACATTTTCCACAGACATCCCTCCATAGCATAAGAGCAGACTTTGCCACAAGCAAACTATGCCAAAAATCGAGCATTCCTCAGACTTTTGCTAACGCTAGTACCTTTTCTGAGATAGATAACCCCCATTTGCCCTGCAGTTCTTAGAGCTAAAACCAGATTTTGGCATGCCATTTCACATGCTGCCCAATCATTTGTATTATTATAATCCCAATTCGGATCTCCTCGTGGGCAAGATTGTCGGTTATCATCTCAGTCTGGCAATTCCCTATCCTTCTTTCAATATCCATTCTCTATCCCCTGGCTGAAATATCTGTTGTAACAATACTTGAACATCCCCCTAACAAATGGGATGTCCCTCTACTCTTGTACAAAAGAGTGGAGCTGCCTTTTCCGGGTCCTCCCACACCCAGGGCATTTGCTGTGCCCATTGAAGTAGATCTCCGGGAGCCCACGGCCAATAAACCTAGGCATGCAAGACCAGTGCCAGTGCTCACCAGATGGGAACCTCGCTGTGTCCTATCTGGGTTGCCAAACAAAATAATCTGTTCCATTTTGTTTGCTCTCGGGTACTGGTGATGAGAAAAAGGAGTCGTATTTCTAAGTTTTTAAGTATTATTGCTGGGAATAAGGTCCTTCTTATGCTCTCAGCCAGGTACTGAGAATCTGCATCGAAACCATGTGCTTCCTGCTGCCCTATAAGGTACAGGGGCATAATGACCTCACAACGACAAAGAGGAGCCGTGTGCCTAACGTGGCAGTATGTGGTGCTGAGGTGGAAGTAACCTGACAAGTAAAAACAGCACCCACATGACCAGCACTGGCCTATCAGGCACTGAGCCACAAGTGACATCACAACCACAAACTGCACCCACAGGACCAGCACTGGCCTATCAGGCACTGAGCCACAAGTGACCTCACAACCACAAACTGCAGCCACAGGACCAGCACTGGCCTATCAGGCACTGAGCCTGACGGGTGAGTGAAGAGTTAACAGGACTGAAGTTTGGCAATTGATATGCACAAGAACTGATGTGCGCAAAGCTGTTGAACAGAGGAGTTAACAGGACTAAAGTCGTCTACCAACCAATATGCGCAAGGATTGATATGCACAAGAGTGCGGGATGGAAGAATTAACAAGTCTGAAGAAGTCTGCCACCTGGAATCTGCATGGACCCCCAGGGAGGGAAGAAACAATACGGAGGTATTGTGGTCTCACCTTGCTAGCAGGGTCCTTCCAAGCAGACAAACAAACAGTCCTGTGACTGTGAAACTCACAAAAATCAGCAAAAGCAGTGTCTGCCCAGAGCCCCAGCCGTATAAAAAGAGACTTGGAAGCTAGAGAGTTTGAGCAGGGACGGGAACGTGACCTGATCATCTTCTCTGGCTGGACTGTGAGTATTCCCCTCCCCCCCTTTTCCTGGGACACTGGGTTAAGGTAACTCCTCGAGGTTGAGAGCCCTCTCACTAAGAGAGTGAACAAGAAAGCTTTCAAGTAGGGATAAGCAGTGCTTCCAATTAATAGCGCAGTAATCAACAGTTTTGGGTTATCCTTTCTAAATGAGTAATCGCATTATTTTAATGGATGTTACTAATCCAAGAATTTGCGTGAGGAAATAAACATAATTTTTTATTACGTTACTGTCTCAGTTGTTACTATCGAACCTTCATAGTGTGACAGTCTTATCAATTATTACAATCTAATTATACCTTAAGTCAAGATTTATTGCCTACCCGCATCGGAATGAATCTTACATTGGTGAAGAAACTACTACAACATGATGACCTGTGTCAACTGTTAAAACGCATCCAAAACAATGGACAAAAAACTCTAATCACTGTTCTTCATGATACAGAAGAGATACACCACATCTTGGAAAGAGTGAAGAAGGATGGAGAATATCATTGGTGAGAGACTCTTCTGGGATGGTCACCAACCACAACAGGGTTCTATAATTACATGTTGCACCCAGTAGTAGTTGTGTTAAGTTTAAGCGTGCTATGCCTATTGCTTACAATCATATTATAAGCACAATTACAATCACATAAGATTATGGAGAGTGATAGTACGCCTCAAAAGACTTGGAGAATGCTGCTTAACATATTAGCAGGGCTGCTTAATAAAAACAAAGGGAAGACTGTTAAAGAATATTGGACTGAAGCTGTCTAGAGTTGATTGCTTAGCATAACTTGCTTAGCATTAGTAGCTAAATTTGCTGAAGCCTTAGGCTGCAAGCTGTGAACTCTCTCCTGGATATTACCTAGGTATGTGAAAGAGGGCCCCAGCGCTGGTTCAAGCTGGAAAGATAAAGAAGTTACAACCAAGAGCAGAAGCTGCAACCTTGAAAATAGGATAAGAAGCAGCCTGCTAGAGACAATGAAGGAGCGCAATGAAGAAGGGGAAGACCCCAGATCTAACTATTACTATTGGTCCAAACTATTGCATAAGGGGTGGGGAACTTAGATTGTAAGGGTATAATAGCCCAGGAATTTCTTTGTTTAGGGTCCCTCTCTGGAGGCACCCAGCTCGAGCTGTAATTATTGCACGCGTGTAATTAAAATTTATTTTGTTCTGGTCTGACTTCAAACTTCTGCGGGAACCTAGGGTCGGACTCTGTTATGGTGGCCGGTGAGCTTAATTTTCAATAACAGGTATACTGATCCAAAGTTAATGTAGGTCTGTACTACTTTTAGAATGACAGTGTATGAAGCAAAAAACCATGCGTTTTTGTTTGATGGTAACTTCTTTATACAACTAAAACTGGAAAGCATAAAACCAAGGACTCAGAAGCACCATCTTCTGCAGTTGAAATATAGGCTATCTGAGAAAGAAAACCCATGGAAGCTAATATCAAAGGTAATTCACAGGTGCTGGGAAATACAAAGAAAAGTGAAATAAATTTAAATGTTTACAGAATGCTTTGTCTTTTCTTTTTTTTTCTTTTTCTTTCTTTTTTTTTTAATATATATATTCTCCATGATTTCCCTCCCTTATTTGATTTGGGCTTTCCTGTCCCATGTTTAACCAAAGACATAAGATAGCCCAGATCTCTTGTGAAATACATATAAATATGCAGCTTAGAATATTTGGATTATAAGAGGTCATCTTTCAGAAAGGGTTCACTGGAGGAGTTTCTTCAAGATAACACTTCTGAGACCTTTCAATCTCAAGTTTTCTTAGAGTAAAGGCATAGTAGTTGCCTCTATCTCCTGTTAATAAAGTCTTATTGGGGGGGTACTACCAATAAATGTAATTGGTGCAGACACTCTTTTCTTCTAATATGGCAGTATCCTAGAAACTTTTTGCTCTTAATTAACCATCCAAGTAACCCCCCCCAATCCACTGAAATAAGGGGGAAGGAGGGAGGGCGGGGTCCTGAGCTCTCCCTGCCAAAAGGCTCACTGCCTTGCAGATCTCTGCTGCAACCTGCACACTGCACACTGCCCCAGGTCCTGAAACAAGACATCTAGGGGCTGATAGCCAAGAAGAGGCCTCAGAGAGCAGTTTTGACATGGTGGGACTTTTTTCTCTGGCATACTGAACAAGGAAATGGTCTTGCCGTGACGGAGCACTCAGAGGTACTCTTTCAAGCAGCAGTGCCACAGTCATTACCTTTCAAAATGGGCAAATAAGGAAAACTTCCAAAGACAAAGTATTTCTTCAGAAAAGAATTGGCCTCTTACAACAAGTTTTCCCAGATGCACATACAACAGTGAGTGATGTTTCAAGGGCTCAGAGCTTATTTTTTGTGCTGAAAACTAAGAAAATTACACCATTGCTTTTGGACCCTGAAAATTGTTGCCCGATGCTCAAGCACATTCCTGCAAGTTGGCAGGAAATACTTGAAAGGTCATAGTTGAGAATCAGCTTGCAAAGTTGAGGTGGCTTTATGCAAATAACTCTGCAACCCCCCCTAAGTGTTATGTTCCTCACCTTTCCACATGCTCCTCTCTTCTCTAAGGGAGTCATTTCTAACCTGACAGTTCAGGTGTCTATCTCAGCTGAGCACATTTTGCAAGGTGTCACTAGGTTGCTGGAGGCCTGCAGGTTCTGCAATTCTTGCCAGGATCTCCTGCCAGGATGCTAATTAAACCCCTGCTTTCAGCTGATCACATACAACTAACCTTGCCATCATCATCCAAGCCATGTGCCTGCTGCTGGTCTATCAGCTGCTAAGGCAGGAGTGACTTCACATGCCCATGCCCCAGCCATAAGCCTGCTGCTAGCCTATCAGAGGCTGAGTCAGAAGTGACCTCCCAAACAAGAACACAAACCTTGTCCACCAGAGAAGCTGAAAGGCCATCAGCAGCCACGTGGGCTTGGTAGATGATGGTAAGGTCACCTCTATCTGAGCAGCTGATGTGCCAGCACTTGACTAATGCTTGGGGCAATTGTTTGTGAGGTCACTTCTGCCTGAGGACCTGATAGGCCGCCAAGCAGCACAGGGCTGGGATGTTGATTGTGAGGTCATTCAGAACTGAGTAGCTGATGGGTCAGAAACAGTTATGTGGCTTGGATAGTGACTGTGAGATCACCTCTGTCTCAGCCTCTGATAGGTCAGCAGCAGGCACATGGCTCAGATGATGATTGTGAGGTCATTGCTGCATGAATACCTGACTGGATGGAAGCCAAAAACATGCTGAGGTCATTTCCCTAAGGGAAGATGAAAGACCAGCAGCAGGCCCATTGGCTTGGTAGGTGACTATGAGGTCAGTTGTGTCTGATCAGCTGGTAGGCCACCAGGAAGCTGATGGCTGGGGACATTGTTATGAGATTAGTTGTTTCTCAGAAGCTCATAGGAGAGTAGGAGGCCCATGATCATAAAGATGAAAGTGAGGTCGCTTCTGCCTCTACAGGTGATGGACCAGGAGCAGGCACATGGGTGGGAAAGTGGCTGCGAGGTGACTTCTATGGGTGAAGCTGATAGGCCAGCACTTGACTCCTGTCTGGGGTAAGAGGTTGCGAGGTCCTGCCTGCCTGAGAACCTGCTAGGCCACCAACAGGCATAGGGCTAGGATGTGGGTTTAGTGGTCACTCCTGTCTCTGGTGGGTGCGACTTGGTCTGTGCAGAGAGTGAGGAGTGGCATGGACAGCCCTGGGCTGCGAGTGGTTTTGGGCCACTGGGCTCTGTGCGAGACACAGAAATATATTTTTTAATGGTGCAGGCCTGATAATACCAGAGATATTTAGAAAATGTCAATAAAAAATGAAACAAGAAAGAAATTAAGAAATGATCTAAAACGAAGAAATGTTTTGTTACACTTCCCAGCTTTTAAATTTTTTTGTGTTCTTGTTGTCTGTCTTTGCTTTATTGTCTTTTTTTTTTTTTTTTAATAGACTGGTCTTTTTTTTTATTATTTTTTTGAAAAGGAAAGTGATTTCCAGAATTGGGGTGGGATGCAGTCACAGGGTCACTGGTGGCTGGTGCCATTGTAGGTGCCCTGGTCCACTCTACCCACCCTCTATCTGCAGCTTCAAGGGGCTCCGGTCTTCCGCAGGTCCCCTGTGAGAGCTGCCAGGCCTAGGGAGGTACCTCAGACATACCAGGGCCTCTCCATGTGCCACTGGGTGCTTGTGGTTAGAACAGAGCTCTGCCTGAAAAGGTGGAGAAGAGTTTTCAACATTTAAAAAATATGAGCACACTTTCTTCAGCTAAAATGAATGACTAATTTTAATGTCCATTTTTCCCATGATAAAATAGTGGAAATGTTCAGGCAGGGTATGAATCTCAGGAGAATATTGATCTGCCCCTCAATTTGTTACCACTGCTCTGTCTATTATGCTGTGGATGTAATCTCAGCAATTCCTCACATATTTTCACATGTCCTGATTAAATTGATCATTTCTAAAGGCATCTTTGCATCAGACGAACTAGACGTATCTTACTCTTTATCCATCAGGTACCTCTCAACTCTCCAGCTGCTGCTCTGAGCTTCAGGGCGTCTGAAGCCTGCCTCATTGTTCAGGAGTCTAATTATCTCTTTAGCCGACTCCTTAGTTCTGTTTCTATCTATCCTTTCCTATCTATCTGTCAAAATCATTTCAAGGAGGGTTATTCCTTGTGGAAAGTGGACCACACTGGAGGCAGCTTGCACTTAACATACAGCTGAGGAGTGTCTTTTACCTTTTATTAAACTGTATCCTATTTTATTTTTGCTTGTTGGCAGTTGAGAAAAATCCTCCTGTGTCTGCAGCTAGTTGTCTAAGGAAAGCAGGCGGGAATTGGTGCGTAGGAGCTGTAACATTCAGCTACAGACTCGAGTGGAAAAAAGTTAGATTTTAACAAGAGTCGTATAAGTCCCCAGTGGCTGATGAGAGAAATGGCAGGGTTGGGGAGGTGAGGAGGAAAGTTGTCCATAAAGGTCTCATATGGAAAATACTGCTTTTCCTACATGTCTGGACTTCATTAGGAGACCCTCTGGGTCAGTATGACTTGGAGAATGTGGCTATCACTTATTCTGTAAGCTGAAAAATGAAGGAAGCTTAAAAAGGAGAAATCCTTTCTTTTTCAGGTGCTCATGGAAATCTTGCTCTTGTAAATACACTCCTGAATCCTCTCCAATTAGGCACACAAGAATTGAAGAACTGAAGAAAATTAGGGGGGGTGAGATTGGTTGTTAGGGCTTTTGGCATTTTAATAGCCTCTCGAGTGTATTTGGTGCTGAGTCCATGAACCTCAAATACTGAGAGGAGATTGAACAAGCCTCTCAAGAAGTTGAAGTCAGAAGCAAATGCTAAAGTTTCTTGGAGTATTAATGGGTCCCACTGAGGGTCGTTACTCACAAAGCCTCCCCAGGGGCTGATGAGAGCAGAAAGCTGGAGGCCCTGATTGCAAGTAGGCAAAGGGAACGTGCAGGAGGCTGTGATGCCAAGTAAACCTGGATGAGTTTTGTCAAGCAGAATGGCCAGGCACTGACACCCAGCCCCTGGGTAGGGTGATCTTTTCCCTCACACTTTGCTCAGGGCTCTTCTTCGGGGCAGTTTGAATGTGGGGGTGTGCACTCCCACCCCAGGATCTCCCTACCTCTTCTCATGTCTCTCTGTCCTCGCTTGCTTTTCCTTGAGACACAAAGCCCGTAGCTGATCACAGACTCCCTCTGGGTGACCTGTAGCACCACAGTTCTACCCTTCAAGTGACATTTCCTTTTCCTGAAGTCACATCTGAACCCCACAAGCTGCAGTTTGTGGCTGTTTCCGCTTCTCATGCTGTTTCCCACTTTCCATCATCTCTGAAACTGCCTTTCAAGCACTCACAGGCTACTACTCTGCTGCCCTTCACCTCCACTTCATTAGGCTAAAGAAGCCCAGGTACCCCAACCTCTCCTCATGGATGCGGTTATTCCTCCCTACTCACAGGACTTGACACTTCTCTTGTAAATCTCCATGAGGTGTCTGTTGGCTGAATCACCCAAGTTTCTCAAGGTCCTTCTAGACTGAAGTTCCTCTGTGTAAAACAAAATAAGACAAAACAAAAAAACAACACAAAACAGTACCAATGGGGAAAGGGTAAGCAGAGGTGGGCTGATTGTATTGGAGGGGATCAGCATGGTAAAAGAGACAAACTGAAAAGAGGGAAAAGAAATAAAAAGTGGAAATGAAAAGTGAAGCGAAGGATTGATCAGGGCTGTTTTGGAGATTTCTGCCAGGAAGCCCTTCATCTGAACCATTCTGACTGGAGGAAGACAAGAAAGCTGACCCCACTGTTATGGGGAACCTGTGTGTTTTCTGTGACATTGACAAGTGAAGACCCAGAGGGAAAAGAGTCACGGACTCCTTCAGCATGAAAGGGACCTCAGGAGCTCTCTAGCCCAATCTCCTTGCTTGCAGCAGGATCAGCTCTGGGGTCAGACCAGGTTGCTCGGGGCTTGATCCAGTCTGGTCTTGGAAATCTCCGAGGGAGGAGACTGCACAGCCTATTTGGACAGCCAGTTCCAATGCTTGACCATCTTCTTAGCAGAAAAGCTTTTCCTTATTTCCTGCATAAACATCCTCCCATCATGCACTGTGGTGTAGAGCCTGGCTCCATCTTCTTGGTGACCTTCTTGTAGCCATTCGAAGGCTGCCATGAGATCCGTCCAAAGCCATCTCTTCTCTGGATTGAGCAAGCCCTGTATCTTCACAGAGCAAGTGTTCCAGCTCCCCGATTATTCATGTGCTCAGAAATGTGGTGCAAGAGGATTCACTTCACGACACACTCCTCACCAAAGTGAGGCTGAACTGCCTGCAGCTCCCCAGGTTGACCTGTTGGTCTTTTTTTGAAGATGGACGTAACATTTGCCTTTCTCCAGTCATTGGGACCTCGCCCCATCTCCACAACCTTTTAAAGATGATAGCGAGTGGCCTTGCTGTGACAGCAGCCAGCTCTCACAGCATCCTCATATGCAGCCCATCCAACCCCCTTGACTTGTATGGTTTGAGTTCTCACAAGTAATCCCTCATTAACCCTCATCCATTGTTGGTTGTTTTTCTGCTCTGGAATTGTGATGCGAAAGCACAACAGCCTGGGAGACCTTGTTTGTGAAAACTGAAGCTAACAAGGTGCTGCGTTCCTCAGACCTATCTGCATCTGCTGTTACTAGATTCCCTGCCCCATTCAGCAGTGAGCCCAACCTTTCCTTTTTCTTCTTTGATTGTTACTGAAGCAGTAGCAGCTCATTTTCATGCCCTTCACATCCCCTGCAAGGGTAAGTCCTAGGAGAGCTTTTGGTTCCCTAACACCATGCCTGTGTTGCTGGACAATATTTCTAAATCCCTCCTTTGCAGCCTCTCCTTCCTTCCCATTCCCATTCACTGCCTTATTGCCCTGGAGTTCAGGCGCGAGTTCCCTGTTTAGCCAAGCTGGTCCCCTGACATGTCTGCTAGCTTTACTGAATATTGGGGTGGACCATTCTTGCATTTGGCGGGTGCTGTCCTTAAAGGCCTGCTGGCTTTCCTGCGCTCTTCAAAGCTGCCTCCCATGGGATTCCCCACCAGTCCCCTGAAGAGGCCAAAGTCTGCTCCTCTGAAGTCCACGGTCTGCACTCTGCTACTGTCCTTCCTCATGCCCTTCAGGATCTGGGACTTCACGTTTTCACGGTCACTGTAGGCAAGGCTGACACTGACTATCCCATCCCTGATCAGTTCCTCTTTATTTGCAATTTCCACATCCAGGAAAGCATCACCATTATTGACCAGTCTTAGCTGTGCTAAGAAGTTGTTCCTGACACCCTGCAGAAACCACTGGTCTCCTTGCATGCTGTTGTTTTCCCTTCCAGTGAATGTTAGGGCCATTAAGGTCTCCCCATAAGGACCAGGGCCTGTGATCCACAGACTTCCTCAGGTTGCTTAAAGGAGATTGCATCCACCTCCTCATCCTGATCATGTGGTCTGTAACTCCAGTCACAATGTCGCCCTTCCTCTCATGCTCACCCACAAGGTCTCATTCAGCCCCTTTTTCATCCCAGAGAAGAGCTCCATGCATCTGAGCTGCCCCTTTGCACAAAGGGCATCCTCCCTCCTCATCTCCCTTGATGGTCTCTCCCGAAGAGCTTGTACCCTGCCAACACAGCCCTCTAGCTCTGTGAGTTGTCCCACCACATCTCAGTTATTCCAACCATGTGGCAGTCCTGTGACAGCTTGTGTATCTCCATCTGCTCCTGTCCGTGCCCCACGCTGCATGCATTTGTACATATTTGGGCTGCAGAACCTCAGCTGTGGCACAGAGCGCAGACTGATCATGGTGAACCATGTTGCCAAGAGCCAAGGACATTGTACATGCAACGGCCCCACTGCAGAATAGAGACGTGCTGGCATAGATAGCAGGTGGCAATGTAATGGTGAAAGGAGGTTCCCACTGAGAGAGCAAAACCTGCAGTGTCCAAGGCCAGGGAGAAACAGAGCTGGGCTGTGCAGAAAAGGCAGGAGAGGGCTTTGCTGCCTGAACTGACTTCGTATCACTTTGGGGCCTGTGACAGAGGTGAAATAATCTCCAGGAAGGACGAGGTGTCACTGAAGAAGTCCCTGGGCCTGGAAAGCCTGTGATCCAGCCATCCTCTGGAGATCATTATCACAGTCCCTTTCCATATCATCTGGGAGTGAGAAAAAGTTTAGGAGGAAGAGAGTTGGAAGGGTTTGAGAGTGCAGGGACATAAGTGGAGACCTTGGTGTGATGTGTCTCCCAGTTATGCAGCTGCTTGGATGTAGACATGATGGACTTTGCCTAAAGGCAGTGGTGGGATGCAGTTGTTTGGGCTCGGATAGGAAACTTGAGAGGTCCTGAGCTGTTTGCCCAGCAACCGCTGTAAAAGGGCATGGTTTTCCTGTAGGTTCCATGCTGTATTTGCTGGAGATGTGTGCTTGTGCTGGACACCCCAGGCATCTGACACGGTCCTGCCGGTCTATTCTTATGTCATTAATTCAAGGCTCTGCACTGAATTAAATTAACTGTTTGCAATGTAGAGATGTGCATGAGTCTCAGCTTCCTAGTGAGTGGAGCTCTAGGAGCAGTAGTAGGCATCAAGTGTCATTTCAGATGGCCAAGAAAATTCCCCACCTGGCCCCCACCTCATGCTCTAGAAGGATGCAGGTCTCCTAGTTGCTCCATCACAGCAAGCAGACACTGGCATATGCCTTTCACCACCTCTGTCTCTTCAAATGTCACCAGATGTTTGTGTGTGAGCAACTGACTCCCATCCTCCATCTCCATTGATTATACTGGAAGCTTAGACAAGGAGCTTGTGTGCCCACATCTCTGTTGTGCACACTTCAGCTTTGGCAAGGGGAATCCCACCTCCTGTGTGTTTGTGGAGTTCACGGGAGGGATCTGAATCCCACTCCACTCCAGGGGTTTCTAACCTGGCATAAGATGTCCAGACTGACTCATCTGAATCAGTACCTGAACCATGGGTGAATGAGCTCCTTTCTTGTCCCTGTCTAGGTGTCCTGCTTAGTAAAGAGATGGGAATAGGGGCTTCCAGAGTGGGATGTTTCCATCTCTCATAGATAACCATCCTCTGATGAGACAAATTGCAATTGCTGGAATCAATCTCTCTTCTGTCTTTAGAGAGACACCACAGATGATTATTTTAGTCTACCTCAGTGAACATTTCCCAAGAGAGAGTACAAAGGAAAAATAAAGTCACACCTTCAGCTGCGCCACTCTTCCAGAGTGGAGCTAGGCACCTGGGATGGAGGGGGCTCGTGGCAACCTGGCAGCACTGCGCAGAGACAGCTCTGTCCAGGAGCAGCTCCTCTGCAAAGAGCAGCAGGGCTCTGGGCACTGCCTGCTCTTGCTGACATGAGTTGAGACAAGACAGAGAGAAGTGAAAGGCAGTGTGGAGTGGGAGGACAGAGGAGAGCTTATTGTAGAAGAAATCTTCACAGCCTTTGACACGGTAAGTCTCTGACTGCAGGGCAATGCTACTGAGGTTTCTGGACAGGTGCTCTAACCCTAGTCCATGACTGACAGGATTTTTAAGGCTCACTCTCCCGGCTTCTCCAGTGCGGAGGAGGATGAGAGGCTTCCGAGCTGTGATTCCCTGCCACACTGTCAGAGGGACAGGTCATGCTGCTACCTTCTCCCAGGGACGCTGCAGGGGTGTGAAGCCAGGGAGTGCACCCAGGTCTGCCCAGGGCTGTAGTTCAGAGCAGTGTCCCTGTGCCCCAGCATACTGTGTGCCCAGGGCAGCGACCCTGCCACCTGCAAGGGTCAGCACTCAGCCTGCCCGGGGAATTCCTCACAGTGCAGTGGGGAGAAGCTCTGGGTAGGAGGATCGACCCCCAGCAGGGCAGGTTCATTTTCCCATTGAGAGGGTGCTGCATGGGTGAGGGCTGCTCACAGCTCTAGCTCATGCACAGGGCATATTTGAGGGGTCTTTTCAAGAGCAAGGTGAAAAAACGGCTGTTTGAAAGGGAAGGAGCTTTCCTTCTGGCATCTGCACTTTCAGTTTCCTTATTTTGGCAGGGAGAAAAAAGGAAAGAGTTTTCTGGTTTGGCAAGGGACTGGGACTCCTCAACCTTCACGCTCAGAGATCAGTAGGTTTGTGAGAAGCCTCAGCAAACCCCTTCATCCCCACCTCAGCCTACAGGCAGCACCAGCATCCCCTTTATGGCCTCATCGGGGTTTATCTGACTTGCTCCTTAGGACCTGCGAGCACAGAGATGCCCCTGCCCAGTGCCCTGAGCCAGGAAGTTTCTATAGGGCAGAGCTGAGCACACAGAGGATGGGATGGGATCTGTGAGCACTGATTGGGAATAGTTGTTGGGACAGAGAAACAGCTCCTCGCAGGGACACCTACAGGCAGCAGAGATGGGCAGGGAAGGAGATGAACAAACAGAATCATCATGGGAGGATGGATTTGGACAAGTCATGGGCAGTCTCTCAGATACAGACACCCTCTTCCTCTGAGCAAGCCCCCCACGTGTCCTCTCCCACCCAGCAGAGCCTCTGCCCTGACAGCCATGGAGTCCGGGGCATGAGCCACCTCCTCTGCAGCCAGACCTCCAGCAGAGGAGAGGGGCATCTCACCTGCCACGGGCCCATTTCATGCTGCCCAACAAAGGGGCTGACAGTGACTGCCCTGCGATGTTGCTGTCTGCAAGGCAGCTTGCCTAGCTGGGTAGGGTGAAGACCCTCCTGAGTGCCTCTCTGCCTGTCTCCTTGCCTCCCTTGGCAGCCAGATCATGGTCTCCTTATTTCCCCTCCTGTCCATGCTGCTTCTGCACTTCTCTCAGGCTCCCTGGGGTTGGGGGGGGGAGGGGAGCGTTCAGCTGCAGTTCTGACACTGACCCTGTGAGTTGTGCAACAGAGGGATATGCATGGGAGGGAGGTTACCCCAATCCCCTTCTGACCTATAGGGCTCCAGGAAATGTAGTCCATGGGGTTGGAAAAAGAGCAGACCCTCCTTAAGGGAGACCAACTTTAGGACATTCGATCCTTTCCCTGTGGCATCCTGCCAGGCTGCAAGCTGCCCTCCAGAAGGGCACAGCTGTCTCATATAGCATCTCTGTGCTATCTGAGAGACCCATGAAGAAGCTGCAGAGATGTGAAGAGTATGGAAATGGTGGTGGGCAGCTGTATAGGGGCAGCTGAAAAGAGCCCTGTGTGTGCTTGGCTAGAAGGGGAGTGTGGAGACCTCCCTCTGGTGAGCTGAGAAAGGGAGAGAAGTTTGGAGATCTGCACTTTGAAACCGGACTCCTCTGCTCTCAGCAGCGGCTCATTTCTTTTTAGGGCAACATATGAGTGTGATCATCCTCCAGCTCAAAGAGGTGGGAACACAGGACAGCTGGGATCAAGGCTAATAGACAGACTAGCCGTCCTCACTCTGCACCAAGTGACAGTGAATTCTTTCATCACAGGACTCACAGCAGAAATGCCACGGATTGCTACCTTTGAGGAACGCTCCCCAGGGGTGACAAGGACATCTGAAAGAAAATAAACAATGTTGAAAAATCCCTAAAACTCTGTTCCTCAACCCTCATTTATTAGAACTGGTGGTGAAGATGCTGACAAGCCTTTCCACATGACAACTGGATTTCACCTGGCAGAAATTGTGAATGTCAGAGCTACTCCCTCCCATTCCCTCCTTCCCACCACTGTACAGCAGGACTGACTCCTCTGCAGCTCAAGGGCAGAGGCCCCTGCTCATCACAGCACACTCAGCCAGAGCAAAGTGGAGCACACAGATCCTCTCAGCAAAGAGAACCTCAGAGCTCACTAGTCTGAGCTCCCTCAGATGCCTTCAGGGCAATGAGGAGAGTATCCCTTTGCAGTGGCTCCTTTGCACTGACACCAAGGGATCTCAGGGGACAGAGTCAGGCTCAGACAAATAAAGATGGGTGAGACCATGGCTCCCATGTCCATTAGGAGAGCTCAGCTTCCCTGGCTGTTGTCAAGGTGTAATCTCACACCTCTCTCCTATGAGGGTGGCAGCCAGTTGTCACCTTGGGCTGGTCCCTTCCCTCTCCAGTGCTCCAACGCTACAAGTGGAGGGGAAGTAGAGGGGAGGGGAGTCAGGCAGCAGCTTGTGGGGACAGACCCTGTGTTCCTCAGGACCATCCCCCACTGCCACAGCAGGCATTTCCTCACTGTGGCCTTTGGGTGGTGGCTGCAGCTTTCCTGGAGACATGTCCACCAACAGCAGCAGGACTTTCTCTTTTTAGAGTTGTTCTCTTCATTTCCATGCTGTCCTTCTGCACTCTATTCTGGGAATAGGGCCCAGTAGTTCTCATAACCTGATAGTGGTAGGGTTGTGTTTCCATGTGCATATGTCCTGTAAGTTCAGGCAGGACAAGGCAATGGGCACCCTCATGCCAGACTTGGCCTCCAGAATGACATTTTTATAATAAAAAGGGATCTCCTCTGTGATGTGCCTGAAGTCTGGCCTTTCTTCAGAAGCTGGAGTCAAAAATACGCCCAAGGGATTGCACCATAAAAGGGCCTGCTGCTCTGCCTGTGCACTCCCTGGGCTCCAGGGGATGAGCTGAGTCCCAGTGTGATCTTTCAGGGACCAAGGGCTGGATTCAGGGTTCATTTCTCGGTGACCACTGCCAGTGGAGATGCTGAATGGTCTCTGAATTGCATGCCCGGGGCTGTCACACAGGTAACAGTGCTGATGACAGATGCCCATCCTTCTGGAAGTGAACCTGAGCCCCCAGGAGAACTCAGGGGATCTCCAGGGACATTGTGGGCCTGGGGGTGGGCAGTCAGTGGAGCCTCACCAAACAAGGGACAGTCCATGGTAGAGTCACCCAAAGACAAAGCACTAAAGCCAGGTATGCATAGGGAAAGGAGGGCTCTGCAATGCCTGGAGAGGCAGTAGGGACCCAGGAGGCCCAGGGAAGGGGCACTGGAGAGTGATTCATGTATCCCCAGTGAAACACCACAGGCCGGAGCTAGTGCACACCCGAAAACATCTCCTGCTACTGCAAACGCCCTGGGGTCACTCTGAGCACCACCCATGAGGGCAGACACGTGCCAGCAGTGTCAGCAGTGGTGAGCCCTGTTTGGCTGGGTCTGCTTCCCACCCCAACCAGCATGGCCTGTGTGGAGTCAGGAGTCACCCTGTGGCCCCATGGTCCCACAGCCTGCTCACTCTGCAGAGCAGCACCACCAGCCTGGGGCCCTGTGGGGAGCACCGGGGAGGGGTGCAGGAATGGCCAGGCAGGCCAGCATGGACACACTCACCTGCGGAAAGACTCTCTGGTTAGCAGGAACATCCCAGGAGAAAAGCAGGGCAGCATTCGGAGATGGAAATGAGAATGAGGTTGCTCTGTCCCTGGGGCAGCAGGAGCTGCCAGAGGGGCTGCAGGGCCAGGGCTCTCGTGCTGTGCTGGGCAGCGGGGTGGGCATGGAGGGGCTGCAGGCAGACAGGGAGGGGGATCTCCTGGACACAAGAGCAGGGGAGATGGAGAGTGACTGGCGTCATTGTGGGGCCTCCTCCCCCTTGCCGGGGAGCTGCTCTCCTTGTCCTTAAGCCTTGTCCAAGTTATGCTGTGGACATGCCTGTGCCTGGTCCTGCACCTCTCAGGTCCTGACCTGACCCTGTCCTCGTCCTGCTGACCTGCCCCCTCACAACAGTCAAGAAAGCCTTTGCAAGGGAAGCTGGGAACTGAGCGGATCCCAGGGAAGGCTGTAGGTAGAAAAGCCCGCTGTATATCCACATCAGCAACTCTTGCCCAACAGCTCAATTAAAGGCGTAAGGAGTGCTTTAGGTTTGGACCCCTACTCAGGTAGCCCTGCATGCAGAGTCTGAGTGAGCACAGCCGCTTGGGTCTGATTTTACGATGCATAGTTAGGAGAGCAGGTTTTTCTGCTTCATAGCTCGAGTGTTTATCCACCATTTGCCCTGAGCTGGGGCAGCTCCAGCTCCCCGCAAGGGGGAAGGGGCACAGGGGGAGTGGGCCAGGGGGCTTGAGGAGAAGCCAGCGTCCCACTGCCTGGCTGGAGCTGGATCCCCAGCATGGGGGGGGCAGGGGCCAGGGAGCTCCTTCCTGTAGAGCTGGTCACCATGGTGCCAGGAGAGGGGCTGGGAGCAAGGGGGGCAGCAGGCTGGGCAGGGGCAGGCAGGGCTGCGGTGGTGGCCACAGGGAGGGGGCGCAGCCAGTGCTGCTGCAGCACAGTGGTTGTCACGGTCGTCTCCCTCGCAAGAGGTCCCGCACTGCCCCCGGGCAGGAACAGGCTGTTCCCCCGTCCCCGTGCTGCCCTCCCAGCAGGACGGGACATGCGAGGAGGAGCTCGGCCTGCCCTGTGCTCAGGGAGAGCTCCCCAGGGCTGGCACAGCTTGGCCTGAGGCACCTCCAGCTCCTCGGCCTCTGCTCTGGCATGGCTGGCACGGGGACGAGAGCTCCTAGGGCAGGGCAGAACAAGCCCGTTTTGGGTCTTCCCCCTGACGCTCTCCCAAGGTCCCTGGCTCAGCCTTGTGCTCCCCCTCCCATCGGCCAAAGCAAAGTCCAGCATCGCCTGGGGACTCCCTTCCCCATGGGGAGGAGAGGGAGGGTGTGACATGGCAATAGAGGGACATCCGGGATTCTTTCAGATTCTGGGGTTAGTCACACTGAACTCGAGAGATCAGCATTTGTCAAGTATAAGAATTTAATAGACCTAAGCAGTTCTACACATATGACAGATGCTGGACAACACTAAACAAATAACACTAGACGATCTACAAGTATAACAAAGCTAAAAAGCATAGTAAAGCTATATATATATATAACAGAACTAAACATATATATACACACATATGAGAGCTCTATGGTTAAGCCATGGATGCACGGTACAACGACCATTTTTGCCCTTTCCTTGTCCTTATGGGCCACCCCTCCGGTATAGTTTTCCCCAGATTGTTCTCACCACAGTTGAGCTGTGCCAGGATGATTCAGGTTCTCCCTGGCAGTCGGCATCAGGGGCGTCCCTGCTGATGGGTGGGTTGTCGGGTCCACAGGCCAGCTGACGGTGAGTCCGAGTCCACGCAGAGGTATGTGGCTTACTTGCTTTTATCCTTCCCGGGCTTAGTTCATTATCCATCCAAACCATGCCAGACCACGGTTACACAACAGAACTGATGGCCTCAGCCATCAGGATGGTCAACAATATGGTCAACAAATAACTGTACGCATATTCAACAGATAACCCAGGGCAAAATTCCACAGTACCTAGATGCTTACAGTGCAAGTCTGGTGTCACTTCTTGGCTGACTAGGTCTGCTCGGCACTCGTGGGGTTATTGGAGGGCTACAGCAACCCAAGAGTGTGGTGACTCCAGCTGTGGTACACCCAAGGTTCCTTAACTCTTGGGGAGCACCCCAGAGCAAACCCCTCTTCTATGGGCTGCACCATCCTGAGTCCCACGCTTGCCTGTGCAGCACCTATCAAGGCAGAAAACCTGAGAAATCATTACTGTGGGTCAAAGCAAAGAAACAGTGGCCGAGCAGTTACAACAAAGGTTCACAAAGCTTGCTGCCCTTTTGTACCATTGCATCAAAACATTTGGTGGTCTTCTTCTTTCATCTATGACCTCTTATTAAGACACAGTTGTTAAATGAGACACAGCACAACCTTAGGCTGCAATCAGAATAAAACCACAATGACTTGTCTTGCTTGCTTGCGCTCCTCATCCAGTTCTAAGGAAAAGCCACTTTGACCCACCACCAGGCCCGCTGCATTCTCAAGTCACTAGGCACTAGGACACAGTCCTGCTGTGAGAGATACACCCCTCTGGTCCATTTTCTTACTGCTGTGTAGCCCCCAGAAATTAGTTTTGGATAGAAGAAAGTAGAGAAAGCATAACCACTACATAGCCTTCCTTCCTTCTTTACACCACAAGATTCATGCAGGAATCCGTGATCGGTATAACAAACAGTGAGCTTTGAGAGGAAAAATACAACACTGGTTTACCAAATGAAAAGTACAGCCATGCTAATCTGCTGGCCACCCTGGAGTAGAGAAAACTCTCCCTGCCTGAGAAAACTCCAGTCGTAGCTTTTATTCTGAGACTTGCATGTGGCTACCTCTTCAGAGTTTGCTGGAAACGTTTGTCATTCACTCCAGTTAATCTGGACTTGAATATGACCAACTCTGGGAAGCAGCACCAGACAAGAAGTGCAGGTGCTTTCAGAAATACTGCGCCCTTCAAGGCTGAAAATCAGAGCCTGAACACAGACACTTCTGAGATCTGCAGTGGGGGGGGGCAGCAAAGAACTTGGAAAAGAAAACTCACATACATGGTCAAGGGGTATTTCTCAATACACACTGCATGAGAACACCACTCTGCTGCAGCAAGTTTTACCTCATTTCAGAGCCAGGCATGCTTCCTTAGTGGGTGGACATCCTCACGGGTGACAGCAAGGTTGAAAGCACTGCTCATGATATCCTCTGGCTTGCCGTCCTCAAATGCAGCAAGGACTCCTCTCACCGTAGCCTGAAAAATCACAGTTACAGGGGAAAGGGCTCATGAGACAAAGTATAGAGCACATGAACCTGTGCACAGCAGTCAGCTAAACAAGGCCTGTCAAAGCCTGTTAAGCAAGGTCAGATTGTTTGACTAGCAGACAATGCAAAAAGTCTTGCTCAGGAATAAAACTGAAGGATATTTTGTACTCACCATCAACCAGCAAATTCCTCTTTTTCCATACTCTCAAGTTCCTTTTTAGGGATGGCTGCTTTCAAAATGTGCACCCATGTGCCACTACTTCCACAGTTAAATTGAGGCAAGAGAGCCACAAAGTTGCTTTGGTTTGAACAAGCATTAAGCAGCTCAGCAAAGTCTCCCTATATAGCTCTTGAGTTGAGATTGAGACTAATAATTCTCGTTTCCACGGTTAAGCCTGTATTTCTCATCTCAGTCCTTATCACAGCAGAAAGTCAAAAAGATGCACCACATATCTCACAAAACACCTAAGAGGAGACTAAACACATGTTGCAACCTCGTACCGTCAGTCAACTAAGCCTGTGCACTGGGAGCTTTCAAGGCTTACCTGATAGAGAAGAGGCAAAGGATTAAAACAGCAGAGTGCAGAGTGCTCAGAATGATACAGAAACAAAATAAGTGACAGCAGGAAACCTCTGTGAAAGTGCCATTTGTTGAAGAATGCTGCTTCTTCCCATGGAAGAAACAACTGGCATGAGGGCATTCTTCACTCAACAACACACACGTAAGAGTGCAAACATTTATGGTGGAAAATGCTTAATCATCATTCCCTAAAAAAGAAATAATAAACAACAGAAGTTACCTCTGCACTGGCCTGCTTCATGGGTCTGTCCTGGTCACAAGCATTTTCTGCTGGTCTGTAATGCCTGAGAGAAGCAGAGAAAGACAGAAATGGGTTGTTTCAACGTTGTCACATTCAGTTCTAATGAATCCACCTCCTGGTTAAGAAAGGCTTTTTGCCGTGCTACATCTTGCTACAACCCACGTTAAATACATGAACAAGAGCAAATATCACATCAGCTTCCAGCACTACTCTTACGGAGCAGCAAGACTGGGAGAGAAGGGAGAGCTGGGGTCCTTCCCCACTTTCTTCCCTCAATACATGGCAGGAGCCCTTTTCTTTCATTGTATCAGTTTATTTCATTAGTTGAAAAACAGGGAAGCCACCAGCACCTTCTCTGTAAAGGGCTTGGTGATCTACTGGGGAGGAAGACTGCAAGCTAGGTGTTATCCTGCAAGAAAAAACAGGAACATTTCCAACCATACTTGCATCCAAGCACAGTTAGCTCACTCAAACTGAAGACCAGCACACTGAGTTACAAATGGACGTCTTAAAGATGTTTACTTGCTTCCCAGAAGCTAGTCAGGAGGGTGACTATCTCCATTTGGAAAGGAGTATCATTAAAACCACACAGACTCTGAAGACCAAGCAAACACCCAGACATTGAAGATGCCCCTATGTGTGTCCCTTCTCCTCCAAAAAATGAGTGTTTGTAATGTCATCAGTGATGTGACTGTTCACTCTGCTCCTGCTAAAACTTTGGGCCTAACACGTGGCTCGTGCTAATGCCTGAGGTATGCTGGAAGCAGCACCATTAGGCTAAAACGAGAGCAACACACACACAACATCCTCAAGGACAAAAAGAATGACGTCTGTGATTCTTGGGATTTTTTTAAGTAATTGCTTGTTAGCATCTGATAAGACTAAAACTCTTTGGAATTAAGTAAATCCTTTCCCAGTAACCAAAATGACCATTGGGGATGGTATAGAGCAGACTTCCGAGCTGGAAGGTACAAATACGTCAGCTCATCCAAACAGCCTTTGGAGTGAATCCAGCAGCAGCTGGACTGCCCACTGCAATTCAGGGGAGGCCACACTTTGGCAGAGGAGGAAGGATGAGCACTCTCACTGTCGGTTAGGTAACTATTTTGCTCATAAGCATGCAAGTTAATGAATTATCAAGTTAATGAATCAGCGAACTAGCAAATTAAGTAACTAGAAAATTAATAATTTAGGCTAGTCTACAGAGAAAGGATTAACCCCTTGTTGGCTTTCATATGTATATTTTTTTTAACCTAATGAGCTCATAAAAATAAAGTTTGTTTCACAAAGTACGCTGTCCTGTAAATTAGAGAGATCAAAATGAACTGAGACACAAAGATCCTACAACAGACCCTCATGGGGTCATTCATTGTGCTTTGAAAGCCTTCAATGCACTATGGTAACGAGAGACTGTTTCTGACCAAATCATTTCTCTGAGACCCCTGGGGCCCCAAGTATCATTTGCTATCTGTGGCAAAAAATGGGAAAGCGTTAAGAGAAAAGCACGAGTCAACTTTCAAGGACAATTAGATGTACGGGGCTGCCAGTTTATGGGGGACAGTGCAGACAGCTTCCTAACACTCACTGCTGAGCACGAAGCCCGAACTCTGACAAACAGGCCTTTCGAATGTCCTGTGAAAGTTCATGAGCACGGAAGCAAGGCAGCTGCTAGGTAGGGGTTTCATGTCGAGACTCCACACTGGACCAAATTAGGCCCCTAATTCCAGCACCTACTCAAAAATAATTACAAAACCCATATATCTGCATAATAACCTCAGACACGTAAAAAGAAGTACTTGTGAACTATTATTTAAATAACAAACAGGATTAAAAAGAAAAAACTCTTTGGGGCAATAGTAAATGTGTACACATGACATTCTTACAAAGTGCAGGCTACAGAAGAAAATTGTTTGTCAGGAAACCAATTTAACCTGACCTCTCTGCAGGGCACACTTCAGGACACCCTCACAAGTTACATACCTCCAATTTTCTAGAGAAGGTCCAGAAAAGAAACTACCTTGATAAAAACAGTGGAACGGGCCTTGTCCAGAAAAGATGTCATTTGCTTACTTGCTTTGGAAGCTCTGCCATCATAAAACAAACAAACAAGAACACAAACAAAAAAACCATACACACACCCCAAAGAATTACAAAGGGATTATTTAAGAGTCTTCTCTAAACTCTACCTTAATTTAAGTAAAGGGCTCCTAAGGGTGCACAAGGAATTTATCTTCCACCGTTACTGCAAACGGCAGGACACTACAAAGGTCACCCCTAGGAGAAGGGAGTTCAGACTACGCCGAAAACAGCCACTGGCACACTGAAGGCTCTCATTCACTTTCAACATGCTTTTTCCCTTTCACAAAAACCTTACAAAGCCACTTCAGCCAGTAACTAGCCAGAAGGGTTGTTTCCCCAAACCCCCTTTTTTTTCTTTCTTTCTAGAGAGAGCTTGTTGTATTCTACAGCTTCCGACAGAAGCTAGAATAGCATAAATGCTCCAGCTGATTTGGACTTCCTCGACCAAAAGATCTTAGACTTTTGGCTGAAATGCTCTCGCTGCTACCCATGGGGAGAGGCACAGAGCCAGAAAACAATGCCTGGAGTCCAGGGCACTCTGCTGACGTGGACATCTCTCCTGTTGGCACTAGAAATAGAGCATAACGACACATTCACTCAGCACAGTGACCTCACAACCACAAACTGCACCCACAGGACCACCACTGGCCTATCAGGCACTGAGCCACAAGTGACATCACAACCACAAACTGCACCCACAGGACCAGCACTGGCCTAGCAGGCACTGAGCCACAAGTGACATCACAACCACAAACTGCACCCACAGGACCAGCACTAGCCTATCAGGCACTGAGACACAACTGACATCACAACCACAAACTGCAGCCACATCACCACCACTGGCCTATCAGGCTCTCAGCCACAAGTGACATCACAACCACAAACTGCACCCACATCACCAGCACTGGCCTATCAGGCACTCAGCCACAAGTGACATCACAAACACACACTGCACCTACATGACCAGCACTGGCCTATCAGACACTGAGCCACAAGTGACATCATAACCACAAACTGCAGCCACATCACCAGCACTGGCCTATCAGGCACTGAGCCACAAGTGACATCACAAACACAAACTGTACCCACATCACCAGCACTGGCCTATCAGGCACTCAGCCACAAGTGACATCACAAACACAAACTGCAACCACAGGACCACCACTGGCCTGTCAGGCACTCAGCCACAAGTGACATCACAACCACAAACTGCACAAACAGAACAAGCAATGGCCTATCAGGCACTGAGCCACAAGTGACATCACAACCACAAACTGCAGCCGCATCACCAGCACTGGCCTAGCAGGCACTCAGCCACAACTGACATCACAAAAACAAACTGCACCCACAGGACCAGCTCTGGCCTATCAGACACTGAGACACAAGTGACATCACAAACACAAACTGCACCCACAGGACCAGCACTGGCCTATCAGGCACTGAGCCACAGGTGACATCAAAACCACAAATTGCACCCACATCACCAGCACTGGCCTATCAGGCACTGAGCCACAAGTGACATCACAACCACAAACTGTACGCACATCACCAGCACTGGCCTAGCAGGCACTCAGCCACAAGTGACATCACAACCACAAACTCCACCCACAGGACCAGCACTGGCCTATGAGGCACTCAGCCACAAGTGACATCACAACCACAAACTGCAGCCCTGTAACCAGCAGTGGCCTATCAGGCACTGAGCAACAAGTGACATCACAACCACAAACTGCACCCACATCACCACCACTGGCCTGTCAGGCACTGAGACACCAGTGACATCACAATCAGTAAAACAGCAGGAACATCACCAGCACTGGCCTATCAGGCACTCAGCCACAAGTGACATCACAACCACAAACTCCACCCACATCACCAGTACTGGCCTATCAGGCACTGAGACACAAGTGACATCACAAACACAAACTCCACCGACAGGAACAGCATTGGCCTATCAGGCACTGAGACACAAGTGACATCACAACCACAAACTGCACCCACAGGACCACCACTGGCCTATCAGGCACTGAGACACAAGTGACATCACAACCACAAACTCCACCCACAGGACCAGCACTGGCCTATGAGGCACTCAGCCACAAGTGACATCACAACCACAAACTGCAGCCCTGTAACCAGCAGTGGCCTATCAGGCACTGAGCAACAAGTGACATCACAACCACAAACTGCACCCACATCACCACCACTGGCCTGTCAGGCACTGAGACACCAGTGACATCACAATCAGTAAAACAGCAGGAACATCACCAGCACTGGCCTATCAGGCACTCAGTCACAAGTGACATCACAACCACAAACTCCACCCACATCACCAGTACTGGCCTATCAGGCACTGAGACACAAGTGACATCACAAACACAAACTCCACCGACAGGAACAGCATTGGCCTATCAGGCACTCAGCCACAAGTGACATCACAACCACAAACTGCACCCACAGGACCACCACTGGCCTATCAGGCACTGAGACACAACTGACATCACAAACACAAACTCTACCCACAGCACCAGCACTGGCCTATCAGGCACTCAGCCACAAGTGACATCACAACCACAAACTGCACCCACATCACCAGCACTGGCCTATCAGGCACTCAGCCACAAGTGACATCACAAACACAAACTGCAGACACAGGAGCAGCACTGGCCTATCAGGCACTCAGCCACAAGTGACATCACAACCACAAACTGCACCCACATCACCAGCACTGGCCTATCAGGCACTGAGCCACAAGTGACATCACAAACACAAACTGCACCCACAGGACCACCACTGGCCTATCAGGCACTGAGACACAAGTGACATCACAACCACAAACTCCACACACATCACCAGCACTGGCCTATCAGGCACTGAGACACAAGTGACATCACAAAAACAAACTGCACCCACAGGACCAGCACTGGCCTATCAGGCACTGAGCCACAACTGACATCACAACCACAAACTGCAGCCACATCACCAGCACTGGCCTATCATGCACTGAGCCACAAGTGACATCACAACCACGAACTGCTGCCACAGGACCACCACTGGCCTAGCAGGCACTGAGACACAACTGACATCACAACCACAAACTGCACCCACATCACCAGCACTGGCCTATCAGGCACTCAGCCACAAGTGACATCACAACCACAAACTCCAGCCACGTGACCAGCTCTGGCCTATCAGGCACTCAGCCACAAGTGACATCACAAACACAAACTGCACCCACATCACCAGCACTGGCCTATCAGGCACTGAGCCACAACTGACATCACAAACACAAACTGCAGCCACATCACCAGCACTGGCCTGTCAGGCACTGAGACACAAGTGACCTCACAAACACAAACTCCACCCACAGGACCAGCTCTGGCCTATCAGGCACTGAGCCACAAGTGACATCACAACCACAAACTGCAGCCACATCACCAGCACTGGCCTATCAGGCACTGAGACACAACTGACATCACAAACACAAACTGCAGTTATGTGACCAGCACTGTCCAATCAGGCACTGAGCCACAAGTGACATCACAAACACAAACTCCACCCACATCACCAGCACTGGCCTATCAGGCACTGAGCCACAAGTGACATCACAACCACAAACTGCAGCCACAGGACCAGCACTGGCCTATCAAACACTGAGCCACAAGTGACATCACAACCACAAACTGCTCCCACATCACCAGCACTGGCCTATCAGACACTGAGTCACAAGTGACATCACAACCACAAACTGCAAACAAAACTCCAGCACTGGCCTATCAGGCACTCAGCCACAAGTGACCTCACAACCACAAACTGCAGCCACATCACCAGCACTGGCCTATCAGGCACTCAGCCAGAAGTGACATCACAACCACAAACTGCACCCACAGGACCAGCACTGGCCTATAAAACACTGAGCCACAAGTGACATCACAACCACAAACTGCACCCACAACACCAGCACTGGCCTATCAGGCACTCAGCCACAAGTGACATCACAACCACAAACTGCACCCACACCACCACCACTGGCCTATCAGGCACTGAGCCACAAGTGACATCACAAACACGAACTGCACCCACAGGACCAGCACTGGCCTATCAGGCACTCAGCCACAAGTGACATCACAACCACAAACTGCACCCACAGGACCAGCACTGGCCTATCAGGCACTCAGCCAGAAGTGACATCACAACCACAAACTGCACCCACAGGACCAGCACTGGCCTATCAGGCACTCAGCCACAAGTGACATCACAACCACAAACTGCACCCACATCACCAGCACTGGCCTATCAGGCACTCAGCCACAAGTGACATCACAAACACAAACTGCAGCCATGTGACCAGCATCGGCCTATTAGGCACTCAGCCACAAGTGACATCACAACCACAAACTGCAGCCACATCACCACCACTGGCCTATCAGGCTCTCAGCCACAAGTGACATCACAACCACAAACTGCACCCACATCACCAGCACTGGCCTATCAGGCACTCAGCCACAACTGACATCACAACCACAAACTGCTCCCACATCACCAGCACTGGCCTATCAGGCACTCAGCCACAAGTGACATCACAAACACACACTGCACCTACATGACCAGCACTGGCCTATCAGACACTGAGCCACAAGTGACATCATAACCACAAACTGCACCCACATCACCAGCACTGGCCTATCAGGCACTGAGCCACAAGTGACATCACAAACACAAACTGTACCCACATCACCAGCACTGGCCTATCAGGCACTCAGCCACAAGTGACATCACAAACACAAACTGCAACCACAGGACCACCACTGGCCTGTCAGGCACTCAGCCACAAGTGACATCACAACCACAAACTGCACAAACAGAACCAGCAATGGCCTATCAGGCACTGAGCCACAAGTGACATCACAACCACAAACGGCAGCCACATCACCAGCACTGGCCTATCAGGCACTGAGACACAAGTGACATCACAAACACAAACTACACCCACATCACCAGCACTGGCCTATCAGGCAATGAGCCACAAGTGACATCACAACCACAAACTGCAGCCGCATCACCAGCACTGGCCTAGCAGGCACTCAGCCACAACTGACATCACAAAAACAAACTGCACCCACAGGACCAGCTCTGGCCTATCAGACACTGAGCGTCAAGTGACATCACAAACACAAACTGCACCCACAGGACCAGCACTGGCCTATCAGGCACTGATCCACAAGTGACATCACAACCACAAACTGCACCCACATCACCAGCACTGGCCTATCAGGCACTCAGCCACAAGTGACATCACAACCACAAACTGCAACCACAGGACCAGCACTGGCCTATCAGGCACTCAGCCACAAGTGACATCACAACCACAAACTGTACGCACATCACCAGCACTGGCCTATCAGGCACTCAGCCACAAGTGACATCACAACCACAAACTGCACCCACAGGACCAGCACTGGCCTATGAGGCACTCAGCCACAAGTGACATCACAACCACAAACTGCAGCCCTGTAACCAGCAGTGGCCTATCAGGCACTGAGCAACAAGTGACATCACAACCACAAACTGCACCCACATCACCACCACTGGCCTGTCAGGCACTGAGACACCAGTGACATCACAATCAGTAAAACAGCAGGAACATCACCAGCACTGGCCTATCAGGCACTCAGCCACAAGTGACATCACAACCACAAACTCCACCCACATCACCAGTACTGGCCTATCAGGCACTGAGACACAAGTGACATCACAAACACAAACTCCACCGACAGGAACAGCATTGGCCTATCAGGCACTGAGACACAAGTGACATCACAACCACAAACTGCACCCACAGGACCACCACTGGCCTATCAGGCACTGAGACACAAGTGACATCACAACCACAAACTCCACCCACAGGACCAGCACTGGCCTATGAGGCACTCAGCCACAAGTGACATCACAACCACAAACTGCAGCCCTGTAACCAGCAGTGGCCTATCAGGCACTGAGCAACAAGTGACATCACAACCACAAACTGCACCCACATCACCACCACTGGCCTAGCAGGCACTGAGACACAACTGACATCACAACCACAAACTGCACCCACGTCACCAGCACTGGCCTATCAGGCACTCAGCCACAAGTGACATCACAACCACAAACTCCAGCCACGTGACCAGCTCTGGCCTATCAGGCACTCAGCCACAAGTGACATCACAACCACAAACTGCAAACAAAACACCAGCACTGGCCTATCAGGCACTGAGCCACAAGTGACATCACAACCACAAACTGCACCCACATCACCAGCACTGGCCTATCAGGCACTCAGCCACAAGTGACATCACAACCACAAACTGCACCCACATCACCAGCACTGGCCTATCAGGCACTCAGCCACAAGTGACATCACAACCACAAACTGCTCCCACATCACCAGCACTGGCCTATCAGGCACTCAGCCACAAGTGACATCACAAACACAAACTGAAGCCATGTGACCAGCATCGGCCTATTAGGCACTCAGCCACAAGTGACATCACAACCACAAACTGCACCCACATCACCAGCACTGGCCTGTCAGGCACTGAGACACAAGTCACCTCACAAACACAAACTCCACCCACAGGACCAGCTCTGGCCTATCAGGCACTCAGCCACAAGTGACATCACAACCACAAACTGCAGCCACATCACCAGCACTGGCCTATCAGGCACTGAGACACAACTGACATCACAAACACAAACTGCAGTTATGTGACCAGCACTGTCCGATCAGGCACTGAGCCACAAGTGACATCACAAACACAAACTCCACCCACATCACCAGCACTGGCCTATCAGGCACTGAGCCACAAGTGACATCACAAACACAAACTGCACCCACATCACCACCACTGGCCTATCAGGCACTCAGCCACAAGTGACATCACAACCACAAACTGCACCCACATCACCACCACTGGCCTATCAGGCACTGAGACACAAGTGACATCACAAACACAAACTACACCCACATCACCAGCACTGGCCTATCAGGCAATGAGCCACAAGTGACATCACAACCACAAACTGCAGCCGCATCACCAGCACTGGCCTAGCAGGCACTCAGCCACAACTGACATCACAAAAACAAACTGCACCCACAGGACCAGCTCTGGCCTATCAGACACTGAGCGTCAAGTGACATCACAAACACAAACTGCACCCACAGGACCAGCACTGGCCTATCAGGCACTGATCCACAAGTGACATCACAACCACAAACTGCACCCACATCACCAGCACTGGCCTATCAGGCACTCAGCCACAAGTGACATCACAACCACAAACTGCAACCACAGGACCAGCACTGGCCTATCAGGCACTCAGCCACAAGTGACATCACAACCACAAACTGTACGCACATCACCAGCACTGGCCTATCAGGCACTCAGCCACAAGTGACATCACAACCACAAACTCCACCCACAGGACCAGCACTGGCCTATGAGGCACTCAGCCACAAGTGACATCACAACCACAAACTGCAGCCCTGTAACCAGCAGTGGCCTATCAGGCACTGAGCAACAAGTGACATCACAACCACAAACTGCACCCACATCACCACCACTGGCCTGTCAGGCACTGAGACACCAGTGACATCACAATCAGTAAAACAGCAGGAACATCACCAGCACTGGCCTATCAGGCACTCAGCCACAAGTGACATCACAACCACAAACTCCACCCACATCACCAGTACTGGCCTATCAGGCACTGAGACACAAGTGACATCACAAACACAAACTCCACCGACAGGAACAGCATTGGCCTATCAGGCACTGAGACACAAGTGACATCACAACCACAAACTGCACCCACAGGACCACCACTGGCCTATCAGGCACTGAGACACAAGTGACATCACAACCACAAACTCCACCCACAGGACCAGCACTGGCCTATGAGGCACTCAGCCACAAGTGACATCACAACCACAAACTGCAGCCCTGTAACCAGCAGTGGCCTATCAGGCACTGAGCAACAAGTGACATCACAACCACAAACTGCACCCACATCACCACCACTGGCCTAGCAGGCACTGAGACACAACTGACATCACAACCACAAACTGCACCCACGTCACCAGCACTGGCCTATCAGGCACTCAGCCACAAGTGACATCACAACCACAAACTCCAGCCACGTGACCAGCTCTGGCCTATCAGGCACTCAGCCACAAGTGACATCACAACCACAAACTGCAAACAAAACACCAGCACTGGCCTATCAGGCACTGAGCCACAAGTGACATCACAACCACAAACTGCACCCACATCACCAGCACTGGCCTATCAGGCACTCAGCCACAAGTGACATCACAACCACAAACTGCACCCACATCACCAGCACTGGCCTATCAGGCACTCAGCCACAAGTGACATCACAACCACAAACTGCTCCCACATCACCAGCACTGGCCTATCAGGCACTCAGCCACAAGTGACATCACAAACACAAACTGAAGCCATGTGACCAGCATCGGCCTATTAGGCACTCAGCCACAAGTGACATCACAACCACAAACTGCACCCACATCACCAGCACTGGCCTGTCAGGCACTGAGACACAAGTCACCTCACAAACACAAACTCCACCCACAGGACCAGCTCTGGCCTATCAGGCACTGAGCCACAAGTGACATCACAACCACAAACTGCAGCCACATCACCAGCACTGGCCTATCAGGCACTGAGACACAACTGACATCACAAACACAAACTGCAGTTATGTGACCAGCACTGTCCGATCAGGCACTGAGCCACAAGTGACATCACAAACACAAACTCCACCCACATCACCAGCACTGGCCTATCAGGCACTGAGCCACAAGTGACATCACAAACACAAACTGCACCCACATCACCACCACTGGCCTATCAGGCACTCAGCCACAAGTGACATCACAACCACAAACTGCAGCCACAGGACCAGCACTGGCCTATCAAACACTGAGCCACAAGTGACATCACAACCACAAACTGCTCCCACATCACCAGCACTGGCCTATCAGACACTGAGTCACAAGTGACATCACAACCACAAACTGCAAACAAAACTCCAGCACTGGCCTATCAGGCACTCAGCCACAAGTGACCTCACAACCACAAACTGCAGCCACATCACCAGCACTGGCCTATCAGGCACTCAGCCAGAAGTGACATCACAACCACAAACTGCACCCACAGGACCAGCACTGGCCTATAAAACACTGAGCCACAAGTGACATCACAACCACAAACTGCACCCACAACACCACCACTGGCCTATCAGGCACTCAGCCACAAGTGACATCACAAACACAAACTGCACCCACATCACCAGCACTGGCCTGTCAGGCACTGAGACACAAGTCACCTCACAAACACAAACTCCACCCACAGGACCAGCTCTGGCCTATCAGGCACTGAGCCACAAGTGACATCACAACCACAAACTGCAGCCACATCACCAGCACTGGCCTATCAGGCACTGAGACACAACTGACATCACAAACACAAACTGCAGTTATGTGACCAGCACTGTCCGATCAGGCACTGAGCCACAAGTGACATCACAAACACAAACTCCACCCACATCACCAGCACTGGCCTATCAGGCACTCAGCCACAAGTGACATCACAAACACAAACTGCACCCACATCACCAGCACTGGCCTATCAGGCACTCAGCCACAAGTGACATCACAACCACAAACTGCAGCCACAGGACCAGCACTGGCCTATCAAACACTGAGCCACAAGTGACATCACAACCACAAACTGCTCCCACATCACCAGCACTGGCCTATCAGACACTGAGTCACAAGTGACATCACAACCACAAACTGCAAACAAAACTCCAGCACTGGCCTATCAGGCACTCAGCCACAAGTGACCTCACAACCACAAACTGCAGCCACATCACCAGCACTGGCCTATCAGGCACTCAGCCAGAAGTGACATCACAACCACAAACTGCACCCACAGGACCAGCACTGGCCTATAAAACACTGAGCCACAAGTGACATCACAACCACAAACTGCACCCACACCACCACCACTGGCCTATCAGGCACTGAGCCACAAGTGACATCACAAACACGAACTGCACCCACAGGACCAGCACTGGCCTATCAGGCACTCAGCCACAAGTGACATCACAACCACAAACTGCACCCACAGGACCAGCACTGGCCTATCAGGCACTCAGCCACAAGTGACATCACAAACACAAACTGCACCCACAGGACCAGCACTGGCCTAGCAGGCACTCAGCCACAAGTGACATCACAACCACAAACTCCACCCACATCACCAGCACTGGCCTATCAGGCACTCAGCCACAAGTGACATCACAAACACAAACTGCAGCCATGTGACCAGCATCGGCCTATTAGGCACTCAGCCACAAGTGACATCACAACCACAAACTGCACCCACAGGACCAGCACTGCCCTATCAGGCACTCAGCCACAAGTGACATCACAACCACAAAGTGCAGCCACATCACCAGCACTGGCCTATCAGGCACTCAGCCACAAGTGGCCTCACAACCACAAACTGCAGCCATGTGACCAGCACTGGCCTATCAGGCACTCAGCCACAAGTGACATCACAAACACAAACTGCACCCACATCACCAGCACTGGCCTACCAGGCACTCAGCCACAAGTGACATCACAAACACAAACTGCAAACAAAACACCAGCACTGGCCTATCAGGCACTGAGCCACAAGTGACATCACAAACACAAACTGCAGCCACAGGACCAGCACTGGCCTATCAAGCACTGAGCCACAAGTGACATCACAACCACAAACTGCACCCACATCACCAGCACTGGCCTATCAGGCACTCAGCCACAAGTGACATCACAAACACAAACTGCACCCACAGGACCACCACTGGCCTATCAGGCACTCAGCCACAAGTGACATCACAAACACAAACTTCACCCACAGGACCACTACTGGCCTATCAGGCACTGAGCCACAGGTGACATCAAAACCACAAACTGCAGCCACATCACCACCACTGGCCTACCAGGCACTCAGCCACAAGTGACATCACAAACACAAACTGCACCCACATCACCAGCACTGGCCTATCAGGCACTCAGCCACAAGTGACATCACAACCACAAACTGCAGCCACAGGACCAGCACTGGCCTATCAAGCACTGAGCCACAAGTGACATCACAACCACAAACTGCACCCACATCACCAGCACTGGCCTATAAGGCACTGAGCCACAAGTGACATCACAAACACAAACTGCAGCCATGTGACCAGCATCGGCCTATTAGGCACTGAGCCACAAGTGACATCACAACCACAAACTGCAAACAAAACACCAGCACTGGCCTATCAGGCACTCAGCCACAAGTGACATCACAACCACAAACTGCAGCCAAATCACCAGCACTGGCCTATCAGGCACTCAGCCACAAGTGACATCACAAACACAAACTGCACCCACATCACCAGCACTGGCCTATCAGGCACTCAGCCACAAGTGACATCACAAACACAAACTGCACCCACAGGAAAAGCACTGGCCTATCAGACACTGAGTCACAAGTGACATCTCAACCACAAACTGCACCCACATCACCAGCACTGCCCTATCAGGCACTCAGCCACAAGTGACATCACAACCACAAACTGCACCCACATCACCAGCACTGGCCTATCAGGCACTGAGCCACAAGTGACATCACAAACACAAACTGCACCCACAACACCAGCACTGGCCTATCAGGCACTGAGCCACAAGTGACATCACAACCACAAACTGCACCCACAGGACCAGCACTGCCCTATCAGGCACTCAGCCACAAGTGGCATCACAAAAACAAACTGCACCCACATCACCAGCACTGGCCTATCAGGCACTCAGCCACAAGTGACCTCACAACCACAAACTGCACCCACACCACCACCACTGGCCTATCAGGTACTCAGCCACAAGTGACATCACAACCACAAACTGCAGCCACAACACCAGCACTGGCCTATCAGGCACTCAGCCACAACTGACATCACAACCACAAACTGCACCCACATCACCAGCACTGGCCTATCAGGCACTCAGCCACAAGTGACATCACAACCACAAACTCCACCCACAGGACCAGCACTGGCCTAGCAGGCACTCAGCCACAAGTGACATCACAAATACAAACTGCACCCACAGCACCAGCACTGGCCTATCAGGCACTCAGCCACAAGCGACATCACAACCACAAACTGCAAACAAAACACCAGCACTGGCCTATCAGGCACTGAGCCACAAGTGACATCACAACCACAAACTGCACCCACATCACCAGCACTGGCCTATCAGGCACTCAGCCACAAGTGACATCACAAACACAAACTGCACCCACAGGACCAGCACTGGCCTATCAGGCACTCAGCCACAAGTGACATCACAACCACAAACTGCACCCACATCACCAGCACTGGCCTATTAGGAACTCAGCCAGAACTGACATCACAACCACAAGCTGCAGCCATGTGACCAGCACTGGCTTATCAGGCACTCAGCCACAAGTGACATCACAAACACAAACTGCAGCCACATCACCAGCACTGGCCTAGCAGGCACTGAGCCACAAGTGACATCACAAGCACAAACTGCACCCACAGAACCAGCACTGGCCTATCAGGCACTGAGGCACAGGCGACATCACAACCACAAACTCCACCCACAGCACCAGCACTGGCCTATCAGGCACTGAGCCACAAGTGACATCACAAACACAAACTGCACCCACATCACCAGCACTGGCCTATCAGGCACTGAGCCACAAGTGACATCACAAACACAAACTGCACCCACATCACCAGCACTGGCCTATCAGGCACTGAGCCACAAGTGACATCACAAACACAAACTGCACCCACAGGAAAAGCACTGCCCTATCAGGCACTGAGCCACAAGTGACATCACAACCACAAACTGAACACACATCAACAGCACTGGCCTATCAGGCACTGAGCCACAACTGACATCACAACCACATACTGCAGCCATGTGACCAGCACTGGCCTATCAGGCACTCAGCCACAAGTGACATCACAACCACAAACTGCACCCACAGCACCAGCACTGGCCTATCAGGCACTGAGCCACAAGTGACATCACAACCACAAACTGCACCCACAACACCAGCACTGGCCTAGCAGGCACTCAGCCACAAGTGACCTCACAACCACAAACTGCACCCACATCACCAGCACTGCCCTATCAGGCACTCAGCCACAAGTGACATCACAACCACAAACTGCAGCCACATCACCAGCACTGGCCTATCAGGCACTCAGCCACAAGGGACATCACAACCACAAACTGCAGCCACATCACCACCACTGGCCTATCAGGCACTGAGCCACAAGTGACACCACAACCACAAACTGCAGCCACATCAGGCATGTGACCTCACAAGCCCAAAAGCAGCAATGCGCTTGATGCTGTCCAATCAGGCGGTGAAGGAAAAGTCATCTCACACATACAAAAGGTGTAATCTGGCTGCTGGTGGCCTAGCAGATACTGAGGCCAAATGACTCCACAAACACAAGCAGCAGCAATATCCATCGAGCTGGACTGTCAGGTCCTCAGGCTGAAGTGACCTCACAGGCAGCCATGAAGCCACCTATCTGCTCCTGGCCTCTTTGCGACTGAGGCACAATTGACCTAAACAAGCACAAACAGCAGCAATGTCCATGCTGATCGCCAGTCACATACTGATGCACAACTGAGCACAAAAGCACCAACAGCAGCAATGGGCCGGCTCCCCCTTATGAGGCATGGAGACACAAGAGACCTCACCATCATCACCAAAGCTACAAGCATGCTGTTGCCCTACCAGATTCAGACACACAAATCACCTCACAAGCACAAATGGCATCGACCTGCCTGCTGCTGCCCTATCTTTGACTGAGTCACAAGGGATCTCAAAAGTGCAAACCTTCACAGAGGAGAAGCTCACCTGGGCAACTCGCACGTCCCTTGATTACGCTGTGATCACTCCATACAGAACAGTCTTCTGCAAATGGCTTTCATCTCCTGGCAAGACTCTCTCCAGATCATGGCACAGCTCCACTCTGGCACCCTGCACACAAACCACAAAAGGGAACGATTGGTCTCACTTTTCCTTTAGTACCATCAAGTCCGAGCTGGGAGCCTTTGCACTGCAGCACCTACACAATGACAGCAGCATGCCACTTCCATTTCTAGTGCATTTCTAGGGACAGAGATCAGCTGAGGCAGCAGCTGCACTACAAAGGGTTTCTGACACTCTCAGATCAACTCGGCACTGCACCAGCCATCAACCTGATGCCAGACCTCTGCTCTGACACCTACTCTACAAACACACTGTCTCTGCCCCGCACAGCTGCCTCTTCTGCTAGATACAACCAAGTGCCAGCAAGAAGAGATGCATGCAGGACACTCACCACTTGCACACTACACAGCCACTGCTCTGCTCGCTGCCTTCCCTTGGCTCTGCAACCCAGACACTCAGGCAAGCTCTTGTGGTAACACCACAAGGTGGCCAAGGCACTCTAGGCTCACAAGGCCTGTGCAAATGAGCAGCACAAGATCAGGCACAGAGCTGCCTCCTTGGGTCATGCTGCTCTTTTCAGAGGGAAGCATCCTGCTTTCTTTGGGCACAGCAGGCTGCTGCTTTCCACCCCCATCCCCTCACGAACCTCCTGCTATCGATGGGGGCATGGGGATTTTCTGTAGTAATACAAAAGATACAGATACAACACAGAAACACTTGAGAGTCCGGAAGGCCTCCTGAGCCCAAAGTAACCTCCCTTCCATTCCTTTAGTTACTTGGACAAGGAGACCCGGGGAAGGGAAAAAGGGTGCAGAGGCTTTGAAATGAGGCCCAAGCAATGAGGCAGCCCCACACTGGACGGCTGCTGAAATGACAGCTCTCCTGGCTGCGCAGCCTCTGCAGCAGCATCTGGGCTCCACAGCTGCCTTCACAGAGCACGGAGGGCTGGGTGCCATGGGCAACCTGGCCCTGGGCACATCTTCACCCCTCACAGAGCCAGCAGCCCAAGAGCTCTGAGACTTCCTCAGGTCAAGCTACGGACGCTTTGGGGCACTCACACAAAGGCACTCAAGACATGCTGGCATCTATTGTAAGGGTCTTGGACTCATCCTGTATGGCACCACAACCTCCTAGGAAAAGGAGGGGGCACAAGAGCATTTGCTGAGTGGGCTGGAATAACAGCACTTGTGGGAAGCGGAATTTGCAGCACAGCAGAGGTACCAGGAGGTGGACCCACACCCCAAGTCACCCAGGGAAGACAGGCGCATTTATGGAAGCCTTCACATCCACACGTAGCCTCTTCTCAGTCACTTGCAGCTGCTTTCACAGAGGGCTCACGACGCTGGCCAAGATGTTGACAGGTACAGGGACACACCCTGGCATCCTGCCTCCATCCTCAGCGGCTCTAGCACTGCACTGGGAACCTCATGAGTGGAGCAACCTAGAAAGAAAGAAGGAATCAAAGTGTTACTGGCCGTTCTGCTGGCCTTACAGAGTCGCAACAGGCAGGGGCAAATGTCTCCCCTCTGTGCTGAGCTCTATTGCTCAGAGCACAGCCAGCAGGGCCACCAAGACGTTCTACCCCTCTTTTTGGCACAGGTGACACCATGTCTGTATACCAGGTCCCATTTGGGCTCTCCAGGTCTGCACAGGCACTAACACACTGCAGGGAGTCCAGCACAGGGACACCAAGATGGGCAGGGGCTGCAGCGTGGGGCATTAAAGGAGAGGCTGTGAGAGCTGGGTTTGTTCAGCCTAGACAAGAGAAGGCCAAGGGGCATCTTCATGCTGTGCACAGCTACCTTATGGAGGGCACAGAGAAGACGGAGCCGGATTTTCTTGGAGGTGCACACTAGTAGCATGGGAGGCAACAGGGACAAAGCGGAAAATGGGAAATGCTTCTGAGACATTAAGAAGAAACCTTTTTCTCCGTGAGGGTGGCCAAACTGCAGCACACGGATACAGAGAGGTTCCCAGATCTCCATCCTTGGAGGTAATCAAAACTTCACTGGAAAAGGCCCCAAGATACCTCCTCTACTGGCACCTGCCTGGAGCAGGGCGTTGGAGCCCTGCTACCTCCACATGGCTCCCCCATTGCAGCCTCAAGGAATATGCTATTGGGAGACTCTTGCCAAAGGCACCAGAGGCTTTGCAGATGCCGCCTCCACCGCTCAACAAGGACAGGGGTCTCAGAGCCACTCATCGCCCTCACAGGCCTGACTTCTTGTGAGGTGCATCTCCCCTCTCTGCAAGGCTCTGCGTAGGCACAACGTGCAGAAATGCCTCTCACTGCTTTCATTAACTACCCATCTCGCTGAGGGATAGCAATGGATTAGCATCTGAGATGGGAAGATGCAATGAGGGTCCAGATTCAACAGAAAGCCTTTAAGGAGGGAGAAGAGAACTCTCTCCAGCAGAGTCAGTAAAATCCCAAAGACTCATGGAAGCATCAAGACCTTCTGAAACTGCAAGCCTGAACCTCAGCTGACAGAAACCACCAAACTGTGAGCAGCCCTGCCTCACACCACAATGCTCCAAGGAGGTAATACGGTCACCAACAGTCCTCACCCAGGTCTCCCAGAAGGACACGGTGACGGCAGGCTGTGCCTTGGGAGCAGAGCACTGCTCTCTCCAGACACCTCCTCCCACGCTGAGCACCAAAACACTGGCGCCACCACCCAGCTCCACCACAGGGCATCTCGCACTGTAACACGCCTTTACCTCCACACCTCACAGAGGGTTGGCAACCAACACACGCCTCTGCATCAGCGACACACAGCCCACAGCACCACACATGGCAGCACACAGGACACCCCAAGCACCCCACAACACACAAAGCCCAACTCTCCAGACCTTCCATTCCTTTCTAGTCCTCCAAGGCCTTGCAACAGGCTCTGCCTCTGAACAGACACTCACAGCCCAGGGCCTGCTCATTTCCCACCTTCCCACCAGGAAGCAGAGAAGAAGTGCTCTCACAGTGGCTGATCAGGCCAGCTCTTGCCTCTCGCTTGTGCCTCAACTTCTCTGAACAAGAAATCTCTTTCAAAATGTGGCCCATACCCTTTTTGGGGGGTGACAATTCCTTCTGTCTCCTCCAACAGCCTTTGCACCCATTCTCCAATGAGTGCATACGTGGACAGAAAATCAGAGACCTCTAACGCGTTACAGTTCCAAACGTGTCATAAAAGCAGTTGGACACCTCAAAGACAGACACAGCATTCAGACCTTGCAGGAATATCTCACAAGCTCCCTGCTCTTTTGACAGGGGCAACTTCTAAAGCACACACATCCTGGCAAGAAGAGATTATTCACACCACTGCTCACACCAGCACTACATTCACTTAGCAGCCTCAAAAATCTAGCTGGACTCCCTAGCTGACTGCGAGGACGCTGCAAGCTTCTACTTAGCAACAAGTGGAAAGGCAAACTCCATGTCCATGCTCACCACAGAACATCATCTGCATTTGAAATGTAGCAGTACTAACTCATGATGACGGAGTGGAATAAAATTTGTGTCAGATGATGTGGAACATCCACTTCTGCTTGATTAATGAGTTGCATTTCTGTATTGCTTAGAGCTCTGCAGGGGTCAGTCCCTCCTCTGAGCACACGCAACAAACCCAGAAGTGACCTCACCACCAGCATCCAAGCCATGCGTCTTCTCCTCACCTCTCAGCTGCTCACATAGAGGTGTCATCACATCACAGATTCACATCAAGGCCTCATAATACTCACAATGCTCTGAAACACCCACTGCCTACCAGTAACTACACCAAAAGATTAGCTTCTGCTATGCATTATCAACACCTAGCCTGTGAAACTTAAGAATTGCAGAACAGCCTGCAAGTAATTCTTGGCAACATTTTCTAACGGGAGGATTGCATGAGAGCAGCGATCATGAAACTGAAGACAGCAGGGCCTCATGTCCCAGGCACAGGGAGAAGCCTTCCCGCAACTCAGAAGTCTGTTTTCTTCCCCAATGCTGAACAAAACCAGAAAATCCTCTACACATCCAGCACAACAAGCATTCTCCTATTTTAGGCCCTGACAATTGGAGACACGCGGAAGGACTCAGGCCAGGGCATCTCAGTTGGTGAAACCAGCAGAGACACAATTCAGCAACTCTTCACCCTGACCTAGGAGCATGGAAATAACAACGGCAAGTGCAAGCACTGGCCGTTCATCAACTTTCAAGGTCCTTGACAAGCAAAACAGCTCACACTTACACAGCTCTTCTGCAAACACCCTCCACGCTGCTGCTAGGCTCACAGGTCTCAGCGCAAAGCAAGAGGCAGGGAGCAAAAACAATGGCTAAGGCACAGCATGACATGTGGGCACAGCCTCTCTCAGAGACACTTGGAAATGCAGTTTTCACAACAAAATCACCATTGGGAAGGGCACCTCGCGAGGACACCAGCAGCCTGCTCACACTTTGCCCAGCACCTCCCAAACACAGCTCCGAGCAGCACCTGGGGCTGCGCTGGCAGCAGCACCTCAGGGAAACGCTTTAACAGGGATCCCAGAGCCACCACAGGGCCAAAGGTTCCTGCACCCAAACCCCACCGAGCTGTCCCGGCCCAGCTGCTCGGGGCAGGCCGCCACGTCTGGCTGCAGGGCAGCTCCCCGCTCTGGCCCACGTCGCTCTGGCCCCTGCTCACGGCCCCACCAGCCCCTGCTGCAGCTCGTGCAGCAAAGCAGCCCCGGTGCCAGCACCGCTGCCCCGCCCCGGCGGGAGGGCACCCGCCGCCATTTGAACGCGCCCGCAGCTCCCACCAAACCCTCTCGCCCGCTCGCTTCTCGCCTGCTTTGCTCCCGCCCCTCTTCCACCTCTTTGACGTCTTTTTTTTTTTTTATATACTGGACTGCAATTGGCTGACAGAGCCATCAGTGAAACCGATGCCCGCCCTCCTCCTCCTAACAGCCAATAGGAGGGCTGCACTGGGCTATGCCATGGCAACGTTGGGCCTTCCTGTCCTGGAGGCCAGCTCCGCCCCCTCCCCCGCGGTGGGGCGCCATGTTGTGGGCAGCAGCGCGGGACGCGGCGGGGCCTGGAGGCAGCGCGGCGCCGTGTGGGCGGGCAGTGCGGGGCCCCGGGCACGGCCGCTGCCTCGGCAGGGCTGGGCTGGGCGGCAGGGGCCCTGCAGGTCTGCTGGCTGCCCTGCGCCCTGGGGGCCGTGCGGGGCGCGGGGACCAGTGCTGGGGCGTGTGCTGGTGGCAGTCGTGGCACTGGCGTGGGGGCCTTGGGGCTGGCCGGGGCGCCGGAGCCTGCAGGCAGCGTCCTGCTGCCCCCACAGCAGGGCAGGGCAGGGCAGGGCAGTGTCTTCTCGCCCCTCCTGCCCCAGCCCCCTGCCCACGGCAGCCCCGGGGCTCGGCAGCCCTCACGTTGTGCCTGGCAGGGCTGGGCTGCGGCCATGCAGGGGCTGCTCTCTGTGGGGCTGGGCTGTGCCCAGGGGGTCATTCTGGAGGGCTGAGGAGCCCCACAAGGGCACGGGGCAGTGATGGGGAGAGCAGCTCTGGGCCTGCTGGTGCTGGGGAGCGGTGGTGTGGGGTCGTGAGGGGGCTGGGGGAGATGGCTGTGTTGGGCTCATCCCAGCACTGCCCCCCACAGCTCAGAGAAAAGACCTTGGCGTCAGCCAGGACCTGTTGAATGAGGATTGCACCTCTGCCTGTTTCCAGTCTGCTCTCTCCAATGTATGTTCTTTTGGGTGCAGTGATTTGAGCTCAATTTGCAGGAGGACAGGGTCTGTGGCCATCTGAAGATGGCATCTCTGAGCCCAAAACATGCTGCGCCAAGCTGGAAGCATAAAAGGATCGAGGGGGAAGGAACAGAGATTTTCCCAAACACACAGAGGACTTGGGGTTATTCCAAGGTGATGGTTTCATTATGGTATATGGACATTTCCAGCAGGCTCTTGAGAGCCCCATGGAGCTGCAGGCCACCTCAGCGTCTGGGATGCAGGACCCCTTTCCTCTCAGAGCCAGACCCCAAAGGGGGACCCACTCCCAGGAAAACCTGTCATGGATTCCCATGCCCCCCCACCCTAAGAGGTGATGGAGCTGGCCGCACAGAAGCCTTGGGGCTCAGGACAGCCACAGCCCCAGGATCCAGGAGTCCTGGCTGTCACATTGTCCCCTGAGCCAGAGGGGACCCTCAGGCAGGGCTCTCGCAGCAGCCCCCAGCCCTGTCCAGCCACCCCCACAGCCCGGGATCCACAGCAGTTTTGGCAGTTAACAGTCTCTGTGCGACACCTCGGGAAGGATCTCCCAAAGCCCTTACCCTTGGTGGAGAGCGTCAGGAGTGCTGGGAACAAGGAGCTGTGGTCCTGGCTGATGCTGTCCATCCAGCAGTCCTCCATCTCGCTTGCCCTCTTGCTCTCGTTTCACCTCTCCAGCCAGAGAAATAGGACGCTCTTCCCATCTCATTACCCAAAACTCCTTTCCAACATGCCCCTGCTCCTCCGCCTGTTGGTGAGGGGCCCCAACGTGGTCCCACTGCCTCCTGTCCCCTCTCCTTGCCATGAAGCCACTATGAAGGGCAGCTGTGGGGAGGGTGTGAGCAGTGCCTGGGAGTGCCTGAGCCTCACAGGGAAGTGAGGGTCCCCACAACGACACCAGGGAGACCTCCCTGCGATGTGGCACGTCCCATTGGGACCTCAGCTCGTGTCATCTGGGGTCTCAGTAGGTCACTGCCATGGAGATGGCACAGGCAGGGAGAGAGCAGAGAGATTTCCCCTCATGTGCTGGAAAGCAGCCACCTGCCTTCACTGCAGTTATTTTCCATAATTTTCTGATAAATCCTTCAGGAATGTCTCCAGACACTGTCAAAGACTGTGAAATAACAACCAGCCTTCCTGCTCTTCCTAGTCTCTGTGCAGTCCTGGGGCAAATCTTGCAGAAGGGAGACTCCATCTGCCTTGAATACTGTGAGAGATGTGGCTTTCCAAGTCACTGCAAAAGGAAGGACTCCTTTACTTCTTTGGGTTGCTTCTTGAGCCTGTGGCACCCCCTCTGTGATGCTGGGAGCCCCAGCTCTGCAGCCTGGTGTCTCTGCCCTTTCTCTCCCCTGTCTCCTGCTTGTCTACCCAAAGTCTTCTCTACACACCAAGGGCGTGGGAAGTGCTGCTTTAGAGAGCTCATTCGAAGCTGTGACACATTGTGAAGCTGAAGGCCTGAAGGAGGCTAGTCTGGGATGTGGCTGTGCCCACAGACCCCCTCCTGCTGCCAGCCCGACAGTGCAGGAAGGTCTCCAGGGAGAGCAGTGGCTTTGGTGTGGGTGGGATGGCTTTCCCTCAACATCTCTGGGTCATGCATGGGTTTGTCTAAGCGCCCAGGAAAACCCCTCTTCTCTAGTGCCTTGCATCAAGACTTTTCCATACTTTTGTATAGAAACACAGCGTGGTCCAAGATCCCCAAGAGCAGCACGGACCCCAGCATTGCCCAGGACCCCCAGGAGCTGTCTGTCTCTCTCTTCTGTTCCCACATTCCCCGATTAAATGGACAGTTTGTAACCTCACCTTTACAACACACCATCTGGACACTGCAACATTGTGACTCCTCCCCTAGCTCATTCCCATAGGCAGCTGCTGATTTGTGACCTGCCTATTGGCTGGCAGGAGGAGGGGGGAGGGTCTGTATTTCAGTGATGGCTCTGTCAGCCAATTGGAGTCCACCATGTGGAAGGAAAAAAAGACATGAAAGAGAAGTGAAAGAGGAGAGGGAGCGAAGCAGGGGAGGCTTTGGGTAGAAGGCAGGACTGGGCTTGGGCAGCTTGTTTCTCACAAGAACGTGAGAAACGCTCTGCCCCCCTGCCCAGTATAACTGCTCTGCCTGGCACTGAGGCACTGGAGGACTCAGGGTGGAGATCGGGCTCTGCAGATAAGAGCCCCAGGGGCAGAGTTAGGAAACAAGAAAAGATCTCGAATGCGGAAAGCCGGCATCTTTAAGTACACCAGAAACCAGCAGGGGCTGGAAAATGCCCCAGGCTGTAGTAAAAGTTTCTGAGCATAAAGAAAAATCAATGGAAAAAAAAAAAACTGTTCAAATGTGAATAATAGATGGATGTAACCGAGTAACCTTAAAAGAAGTAGCTTCAGCAGTTACAGTTAAAACCAAACTATAACAACCGAATGGCCTTGGTAGGGTTTACTTTTTGTTTGGGTTTTACAGAGTGACCCTCTGAAGAGCAAGAACTTAAAAGAAGCAGCCAGAAAGAGTGGTAGAATTGTTAGGCTAAGTAATGTGGTTTTTAAAAGTATCTGAATAATAGAATGAATCTGGGAGCCAGAAGAGAAGTAACATCAAAGGAAGATGGCAGACCTAAGAATGAGAGGATACTCATACCAGGCTGATAACGAAACTCAACAGCTGTATTCTAGTGTTTGTAAAAATTGATGATCCTAAGGAAGGGGCTAACACCTTCCCTTGATGAAAGGAAAGGAAACAGGAAAAGATGGTAAAATCTAAGCATAAGGGTAACAGCTGTTGATCTGAAGTTAAAGTTGTCTGTTTACTATAGAGAAGACAGGGAAATACGGAAAAATAATAAATAAAAAGGTGACCAACTCTATTTGAAGCTCCTCTAAAGGGAACTATTCCAGGTTGGGGAACAAACTGATCTTTCAGTGCAGGAAAGAAATGCTTGCAATTAAAGGAAATAAGATTTCTGTGTCAACATATTGAACTGGAACAACACATGGATTCACTGAATTTGGGTCAATAGGCCAGACCAATCATGTTGCTACTAGGATTAAGACTGTTATTTTTAACAGTTGTTTACGTGTTACTACAAATGGGCATGCTTTGCTTTTGGCGTCTATTAATAGCAGTGCGCATTTCCCCAGTACACTGTGCTTACCAAAAAGCCGCCCACTGCACACCAAGGGGAATTTGCTGACTTCTGAAATAAATGTGTGTGTCTGGCGGTGTCAAGGGGTGGAGTGACAGGCGCCACACAGGCAAGCGTGGGACTCTGGATGGTGCAGCCCACAGAAGAGGGGTTTGCTCTGCGGTGCTCCCCAGGAGTTAAGGAACCCTGGGTGCATCACGGCTGGAGCCACCACACTGTGGGGTTGCTGCAGCCTGGAGGCAGCCCTCTAACATCCCCACGACTGACAAGTCCAGACAGAGGAGAAGTGACACCACAGACTCACCCCATAAACATCTAGGTGCTGTGGAACCATTCCCCACAGAACAACCTGTTCATGGGTGCTGTTGCCAACTGAGCAGTGCTGTGGGCTGAGCACTAGGTTACCTGTTGATGTGCACGCTGTTATTGACTGAGGCCATACAGCCTTTGTGTAACCGCGGGCTGGCATTGTTTTGACTGGCTATAGAAAAGAATAAGCCACAGAAGTTGGTATGGACTCTGACCGACCATCAGCTGGCCTATGGATGTCAATGGCGTGGTGAGGAGAATCCACGCAAAACCATACCGGAAGGGTGGCTAATAAAGGGCAAGAGCGGTCACTGGACTGTGCATCCATGATTTAACTGTAGAGCTCTGATATGTATATATATTTTTTCAGTTCTGTTCTATTTCTAGCTTTTTTTGTTATGACCTCTTATCTCTAATAAATTCTCATACTTGACAAATGATGATCTCTCGGAGTTCTGTGCAACTAACTCCTGAATCCAAAAGAATCCCGGAGGCCTCTCTATTGGTGCATCACAGGTAACACTCACAAGGTGCATCCAATCTCTTGAACGGGATGGTTGGTTACTGTCCAGATGGTGGTGGCAGTCTCCTTTGCCAGGGTCCTTCCAACAGTGGCTTCCACTGGATCAGATGAGACTCCCCAAACTGTTCTTCTGGGGAATTTTTATAGTCCAGCTGGCTTGTGGTCCTGTGTGACCTCTCCAGCATATGCATGAGCCATTGCTACTGATTACCTTAAACTGCGTATCAAAGCATCTCCTAACTCTCCTAAGAATGCACAGAAGACTGCCCTACATGGCCTCTTCTTCTTTTGCAGGAGCAGTTTCCACTGCCAATTTTCAAGGGTCTTAAGTATTTACAGTTTAATCAGTTCTGTAGCTGGCATCTCTGCAGGGATCTCTGAAACAGCCAGGTACTTCACCTGTGATAGTACTCACCCCATTTAAGAACAGGAATTGGACCAGGCACAGCAGGATTTGCCTCTAGAAATCTCTAGAACTGTCTGAAATACCCACTTGGAGAGGTTCTGCACCAGTCAGTCCAACACTTAATTTGGAAAGTGGTAGCAGTTCAGTCAATCTCCTAGTTTCAAGTCCATCCCCTGTCTCAAACCTGCCCATCAGCTCACCTGTGTGGATTACTAGATGGGGGAGTTTCTGGACCACCCAGGGGATTAATGACTTGAGTGCTCTGAGTGTGCACACAGGCACAGGCCTGATAGCCTGTTGCCCACCCACACCAGAATTCTAACTGTAAGAGAAACCTGAATTTCACACCTGGAACTTGATTTCCAAAGCTTTTGCCACAAGTACGGGCTCTTAGCTAGCACTCTGGCCTACCTCTGCAAGCAAGTGAGGCAGGAGAGTTGTTTCCTGTGTCTAAAGACAGGTGGGATGAATCAACCTTTATTTCATGGCATTGGATATAAACAAAGAGAAAATGAGAATCCCTTGTGCAGTTCTGGTCTCCCACCTCAAGAAAGAAAAGTAGGACTAGGAAAAGGGAAGGGAAAGTTGATGAAGGTAGCAAGGAGAATTTCACCACACAGGACGTTAGTTACTCTTGTCCCACCTTCAACTGACTGGATTCTGAAATGGATCCTCCCAACCATACCATAGCGAGAAAATTCTTCCTCAAGGCCTTTTCAGTCACTCATGAAATGCAAATCCTCTTCTTCACACTGCCATGGGTGATTTATCTGCTCACTGCCACGGGGAATATGGTCGTGATATCTATCATTTGACTCAACCACCAGTTCCACCCCTAGCGTATCTCTTCCCCAGCAGCATCTCCTTCTCAGATATTTGGTTCCCTTTGCCCCTAAAAGGTTTGTCAGCCTCATCTTGGAGATTAAGACCATCCTGCGGCTGCTTGCCAGTTCCAGACCTTCCTTTCAATCTTCCTGGGCACAGCTGAGTTCAGTCTGCTTGTTGTGATGTCTTTCAATTGCTGTGGGGCCATTTGCAACCTGTTGCACTGCACCATCTTTATGAAGCCCTGGTTGGGCTCCATGCTCATCTTTACCCATTGGTAAAGCGCCGGCTTGAAGGTCTCCATGGCGAGGGACAGTCTGCAAGGCACCATGCCCCACCTCTATGGTCACCTGGAGGGGACACCCTCCCTACCATCTGTATACTCAGGTGGCTCCTCTGGGCCGGCCTCCAGCGCCTCTCTATGCTCTCCCAGCAGAGGGACACTCTGGGATCCCCCCTCCAGCCCCTTTCTTGGGCTGCTGATGGAGACGAAATTTCAGGGCCACCCGCTCATGGCAGATAATGCCAAAGGCTGCGATGGCCCCTGGGTTGTTCGCCCACTTCTGAAAAAAAGGCCGCAGCCTCCCGGGGCTCCAGTGACGTGCACGTGTGTCCCCTTGCGGAGACTCGCCCAGGCCTCAGGGCAGAGTGGGGCCCTGTGGCAGCAGCGCCCCGGCAGCAGCGTTTCCCCACCGACACTCCCCTGCAGCACAACTCCCGCAGCCCAGGGCCAGCCCGGCGCCGCTCCCCCTCGCTCCCCGCCCCCGGCCCCAGCTGGCATCAGCCGCCGCAGGCTCCGGCCACACGAGCACACGCCGGGCCGCAGCGTCGCTCCGGGCTCCCTGCGCAGCAGCCGCCAACACCCACCGCTGCCGCAGCTGCTTCTCCGCGGCCTCGAGAGCGGCGCCGCGGCGGGGCCCGGCGGGGGCGGGGCCGGCAGCACCAGGGGCCATGGCCATGGACACACAGGCCCCGCCCCCCACAGGGCCGGAAGTGCCGCTTCCCAGGAGCATGCGCACTGGCGCAGAGGAGGGTGGCGAGGGGCGGGGCCAGGGCGGGGCCAGGGCTGCCCGGGCCCTGCGGGGAGGGAGGGAGGGAGGGGGCGAGAGGCGGCTGGTGCCGCGCGGGGCAGCGTATCCCGGCACGGGGCCGCCTCGAGCCTCGAGCCGCAGCGCCGGGAGCTGCCGCGCCGGGGCCGAGGGCCGAGGGCCGCGGGCTGGGCAGAGTGAGCAGCTGTGTGCGCAGGGGCAGCCGGAGCCGCCACGGCCTGGTGAGTGCGAGCACCTGCTGGGGAAGGCCTGGCCCAGCCTGGGCCGCCTGCGGCCCCACGGGAGCCCCTGGCTCTTGCACCCTTGTGCTGGCGGCCCCGCGGCTCAGTGCCGGCTGTGGTGGCCGTTTGTCAGCGCCATCCCGGCCGTGAGGGGAGGGCACGGGTGCAGCTGGGCTTGTGGTGGCTCCAGGCTGGAGGTGACAGCAGGCGTGGTGGAGCCAGCAGAGGTGCTGCTGGTGCTGCCTGTTGGCAGAGTGGTGTGAAGGCGCTTTCTGAGCTTCCTCGCAGACCTGCTGGTCTCTCCGTGGGCTTCAGAGTGTCGGGCTCCTTTCCCTTACCCCCACCACAGCAGCAGGGATGTGGAAGCAGAGGCTCAGGGAAGCTCCTTGCCTTTGGTGTCGTCCCTGCTTGCCTGGAGCTTCCTGCTGAGAAGCCCCTGGGGAAGTGTTGTGGGGGCGAGCGGGAGCTGTGAGCAGCCCTGCCCCACGCAGCCCCTCTGCATGGGGAATGAGCCTGCCCTGCCGGGGCCGCTCCTTCCCCCTGAGCTTCCGCAGCCCATGTTCACCCTGTTTGTAGTTACCCCTGGATGTTGCCGGGAGAAGGCTGGGTTGTGCTTTGTGTCTGCTGGGAGACCGTTGCTGGCGAGTTGTGACTGAAGGATCAGCATGAAATGTGCCTCTGGCTAAAAGCTGGACTGGAGCACACAGGCATTTTTTGTCACCTTGGGTTTTGCCTTCTGAAATACCAGCATGTGCTGACCGAGAATGGATTTTGACAGGAATGGATTTGCACTTAAAATCGACGCCCTGATTTTTTTGTAAGTCAAATTCGGTAGCATATTGACAGCTGATGTTCTCTGTATGACAGGAAAGGTGCAGTTAAGGATATCGGCTTTGTTCTGCGGACGCTTTGTACATCTGATACCCTCGACGCTTGGGCCACTGGCCAGCAGAGCACCGGCACAAGCACCGTGATGCAATGCTGCTGCTTCACTGTGGAGCGTGAGAGAGTCGGTGCAAGAGGGACGGGGGCTTCAGCCAGTGCCTGTGGGGTGGCCTTGGCCCTGGCACAGTGATGCACCCAACATGCTGCCAGCAGCAGCAGCCGTGCAGATCTGAGCATGCACTGATGCAAGAAGAAGAAATATGTCCTGAGGAGTCATGTTTTAACTCTGCATTTTGGATACCATAATTCATATTGCTGTCATGTACCCTGATAGCCGTTTTTTCATGACCATCCCTTCCCTCATGTGTGTTGCTTCTGTGTGAAAGTGCACAAGTGATAATTTCTGCTGTTTTACTGTCCCTGTAGTTCACACCCTGTAAAGCCTGATCGGAAACCTGTTGTTAAAAGTGAGGGCTGGCTAAAATAAGAAGTGGAGCACAATGAAGACACCTGCCTTGCTCTGCCCTGCTCCTGGAAGTGGTCTGCTGCAGGCTAGGCTGACTCTTGGAAGGCTTTGTCATCTCAAAAGTGATCATTACAGCAGTGTGTCCCTGGCAACTCTCGGTGCTAAATTCCACACGGATGCAGAATTGGTTCACTTTTTAGGTCCTTTTCAGTGTACAGGTTTTGGAAGGAAATGATTTCTTCTGTGTGTGTGAGAGGGCTTGCAAGCATTTCCATACATAATGTTCTTTTGTCTTCCCTCTGCTGTTCATTCTTGTATCTCTTTTTTGTTCTCTCCCTCCCCACTTATGCTTTCTCGCTCTTAGCATGCTGCTGAAGCAAAGGAAAGGAACTAGGGGGTGGGGGGGGGGGAGGCGGGGGGGAGAGAGGGTGCTTAAAAGGTGCAGAAGGCAGGTATGTGAAACTAGGGAGCCCTTTTAAAAGATACGGATTTTCTGCTCTCCTGTTATGGGGAAAATCAGGAAATTGAGAGGAAGAAGAGAAAAGAAACTTTTCTTAAATAAAAGTCAGTAGGTTGTATATTAAACGCAATTAATTAATGGTATTAACTCCATTCCCCCACCCTTCAATCTCAAGGGCTTAATTTCATTCTGGCTGTCCCAGGGGCACGATGGGAAAGGGCAGAGTCAAGAGGCTGCGGCCTGGCTCTTCAGTGCAGCCGCAGGGCAGAGGGCTCGAGGGTAGTAAATGAGCGTGGGGAGAAACAAGCCCATCTTCTGAAGCTCAGCACCCAAGTTCAGCTTTTTTTTCTCTTTTTATGGTAGCAGGTTGGGGGTCGATGTCACATCGAGCTGAGGGGGGTGTAAAACCATGCTGCAGCAGCACATGGTCCATCGCCTACAGTCCTGCTCTCAGCCTGTGCCAGTCCTTGCAGTTTTGTGATGAGAGGGATTTCTGTCTGAAAACAAACCCCATGAGTAGGAAGAGGATCACAGGAGAGGGGAGCACCTGCTTTGCGGGCTGGCCTGGGGTTACAGCAGCTGGAGGAGGTGCTGAAGCCGAGCCCGCAGTGAGGGAGTGAAGCTGCAGGTTGTCACGCTTCATTTGGAAGGAGACTGTTCCCATCTGCCAACCTGATGGTCAACCCGTTGGCCAAGCTGGTGAGGAGAGCCTTCAAGTGGGACTGAGTGGGAGGAGAGGGTGACACAAAAAAGAGTGAGGATGTAATGGCGTGGGATGGCAATGAAAAGGTGCAGGGTGATGTGGGGAAGAGAAACGCCGAGAGAGCAGTGGGAATGCAGGGAGCTCTGCCTAGGGACGGACGGTGAGGCATTCGAGAGTGTATGGGTGAGGATTAGGGGGCAGACCAACAGGGGTGGCCTTGTAGTGGATTTCTGCAATGGATTGTCTGAAGAAGGGCAGCCTCCACAAGGCCCAAGGAACGCTGAGCTGGGGAGAGGAAAATTTGTCCTGCTCTGCAGATCCCAGCTGCCAGCCGGGCTCAGAGCTGGAACAAGAGGCTTGGAGGCAATGACGTGGTGATGGATGTCCCCATGGTGGCCACCAAGGCATTGAGATGGGAGTCCCCATGGTCACCACCAAGGCATTGTGATGGGAGTCCCCACAGCATCTACCAGGGCTTTTTGATGGAGGTCCCCACGGCGACCACCAGGGCTTTGTGATGGGAGTGGCGTCGTGCCCACAAGGCCATTGTGATGGGGCAGTCCCTGTGGTGACCGTGTCTTTGCTGGGGCCAGAGCCCTGAGGTCCTCACTCCGAGGAGAGCAGCTCGATCAGGAGGAAGCAGCTCCCCTTCGTGCCAGAGTGGCAGGTCTCTGGAAGAGGATCCTGGAGATGGGCAAGGAGCGGCAGGCAAATGTCTGCTCCCAGCCCATGGATGTGCTTCCAGGCACACAGGAGCGCAGGAGGAGAGGCCACATCCCAGACTAGCCTCCTTCAGGCCTTCAGCTTCACAACGTGTCACAGCTTCAAATGAGCTCTCTAGAGCAGCACTTCCCATGCCCTTGGTGTGTAGAGAAGACTTTGGGTACACAAGCAGGAGACAGGGGAGAGAAAGGGCAGAGACACCAGGCTGCAGAGCTGGGGCTCCCAGCATCACAGAGGGGGTGCCACAGGCTCAAGAAGCAACCCAAAGAAGTAAAGGAGTCCTTCCTTTTGCAGTGACTTGGAAAGCCACATCTCTCACAGTATTCAAGGCAGATGGAGTCTCCCTTCTGCAAGATTTGCCCCAGGACTGTGCAGAGACTAGGAAGAGCAGGAAGGTCGGTTGCAGGGATGCTCTCAAACATCAGCAGCTGCAGAGCTGGGAGCTGGTCATCTCACAAACTTCGGAGTGAGTCAAAATGCAGGTCCTGAGGCATTGCACTGCCTCATAGGCTCTGCACCGGAGCCTGGACAGCAGCACTGCAGTGTGTGGGCATGTCCTGAGAAGCCCAGAGTCATAAATTGTGGGAGATCCAGGATGTCAGGGCTGTACAGACCCCAGGAGAGCAAGGGTGCCTGCGGGGAGGAGGAGGGCAGGGGGCTGAGGAGCGTACCCAGGGGAGAAGCACAGCCCCAAGGTGACACTGAAAAGCACAAGGACCAAATGAGGCCCAGGGATGAGAAATGGCTTTCCTCAGGCTCAGCCAGAAGGGAAGATGGGCAAACTTCATGGGAAATGGGAAAACTTCCCCACATTTGCTACCTGGCCTCACCCATGGCTTTGGAACCTGGCAGGCTCCAGGGTCCTGGATAAGGGCCTCTGGATGATGTGTGTTAAGGCTATGTTTGCTCTTCTCTGGCACAGCATCTCCATCTCAAGCACTGCCGACTGAGAAACCTTGCCGAGCACTTTTAAAAGCAGAGAGCCTGCCTTGGTGCCTAAAGGAGGAAAGCTATGTCCTGTCCCACATTGTCCTACATCCTGCTTCCACAAAAAGAGTGGCCCACAGCAGAAACCAGTTTTGAGGCTCACCAAAGCATTTCTCAGCCTGTGGCCATGCTTTGTGCTCGTTCATCCCACATGCCTTGGATCCTGTAAAAATGCCTGTCCTGAGCCCCAAGGCTTCTGTGCGGCCAGCTCCATCACCTCTTAGGGTGGGGAGGGCATGGGAATCCATGATAGGTTTTCCTGGGAGTGGCCCCCCCTTTGGGCTCTGGCTCTGAGAGGAAAGGGGTCCTGCATCCCAGAGGATGAGGTGGCCTGCAGCTCCATGGGGCTCTCAAGACCCTGCTGGAAATGTCCATATACCATAATGAAACCATCACCTTGGAATAACACCAAGTCCACTGTGTGTTTGGGAAAAATCTCTGTTCCTTCCCCCTCGATCCTTCCAACTTGGCGCAGCATGTTTTGCGCTCAGAGATGCCATCTTCAGATGGCCACTGCCCCTGTACTCCTGCAAATTGGGCTCAAATCACTGCACCCAAAAGAACATACATTGGAGAGAGCAGATTGGAAACAGGCGGAGGTGCAATCCTCATTCAATAGGTCCTGGCTGACGCCAAGGTCTTTTCTCTGAGCTGGGGTGGGCAGTGCTGGGGTGAGCCCAACACAGCCATCTCCCCCATCCCCCTCACGACACCACACCACCGCTCCCTAGCCGAGCCTGCCGTGGGCAGGGGGCCGGGGCAGGAGGGGGAGAGGACACTGCCCTGCCCTGCGGGCAGCAGGACACTGCCCGTGGGCTCCGCAGCCCTGGCCAGCCCCAGGGCCCCCATGCCGGTGCCAGGGATGCCACCAGCACACGCCCCAGCGCTGCCCCCCCGCGCCCCGCATGGCCCCCAGGGCGCAGGGCACCCAGCAGCCCCGTGGGGCCCCTGCCGCAGAGCCCAGCCCCGCCGGGTCAGCGGCCGCGCCGCGGGGCCCCGCACTGCCCGCCAACACGGCGCCGCGCTGCCCCCAGGCCCCGCCGCGCCCCGCGCTGCCGCCCACAACATGGCGCCCGACCGCCCAGCGTTGCCATGGCATCGCCCAGTGCAGCCCTCCTATTGGCTGTCAGGAGGAGGAGGGCGGGCACCGATTTCACTGATGGCTCTGTCAGCCAATTGCAGTCCAACATATGGAAAAAAAAAGACGTTAAAGACGTGAAAGAGGAGCGGGAGCAAAGCAGGCGAGAAGCGAGCGGGCGAGAGGGTTTGGTGGGGGCTGCGGGCGCGTTCAAATGGCGGCGGGTGCCCTCCCGCCGGGGCGGGGCAGCGGTGCCAGCGCCAGGGCTGCTTTGCTGCAGGAGCTGCAGCAGGGGCTGGTGGGGCCGTGAGCAGGGGCCAGAGCGACGTGGGCCAGAGGGGGGAGCTGCCCTGCAGCCAGACGTGGCGGCCTGCCGCGAGCAGCTGGGCCGGGGCGGCTCGGTGGGGTTTGGGTGCAGGAACCTTTGGCCCTGTGGTGGCTCTGGGATCCCTGTTAAAGCGTTTCCCTGAGCTGCTGCTGCCAGCGCAGCCCCAGGTGCTGCTGGGAGCTGCGTTTGGGAGGTGCTGGGCAAAGTGTGAGCAGGCTGCTGGTGTCCTCACGAGGTGCCCTTCCCAATGGTGATTTTGTTGTGAAAACTGCATTTCCGAGTGTCTCTGAGAGAGGCTGTGCCCGCATGTCATGCCGTGCCTTAGCCGTTGTTTTTGCTCCCTGACTCTTGCTTTGCGCCGAGACCTGTGATCCTGGCAGCAGGGTGAAGGGTGTTTGCAGAAGAGCTCTGTAAGTGTGAGCTGTTTTCCTTGTCAGGGCCTTGAAAGTTGATGAACGGCCAGTGCTTGCACTTGCCGTTGTTCTTTCCATGCTGCTAGGTCAGGGTGAAGAGTTGCTGAATTGTGTCTCTGCTGGTTTCACCAACTGAGATGCCCTGGCCTGACTCCTTCCTCATGTCTCCAGTTGTCAGGGCCTAAAATAGGAGAATGCTTGTTGTGCTGGATGTGTAGAGGATTTTCTGGTTTTGTTCAGCATTGGGGAAGGAACCAGAGTTCTGAGTTGAAGGAAGGCTTCTCCCTGTGCCTGGGACATGAGGCCCTGCTGTCTTCAGTTTCATGATCGCTGCTCCCATGCAATCCTCCCATTAGAAAATGTTGCCAAGAATTACTTGCAGGCTGTTCTCCAATTCTTATGTTTCGTAGGCTAGGTGTTGAAAATGCATAGCAGAAGCTAATCTTTTGGTGTAGTAACTGGTAGGCAATGGGTGTTTCAGAGCATTGTGAGTATTATGAGGCCATGATGTGAATCTGTGATGTTATGACACCTCTATGTGAGCAGCTGAGAGGTGAGGAGAAGACGCATGGCTTGGATGCTGGTGGTGAGGTCACTTCTGGGTTTGTTGCGTGTGCTCAGAGGAGGGATTGACCCCTGCAGAGCTCTACAGCAATACAGAAATGCAACTCATTAATCAAGCAGAAGTGGATGTTCCACATCATCTGACACAAATTTTATTCCACTCCGTCATCATGAGTTAATACTGCTACATTTGAAATGTGGATGATGTTCTGTGGTGAGCATGGACATGGAGTTTGCCTTTCCGCTTGTTGCTAAGTAGAAGCCTGCAGCGTCCTCGCAGTCAGCTAGGGAGTCCAGCTAGACTTTTGAGGCTGCTAAATGAATGTAGTGCTGGTGTAAATGAATGTAGTGCTGGTGTGAGCAGTGGTGTGAGTAATCTCTTCTTGCCAGGGTGTGTGCACTTTAGAAATTGTCCCTCTCAAAAGAGCAGGGAGCGTGTGAGATTTTCCTGCAAGGTCTGAATGCTGTCTCCCAAACACGACCCGGTATACAGACATGGTGTCAGCTGTGCCAAAAAGAGGGGTGGAAGATCTCGGTGGATCTGCTGGCTGTGCTCTGAGCAATAGAGCTCAGCACAGAGGGGAGACATTTGCCCCTGCCTGTTGCAACTCTGTAAGGCCAGCAGAACTGCCAGTACCACTCCGATTCTTTCTTTCTTTCTAGGTTGCTCCACTCATGGAGGTTCCCAATGCAGTGCTAGAGCCGCTGAGGATGGAGGCAGGATGCCAGGCTGTGTCCCTGTACCTGTCAACATCTTGGCCAGCATCGTGAGCCCTCTGTGAAAGCAGCTGCAAGTGACTGAGAAGAGGCTACGTGTGGATGCGAAGGCTTCCATAAATGCGCCTGTCTTCCCTGGGTGACTTGGGGTGTGGGTTCAGCTCCTGGTACCTCTGCTGTGCTGCAAATTCCGCCTCCCACAAGTGCTGTTATTGCCAGCCCGCTCAGCTTTTGTGCCCCCTCCTTTTCCTAGGAGGTTGTCGTGCCATAAAGGACGAGTCCAAGACCCTTATAATAGATGCCAGCATGTCTTGGGTGCCTTTGTGTGAGTGCCCCAAAGCGTCTGTAGCTTGACCTGAGCTCTTGGGCTGCTGGCTCTGGGAGGGGTGAAGATGTGCCCAGGGCGAGGTTACCCGTGTCACCCAGCCCTGTGTGCTCTGTGAAGCCAGCTGCGGAGCCGGGACTGCTGCTGCAGAGGCTGCACAGCCAGGAGAGCTGTCATTTCAGCAGCTGACCAGTGTGGGTCTGTCTCACTGCTTGAGCCTCATTTCAAAGCCTCTGCACCCTTTTTCCCTTCCCCGGGTCTCCTTGTCCAAGTAACTGAAGGAAAGGAAGGGAGGTTACTTTGGGACTCTGTGCCTGATCTTGAGCTGCTCATTTGCACATGCCTTGTGAGCCTAGAGTGCATTGGCCACCTTGTGGTGTTTCCGCAAGAGCTTGGTTGTGTGTCTGGGTTGCGGAGCCAAGGGAAGGCAGCGAGCAGAGCAGTGGCTGTGGAGTGTACAAGTGGTGAGTGTCCTGCATGCATCTGTTCTTGCTGGCACTTGGTTGTATCGAGCAGAAGAGGCAGCTGTGTGGGGCAGAGGCAGTGTGTTTGTAGAGTAGGTGTCAGAGCAGAGGTCTGGCATCAGGTTGATGCCTGGTGCAGTGCCGAGTTGATCTGAGAGTGTCAGAAACCCTTTTTCAGTGCAGCTGCTGCCTCAGCTGATCTCTGTTCCTAGAAATGCACTAGAAATGGAAGTGGCATGCTGCTGCCATTGTGTAGGTGCTGCAGTGCAAAGGCTCCCAGCTTGGACTTGATGGTACTAAAGGAAAAGCGAGACCAATTGTTCCTTTTGTGATTTGTGTGCAGGGTGCCAGAGTGGAGCTGTGCCATGATCTGGAGAGAGTCTTGCCAGGACATGAAAGCCGTTTGCAGGAGACTGTTCTGTGTGGAGTGATCACAGCGTAATCAAGGGACGTGCAAGTGGCCCAGGTGAGCTTCTCCTCTGTGAAGGTTTGCACTTTTCAGCTCCGTTGTGACTTCGTCCCAGATAGGGCAGCAGCAGGCCGGTTGATGCCATTTGTGCTTGTGAGGTGGGTTGTGCCTCTGAGGCTGGTAGGCCAACAGCATGCATGTAGCTTTGGTGATGATGGTGAGGTCTCTTGTGTCTCCATGCCTCATAAAGGGGGAGCAGGCCCATTGCTGCTGTTGGTGCTTTTGTGGTCAGTTGTGCATCAGTATGTGACTGGCGATCAGCATGGACATTGCTGCTGTTTGTGCTTGTTGAGGTCAATTGTGCCTCAGTCGCAAAGAGGCCAGGAGCAGCTATATGGCTTCATGGCTTCCTGTGAGGTGACTTCAGCCTGAGGACCTGACAGTCCAGCTCGATGGATATTGCTGCTGCTTGTGTTTGTGGAGTCATTTGGCCTCAGTATCTGCTAGGCCACCAGCAGCCAGATTACACCTTTTGTATGTGTGAGATGACTTTTGCTTCACCGCCTGATTGGACAGCATCAAGCGCATTGCTGCTTTTGTGCTTGTGAGGTCACATGTGCCTCAAAGCCTGATAGGCCAGTGCTGGTGATGTGGCTGCAGTTTGTGGTTGTGATGTCACTTGTGGCTGAGTGCCTGATAGGCCAGTGCTGGTGATGTGGGTGCAGTTTGTGTTTGTGAGGTCACTTGTGGCTGAGTGCCTGATAGGCCAGTGCTGGTGCTGTGGGTGCAGTTTGTGTTTGTGATGTCACTTGTGGCTGAGTGCCTGATAGGCCAGTGCTGGTGATGTGGGTGCAGTTTGTGGTTGTGATGTCACTTTTCGCTGAGTGCCTGATAGGCCAGTGCTGGTGATGTGGTTGCAGTTTGTGGTTGTGATGTGACTTGTGGCTGAGTGCCTGACAGGCCAGTGCTGGTGATGTGGCTGCAGTTTGTGGTTGTGAGGTCCCTTGTGGCTCAGTGCCTGATAGGCCAGTGCTGGTGATGTGGCTGCAGTTTGTGGTTGTGATGTCACTTGTGGCTCAGTGCCTAATAGGCCCGTGCTGGTCCTGTGGGTGGTGATTTTGTTTGTGATGTCAGTTGTGGCTCAGTGCCTGATAGGCCAGTGCTGGTGATGTGAGTGCAGTTTGTGGTTGTGATGTCAGTTGTGTCTCAGTGCCTGATAGGCCAGTGCTGTTGATGTGGGTGCAGTTTGTGGTTGTGATGTCACTTGTGGCTGAGTGCCTGATAGGCCAGTGCTGGTGATGTGGCTGCAGTTTGTGGTTGTGATGTCACTTGTGGCTGAGTGCCTGATAGGCCAGTGCTGGTCCTGTGGGTGGAGTTTGTGGTTGTGATGTCACTTGTGTCTCAGTGCCTGATAGGCCAGTGCTGGTGATGTGGCTGCAGTTTGTGTTTGTGATGTCACTTGTGGCTGAGTGCCTGATAGGCCTGTGCTGGTGCTGTGGGTGGAGTTTGTGTTTGTGATGTCAGTTGTGTCTCAGTGCCTGATAGGCTGTTGCTGGTCCTGTGGGTGGAGTTTGTGGTTGTGATGTCACTTGTGGCTCAGTGCCTGATAGGCCAGTGCTGGTGATGTGGCTGCAGTTTGTGGTTGTGATGTCAGTTGTGGCTGAGTGCCTGATAGGCCAGTGCTGGTGATGTGGGTGCAGTTTGTGTTTGTGATGTCCCTTGTGGCTCAGTCACTGATAGGCAGTTCTTGTCACGTGGCTGCAGTTTGTGTTTGTGATGTCACTTGTGGCTGAGTGCCTGATAGGCCAGTGCTGGTGCTGTGGGTGGAGTTTGTGATGTCACTTGTGGCTGAGTGCCTGATAGGCCAGTGCTGGTGATGTGGCTGCAGTTTGTGATTGTGATGTCACTTGTGGCTCAGTGCCTGATAGGCCAGTGCTGTTGATGTGGCTGCAGTTTGTGGTTGTGATGTCACCTGTGGCTGAGTGCCTGATAGGCCAGTGCTGGTGATGTGGGTGCAGTTTGTGATGTCACTTGTGGCTCAGTGACTGATAGGCAGTTCTAGTCACGTGGCTGCAGTTTGTGTTTGTGATGTCACCTGTGGCTCAGTGCCTGATAGGCCAGTGCTGGTCCTGTGGCTGCAGTTTGTGATGTCACTTGTGGCTCAGTGCCTGATAGGCCAGTGCTGGTGATGTGGCTGCAGTTTGTGTTTGTGATGTCACCTGTGGCTCAGTGCCTGATAGGCCAGTGCTGGTCCTGTGGCTGGAGTTTGTGTTTGTGATGTCAGTTGTGGCTGAGTGCCTGATAGGCCAGTGCTGGTCCTGTGGGTGGAGTTTGTTTTTGTGATGTCACTTGTGGCTGAGTGCCTGATAGGCCAGTGCTGGTCCTGTGGCTGCAGTTTGTGGTTGTGATGTCAGTTGTGGCTCAGTGCCTGATAGGCCGTTGCTGGTCCTGTGGGTGGAGTTTGTGGTTGTGATGTCACTTGTGGCTGAGTGCCTGATAGGCCAGTGCTGGTGATGTGGCTGCAGTTTGTGGTTGTGATGTCACTTGTGTCTCAGTGCCTGCTAGGCCAGTGCTGGTGATGTGGGTGCAGTTTGTGGTTGTGATGTCACTTGTGGCTCAGTGCCTGATAGGCCAGTGCTGGTCATGTGGGTGCTGCTTTTACTTGTCAGGTTACTTCCACCTGAGCACCACATACTGCCACGTTAGGCACATGGCTCCTCTTTGTCGTTGTGAGGTCATTATGCCCCTGTACCTTATAGGGCAGCAGGAAGCACATGGTTTCGATGCAGATTCTCAGTACATGGCTTGGAGCATAAGAAGGACCTTATTGCCAGCAATAATACTTAAAAACTTAGAAATACAACTCCTTTTTCTCATCACCAGTACCCGAGAGCAAACAAAATGGAACAGATTATCTTATTTGTTTGGCACCCCAGATAGGACACAGCGAGGTTCCCATCTGGTGAGCACTGGCACTGGTCTTGCATGCCTACGTTTATTGGCTGTGGGCTCCCAGAGATCTACTTCAATGGGCACAGCAAATGCCCCGGGTGTGGGAGGACCCAGAAAAGGCAGCCCCACTGTTTTGTACAAGAGTAGAGGGACATCCCATTTGTTAGGGGTATGTTCAAGTATTGTTTCAACAGATATTTCAGCCAGGGGATAGAGAATGGATATTGAAAAAAGGATAGGGAATTGGCAGACTGAGATGATAACCAACAGCCTTGACCACGAGCAGATCTGAATTGGGATTATAATAATACAAATGATTGGGCAGCATGTGAAATGGCATGCCAAAATCTGGTTTTAGCTCTAAGTGTGTGGTTTTAGCTCTAAGGCACTGAGCCTGACGGGTGAGTGAAGAGTTAACAGGACTGAAGTTTGGCAATTGATATGCACAAGAACTGATGTGCGCAAAGCTGTTGAACAGAGGAGTTAACACGACTAAATAAGTCTACCAACCGATATGCGCAAGGATTGATATGCGCAAGGGTACAGGATGGAAGAATTAACAAGACTGAAGAAGTCTGCCACCTGGAATCTGCGTGGACCCCCGGGGAGGGAAGAAACAATACGGAGGTATTGTGGTCTCACCTTGCTAGCAGGGTCCTTCCAAACAGACAAACAAACAGTCCTGTGACTGTGAAACTCACAAAAATCAGCAAAAGCAGTGTCTGCCCAGAGCCCCAGCCGTATAAAAAGAGACTTGGAAGCTAAGAGAGTTTGAGCAGGGACGGGAACGTGACCTGATCATCTTCTCTGGCTGGACTGTGAGTATTCCCCCCCCTCCCCTTTTCCTGGCACACTGGGTTAAGGTAACTCCTCGAGGTTGAGAGTCCTCTCACTAAGAGAGTGAACAAGAAAGTTTTCAAGTAGGGATAAGCAGTGCTTCCAATTAATAGCGCAGTAATCAACAGTTTTGGGTTATCCTTTCTAAATTAGTAATCGCATTATTTTAATGGATGTTACTAATCCAAGAATTTGCGTGAGGAAATAAACATAATTTTTTATTACGTTACTGTCTCAGTTGTTACTATCGAACCTTCATAGTGTGACAGTCTTATCAATTATTACAATCTAATTCTACCTTAAGTCAAGATTTATTGCCTACCCGCATCGGAATGAATCTTACATTGGTGAAGAAACTACTACAACATGATGACCTGTGTCAACTGTTAAAACGCATCCAAAACAATGGACAAAAACCTCTAATCGCTGTTCATCATGATACAGAAGAGATACACCACATCTTGGAAAGAGTGAAGAAGGATGGAGAATATCATTGGTGAGAGACTCTTCTGGGATGGTCACCAACCACAACAGGGTTCTATAATCACATGTTGCACCCAGTAGTAGTTGTGTTAAGTTTAACCGTGCTATGCCTATTGCTTACAATCATATTGCACATAAGATTATGGAGAGTGATAGTACGCCTCGAAAGGCTTGGAGAACTCTGCTTAACATATTAGCAGGGCTGCTTAATAAAAACAAAGGGAAGACTGTTAAAGAATATTGGACTGAAGCTGTCTAGAGTTGATTGCTTAGCATAACTTGCTTAGCATTAGTAGCAAAATTTGCTGAAGCCTTAGGCTGCAAGCTGTGAACTCTCTCCTGGATATTACCCAGTTATGCGAAAGAGGGCCCCAGCGCTGGTTCAAGCTGGAAAAATAAAGAAGTTAGAACCAAGAGCAGAAGCTGCAACCTTGAAAATAGGATAAGAAGCAGCCTGCTAGAGACAATGAAGGAGCGCAATGAAGAAGGGGAAGACCCCAGATCTAAATATTACTATTGGTCCAAACTATTGCATAAGGGGTGGGGAACTTAGATTGTAAGGGTATAATAGCCCAGGAATTTCTTTGTTTAGGGTCCCTCTCTGGAGGCACCCAGCTCGAGCTGTAATTATTGCACGCGTGTAATTAAAATTTATTTTGTTCTGATCTGACTTCAAACTTCTGCGGGAACCTAGGGTCGGACTCTGTTATGGTGGCCGGTGAGCTTTATTTTCAATAACAAGTATACTGATCCAAAGTTAATGTAAGTCTGTACTACTTTTAGAATGACAGTGTATGAAGCAAAAAAACATGCATTTTTGTTTGATGGTAACTTCTTTATACAACTAAAATTGGAAAGCGTAAAACCAAGGACTCAGAAGCACCATCTTCTGCAGTTGAAATATAGGCTATCTGAGAAAGAAAACCCATGGAAGCTAATATCAAAGGTAATTCACAGGTGCTGGGAAATACAAAGAAAAGTGAAATAAAGTTAAATGTTTACAGAATACTTTGTCTTTTTTTTTTTAATATATATATTCTCCATGATTTCCCTCCCTTATTTGATTTGGGCTTTCCTGTCCCATGTTTAACCAAAGACATAAGATAGCCCAGATCTCTTGTGAAATACATATAAATATGCAGCTTAGAATATTTGGATTATAAGAGGTCATCTTTCAGAAAGGGTTCACTGGAGGAGTTTCTTGAAGATAACACTTCTGAGACCTTTAAATCTCAAGTTTTCTTAGAGTAAAGGCATAGTAGTTGCCTCTATCTCCTGTTAATAAAGTCTTATTGGGGGGGTACTACCAATAAATGTAATTGGTGCAGACACTCTTTTCTTCTAATATTCTTCTAATAATCCTAGAAACTCTTTGCTCTTAATTAACCATCCAAGTAACCCCCCCAATCCACTGAAATAAGGGGGAAGGAGGGAGGGCGGGGTCCTGAGCTCTCCCTGCCAAAGGGCTCACTGCCTTGCAGATCTCTGCTGCAACCTGCACACTGCCCCAGGCCCTGAAACAAGACATCCAGGGGCTGATAGCCAAGAAGAGGCCTCAGAGAGCAGTTTTGACATGGTGGGACCTTTTTCTCTGGCATAGTGAACAAGGAAATGGTCTTGCCATGACGGAGCACTCAGAGGTACTCTTTTGAGCAGCAGTGCCACAGTCATTACCTTTCAAAATGGGCAAATAAGGAAAACTTCCAAAGACAAAGTATTTCTTCAGAAAAGAATTGGCCTCTTACAACAAGTTCTCCCAGATGCACATACAACAGTGAGTGATGTTTCAAGGGCTCAGAGCTTATTTTTTGTGCTGAAAACTAAGAAAATCACAGCATTGCTTTTGGACCCTGAAAATTGTTGCCCGATGCTCAAGCACATTCCTGCAAGTCGGCAGGAAATACTTGAAAGGTCATAGTTGAGAATCAGCTTGCAAAGTTGAGGTGGCTTTATGCAAATAACTCTGCAACTCCCCCTAAGTGTTATGTTCCTCACCTTTCCACATGCTCCTCTCTTCTCTAAGGGAGTCATTTCTAACCTGACAGTTCAGGTGTCTATCTCAGCTGAGCACATTTTGCAAGGTGTCACTAGGTTGCTGGAGGCCTGCAGGTTCTGCAATTCTTGCCAGGATCTCCTGCCAGGATGCTAATTAAACCCCTGCTTTCAGCTGATCACATACAACTAACCTTGCCATCATCATCCAAGCCATGTGCCTGCTGCTGGTCTATCAGCTGCTAAGGCAGGAGTGACTTCACATGCCCATGCCCCAGCCATAAGCCTGCTGCTAGCCTATCAGAGGCTGAGTCAGAAGTGACCTCCCAAACAAGAACACAAACCTTGTCTATCAGAGAAGCTGAAAGGCCATCAGCAGCCATGTGGGCTTGGTAGATGATTGTAAGGTCACCTCTATCTGAGCAGCTGATGTGCCAGCACTTGACTAATGCTTGGGGCAACTGTTTGTGAGGTCACTTCTGCCTGAGGACCTGATAGGCCGCCAAGCGGCACAGGGCTAGGATGTTGATTGTGAGGTCATTCAGAACTGAGTAACAGAACAGAAGAAGAGAGAAGAAGAGTCTCATGGACGGTGAGTGCTCTCCAAAACCTGGCGCAGGATGTGCTTCTGTTTAAGAGCAGGTATTGTTACTGTAGCCAGGTATTGAAACTGTAGTTCTCTCTGAATGTCACATTGAGAATGTTGAATTGTTCTTTCTCTCTGCAGGAGAGCTGATGTGTGCAAGCTGTGACTGAAGACAACTCGACTGAAACTCACTTGCTTAAAGTTGAACTGGAGGACACAGAAGCCTTCTGCCTCCTTGAGTTTTGCCTTCTGAAATACCAAAGCATGCTGAATGAGAATCTCTTTTAGTAGGAACAGATTTGCATTTACCATCCAGCCACCAATATTTTCTGCTTGATGTTAGTAGTAAATTGACAGCAAGTATTCCATGTGTTCAGTGAAAGGTGCGCTTAAGGCTCTCAGTTGTGTTGTAGGAAGTTTTTGTGCACCTGACACAAAAGGGAGATGGTCCAGTACTGATGGTAGCAGCTGGGTTTGGGAGCAAAAGAAAGGAAAAGAAGTGATTTTTTTGTTGAACCCAGATTGCAGAATCCTTACAGTGTTGCCTAGTCTTTTTGAAAGCAACTAGAGGAAAAGTTAGAAACCGCTTTCAGTCTCTGTTCGTGAAGCAGAACTACTTGCAAGACTCCATCTTTGTATCAGCTGACGAAATCTTTCACCTGACTACTGCCTTGTGCCTGGTGAGGAAGTGTGCAGCTGAGACTTACTGAAAGACCTAGATCCTGAGACCTGCTTTAGCAGGATGTTATTTCAGTGAGTGTCCGAGTTGCTTTTCTGTCTTTTCTTTCCTCTCCTAGGTGTTCTGTTCTTTTTCTGGAGCTTACAGAGGTAGTGATTTACATGTTTGCTTATGATCTGAGATGGCTTTGTAACCTTTAGCATGTTGCTTTCCTTGAGGAAGGCAGCAAGCTTTACGTCTAGGCCGGGGCAGTATGCTGTTGCCAGTAACACCAGCAACCTTGGGTGCTCAAAGGGGGTGTTACTGGAAGGCCTGTGAGAAAGAGGCCGAGGACGCAGTGGTGGGAGAAGTAGCTGTGTGTGAGCGGGCTGTTGCCTGGGCAAGGTGTGTGGGGTTGCTGAGATGCTGCAGCGGTGGCAGTAGCTGCCCCTCGAGAGACCTTCCCATGTTTCTGTGGGAGATGATCTGCGAGGTGCTTGGAGGGGAGAACTTTGGGAGCTGAAAGGTAATGTTGGGAGTCAGGGCCCTGTGCAGGGCACTCGGTCTGCGAGAGACTTGCCTGTGGCTGCCCAACCCTGTTGTGCCTGTTCTTTCCTCAGCATTGAGCCACGTGTGGAGGACCCTGGCCAGACTCGAGCAGGGAAGAGAAAATCAGGAGTTACACCTTATTCAAGTAATTAATGGGCGTTCTTGTTCTTAGGTGTCAGGTGCCTTGGAAAACTCTGCTTCTTCTACTAACCCATTGTTGCTGAAATGGTGAGGCTTTTCCCCCATTCTTTTCTCTTGGTGACCAGCTGTGCAGCCAGGGGCCTGAGGAGGTGTCGTGGGGGCTAGCCCTAGGTAGGATATAATCTGTGCGGAGTGAATGTGACGGGATACACTATTTCTAGTGCCAGCAGGAGAGATGCCCACGTCAACAGAGTGCCCTGGACTCCAGGCATTGTTTTCTGGCTCTGTGCCTCTCCCCATGGGCAGCAGCGAGAGCATTTCAGCCAAAAGTCTAAGATCTTTTGGTCGAGGAGGTCTAAATCAGCTGGAGCATTTATGCTAATATAGCTTCTGTCGGAAGCTGTAGGACACAACAAGCTCTCTCTGGAAAGAAAGGAAAAAAAGGGGGTTGGGGGAAACAACCCTCCTGGCTCGTTACTGGCTGAAGTGGCTTTGTAAGGTTTTTGTGAAAGGGAAAATGCATGTTGACAGTGAATGAGAGCCTTCAGTGTGCCAGTGGTTGTTTTAGGCGTAGTCTGAACTCCCTTCTCCTAGGGGTGACCTTTGTAGTGTCCTGCCGTTTGCAGTAACGGTGGAAGATAAATTCCTTGTGCACCCTTAGGAGCCCTTTACTTAAATTAAGGTAGAGTTTAGACAAGACTCTTAAATAATCCCTTTGTAACTCTTTGGTGTGTGTGTATGGGTTTTTTGTTTGTTTTCTTGTTTGTTTGTTTTATGATGGCAGAGCTTCCAAACCAAGTAAGCAAATGACATCTTTTCTGGACAAGGCCCGTTCCACTGTTTTTATCAAGGTAGTTTCTTTTCTGGACCTTCTCTAGAAAATTGGAGGTATGTAACTTGTGAGGGTGTCCTGAACTGTGCCCTGCAGAGAGGTCAGGTTAAATTGGTTTGCTGACAAACGATTTTCTTCTGTAGCCTGCACTTTGTAAGAATGTCATGTGTACACATTTACTATTGCCCCAAAGAGGTTTTTTTTAATCCTGTTTGTTTGTTATTTAAAGAATAGTTCACAAGTACTTCTTTTTACATGTCTGATGTTATTATGCAGATATATGGGTTTTGTAATTATTTTTGAGTAGGTGCTGGAATTAGGGGCCTAATTTGGTCCAGTGTGGAGTCTCAACATTTAAACCCCTAGCAGCTGCCTTGCTTCCGTGCTCATGAACTTTCACAGGATATTTGAAAGGCCTGTTTGTCAGAGTTCGGGCTTCCTGCTCAGCAGTGAGTGTTAGGAAGCTGTCTGCACTGTCCCCCATAAACTGGCAGCCCCATACATCTAACTGTCCTTGAAAGCTGACTCGTGCTTTTTCTCTTAACAACACTTTGCCTTCCTTAAGCACACTTGGATGCCAACAGCCATGTTGCAGCCAGTCGAACACACACCATGGTGTTCCGATTGCCTGATTCGTGTTGTCATCTGTTTCCCCTTGTGTTGTCAGCTCAGCTCCCTTTGAAGCTCAGCACCTTCAAGACCTTCCAGGCTCCTGTCCTAGGTGCCTTGGTGTGGGCAATGCCTGCTGTGGTTGGCTCCTTCCTTGGAGATATTCAAGCCATCTAGACACAGTCCTGGGCAACATGTGCTAAGTGCCCCTTCCTGAGCAGGAGGGTCGGACTAGATGATCTCCAGAGGTCCCTTCCAACCTCAACCATTCTGTGATTCTGTGAACTCTAGGATAAAAAGCAAAGATAAATTCATATACTTCAGGAATCTCTGTGGATGTCTTTTTTTTGTTGTTGTTGTTTTTTTTTAAAAACTTGTCCTGGGCCATGAATCAACATGTTAACAGAGAGACAAAGTAGGCCATGAACTAAATTGAAAAGTACAGGTTTTCTTCTTGTCTTAAAATATGCATCCATTTTCTCCTCTCTCTTAGACTGACAGATATAGGCCTAAACCAGAAGGTGCCTCTTGTGAAAACAGGTAAAACTAGATGGTTAGATTCCAGCAATGCTTCCTTGCTTTCTGCATCGTAGAACTGCATGCTCATCTTTTGTGTCCATGCAGAGCCTTGATAAAGTTACTGTGTAGGCACCAAGTGTGCATACGTCAGATTTTCGGCATGTTTGTGACTGACCCTTCTTGTTTCTTGTCATTAGGAAAACTTGGATACGTACTCCCGAGGAGAACTGATGAGGAAATCGCTGACACTCAAGATAGCCCTGCAGGTTAGTTCTGGCTTTCAATTTTCTTTACTGTGTTCTGGCCAAAAGCCTCCTCTGAAACAGCTGAAATGAGTTGAACTACTGGATGTTTTTTTATCTATTCACATTTCTGTATAGCCTTAGTGCTTACAAGCCATAGTCAGGGACTCCAGGGCCCTGCCCATAAGCTCCGGACAGAGTCAGCAAACAAAACCAGTCCTTTTCCCAAATGCTTATAACCGAGCACAAGAGAAAAGGCAAGAGATGGCTGTCAAGAGGTGGGAATACAAGGAAATGCACAGTCCTACTCTGAATGATGAGCACTGCTCTCCCTGCAGCAGTAGCCTGAGTTTTCCTGGGTTTTGAGCAGCCCAGCAAGAATTTTCAGGAGGTAAGGAAGACTGCCAGGTGCATATGAAAACCTTCTCCCAAGCATGAAGGTGGCAGGTGAGAAGCAAACATGCTTCTGCATTTTTGTATTGAGGGCTTAGTCAGTGAGAGGTGCTGTCAGGGCCGGCTCAGAATTCAGAGCTGTTTTCTGGGCACTCAGTGGGAAATAATGTAGGAAGGAGGGTAATTCATGAAAGGCCTTAGCAACTCTGTTTGCTGTGAGAGGAAACACTTGAAGGGTTTCAGGAGAATGCGCTTTGTGATGAAGGGAATAAGTTCAGAAGATGATCTTTAGAGCAACTTTCTGAATGGATGTGAGTGGGGCAAGGCTGTATTTCAGGACAGAAGAGGATGTTGCAGTAGTTGAGCTGATCATGCCTTGAGGAAGAGGGGTAATTTTGCAATACCTCGTGAAGGCAGTACCTCGGCCATGTTCCACAGCCTGTGCAAGACTTGAACAAGGAGAATAAAAACCTATAAAAAGGTTCAAGCCAGAACTTGTATGCATCATGATTATCATCCTGTATGCATCGTAATTAACTGAAGCTCTCTCAGGAGCTCCCTTCTTGACTTGTCCTGCTGTTTTTGGTAACAGCTGTGAATACGAAGTTCAGGGGAAATCAGGGGCAATAGATTCACAAATACAGCTACTTTGCAAGGCTCTGGCCTATCATACGCCAAAGTCAAGGTGCATATAAGTACCATGTGCCTTTTTTTTTTTTTTAACTTCTCAACAAAGATGGAATTTTGCTCTCCCAAGGAAGAACATGTAATGCAGTTTGAAATCAGATGCACGACAAATATATATAACGGGCTGGAAACGTCATAGATCTCACAGTACCTTCTGGGGTAGACTGCACTTGATTTTTGACTTAGTGTGACCTAATCTTGTTTTTGTTATTGCCTTTGAAATGCTTGCAGATGGAAACACGCAGTCTACAGCAGCAATTCCCCATCCTCCGCTGATGATGATGAGCAACATTCTGCCCAGGAATCTACTGAAGAGGAGGAGCAAGTGCCTGACTCTGAAGCATTCTCCTCCCTGCTCTTGTAGAGAGTCTAAATGGTGGCAATACTTAATGCGTTGGCATAATATGTAAGTTGTTGGCACTGGTGGCTCTTAACTGGGCTCTCTACCATTGGACTTTTAGAATTGATTCTTTAAGAGCAATTGGATTTCTTTGGAGAGGTTAGGCATAAACTCTAAAAAGTTTAATGTAAAATTCTGCTGCCCCTGTGCTTTACAGTAGGCTATTCAGAAAGAATCCCCCCCAACAGAAAATGTATAAATAGAGGCAAGGATGGGGTTTCTTTGCCTTCCTTTAACCTAGGACATGGGTTCTGTTGAATTTATCTTTAGGTAAACTGAGGCATCAATACATTTGTGTGCTTGAAAAACTTCTGCCAACACTGAGCTTTTATAGTAGTAGTAAAAAGCCATTTCTTAAGAATTTTTAAAATGCAGACTATATGGAGATTCAAGGTAGAGGGAGTCCCTTGCCATAGTTAAAGACTTAGTGACTTGTGTGATCAAAGGAAAGTATACTCCAAAAGTGTCCTGGTTTAAAAAGGTGCTTTGGGGTTTTGTCGTCTTTGAGTGTTTCCTGTACATGTGACCTTGATTAGTGAGTGTATAAGCAGGAGAGGGTTATCTGTTAGAAGTCAATTGTAATGTTTTGCTTGAAAGAGCAGGTGTTTCCCTTTGTGGGCACAATAGCTGAAGATTTAAGAGTTAGCTGTATATATTCTCTATCATCAGGAAAACTCAATTCACAGCATGATGAAATAGAACTTTAAATTCTTCTCTTTCAGTAAGGTTAAAAGTACTGCAAATAAGGAAACCAAAACCTTCAAATGTTTTGCTGCTTTCTTCATTGACATTCTCTTGTAAACAACAGTAGGTTAGCTTTGCTAGTTGGTATTTAAGTATTATCTGGAAACGCAGGTACCTTTTTCTTCCTCTCAGCTTTAGACTTTCTCCTCAGTTATTGCAGACCAATTCTGGGAGACAAAATCCAATAAGTTACACCTTTTTAAGGAGGAATGAAAGCCTTTTATATCAAGTCCTGCCTGTCTCTCTGGAGATAGATCAGATCCATGGATGAGGATCGACTAGAGGACTGAGTTTAGTGAACTGCTAAAGATATGAAGTGGAAATGGGAGGAGGCAGATGGACTGTGGGGAAGCAGCAATAGTTTGGGGAGAAGCTGCAAGGCTTTAGATAGCAGGACAGCATTAGTCCTGATATTTTGTGATATCATTTGAAGGAACTGCAAGAAAGGCTTCAGGTAGAGCCTCAAAGGTGTCAGTGTTTGAGGTACTGCTTTGAACTCTTTGAGGGCTTTGAATTCTTTGAGGAGGCCTACGTTAATTGTTATATCCTAAATCCATTTTTTCTCATCCTCTTTGGAAAAATGAGGTGGAATTTTTGCCCCCTGGCTACTGGACATCAGAGAGCTGATCCTGAGGAAATGGAGGATTGCTTCCAGGGCCAGCACTGACCCCTGACCTAGGGACTTAGCCCTGAACTGCTTGTGTCTTCTGTGAGAAAAGGGACCTGCTTTGATGCCAGAAACTGTTGACATGCTGGAATTTCAGTATTCAATTTTAGAAGGAACTTACCAACAGTATCCAAGTTATGCACTTTCAAACCATTTGATGGTAAACGCATCCAGTCAAGATTTTTGTAAGCAAATTGTAAGATCTTCAGGTAGGTGCCCTTGTGATAACAGTATCCAGTTGCTTGGGAAAGTGCAGTGGTCAGGTGCTTCAAGGGCACATAAATGAAACTGGAAAAGGAAAATGAAAGGAAACTCAAAACAATACCTATCCATCCATCTGAAGTTGCAAGCAACAAAACTGGTGCATATGCTGGACTGTTCTGTAATAATGTGGTAATGTAGCTTCCAGTGAGACTCCAACATCCTCCCACCTTACGTGGACATGTGGAACATAAATGAGAGTTGGTGTTGTCCTCTGGCCTGCCTGTGTGCTGGTGAAAAGGAAGTTTGTATGAGAATATTGAGCCATGTAGAATAGGCTGCTATGTAACTAATAACTCTGTATCTATGCAAACTAACACATGTAAACACATGTAAACAGGATGTAAAATGTAAACTGATGAAAACTGTATCAACCAGACAGATAGTACATCGAGACAAAGTGTCAGAACACACCTACCAAGAGAAACCGATGACTTAATAATAGGGTATAATTTCTGCTCCGCTTAAATTACAGACCTAGCTACACAGACAGAAAAGGACCTTAACCTCTGCCTGACTTCAGAGCTACTGAGATGTAAGTCACTCCTAAGGAGCCTCACAGCTCGGTTTGTGTGGGGCGTGCTTGAGAAAAGAAGCCGAGCCCTTCAGCAAGGTGGATGAGCCTAGGTGCTCTGCTGCACCCCCGGGACTGCTGAGTTTTCAGCTCAGGATGGACTTGTGCCCAAGTCAGTCTGGAGTACAAGGCAGGAAAGGTGAGGGCAGGCACTGTCCTGTTCGCCTGGTCATGAATCATAATTTCAAAGGTCATTTTGGAAGAGGTGACCAGCCTTCAAGCTGTCTGAAGAGCTCCCCAGCTCACAGCCTGCTGCCTCATTTCCAGAGGCTCCTTCAGACCAGGTTTCTTGCTCAGGAACATCACAAGCCATTGCCTGTACGTGGTGCCTCAAGCACATTAGCACATGCTGCTGGTACATGTGGGCACTGACTAGACATTATTGGTAGATGACCACAGGGACAACCATCAAATAACCCAAATGGAGATCTTCCTCTTATGTGACAGATGAGCCCTCAACCATGTAACATGTCCAGATGTTGTAATACAGGGATGGCAAACAACAGAATGGATTTCCTGCCTAAAAGTAAAAAGGAACAAAGCAGCACCAAGTCTGTTTATGCTTTTTCTCCTTAAGAAAAAGACACACATTTGCAGATAGAAGTGTTCTGAGAGTTGAAATGCTTTTAGTGCCTACAGTGCAGCATTGCAGGCTGTGGCATTGTCTCTGCCTGGTAAATATACTCAGCTAAAGGAAATGTTTATATTAACTGACAGGTGTGTTATAATATTTCCTCCTCAGTACAACGACAGGAAAAAAAAAAACAGATTTGTTTGTGCAAAAAATCCTTGGTTGCATTACACCATTATAAAAATAAAAGAAGCTAGAAAAAGTGCAGGACATGCCATCAGGCTGATGAAGCTATTGGGAGCTCTACTGGGAGCTACAGAGTCTTAAGAGGTGATGAAAACCACGGTCTGAATCCCACTGAGGTCAGCAGGAGTTCTGGCCATGGAGAGAGGTTTATGAGCAGTGTTTTCCAGCTCCCTGAGCTGCCAGCAACCTTCTGACTGTTTAATTTGGAATGGAAAATATGGCCATGCACAACATCCTTGCTCTATTTCATTCAAGCTAACAGAAATGTGGGTTTTCAGGCAAAAATAACACAAAGGACATTAAAACCAGGCCACTTCCTTAGCCATGAGTCAATTGAGTCAATTAATCCTATGAGATTAAAGAAGTGAAAAGAGACCTGTGTGTATCTTTCTTCAGGCAATGTGGTGCTAAAAAACAGAGCTGACAGGTCCAGGGTATGCACTGCAAACATTTCCTGAGTGTGTGTTCCTGCAGGCTCCAAGGGAGACCTTTGCCCGTATCCTGGCTCTGCAGATATCTTGAACCCTGGCCTGTACTATGGTGGCTGGCAATAGGCATTTCTAGAACAATAGTTATCAAGCAAGAATTTTAAAAATAAAGTGACCAAGGAAGACAAAGATGTTAACGTTCTTGTCTTGTCTTTCCCTCTCACCACCACTTTTTGTTGTTGTTGTTGTTGTTAATACTCTCCATCCTCCAGCAAGGAATAAGCTGTTCAGTGGTTAGGATGACTCCCAAAGCCCATTTCCTTGCTGGCTCGTACCATACCTCCCCTAAAGCAATGCTGCTGCTCCCCACCATGTCTGCTGGTCCCCACCATGTTGGCTGGGCAAGTGATGGTTCTCCCATCACACGTGGGCACTGGCCAGCCAAATGCACGCAGGGCAAGGGGTCAGTTAGCTGATATGGGGGAGAATTTCAGCTTTCTCTCTCAGCACACACCTGATGGGTTCTCTTTACCACCCAGGCACTAATTTTTGTGATGCCAGGAGTTCAAAAACTTTGAGATCTCTACATTTGTCAAATTTAGCTGAAATTGGTCAACAGTTACTGAAGAAGGTGGGAGGTGAAGAAGGAGCAGAATAACATTTTTAGGAAAAAAAAAAAAGGGCATTGAAACACAGGAGCTGTATCTAAAGAATTGCAAATTGGATGGGTGAAGTTACAGCATTAGCATAAGTGCATGAAAGATACTTATTTTGTTGAGCCATTCCACTGGTTTCAGCTTTCCTTGCGTGTTGATTACTAACCTGAACTGCAAATAAGCTTTCTAGCTATCCTGCTTTAGTATTAGGAAATACATTTGTGGACAGCATTTCTTTTTGCCACCACAGCACTGCAGTACCTTTAGCGGCTCAAGTCACAGATCCTAGAGCCATAACTGAGTTCAGTAGGTCAGAGGCTTTCCTGACCAGCACAGTAACAGAAATGGAGATAAATGATTGACCCAACTGGGACAATCCAACCTCACTTTTCACCTGAGGGTTTAAATGACTTCCACATTGAAATATCAAAAAATTAACATAAGCTTAGAGGCTTAAAGGTAACAAATGCTGACATTGTTTCAAGTTTTTTCTTATGCTGTTTTAACAAACTCTTTCTCAATTTTGTTCCCACTACATAATTCATTGCTGTTTTAACAATCCTAGAAAGGCAGAGATGGCTACACAAACTCGTATTTTTTTTTTTTTTTATCTAAAAGGCTAGACAACATGTTTCTCTGGTCTTGAGTCACTGAAGGAATACTATGGATTAAATCAACATGTCCCCGTAGTCCCTAAATAGTCCATATCCCCCACTTGCACTAGTACACCTTCTCAGTTAGTGCTGAAATACATTCTCTTGCATTTCTTGATTTAATGGGAACATGCCATATTCTTAAGCCTTCATCCTACCACACAGCAAAAGAGACTGTACAAGTCTCTGCAAAGCTCTCCTAAATATCATGATTTGCCTCAGTATATTTCTCCAGTGGTGAAAATGCCTGTTCTCCTAAGAGTAAAAGTAGATGATGATCAAGAACGCATTCTGTAGTTCCTAGACACCTACACAATATATATAATGTATATATGTATATACATATGTGTGTGTGTGTATATTCATATATGCACACACATATACATACACACATGTGTATATATACATATTTCATGACAGAGCACTTGCGTAGAACAACAGAGTCACCACACAACTGCATGAACTGTATTTTCATAAGTCCTTTGTACAGGCTAATGAACACTTGTTTTTAAATGCAACAGCAGGCTCTTTCTTTCGGCGTGCAAAATATCCCAAAGAAAGCAACCAAATCCCTGCTTGTGTGAGCTCAGTGATGAGTCTGTTCAGTGGACTCCAGGTACCCTGCTGGATCCATGGCAGCGGGAGCCCGGCACAAGCCCCCTGCCCAGCGCAGCCTGGGGGCGGCTCAGGCCTCCCTGGAGAGCCCCAGCCCAGCAGGGACCAGCCCTGCAAGGCCAGCGTGTTTCTGGCCTGTCATCTTCAGAGACAGACGCATCCTCACAAGCCATTTCACAGCCCTGTTGCTGCTGCTCAGCTGCTCAGGCTGAAGTGACCTCACAGCTGCTTTGCTGACGCTTTTCCTGCTGCTGGCCGATCCGGTGCACAAGCAGCAGTGACCTCACAGCTGCTTTGCTGACGCTGTTCCTGCTGCTGGCCGATCTGGTGCACAGGCAGCAGTGACCTCACAGTCTGCACTGAAGCCATCAACCTGCTTCTGGCCTGCCAGCAGCAGAGACAGAGGGGACTTTACAAGAAACTACAGCAACCGAGAGCCTGCTGATGGCAGACAGTCTACAGAGAAGGAAGTGACCTCACAATCAACATCCAAGCCATGTGCCTGCTGCTGGCCTATCAGGCACTGAGGCAGCAGTGACCTCACAATCAACATCCTAGCATGAAGCCTGTTTCTGGCCTATCAGCAGCAGAGACTGAAGTGACATCAGAAGAACCTACATGAGCCAAGGGCCCCCTGTTGACCTATCAGCTCCAGGGAATAAGTGACCTCACAATCAGCACTGAAGCCATGTGCCTACTGCTGGCCTATCAGGTGCTGAGGCAGCAGTGACCTTACAGGCCCATAGCTGAGCATGTGCCTGGCACTGGCCTATCATTTCTTCAGGCAGAAGGGAACCCACAAGCACAAACCCCAGTCATCTCCCTGCTGCTGGTCTGTCATGTTCTCACACACACGTGTCCCTGTCATTGGCTCCCAGGAACGTGGGAAAGGTTGTTCTCTGGGATTTGCTTACTTCTGCAGTGGCTTCCCAGCAGCTGGGAGAGGCCTAGGAGGTTGCAGGGCCCTGGCCCCAGGCCTGTGTCAGCACCTTCACCTCGTGAGTCACAGAACCTGTCCCACCTCCCCTCAGTCCTCTCAGCAGCCAGCTCCTCTCCAAGAGGGTACCAAGAACCTGAGGTCTCCTTGCCCACCCAGAGGGCATGGTGCTGATGGACTCCCATAAGCACTGCCAGCTGCTTGTCCCCCAGCACCTGGCCCAGGAAGCGTTTGCAGGAGTGGGCTGGTCAGTTATCACAGCTACAGGCATTGCAGTTCCATGAGGATCTCTCCAGGCCTGTTCTTCCAGCACTTCCTCGAATGACATGCTTGGGAAGACCAGGAAGGGCCAGGTCCCACTTGTGCCTGTCCAGCCAGTGGTGGGGAAAATCTGTCCTCTGCTCCTGCAGCTCTGCCACTCCATGTGTCCAGGCTGGCTGCAGCCAGCGAGCCCCTTTGTCTCCAGAGCCTGGAACAGAAAAGGAGACAATTGCAGAGAAAGCCACGCAGCCAGCGGGCACTGGTCCCGGGGCCTCTTTTCCTCCCTGACCCCAGGCCAGGTGGTGGTGAGCAGAGGCATTTCTATGCCTGCCCTGTGCTGTCTCCCTCCCACCTGCAGCCCATTTTCCTGGAGTGGAGAAAAGTGTGGACACACGGACAGTTACACTGCAGAGCTGGTCACCTGGGGACTTGGTTTAGTTCAACAGAATGAAAATGTGAGTGTAGTGTCAGGACTGGCAGGCACTGGTGCCTTCCCCGCCGGTCCAGGAGCTGAAACTTCTCCCCAGTGCTAAGGAGCTAAAGAGAAAGTTTTAGGTGCAGGGAGAAAGGCAGAGAAATACAGCAGGTCTTGTTCAGGTCAGATGTCACAGGATCTGCTTCTGGGGGCGTTTCAGTGGTGGCTGTGATGTGACTCGGGTCCCTTGTGACCAAGCCAGTTACACAGTCCCGTGTGCAGTTTATCAGCTTGGGGCTGAATCCTGCAGGGCTGAAACCTTGGTCTGAGCAGGTATCGACCCCCAGGGAAAGGCATCTTGGTTTTGATCCTCTGAGAGATCAAAGGGACTCTCTGTTTTAAAACAGGAGAGCCAAACATTGGAGGCATCTTGTAGTCTTCAGCCACCCAGGACTTTAAGGTTCCAGACTGAAATCTTTGTTTGAGTGCCCAGCAACTCCCCCTTGGCTGGAAGGAGTCTCTCCAATGTTGCTGCCCTCCATCCCGAGAGGGGCGTCAGGAAAAGACCGTCCTTCCCCCAGGTGCTGCTTGTCATGGAAGAAACAGCCTTGCCAGAGAGGGGATGAAATCCACCTGTATTTGGAGATGTTCACTGGTGGGACTCCTGCCCTCCATTCCCCATCTTTCGATTCATTTCTACTTTCTTCCTCCCATTCTCCCACAGAAATTTATTTGACTCTGTGAGGTGTGTCATGAGCCCATGTCGTGAGCAATCAGAGGAGGCTGTATCCAGCCCCATGGCAATTGGCTTTTCCAGGCCTTTGCTGTGAGCTCTCGCACACACACTTACTCTTTCAGTGGACTTCCCAAGCTGCCCAGATTATTTGCATGTTGTTTCCCTGGATTCAGTTCTTTCTCCACACGTCTGGTCTATTATGCAAAGGAAGAATTAGAGTGTGTTGTAGACTGAGCAGCAACCAGAAGAAATATCCCTGAAAACACAGAAGGCATCAAGTAGTTTATAGTCACCCACAGGACATTCAGTCCTAATCTTTTCTCTTTCAAACCAAACTCAGGCTTCATCCCACAGCCACTGGAGCCAATGGAAACAGTGTTTTTGACTTTGTTTTCCCCCTCATTGGTGTGCTTGAGCATTTGTTCTAATGCTTTAATTGAAAAGTTAGACTTGCAAAAACATGTTCTGTCACTAAAAAAGCATAATCCTAGCCATGCTATTAGAAGTAGAATAAATCAGAAGTTGCCTGGATCTCCCGCCCTTGAGCAAGTCTGGGTACATCTGGCTCTAGCCACTTGGCAGCAGGCTGAAATGCCACGTTTTGGGCTGTTTTAAAATGTCTGCAGTGCCTGGGCACTCTGTTGATCATACCTCTCTCTCTAACGTTGGTAGTTTGCCAATTCTACCCTTTCTTTATCTTCTCTTTCTTCAAGGCTGCCAGGATATTTCATCTGTGCCACCGCACTCGCCCTGCTGCCTGCACTCTTGCTGATACAACCCAAAATAAAGGTGGTTGTCTTTGCTACAAGAGCACCCTGAGGACTTCTTGTCAACCTGATGTCCACCAGGACCCCACAGGCCCTTTCCTGCAAAGCTGCTTTCCAACCACTCAACCCCACCTTGTCCTGCTGCATGGGGTTATTTCATCCCAGGGACAGGACTTGATTGATCCTCCCATGTTCCTCTCAGCCCATATCACAGCCTGTCACTGCCCCTCTGCTTAGCAGCCCTGCCCTCCAGCATATCAGCCACTCACCCCAGTTTGGCATTGTCCATGAACTGGCTGAGAGTGCACTCCATCCCATCATCTAAATCATTCATAAAGACAAACAGCATTGGCTCCAGTATCGACCTCTGAAGAACAGCATTGGTAACCATTAGTCAGGCGGAGTTTGGACCACTGTTCTTCACCCTTTGAGCCAGGCGGCCTCCAGCTCATTTCCCCCACCTCCATTGCCTACTTCTCCATTCCACATCTCCCCAGTATGGCTACAAAGGAGTTATGGAAGAGCATGCCAAAGGCCTTCTGAAATTCAAGGTATACAGCATGCACTGCTCTCCTCTTGTCCACACAGCCAGTCACCCCATCACAGAAAGCAATTGTGTTGATCAGGCACCATTTGCCCTTGAGGATTTCACGCTGGCTGTTCCCAATCCCTTCATGTGGCTGGAACTAGCTTCCAGGAAGATTTGCTTCCTAGGGACAGGGGTGATGCTGACCAGCCTGTCATTCCCCAGATCCTCTTTCCTTCTTGAAGATGGATGTAGTACTTGGGAGGGGGATGGAGAGTGTCAGGGGCCAGGAAGTGGCTGTGGGGCTGTGCCAGTTCTGCTGCACCACTGGTCCCTGCAGTGCGGGGAGAGGAGATGGGAGATGGGGCAGCACAGGGGTGGCAGCAGGTCAGCAGGGGCAGGGGGCAGTGGGGGCTACAGCGAGGGGTTGTGGCCAGCATTTCTGCAGCGCAGTGGCTGTCGCATTCGTCTCACATGCAAAAGTCTCACGCTGACCCCAGGCAGAAACAGGCTATATCCCTGGTGCCCGTGCCACCCTCCCAGCAGGACAGGGATGTAGGAGGAGGGGGCCTCATGGTACTCAGGGCAGCTCCCCAAGGCTGTCACAGCTTTGCCTGAGGGACCTCTTGGTCCTCGGCCTCTGCTCTGCCATGCCTGGAACAGGGACAAGAGCTCGTTGGGCAGGGCTGGGAGAGCTCCCCTGGGATTTTCTCTTTTGCAGAGGAGCAGTAAGGAGCATCATGGCTCCCATGTGTGTCCCGTCCCGTGCCCACTCAGCCTTCCTGCCCCACATACAGCCCCATGGCCTGACTGTGCAGGCACCGCATAGGACAAGGTGCATTCTGGGCTGGAGAAACATCACCCCAGTGCAGTCCCCATGATGGCGCCCTCTGTGCCCCATCCCTCTACAGCCCTCCTGCTTTGTCAGCCTCCCCCAGCACCCAGCCCCTGCCCAGCCCTGGCTGTGTCCCACTCAGGGGTTAGCACACAGCCATCCCCAGGGTCTGCCAGGGTGTCAGCCAGGAGAGAGGCCAAGCAAGGCTGGCCATTCCCCTCAATACAGCACTGAGCCCAGCAGGATGGAGCTGTCCATGCAGCAAAATGCACCCCGAAACCTGGGGTGCACCACCAGGGCTAGAAACAGATGATGTGAGAGGCTGGTGTGTGACAAATGCCCAGGGGAGCCTTCCTGGTTGGCCCATGCAACCAAAGGCACAGACTGGCCTCCTTTCTTCTGTGCTTGGCATGTCTTGGTTCCCCTCCACAAGACCTGGCTCTGCACCACAAACCCACTGGTGTGTGTTCTCACCCTTCCTGCTCACTTATATTAGGTGACACTGGTGTTTTCCTCTCTGGGACCCTTTCCAGCCCACCTCCCCTGCCCTCTCCCCAGCCCAGCCCAGCCAAGCAGCCCAGGGTAGGGGGTGGCCCCGCAGCAGTGCCCAACACAGGGTGCTGCAGAGCTCGGGGCACTCACACCACAGCCCGAGCCACCCTGCAGGCACAGTAGCTCCGGGGGGCAGGGGTGTGTGTCAGCTGCCCCATCAGCCTCCAAGCTGGAACTGGCCCCCGTGGCACAAGGACACAGAGGACAGTGACACTCTGTGTCCCTTGGCCTTGTGCCCAGGAGATTCCCTACCCCCAGACTGCCTGCGGCCCCCTGTGCCACTTGCCTCTCCAGGACAGCACACGAGTCCCTGCCCTGGGGCTCCTCTGGCAGCTCCTGTTGCCCCAAGGATGCAGCAGCCTGCCCTTAGTTGATGTACATAGAAACAGATTTCTTTTTCTCATTTCTTCCTCTTTCCAAGCACACAATAGCTCCTTTCCTCTTCTCCAGGGATTCTCCCTGCTTCCCGGAAAGCCTTTCCCCAAGTGAGTGCATCAGTGCTGGCCTACTCAACCGTTCCTGGACCCTTCCCTGTGCTCCCTGCAGGGCCTCGAGCTGGTGGTGCTGCTCTGCAGAGCAAGTGGGCTGTGGTGCCCTGGGACCACAGGGTGATGCTGCACTGGCCTTGGTGGGCAGGGCAGGAAGCAGACCCAGATGGACAGGCATCACTGCACCTGAAACCCCCCTACCAAGGGGTCTGTGGCCAAAAGTGATGCTCTGAGCAATCAAATGGCTCAGGCTGTGTTCAGGTGTTTCCCTAGACCCAACCTGTGGTTTTTCATTGAAGGTGTACATGAACCACTCTGCAGGCACCCTTCCCTGTGCCTGCAGGGTCTGCACTGTGGATATCTGTCATCAGCCCTGTCATATGGGAGACAGTCCCAGGCAGATACCACATGATCATTCACCACTCTCAGGAGCACTGAGCACCCACAAGTGAGAGCTGAATCCAGCCCTCATTCCCTAACACATCACCACATGAGCTCATTGCCTTGAGCCCATGGAGATCCCCGGAAAAGCAACAGGCCCTTTCTGGGTGAAAGTCCTTGAGAGCATTCTTGGCTCCAGCTTTGGAAGAAGAAACCAACCTTCAAGCACTGCACTGAAGAAATCCCCTTTTATTAGAGAGATGCCAGCTCTGACCCAGTGATAGACAAATTCACAGAAGGACTCTGGGTCAGACCGACTGGGTTTGTGCCTCTGGAGAAGTGGGATGATATCAAACACTTCTGCACAAACATCATTATCACCAAGAGAATGCCCAAAGCACAGGAGTTGTCTGCAATGAATTAGAAATCACTTGTGAAGAGGGATGGGCACCTCATTGCTGCTGAACTAGTACCAATTGGATCAATTTCTTCAGTGCATCCCTGAGCTCCTTGTTCCTCATGCTGTAGATGAGGGGGTTCACTGCTGGAGGCACCACCGCGTACAGAACTGCAACCACCAGATCCTGAGCTGGGGAGGAGATGGAGGGGGGCTTCAGGTAGGCAAACACTGCAGTGCTGTTAAACAGGGAGATGACAGCCAGATGAGGGAGGCACGTGGAAAGGGCTTTGTGCCTGCCCTGCTCAGAGGGGATCCTCAGCACAATTGTGAAGATCTGCACATAGGACAGCACAATGAAAACAAAACACCCAAAAGCTAAACAGGCACTAACCACAATAATCCCAAATTCCCTCAGGTAAAAGTCTGAGCAGGAGAGCCTGAGGATCTGGGCAACTTCACAGAAGAATTGCTCCACAACATGGCCTTGGCAGAGTGGTATTGAAAAGGTATTTGCAGTGTGCAGGGCAGCATAGAGAAAACCACTGGCCCAGACAGCTGCTGCCATTTTGACACAAGCTCTGCCATCCATGAGGGTTCTATAATGCAGGGGTTTGCAGATGGCAACAAAGCGGTCGTAGGCCATGACAGTGAGAAGACAATACTCAGCTGAAATGAAAAAGATGAACAAAAAGACCTGGGCAGCACATCCAGAGTAGAAAATGGACCTGGTGTCCCACAGGGAATTGGCCATGGATTTGGAGACAGTGACAGAGATGGAGCCAAGGTCGAGGAGGGAGAGACTGAGGAGGAAGAAGTACATGGGGGTGTGGAGGCGGTGGTCACAGGCTACAGCTGTGATGATGAGGCCGTCAGCCAGGAGGGCAGCCAGGTAGATGCCCAGGAAGAGCGAGAAGTGCAAGAGCTGCAGCTCCTGTGTGTCCGCAAATGCCAAGAGGAGGAATTCATTGAGGAAGCTGCTGTTGGACATTTGCTCTTGGTTCGGGACACTGTCCAAGGAGGAAAAGGCATTGACAAGTTAGAAGAGGCTTCTCTGACCAAAACCCATTCCACTTCTCGTAGTATCCCCCACATTTCCTCTCTCCTTTACCTTTGTTCCACTCCCTTTCCTGACCTCTGGCTTGTGCTGGCAGAGTGTGCTGTGCAGAGCAGGGGCTTCTGCCCTCAGTCCTGCTCTGTTGGGGTGTGCAAATGGAGGTGTCAAACTGCCCTGTGTATTTTTGGGGGATACCTGGGGATGGGCACCGTGAACTGAGTGAAGGGGATTTGGTCCAGTGACCCAGTGGGAATATTTTATTTACTATTGTGAGAGATGAATGCAGCACTCATGCCTGCTGTGTCTGAAAGAGAAGATCCTTGTGAGGGATTCGTCCCCCCCAACCTTGTCCTCTTGAACAGAGGTGTCCATATCTGAATCAGTCACACCAGCTCCCACTCGAGCAAGTGAGAGAAACAGTGCAGTGAAGGCAGGGGCTGACCTGACCCTTCCTAGACATCTCTGTCCCACTGAGATGGACCCTGTCCTCACATCAGCTTACTGTCTTCACTGTTGCTTCAGGCAATGTAGTGGGAGTGGGAAGTTACTGCCTTAACTGCAGCTGAAGCCCCTCCTTAACTCCAGAGAGCAAGAACCAGACCAGCATGGAGAGAAGAAATGAAGAGCAATTCTATGACCCTTCTACCAAGGGGAAGTAAGGAGTGACAGACAGATGAGCACTCAGGAAAGCCTTCACCTCACCCAGCTGTGCACACCACCTCCTAGACAGCAACATCTCAGGACAGTCACTCTCAGTCCCTTTGTCTTGCAGAGGGAAATGGGCAAATCGCAGGAGAGATGCACCCCCTCTTCTACCAAGGAGGTAGAAGGCTCATGGCCTGGACCCCATGGCCTTGAGGGCAGAGGCTTTGCTGGGTGGGAGAGGAGACATGGGACTTTGCTTAGAGGAAGATGTCTGCATTGCAGGGACTGACTGGCAGTGTTCCAAATTCCTCCTCCCACAGCATTTATGTTTCAATTTTCCTCCCATTCGCTGATCGTATCTCCACTGCCCAGAGCTTTTCCTGCTGGCTGCTGTTTCTCTGTCCCATATGTTTTCCCTGTCAGTGCTCACAGACCCCATACCACCCTCTGTGTACTCAGTCTGCCCTACAGAAGTCTCTCAGGAGCAGGGCACTGTCCAGGAGCATCTTCATGTTTGCAGGTGGTAAGGAGAAGGCCAGACAAATGCTGATGAGGCCAGAGAAGATGATGATGGTGGTGCTTTCTGTAGTCAGAGGAGTGGGGAAAGGGCTTTCTGAGGTTCCTCACAGACCTCCTGATCTCTCAGTATAAAGGACTAAGCGTGTCAGTCTCTCGTCCAAATCTGACAGCTCCTTTTCCACACCCTCTCACCCCCCCCCCCCCAGAAAAAGTAGGAAACTGAAAACAGACAATCAGGAAAGCTCCTAATCTTTGAGGTAAACACTGCCTTGGCTGTCCTCTTGAAAAGGCTCCTTCAGAAAATGTTCTGGGGGTGAGCTAGAGCTGTGGGCAGCCCTGACCCACAGAGCACCCTCTAAACTGGAAAATGAACCTGCCCTGCCAGAGGTCACTCCTTCCACCCAGAGATTCTTCCTGCAGCACTGTGGGAAGGTCTCCAGGCAGGCTAAGTGCTGACCCTCGCAGGCGGCAGAGTCTCTGCCCCAGGCACACAGCACCCTGGGGTGCAGGGACACTGCTCTGAACTACAGCCCATGCAGACCTGGGTGCACTCCCTGGCTTCACAACCCTGCACCATCCCTGGGAGAAGGTAGCCGCGATGCCCTGTCCCTCTGATGGTGTGGCTGGGAATGCCTGCTCTAAAGCATGACTGCTCCACAGAGAAGAAGCTGGCAGAGCCACCCTGACAGACCCTATCAGCTGTGGAAGGTGCCAGCTTCAGAAGAACCCTCCAGGAACCACAGCAGCGTTGCCCTACCGCCAGAGACTTACTGTGTGAAGGGCTGTGAAGATTTCTGCCTGCAGTGAGCTCTCAGATGTCCTCCCATTCCCAACTGTCTTTAACTTCTGAGTTGCTCATCTCATCCTGGTGCCTGCAGGCAGTGCCCTGAGTCTTGCTGCTCCTTTAAGAGGAGCTGCTCCTGGACAGAGCTCTGTCTCCTCAGCACCCGCCAGGTTGCCATGGGCTCCTGCAGTCCCAGGAGCCAGGCCCAGCTCAGGAGCAGAGGTCCAGCTAAAGATGTGACTTTCTCTGTCCCTTGTGAACCCTCAAGATATGCCTGGGGCTCCAGGGCTGACAGTTCCTGAAAGGCAGCAGTCACCCCTGGGAAATGTCCATTGAAGTAGACTAAAATAATCACTGATGGTCCCTCTGTAAGTAGTGGAGTGAGACTGAGTCCAGCATTGCAGTTGGTCTCATCAGAGGATGGTTACCTAAGACAGGTGGAAATGTCCCACTCTAGAAAGGCCCTTTTCCCATCTCATAAGAAGACAGGACACCTGGATAGGGACGAGAAGGGAGTTCATTTATTCGTGCTTCAAGGACTTATTTAGAGGAATTAATCAATACATCTATTGCCCATTGAGAATCCCCTGGGACAGTGTGGGATTCAGTTTGCTCCCATGCACTCCACAAGCTCACAGGAGGTTTCCCCTTGCCCAAGTTTTGGGGTGCACACAGTGGGTGTCTGTATACGAGCTCCTTGTCTCAGCTCTCACTGTAATCAATGGAGATGGAGGGAGGGAGTCAGCTCTACACACTCACACCCCCTTGGACTTCTGAAGGGACAGAGATGGTCCAACACATGTGCAATTGTCTTCTTGCTCTAATGGAACGACTAGGAGACCCACATCCTTTTAGAGCATCAGCTGGGGACCAGGTGGAGAATCTCCTTGGCCATCTGAAATGACACTTGATGCCTGCGACCCCCAGAGCTCCACTCACTAAGGAGCTCAGACCTATGCAAATCCAGACATTGCAAATAGCTTATGTAATTCAGTGCAGACACTTGATTTCATGCAATGACAATAGGCCTGCAGGGCCATGTCAGATGCATGGGGTGTCTGACACAACCACCATGTTTCTAGCAGATACAGCATGGGACCCACAAGAAAATCATGCCCTTTTGGAGTGGCTGGTGAACAAACACCCCAGGGCATCTCAGATTTCCTACCTGTTCCCAAACAACGGACTCCCACCACTGCCTTTAGGCAAAGTCTATCCCATCTACATCTGAGCATGCTGCCAAGACGGAAGGCACATCACACCAAGGTCTCCACACATATGCCTACACTTTCAAACCCCACTAGCTCTCCTCTCCTGAAACCTTTGTTCACCCACAGCGTGGCTGCATTGCAGGCTGTTCAGACCCAGGGACTTTCTCAGGGGCAGCTTGTCCTTCCTAGAGATCCAGTCACCTCTGTCACAGGCCCTAAGGTGCTACAGAGTCAGCTCAGGAGCCAAACACCTCTCCTGCCATAGCTGCATGGCCCAGCTCTGTTTCTCTCTGGCCTTGGATACTGCAGGGTCTCTGTTGCCCAGGGGAGCTGTGCCATCTCCATCCCCAGAGGTTTTCAAGACTGGATCAAGCTCTCAGCAACCTGGTCTCACCCCAAAGCTGACCCTGCAGGGAGCACAAGGTTGTGCTAGAGGCCACATGAAGTCCCATCCAGCCTCAAACATTATTGCATTCCTTCCACCAAGGATCTTCTCTTGTCAATGTTAGTGAAAGCACTCAGTTCTCCTGACCATGGAAGTAAGTCAGACACATGTATGATCAGATCAAGTAGCTTTCCTGTCCTGCTCCAGTCAGAGATGTGCAGATGCAGGGCTGCTTGGCAGGTTCCCCTGAACAGCCCTGATCACTCCCTTGCTTCACCTTTTATTCTCTTTTTCTCCCCTTTACCCCTTCCAAGTTCTACTCTCTTACTATCCTTATACCCTCCCATACAAACAGACCACCTCTCTTTACCCTTTCCCCATAGGAGCTGGTTGTGCTTGCTTTGTACCCTCACCTGGCATTTCTGAGATGGTTGCCATGGTAATTCCTACCTAGGTGAGCAATTCCATTCAACTAGTACATCCTTTTAGCCCTTGAAGTGACCTGCAATGCCTCATGCTGTTGTCTTGTTAGAGGCACCACAAGTCAGGGTGAGTCATCTGCATACACACATTAACAGCTGACACAAGGGAGCTTCAGTCCAGGGGACCTTGAGATACTTGGGGACTCAGCCAACAGAAACCTCATGGAGTTTTACAAAGAGAAGTGGCAAGTCCTGCCCATGGGGAAGAATAACCCTGTACATCAGGACAGGTTGGGATCTGACAGGCTCAGGAGTGGCCTGAGGAGAAGGGCCTGGGTTTTACGAGGGATGCCATATGAGCCAGTGGTACAAGCTCACTGCAAATAAGGCCAGATGCCTACAGGGCTGCATTAGGAGGAAGGTGGCCACCCAGACAAGGGGAGTTATTATCCCCCTCCACTCAGTACTAGTGTGTCCTATTTGGGGGCTGCCAGGAGCTTTTCTTGGTACTGGGAACCTGCATGAAAGGAGGAAACAGCCCCAAACTGTAGCTTGGGAAGTTCAGACTGGACATTAGGATGAAGAAATATCACTTGAAGGGTAGTGCTGTGGTGGAGCAGGCCACCCAGAGGGAGTCTGTGATCAGCCCTTGGCTTTGTGTTTCAAGGAATAGCCAGTGAGGATGGAGAGACATCAGTGAAGGGAGGGAAATCCCGGGTGAGAGCAAGGTGAGGAAGCAGGTTGGGTGTCTACAGTCTGCAGGGACACAGGCGCAGGTGTGGGACAGCATAGGACGGCCTGTGGTGAAGATGGCCAAGGGCGCTGCCAAGGCTGAAGGGCCCTGACAGAACTGAGGTCTTTGTCCTCTTGGCTATGGCTGTTGTCTCTGCCACCAAGGCCTACCAAGAGACACCAGGGCCTTGCTCCCCCTCACCCTTCAGGGGACCCTGAGAGGTGTCGTGTGTTTGTCCTGCACTCAGCATTGCGCACCCCCAGCTGCACGCTGACACCAGGAAGAGCCCTGGGCAATGCGCAAAGGAAAGGATCTCCTTTTCCAGGGGTTCGCTGTCCATGCTTGCCTGTTTTCCTTGATAAAACACATGAAGGGTTTATGTGGCATCAGAACCACCTGAGTATTTCCTTTGCCTATCTGTAATCAGTGATTACAATTTTCTGCTCTAATCAGCCCTTGGGGAGTCTTTGTTGCTAGTGGGACCCAGTCATGCTCTACAGAACTTTGGGGTTTGCTTCTGACTTGGACTTCTTGAACACTTTGTTCAATCTCCTCTCAGCAGCTGGGTTCATGGACTTAGCACCAAATACACCATGGGGCTCATTAAAATGCAAAAAGCCCTGATGAACCAGGTCTCTCCCTATAATTTTCTTCAAGTCTTGTATGGCTAATTGGAGAGGTTTCGGGACTGTACCTGAAAGATATAGACTTCAAAATATACAAGTATTTCTGCTTTTAAAGGGTATTATTATTATTATTATTAATATTATTATTATTTCAACTTTCAGAATAAGTGACGGCAACATTCTCCAATTGATATCAGTCCAGAGTGTCTCCTAATGAAGTCTGGACATGTAGGAAAAGCAGCGTTCCAGAGGTCAGACACTGTATGGACAATCTTCCTCCCCATCTCCCCAAACCTGCCATTTTTCTCATCAGCCACCTGGGACTTACATCACTTGGGTTAAAAGCTACCCTTATTCCACTGAAGCCTGCAACTGAATGTTACAGCTCATATGCCTCACTTCCCACCTGCTTTCCTTAGACAACCAGCTGCAAACAGACACAGAAGGATTTCTTTTAATTGCAAAGAAACAAAAAATAAAGCCTGATATAGTTTCATAAAAAAGAATTACCCTCTTTGACTGTAAGCGAAGTCCCAGCTGCCTCCAATGAGGCCCACTTTCTGCAACAGACAGCCTTACTAGAAATCTTTTTGAGAGACAGGAAAGGCTAGATATAAAGAGAATTCAGGCCTTGGCTAAAAGGACAAACTACTGAAAGACAGAGCAAACTTTAAACTCCCTGAAGTGCAAACCAGCAGCTGGGTATGTGAGTGAACAAAGAGTAATGGGAGGAGTCACAATGTTGCAATGTTACAATGTCCAGCTAATGTGCTGTAAAGGAGATGTTAGAAATTGTCAATTTAATCAGGCATGTGGAAATGGGAGAGAGGGCCATACAGCTCCTGAGGCCCCAGTCCATGCCAGGGGCTGTGCTGCTCTTGGGGATATTGGATTGGGCTGTGTTTCTGTACAAAAGTCAGGAAAAGCCTTGATGCAAGCCCATAGAGAAGAGGGGTTTTCCTGGGCGCTCAGAGCAACCCAGGCAGGACTCAGGGCATGTCAAGAGAAACCCATCCCACCCACACCAAACCCACTGCTCTCCCCAGAGACTTTCCTGGACCCTTGGGTGAGGAGCAGGAGAGGGCATGGGGGCACAGACATATCCCAGACTAGCCTCCTTCAGGCCTTCAGCTCCACATGTCATAGCTTCAAGTGTGCTCTCTAAAGCAACACTTCCCATGCCCCTGGTGCATAGAGAAGACTTTGAGTGGACACACAGGAGACAGGTGAGAGAAAGGGCAGAGACACCAGGCTGCAGAGCAGGGCTCACAATGCCATGGGCTGGATGCCAGAGGATGAATACACAACCCAGAGAAGTAAACAAGTCCTTCCTTTCTTATAAACTTCTGAACAAGTCAAAATGCGGGTCCTGAGGCACTGCACCGCCTTACAGGTTCTGCACTGGAGCCCGGACAGCAGTGCTGCAGTGTGTGGGCATGTCCTGAGAAGCCCAGAGTCAGAAATGTTGGAGATCCAGGATGCCAGGGCTGTACAGCCCCCAGGGAGAGCAAGGGTGCCAGGGGGGATCCAAGGTGCCAGGGACTGTATCCAAGGGAGAAGCACTGCACAAGGTGACACTGAAAAGATCAAGGACCCACCAAGGTCCAAGATGAGAAACAGCATTCCCCAGGCTCAGCCAGAAGGAAAGATGGGCAAATTTCATGGGAAATGGAAAAAACTTCCCCAGATTTGCTACCTGGCCTCGCCCATGGCTTTGGAGCCTGGCAGCGACCAGGGTCCTGGCTAAGGGCCTCTGGATGATGTGTGTTAAGGGCATGTTTGCTCTTTTCTGGCAGATCATCTCTCTCTTAAGCACTGCAGACCAAGAAACCTTGCTGAGGACTTTTAAAAAACAAAGAGCCTGCTTTGATGCCTACAGGAGGAAGGCTACGTCCTGTCCCACATTGTCCTACAACCCACTTCTCCAAAAAGAGCGACCCACAGGAGAAACCAATTTTGAAGCTCACCAAAGCATCTCAGGCTGTGGCCACACTTTGTGCTGTTTCATCCCACATGACTTGGATCCTGGTTTTGAAAAATGCCAAACTCCAAAGCAACCCCCAAACCCCAGATTCCTGCACATATCTGCCCAGTGTAGAGACCTGTCAGTGCAGGGGAGCACAAGTGACTTCTCCAGTGCCCCATTTGAGATATTTCACTGCCTTTGGCACTGTCTGGAGATGTTCCTGAAGGATTATCAGAAAACTATGGAAAATAACTGGGGTGAAGGGAGGAGACGGCTTTCCAGGATGTGAGGGGAAATCTCTCTGCTCTCTCACTGGCTGTACTATCTCCACGGCAGTGACCTATTGAGCCCCTAGATGACACAAGCTAAGGTCACAGTGGGATGTGCTGCATCACAGGGAGGTCTTCCTGGTGTCATGGGTGGGGGCCCTCATTTCCCTGTGAGGCCCCCAGGCGCTGCGGGGCACTGCTCATGCGCTCCCCACAGCTGCCCTTCCTGGTGGCTCCATGACAAAGAGAGGGGACAGAAGGCAGTGGGGCTGCACTGGGGCCCCTCACCAACAGGCAAAGGAGCACGGGCACATTGGAAAGGATTTGGGGGTAATGAGATGGGAAGAACGTCCTTCTTCCCTGGCTGGAGAGGCGATCTGAGGGCAAGGGGGCAAGCGAGATGGAGGACTGCTGGATGCACACCATCAGCCTGGATCACAGCTCCTTGTTCCCAGTGCTCCTGCAGCTCTCCACCAAGGGTAAGGGCTTTGGGAGCTCCTTCCCGAGGTGTCACACAGAGACTGTTAACTGCAAAAACTGCTGTGGATCCCGGGCTGTGGGGGTGGCTGGTCAGGGCTGGGGGCTGCTGCAAGAGCCCTGCCTGAGGGTCCCCTCTGGCTCGGGGGATGATGTGGCAGCCAGGACTGCTGGGTCCTGGGGCTGGAGTTGCACTGAGCCCCAAGGCTTCTGTGGGGCCAGCTCCATCCCCTCGTGGGTGTGGAGGAGGAATCCATGGCCAGGTTTCCCTGGGAGTTGGTCCCCCTATTGGATCTGGCTCTGAGAGGAAAGGGGTCCTGCATCCCAGACGCTGAGGTGGCCTGCAGCTCCATGGGGCTCTCAAGACCCTGCTGGAAATGGCCATATACCATAATGAAACCATCACCTTGGAATAACCCCAAGTCCACTGGGTGTTTGGGAAAATCTCTGTTCCTTCCCCCTCGATCCTTTTATGCTTCCAGCTTGGCGCAGCATGTTTTGGGCTCAGAGATGCCATCTTCAGATGGCCACAGCCCCTGTCCTCCTGCAAATTGAGCTCAAATCACTGCACCCAAAAGAACATACATTGGAGAGAGCAGATTAGAAACAGGCAGAGGTGCAATCCTCATTCAACAGGTCCTGGCTGACGCCAAGGTCTTTTCTCTGAGCTGTGGGGGGCAGTGCTGGGGTGAGCCCAACACAGCCATCTCCCCCAGCCCCCTCACGACACCACACCACCGCTCCCCAGCACCAGCAGGCCCAGAGCTGCTCTCCCCATCACTGCCCCGTGCCCTTGTGGGGCTCCTCAGCCCTCCAGAATGACCCCCTGGGCACAGCCCAGCCCCACAGAGAGCAGCCCCTGCATGGCCGCAGCCCAGCCCTGCCAGGCACAACGTGAGGGCTGCCGAGCCCCGGGGCTGCCGTGGGCAGGGGGCTGGGGCAGGAGGGGCGAGAAGACACTGCCCTGCCCTGCCCTGCCCTGCTGTGGGGGCAGCAGGACGCTGCCTGCAGGCTCCGGCGCCCCGGCCAGCCCCAGGGCCCCCACGCCAGTGCCACGACTGCCACCAGCACACGCCCCAGCACTGGTCCCCGCGCCCCGCACGGCCCCCAGGGCGCAGGGCACCCAGCAGACCCGCAGGGCCCCTGCCGCCCAGCCCAGCCCTGCCGAGGCAGCGGCCGTGCCCGGGGCCCCGCACTGCCCGCCCACACGGCGCCGCGGTGCCTCCAGGCCCCGCCACGTCCCGCGCTGCTGCCCACAACATGGCACCCCACCGCGGGGGAGGGGGCGGAGCTGGCCTCCAGGACAGGAAGGCCCAACGTTGCCATGGCATCGCCCCAGTGCATCCCTCCTATTGGCTGTCAGGGGGAGGAGGGCGGGCATCGATTTCACTGATGGCTCTGTCAGCCAATTGGAGTCCAGTATATGAAAAAAAAAAAAAAAAGACGTCAAAGAGGTGGAAGAGGAGCGGGAGCAAAGCAGGCGAGAAGCGAGCGGGCGAGAGGGTTTGGTGGGGGCTGCGGGCGCGTTCAAATGGCGGCGGGTGCCCTCCCGCCGGGGCGGGGCAGCGGTGCTGGCGCCGGGGCTGCTTTGCTGCAGGAGCTGCAGCAGGGGCTGGTGGGGCCGTGAGCAGGGGCCAGAGCGACGTGGGCCAGAGGGGGGAGCTGCCCTGCAGCCAGACGTGGCGGCCTGCCGCGAGCAGCTGGGCCGGGGCGGCTCGGTGGGGTTTGGGGGCAGGAACCTTTGCCCCTGTGGTGGCTCTGGGATCCCTGTTAAAGCGTTTCCCTGAGGTGCTGCTGCCAGCGCAGCCCCAGGTGCTGCTGGGAGCTGCGTTTGGGAGGTGCTGGGCAAAGTGTGAGCAGGCTGCTGGTGTCCTCACGAGGTGCCCTTCCCAATGGTGATTTTGTTGTGAAAACTGCATTTCCGAGTGTCTCTGGGAGAGGCTGTGCCCGCATGTCATGCCGTGCCTTAGCCGTTGTTTTTGCTTCCTGCCTCTTGCTTTGCGCTGAGACCTGTGATCCTGGCAGCAGGGTGAAGGGTGTTTGCAGAAGAGCTGTGTAAGTGTGAGCTGTTTTGCTTGTCAAGGACCTTGAAAGTTGATGAACGGCCAGTGCTTGCACTTGCCGTTGTTATTTCCATGCTCCTAGGTCAGGGTGAAGAGTTGCTGAATTGTGTCTCTGCTGGTTTCACCAACTGAGATGCCCTGGCCTGAGTCCTTCTGCGTGTCTCCAATTGTCAGGGCCTAAAATAGGAGAATGCTTGTTGTCCTGGATGTGTAGAGGATTTTCTGGTTTTGTTCAGCATTGGGGAAGAAAACAGACTTCTGAGTTGCGGGAAGGCTTCTCCCTGTGCCTGGGACATGAGGCCCTGCTGTCTTCAGTTTCATGATCGCTGCTCTCATGCAATCCTCCCGTTAGAAAATGTTGCCAAGAATTACTTGCAGGCTGTTCTGCAATTCTTAAGTTTCACAGGCTAGGTGTTGATAATGCATAACAGAAGCTAATCTTTTGGTGTAGTTACTGGTAGGCAGTGGGTGTTTCAGAGCATTGTGAGTATTATGAGGCCTTGATGTGAATCTGTGATGTGATGACACCTCTATGTGAGCAGCTGAGAGGTGAGGAGAAGACGCATGGCTTGGATGCTGGTGGTGAGGTCACTTCTGGGGTGGTTGCGTGTGCTCAGAGGAGGGATTGACCCCTGCAGAGCTCTACAGCAATACAGAAGTGCAACTCATTAATCAAGCAGAAGTCGATATTCCACATCATCTGACAGAAATTTTATTCCACTCTGTCATCCTGAGTTAATACTGCTACATTTCAAATGCAGATGATGTTCTGTGGTGAGCATGGCCATGGAGTTTGCCTTTCCACTTGTTGCTAAGTAGAAGCTTGCAGCGTCCTCGCAGTCAGCTAGGGAGTCCAGCTAGACTTTTGAGGCTGCTAAGTGAATGTAGTGCTGGTGTGAGCAGTGGTGTGAGTAATCTCTTCTTGCCAGGGTGTGTGTGCTTTAGAAGTTGCCCCTGTCAAAAGAGCAGGGAGCTTGTGAGATATTCCTGCAAGGTCTGAATGCTGTGTCTGTCTTTGAGGTGTCCAACTGCTTTTATGACACGTTTGGAACTGTAACGCGTTAGAGGTCTCTGATTTTCTGTCCACGTATGCACTCATTGGAGAATGGGTGCAAAGGCTGTTGGAGGAGACGGAAGGAATTGTCACCCCCCAAAAAGGGTATGGGCCACATTTTGAAAGAGATTTCTTGTTCAGAGAAGTTGAGGCACAAGCGAGAGGCAAGAGCTGGCCTGATCAGCCACTGTGAGAGCACTTCTTCTCTGCTTCCTGGTGGGAAGGTGGGAAATGAGCAGGCCCTGGGCTGTGAGTGTCTGTTCAGAGGCAAAGCCTGTTGCAAGGCCTTGGAGGACTAGAAAGGAATGGAAGGTCTGGAGAGTTGGGCTCTGTGTGTTGTGGGGTGCTTGGGGTGCCCTGCGTGCTGCCATGTGTGGTGCTGTGGGCTGTGTGTCGCTGATGCAGAGGCATGTGTTGGTTGCCAACCCTCTGCGAGGTGTGGAGGTAACGGCGTGTTACAGTGCGAGATGCCCTGTGGTGGAGCCGGGTGGTGGCGCCAGTGTTTTGCTGCTCAGTGTGGGAGGAGGTGTCTGGAGAGAGCAGTGCTCTGCTCCCAAGGCCCAGCCTGCCATCACGGTGTCCTTCTGGGAGACCTGGGTGAGGACTGTTGGTGACCGTGTTGCCTCCTTGGAGCATCGTGGTGCGAGGCAGGGCTGCTCCCAGTTTGGCGGTTTCTGTCAGCTGAGGTTCAGGCTTGCAGTTTCGGAAGGGTTTGATGCTTCCGTGAGTCTTTGGGATTTTACTGACTGCTGGCGAGAGTTCTCTTCTCCCTCCTTAAAGGCTTTCTGTTGAATCTGGACCCTCCTTGCATCTTCCCATCTCAGACGCTAATCCATTGCTATCCCTCAGCGAGATGGGTAGTTAATGAAAGCAGTCAGAGGCATTTCTGCACGTTGTGCCTACGCAGACCCTTGCAGAGAGGGGAGATGCAAGAAGTCAGGCCTGTGAGGGCGATGGGTGGCTCTGAGACACCTGTCGTTGTTCAGCGGTGGAGGCGGCATCTCCAAAGCCTCTGGTGCCTTTGGCAAGAGTCTCACAATAGCATATTCCTTGAGGCTGCAATGGGGGAGCCATGTGGAGGTAGCAGGGCTCCAACGCCCTGCTCCAGGCAGGTGCCAGTAGAGGAGGTATCTTGGGGCCTTTTCCGGTGAAGTTTTGATTATGTCCAAGGATGGAGATCTGGGAACCTCTCTGGATCCCTGTGCCGCAGTTTGGCCACCCTCACGGAGAAAAAGGTTTCTTCTTAATGTCTCAGAAGCATTTCCCATTGTCCGATTTGTCCCTGTTGCCTCCCATGCTACTAGTGTGCACCTCCAAGAAAATCCGGCTCCGTCTTCTCTGTGCCCTCCATAAGGTAGCTGTGCACAGCATGAAGATGCCCCTTGGCCTTCTCTTGTCTAGGCTGAACAAAGCCAGCTCTCGCAGCCTCTCCTTTTATGCCCCACGCTGCAGCCCCTGACCATCTTGGTGTCCCTGTGCTGGACTCCCTGCAGTGTGTTAGTGCCTGTGCAGAACTGGAGAGCCCAAATGGGACCTGGTATACAGACATGGTGTCACCTGTGCCAAAAAGAGGGGTAGAATGTCTTGGTGGCCCTGCTGGCTGTGCTCTCCCCAATAGAGCTCAGCACAGAGGGGAGACATTTGCCCCTGCCTGTTGTGACTCTGTAAGGCCAGCAGAACTGCCAGTAACACTCCGATTCTTTCTTTCTTTCTAGGTTGCTCCACTCATGGAGGTTCCCAGTGCAGTGCTAGAGCCGCTGAGGATGGAGGCAGGATGCCAGGCTGTGTCCCTGTACCTGTCAAGATCTTGGCCAGCGTCGTGAGCCCTCTGTGAAAGCAGCTGCAAGTGACTGAGAAGAGGCTACGTATGGATGCGAAGGCTTCCATAAATGCGCCTGTCTTCCCTGGGTGACTTGGGGTGTGGGTTCACCTCCTGGTATCTCTGCTGTGCTGCAAATTCCACATCCCACAACTGCTGTTGCTGCCAGCCCGCTCAACAAATGCTACGGTGCCCCCTCCTTTTCCTAGGAGGTTGTGGTGCCATACAGGATGAGTCCAAGAGCCTTATAATAGATGCCAGCATGTCTTGAGTGCCTTTGTGTGAGTGCCCCAAAGTGTCCGTAGCTTGACCTGAGGAAATCTCAGAGCTCTTGGGCTGCTGGCTCTGGGAGGGGTGAAGATGTGCCCAGGGCCAGGTTGCCCATGGCACCCATCCCTCCGTGCTCTGTGAAGCCAGCTGTGGAGCCCAGATGCTGCTGCAGAGGCTGCGCAGCCAGGACAGCTGGCATTTCAGCAGCCGTCCAGTGTGGGGCTGTCTCATTGCTTGGGCCTCATGTCAAAGGCTCTGCACCCTTTTTCCCTTCCGTGGGTCTCCTTGTCCAAGTAAGTAAAGGAAAGGAAGGGAGGTTACTTTGGGCTCAGGAGGCCTTCCGGACTCTCAAGTGTTTCTGCATTGTATCTGTAACTTTTGTCTTGCTAAAGAAAATCCCCATGCCCCCATCGATAGCAGGAGCTTCGTGAGGGGATGGTGGTGGAAAGCAGCAGCCTGCTGTGCCCAAAGCAAGCAGGATCCTTCCCTCTGAAAAGAGCAGCATCACCCAAGGAGGCAGCTCTGTGCCTGATCTTGTGCTGCTCATTTGCAGAGGCCTTGTGAGCCTAGAGTGCCTTGGCCACCTTGTGGTGTTTCCACAAGAGCTTGGTTGTGTGTCTGGGTTGCGGAGCCAAGGGAAGGCAGCGAGCAGAGCAGTGGCTGTGGAGTGTGCAAGTGGCGAGTGTCCTGCATGCATCTGTTCTTGCTGGCACTTGGTTGTATCTAGGAGAAGAGGCAGCTGTGTGGGGCAGAGACAGTGTGTTTGTACTCTGTGTGGAGTGATCACAGCGTAATCGAAGGACGTTAGAGTGGCGCAGGTGAGCTTCTCCTCTGTGAAGGTTTGCACTTTTCAGCTCCCTTGTGACTCAGTCCCAGATAGGGCAGCAGCAGGCAGGTCGATGCCATTTGTGCTTGTGAGGTGAGTTGTGCCTCTGAATCTGGTAGGCCAACAGCATGCATGTCGCTTTGGTGATGATGGTGAGGTCTCTTGTGTCTCCATGCCTCCTAAAGGGGGAGCAGGCCCATTGCTGCTGTTTGTGCTTTTGTGGTCAGTTGTGCATCAGTATGTGACTGGCGATCAGCATGCACATTGCTGCTGTTGTGCTTGTTTAGGTCAATTGTGCCTCAGTCGCAAAGAGGCCAGGAGCAGGTATATGGCTTCATGGCTGCCTGTGAGGTCACTTCAGCCTGAGCACCTGACATTCCACCTCGATGCATATTGCTGCTGTTTGTGTTTGTGGAGTTATTTGGCCTCAGTACCTTCTAGGCCACCAGCAGCCACATTGCTACTTTTTTGTATCTGTGATGCCACTTCTGCTGAGTGCCTGATGGCCAGTGCTAGGTCCATGGCTGCTGTTTTTGGTTGAGAGGTCACTTGTTCCTCTACTGCCTGATAGGCCAGTGCTGGTCCATCAGGCTGTAGTTTGTGATGTCACTTGTGGTTCAGTGCCTGATAGGCCAGTGCTGGTGTTGTGGCTGCATTTTGTGTTTGTGATGTCACTTGTGGCTGAGTGCCTGATAGGCCAGTGCTGGTGATGTGGGTGCAGTTTGTGGTTGTGATGTCACTTGTGTCTCAGTGCCTGATAGGCCAGTGCTGGTCCAGTGTGTACAGTTTGTGGTTGTGATGTCAGTTGTGGCTGAGTGCCTGATAGGCCAGTGCTGGTCTTGTGGGTGGAGTTTGTGGTTGTGATGTCACTTGTGGCTCAGTGCCTGATAGGCCAGTGCTGGTGATGTGGCTGCAGTTTGTGGTTGTGATGTCACTTGTGGCTCAGTTCCTGACAGGCCAGTGCTGGTCACGTGGGTGCAGTATGTGGTTGTGATGTCACTTGTGGCTCAGTGCCTGATAGGCCAGTGCTGGTGATGTGGCTGCAGTTTGTGGTTGTGATGTCACTTGTGGCTCAGTGCCTGACAGGCCAGTGGTGGTGATGTGGGTGCAGTTTGTGGTTGTGATGTCACTTGTGGCTGAGTGCCTGATAGGCCAGTGCTGGTGTTGTGGCTGCAGTTTGTGTTTGTGATGTCACTTGTGGCTGAGTGCCTGATAGGCCAGTGCTGGTGTTGTGGCTGCAGTTTGTGTTTGTGATGTCACTTGTGGCTCAGTGCCTGATAGGCCAGTGCTGGTGATGTGGGTGCCGTTTGTGTTTGTGATGTCACTTGTGGCTGAGTGCCTGATAGGCCAGTGCTGGTGATGTGGCTGCAGTTTGTGGTTGTGTGGTCCCTTGTGGCTCAGTGCCTTGTAGGCCAGTGCTGGTGTTGTGGCTGCAGTTTCTGGTTGTGATGTCACTTGTGGCTGAGTGCCTGCTAGGCCCGTGCTTGTCCTGTGGGTGCAGTTTGTGTCTGTGATGTCACTTGTGACTGAGAGCCTGATAGCCCCGTGCTGATGATGTGGGTGCCGTTTGTGTTTGTGATGTCACTTGTGGCTCAGTGCCTGCTAGGCCAGTGATGGTCATGTGGCTGCAGTTTGTGCTTGTGATGTCAGTTGTGTCTGAGTGCCTGATAGGCCGGTGCTGGTGTTGTGGCTGCAGTTTGTGTTTGTGATGTCACTTGTGGCTCAGTGCCTGATAGGCCAGTGCTGGTCCTGTGGGTGGAGTTTGTGATTGTGATGTCACTTGTGGCTGAGTGCCTGATAGGCCAGTGCTGGTGATGTGGCTGCAGTTTGTGGTTGTGATGTCAGTTGTGTCTGAGTGCCTGATAGGCCGGTGCTGGTGTTGTGGCTGCAGTTTGTGTTTGTGATGTCAATTGTGGCTCAGTGCCTGATAGGCCAGTGCTGGTCCTGTGGGTGGAGTTTGTGGTTTTGATGTCACTTGTGGCTCAGTGCCTGATAGGCCGGTGCTGGTGTTGTGGCTGCAGCTTGTGGTTGTGATGTCACTTGTGGCTGAGTGCCTGATAGGCCAGTGCTGGTGATGTGGGTGCAGTTTGTGGTTGTGAGGTCAGTTGTGGCTCAGTGCCTGATAGGCCCGTGCTGGTCACGTGTTTGCAGTTTGTGGTTGTGATGTCACTTGTGGCTGAGTGCCTGATAGGCCAGTGCTGGTCCTGTGGGTGCAGTTTGTGGTTGTGATGTCACTTTTGGCTGAGTGCCTGATAGGCCAGTGGTGGTCTTGTGGGTGCAGTTTGTGGTTGTGATGTCACTTTTGGCTGAGTGCCTGATAGGCCAGTGGTGGTCCTGTGGGTGCAGTTTGTGGTTGTGATGTCACTTGTGGCTGAGTGCCTGATAGGCCTGTGCTGGTGATGTGGCTGCAGTTTGTGGTTGTGATGTCACTTGTGGCTCAGTGCCTGATAGGCCAGTGCTGGTGATGTGGCTGCAGTTTGTGGTTGTGATGTCACTTGTGGCTCAGTGCATGATAGGCCAGTGCTGGTGATGTGGGTGCAGTTTGTGGTTGTGATGTCACTTGTGGCTCCTAGGTCCTACCGGAATCACAATCTCGGGTTCTGAACTTTCAGGTCGCTGCGCTATTGATAGTACTCGGGTCGGTTGGCCTGATTTTCGACCAGCGCTACCTAATTTTTTAGATCATGCAACTCTTCTCGTAATTCCGAGAAGGGCTTACTAGGCTTAGATTCTTGTTTACTATCTTGTGAGCCAGGTGGGGCAGATGGCAGAGTCACCCTTTTCGCTTGTTCCAGTTTGCTCACTATCTGTTCTATGTCCTCTGTTTTCTCATTATGTAGCATGGATCATGCAATACCTAATGCCAGGGCATGTCGCCACAATCTATTTCGTTTCTCCCTGTCTTTCTGTTTAGGCCCTATTTCCTTATTGTGCCGCCTGGGGGGGGAATGTCCTCTCCTCGGGGCATATGAGGCAGTAGCCTGTCTAATGCGCTTTTCCCGTGGTTTGGTCTCCATCCCCATCTCTTGCGCAGTTCGATGCACTTCTAACAAGGTATCCACCCATGTTGGTATTGGCATGGGGGGGGGGCATTGAGGTTATTGTGATTGTGTGCCTCTGCAGCTACAATGCGATCTCGTATTGCTTGTAGCTTCAGCTTTAACACTGTAGGCAATCCCCGTATTAAAGGTGTTAGGCTGTTTGGGCTTACTGGGGCTTGCATGGGGACATCCTAGGCTCCCCTTTCATATATCTGCTGTACGCAAGCCGCCTTTTGTATGGCTTCTGTAAGCTCACTGTGGGTATTTATACCTATTCTCAAAGGTTCTCCTCCGTTCGTCGGGTCTTGTCCCCCTGCCCAGTAGGCTACTCGGGAGGTGAGGGAGTGATTCCCAACTCTACCCGTCAGGAAAACTCCTGGTCCCCAATATCCTGATGCCTCCTCTTCACTTAGCATTATGCGATCACCTCCTGTTAAGGATACCCGCCACAAATACTCAGTTTCTGTTTCTGTAGGTTGCCTGCAGTATTTCTCTTGCAGTTTTCCCATCTCGTCTCCTGAGTAAGGGGTAGTTCTAACTGTGGTTCTAGCGTTACCCCCATGGGGTCCTGTTGCGGTTTGGGTTTTTACAGCCGGCCGGCTGCACATCCAGAGGTGAGGGTTCTGGAGGGTACAAATCACCATCGTCCTCTGAACTACTGCTGTTTCCCCATATATCTCCGTCCCATTCGTCCGGGTCCTCCACCAACATTTTTCTAATCTGAGCTGCTGTGGGTGGCTTCCTTGCTGTTGAAAGGACGAGTTCTAACTTGTTTTGTAATTTCTGATTTCGCTCTTTCTCTAATTTCAATTTTCTTTCAAGATCTACACACTCCTGCACCTTTTCTCGTAACTGTTCCTTAGTTTTTTGATGGGTCCGATTGGCTTGTTGGGCCGCCAGTAAACAGGCCCCTAAGATGGCACATATACGACCTTTTCCTTTCCCATCTCTTTGGTTACCTCTGACTTCCTCTATCCTACACACGACAGAGGCTTCATTTTCCCAATTATCATTTGCCCAGTCAATCCCAGGGCTTGAGGGTCCGCTTCCGTGCCTTCTCAATAACTCACGCAGCGACATAGTTCAAAAATATTTCTATCCGGTTACCCCAGCTTATGTATCCACTAAGTCTGTGTCCTATCCTATCCTTATCCTATCCTGCCGACTACGCCAAAAACTGTCACGCTGTCATGCTATGAAGGTTCGATAGCAATGACTGAGACAGTAATATAATAATAATAAAAAAGATGTTTATTTCCTCACACACGTTCTTGGATTAGTAACATCCATTAAAATAATGCGATTACTAATTTAGGAAGGATAACACAAAACCATCAGTTACTAATTTAGAAAGGATAACCTGAAACTGTCGATTACTGTGTTATTAATTGGAAGGGCTGCTTATCCCTACTTGAAAACTTTCTTGTTCACTCTCCTAGTGAGAGGGCTCTCAACCTCGAGGAGTTACCTTAACCCAGCGTCCCAGGAAAAGGGGAGGGGGGGATACTCAGGGTCCAGCCGGAGAGGATGATCAGGTCACGTTCCCGTCCCTGCTCAGACTCTCCTAGCTGCCAAGTCTCTTTTTATACGGCTGGGGCTCTGGGCAAACACTGCTTTTGCTGACTTTTAGCAAGTTTTGCAATCACAGGACTGTCTGTTTGTCTGCTTGGGAGGACCCTGCTAGCGAGGCAAGACCACAACACCTCCGTATTGTTTCTTCCCTCCCCGGGGGTCCGTGCGGATTCCAGGTGGCAGACTTCACTTCTCCAGTCTTGTTAATCATTCCGCAGCCTTGCGCATATCAGGCCTTGCGCATATCGGTTGGTAGACGACTTTAGTCAGCTCTTGTGCTATCAGTTCTTCTGCATATCAATTGACAAACTTCAGTCCTGTTAACTCTTCACTTGCCCGTCAACCACAAACTGCACCCACATCACCAGCACTGGCCTATCAGGCACTGAGCCACAAGTGACCTCACAACCACAAACTCCACCCACAGGACCAGCACTGGCCTATCAGGCACTGAGCCACAAGTGACATCACAACCACATACTGCACCCACGTGACCAGCACTGGCCTGTCAGGAACGGAGCCACAAGTGACCTCACAACCACAAACTACACCTATATCACCAGCACTGGCCTATCAGGCACTAAGCCACAAGTGACATCACAACCACAAACTGCACCCACAACACCAGCACTGGCCTATCAGGCACTCAGCCACAAGTGGCATCACAACCACAAAATCCACCTACATCACCAGCACTGGCCTATCAGGCACTGAGCCACAAGTGACCTCACAACCACAAACTGCACCCACATCACCAGCACTGGCCTAGCAGGCACTGAGCCACAAGTGACATCACAAACACAAACTCCACCCACAGGACCAGCACTGGCCTATCACGCACTCAGCCACAAGTGACATCACAACCACAAACTGCACCCACATCACCAGCACTGGCCTAGCAGGCAGTGAGCCACAAGTGACCTCACAACCACAAACTGCACACACATCACCAGCACTGGCCTATCAGGCAGTGAGCCACAAGTGACATCACAACCACAAACTGCACCCACATCACCAGCACTGGCCTATCAGGCAGTGAGCCACAAGTGACATCACAACCACAAACTGCACCCACATCACCAGCACTGGCCTATCAGGCACTCAGCAAAAACTGACATCACAACCACATACTGCACCCACATCACCAGCAGTGGCCTGTCAGGAACTGAGCCACAAGTGACATCACAAACACAAACTGCAGCCACAACACCAGCACTGGCCTATCAGGCACTGAGACACAAGCGACATCACAAACACAAACTGCACTCAGAGGAACAGCACTGGCCTATCAGGCACTCAGCCACAAGTGACATCACAATCACAAACTCCACCCACAACACCAGCACTGGCCTAGCAGGCACTGAGCCACAAGTGACATCACAACCACAAACTGCAGCCACAACACCAGCACTGGCCTATCAGGCACTCAGCAACAACTGACATCACAAAAACAAACTCCACCCACAGGACCACCACTGGCCTATCAGGCACTGAGCCACAAGTGACATCACAACCACAAACTGCACCCACAACACCAGCACTGGCCTATCAGGCACTGAGCCACAAGTGACATCACAAACACAAACTCCACCCACAGGACCACCACTGGCCTAGCAGGCACTGAGCCACAAGTGATCTCACTACCACAAACTGCACCCACAGGACGACCACTGGCCTATCAGGCACTGAGCCACAAGCGACATCACAAACACAAACTGCACCCACATCACCAGCACTGGCCTATCAGGCACTCAGCCACAAGTGACATCACAAACACAAACTGCACCCACATCACCAGCACTGGCCTATCAGGCACTCAGCCACAAGTGACATCACAAACACAAACTGCAGCCACATCATCACCACTGGCCTATCAGGCACTGAGCCACAAGTTACATCACAACCACAAACTCCACCCACAAGACCAGCACTGGCCTAGCAGGCACTGAGCCTCAAGTGACCTCACAAACACAAACTCCACACACAGGACCAGCACTTGCCTGTCAGGCACTCAGCCACAAGTGACATCACAACCACAAACTGCACCCACATCACCAGCACTGGCCTATCAGGCACTCAGCCACAAGTGACATCACAAACACAAACTGCACCCTCATCGCCAGCACTGGCCTAGCAGGCACTGAGCCACAAGTGACATCACAACCACAAACTCCACCCACAGGGCCACCACTGGCCTATCAGGCACTGAGCCACAAGTGACATCACAACCACAAACTGCACCCACAGGACCAGCACTGGCCTATCAGGTACTCAGCCACAAGTGACATCACAAACACAAACTCCACCCACAGGACCAGCACTGGCCTATCAGGCACTCAGCCACAAGTGACATCACAACCACAAACTCCACCCACATCACCCGCAATGGCCTATCAGGCACTGAGCCACAAGTGACAACACAACCACGAACTGCACCCACAGGACGACCACTGGCCTATCAGGCACTGAGCCACAAGTGACATCACTACCACAAACTCCACCCACAAGACCAGCACTGGCCTAGCAGGCACTGAGCCAGAAGTGACATCACAACCACAAACTGCAGCCACATCACCAGCACTGGCCTATCAGGCACTCAGCCACAAGTGACATCACTACCACAAACTCCACCCACAACACCAGCACTGGCCTATCAGGCACTCAGACACAAGTCACATCACAACCACAAACTGCACCCACATCACCAGCACTGGCCTATCAGGCACTCAGCCACAAGTGACCTCACAACCAAAAAACTGCACCCACAACACCAGCATCGGCCCATCAGGCACTGAGCCACAAGTGACATCACAACCACAAACTGCAGCCACAGGACCACCACTGGCCTATCAGGCACTGAGCCACAAGTGACATCACAAACACAAACTGCACCCACATCACCAGCACTGGCCTATCAGGCACTCAGCAACAACTGACATCACAACCACAAACTGCACCCACAGGACCAGCACTGGCCTAACAGGCACTGAGCCACAAGTGGCATCACAACCACAAAATCCACCTACATCACCAGCACTGGCCTATCAGGCACTGAGCCACAAGTGACCTCACAACCACAAACTGCACCCACATCACCAGCACTGGCCTAGCAGGCACTGAGCCACAAGTGACATCACAAACACAAACTCCACCCACAGGACCAGCACTGGCCTATCACGCACTCAGCCACAAGTGACATCACAAACACAAACTGCACCCACATCACCAGCACTGGCCTAGCAGGCAGTGAGCCACAAGTGACCTCACAACCACAAACTGCACACACATCACCAGCACTGGCCTATCAGGCAGTGAGCCACAAGTGACATCACAACCACAAACTGCACCCACATCACCAGCACTGGCCTATCAGGCAGTGAGCCACAAGTGACATCACAACCACAAACTGCACCCACATCACCAGCACTGGCCTATCAGGCACTCAGCAAAAACTGACATCACAACCACATACTGCACCCACATCACCAGCAGTGGCCTGTCAGGAACTGAGCCACAAGTGACATCACAAACACAAACTGCAGCCACAACACCAGCACTGGCCTATCAGGCACTGAGACACAAGCGACATCACAAACACAAACTGCACTCAGAGGAACAGCACTGGCCTATCAGGCACTCAGCCACAAGTGACATCACAATCACAAACTCCACCCACAACACCAGCACTGGCCTAGCAGGCACTGAGCCACAAGTGACATCACAACCACAAACTGCAGCCACAACACCAGCACTGGCCTATCAGGCACTCAGCAACAACTGACATCACAAAAACAAACTCCACCCACAGGACCACCACTGGCCTATCAGGCACTGAGCCACAAGTGACATCACAACCACGAACTGCACCCACAACACCAGCACTGGCCTATCAGGCACTGAGCCACAAGTGACATCACAAACACAAACTCCACCCACAGGACCACCACTGGCCTAGCAGGCACTGAGCCACAAGTGATCTCACTACCACAAACTGCACCCACAGGACGACCACTGGCCTATCAGGCACTGAGCCACAAGCGACATCACAAACACAAACTGCACCCACATCACCAGCACTGGCCTATCAGGCACTCAGCCACAAGTGACATCACAAACACAAACTGCAACAACATCACCAGCACTGGCCTATCAGGCACTCAGCCACAAGTGACATCACAAACACAAACTGCAGCCACATCATCACCACTGGCCTATCAGGCACTGAGCCACAAGTTACATCACAACCACAAACTCCACCCACAAGACCAGCACTGGCCTAGCAGGCACTGAGCCTCAAGTGACCTCACAAACACAAACTCCACACACAGGACCAGCACTTGCCTGTCAGGCACTCAGCCACAAGTGACATCACAACCACAAACTGCACCCACATCACCAGCACTGGCCTATCAGGCACTCAGCCACAAGTGACATCACAAACACAAACTGCACCCTCATCGCCAGCACTGGCCTAGCAGGCACTGAGCCACAAGTGACATCACAACCACAAACTCCACCCACAGGACCAGCACTGGCCTATCAGGCACTGAGCCAGAAGTGACATCACAACCACAAACTGCAGCCACATAACCAGCACTGGCCTATGAGGCACTGAGCCACAAGTGACATCACAACCACAAACTCCACCCACAGGGCCACCACTGGCCTATCAGGCACTGAGCCACAAGTGACATCACAACCACAAACTGCACCCACAGGACCAGCACTGGCCTATCAGGTACTCAGCCACAAGTGACATCACAAACACAAACTCCACCCACAGGACCAGCACTGGCCTATCAGGCACTCAGCCACAAGTGACATCACAACCACAAACTCCACCCACATCACCCGCAATGGCCTATCAGGCACTGAGCCACAAGTGACAACACAACCACGAACTGCACCCACAGGACGACCACTGGCCTATCAGGCACTGAGCCACAAGTGACATCACTACCACAAACTCCACCCACAAGACCAGCACTGGCCTAGCAGGCACTGAGCCAGAAGTGACATCACAACCACAAACTGCAGCCACATCACCAGCACTGGCCTATCAGGCACTCAGCCACAAGTGACATCACTACCACAAACTCCACCCACAACACCAGCACTGGCCTATCAGGCACTCAGACACAAGTCACATCACAACCACAAACTGCACCCACATCACCAGCACTGGCCTATCAGGCACTCAGCCACAAGTGACCTCACAACCAAAAAACTGCACCCACAACACCAGCATCGGCCCATCAGGCACTGAGCCACAAGTGACATCACAACCACAAACTGCAGCCACAGGACCACCACTGGCCTATCAGGCACTGAGCCACAAGTGACATCACAAACACAAACTGCACCCACATCACCAGCACTGGCCTATCAGGCACTCAGCAACAACTGACATCACAACCACAAACTGCACCCACAGGACCAGCACTGGCCTAACAGGCACTGAACCACAAGTGGCATCACAACCACAAAATCCACCTACATCACCAGCACTGGCCTATCAGGCACTGAGCCACAAGTGACCTCACAACCACAAACTGCACCCACATCACCAGCACTGGCCTAGCAGGCACTGAGCCACAAGTGACATCACAAACACAAACTCCACCCACAGGACCAGCACTGGCCTATCACGCACTCAGCCACAAGTGACATCACAACCACAAACTGCACCCACATCACCAGCACTGGCCTAGCAGGCAGTGAGCCACAAGTGACCTCACAACCACAAACTGCACACACATCACCAGCACTGGCCTATCAGGCAGTGAGCCACAAGTGACATCACAACCACAAACTGCACCCACATCACCAGCACTGGCCTATCAGGCAGTGAGCCACAAGTGACATCACAACCACAAACTGCACCCACATCACCAGCACTGGCCTATCAGGCACTCAGCAAAAACTGACATCACAACCACATACTGCACCCACATCACCAGCAGTGGCCTGTCAGGAACTGAGCCACAAGTGACATCACAAACACAAACTGCAGCCACAACACCAGCACTGGCCTATCAGGCACTGAGACACAAGCGACATCACAAACACAAACTGCACTCAGAGGAACAGCACTGGCCTATCAGGCACTCAGCCACAAGTGACATCACAATCACAAACTCCAACCACAACACCAGCACTGGCCTAGCAGGCACTGAGCCACAAGTGACATCACAACCACAAACTGCAGCCACAACACCAGCACTGGCCTATCAGGCACTCAGCAACAACTGACATCACAAAAACAAACTCCACCCACAGGACCACCACTGGCCTATCAGGCACTGAGCCACAAGTGACATCACAACCACGAACTGCACCCACAACACCAGCACTGGCCTATCAGGCACTGAGCCACAAGTGACATCACAAACACAAACTCCACCCACAGGACCACCACTGGCCTAGCAGGCACTGAGCCACAAGTGATCTCACTACCACAAACTGCACCCACAGGACGACCACTGGCCTATCAGGCACTGAGCCACAAGCGACATCACAAACACAAACTGCACCCACATCACCAGCACTGGCCTATCAGGCACTGAGCCACAAGTGACATCACAAACACAAACTGCAGCCACATCATCACCACTGGCCTATCAGGCACTGAGCCACAAGTTACATCACAACCACAAACTCCACCCACAAGACCAGCACTGGCCTAGCAGGCACTGAGCCTCAAGTGACCTCACAAACACAAACTCCACACACAGGACCAGCACTTGCCTGTCAGGCACTCAGCCACAAGTGACATCACAACCACAAACTGCACCCACATCACCAGCACTGGCCTATCAGGCACTCAGCCACAAGTGACATCACAAACACAAACTGCACCCTCATCGCCAGCACTGGCCTAGCAGGCACTGAGCCACAAGTGACATCACAACCACAAACTCCACCCACAGGACCAGCACTGGCCTATCAGGCACTCAGCCACAAGTGACATCACAACCACAAACTGCAGCCACATAACCAGCACTGGCCTATGAGGCACTGAGCCACAAGTGACATCACAACCACAAACTCCACCCACAGGGCCACCACTGGCCTATCAGGCACTGAGCCACAAGTGACATCACAACCACAAACTGCACCCACAGGACCAGCACTGGCCTATCAGGTACTCAGCCACAAGTGACATCACAAACACAAACTCCACCCACAGGACCAGCACTGGCCTATCAGGCACTCAGCCACAAGTGACATCACAACCACAAACTCCACCCACATCACCCGCAATGGCCTATCAGGCACTGAGCCACAAGTGACAACACAACCACGAACTGCACCCACAGGACGACCACTGGCCTATCAGGCACTGAGCCACAAGTGACATCACTACCACAAACTCCACCCACAAGACCAGCACTGGCCTAGCAGGCACTGAGCCAGAAGTGACATCACAACCACAAACTGCAGCCACAGGACCAGCACTGGCCTATCAGGCACTGAGCCACAAGTGACATCACAACCACAAACTCCACCCACAGGACCACAATTGGCCTATCAGGCACTCAGCCACAAGTGACATCACAACCACAAACTGCACCCACATCACCAGCACTGGCCTATCAGGCACTCAGCCACAAGTGACATCACAACCACAAACTGCACCCACAAGACCAGCACTGGCCTAGCAGGCACTGAGCCTCAAGTGACCTCACAAACACAAACTCCACACACAGGACCAGCACTTGCCTGTCAGGCACTCAGCCACAAGTGACATCACAACCACAAACTGCACCCACATCACCAGCACTGGCCTATCAGGCACTCAGCCACAAGTGACATCACAAACACAAACTGCACCCACATCACCAGCACTGGCCTATCAGGCACTCAGCAACAACTGACATCACAACCACAAACTGCACCCACAGGACCAGCACTGGCCTAACAGGCACTGAGCCACAAGTGGCATCACAACCACAAAATCCACCTACATCACCAGCACTGGCCTATCAGGCACTGAGCCACAAGTGACCTCACAACCACAAACTGCACCCACATCACCAGCACTGGCCTAGCAGGCACTGAGCCACAAGTGACATCACAAACACAAACTCCACCCACAGGACCAGCACTGGCCTATCACGCACTCAGCCACAAGTGACATCACAACCACAAACTGCACCCACATCACCAGCACTGGCCTAGCAGGCAGTGAGCCACAAGTGACCTCACAACCACAAACTGCACACACATCACCAGCACTGGCCTATCAGGCAGTGAGCCACAAGTGACATCACAACCACAAACTGCACCCACATCACCAGCACTGGCCTATCAGGCAGTGAGCCACAAGTGACATCACAACCACAAACTGCACCCACATCACCAGCACTGGCCTATCAGGCACTCAGCAAAAACTGACATCACAACCACATACTGCACCCACATCACCAGCAGTGGCCTGTCAGGAACTGAGCCACAAGTGACATCACAAACACAAACTGCAGCCACAACACCAGCACTGGCCTATCAGGCACTGAGACACAAGCGACATCACAAACACAAACTGCACTCAGAGGAACAGCACTGGCCTATCAGGCACTCAGCCACAAGTCACATCACAACCACAAACTGCACCCACATCACCAGCACCGGCCTATCAGGCACTGAGCTACAAGTGACATCACAAACACAAACTGCAGCCGCATCACCAGCACTGGCCTATCAGGCACTGAGCTACAAGTGACATCACAATCACAAACTCCACCCACAGGGCCACCACTGGCCTAGCAGGCACTGAGCCACAAGTGACATCACAACCACAAACTGCAGCCACAACACCAGCACTGGCCTATCAGGCACTCAGCAACAACTGACATCACAAAAACAAACTCCACCCACAGGACCACCACTGGCCTATCAGGCACTGAGCCACAAGTGACATCACAACCACGAACTGCACCCACAACACCCGCAATGGCCTATCAGGCACTGAGCCACAAGTGACATCACAAACACAAACTCCACCCACAGGACCACCACTGGCCTAGCAGGCACTGAGCCACAAGTGATCTCACTACCACAAACTGCACCCACAGGACGACCACTGGCCTATCAGGCACTGAGCCACAAGCGACATCACAAACACAAACTGCACCCACATCACCAGCACTGGCCTATCAGGCACTCAGCCACAAGTGACATCACAACCACAAACTGCAACAACATCACCAGCACTGGCCTATCAGGCACTCAGCCACAAGTGACATCACAAACACAAACTGCAGCCACATCATCACCACTGGCCTATCAGGCACTGAGCCACAAGTTACATCACAACCACAAACTCCACCCACAAGACCAGCACTGGCCTAGCAGGCACTGAGCCACAAGTGACCTCACAAACACAAACTCCACACACAGGACCAGCACTTGCCTGTCAGGCACTCAGCCACAAGTGACATCACAACCACAAACTGCACCCACATCACCAGCACTGGCCTATCAGGCACTCAGCCACAAGTGACATCACAAACACAAACTGCACCCTCATCGCCAGCACTGGCCTAGCAGGCACTGAGCCACAAGTGACATCACAACCACAAACTCCACCCACAGGACCAGCACTGGCCTATCAGGCACTGAGCCAGAAGTGACATCACAACCACAAACTGCAGCCACATAACCAGCACTGGCCTATGAGGCACTGAGCCACAAGTGACATCACAACCACAAACTCCACCCACAGGGCCACCACTGGCCTATCAGGCACTGAGCCACAAGTGACATCACAACCACAAACTGCACCCACAGGACCAGCACTGGCCTATCAGGTACTCAGCCACAAGTGACATCACAAACACAAACTCCACCCACAGGACCAGCACTGGCCTATCAGGCACTCAGCCACAAGTGACATCACAACCACAAACTCCACCCACATCACCCGCAATGGCCTATCAGGCACTGAGCCACAAGTGACAACACAACCACGAACTGCACCCACAGGACGACCACTGGCCTATCAGGCACTGAGCCACAAGTGACATCACTACCACAAACTCCACCCACAAGACCAGCACTGGCCTAGCAGGCACTGAGCCATAAGTGACATCACAACCACAAACTGCAGCCACATCACCAGCACTGGCCTATCAGGCACTCAGCCACAAGTGACATCACTACCACAAACTCCACCCACAACACCAGCACTGGCCTATCAGGCACTCAGACACAAGTCACATCACAACCACAAACTGCACCCACATCACCAGCACTGGCCTATCAGGCACTCAGCCACAAGTGACCTCACAACCAAAAAACTGCACCCACAACACCAGCATCGGCCCATCAGGCACTGAGCCACAAGTGACATCACAACCACAAACTGCAGCCACAGGACCACCACTGGCCTATCAGGCACTGAGCCACAAGTGACATCACAAACACAAACTGCACCCACATCACCAGCACTGGCCTATCAGGCACTCAGCAACAACTGACATCACAACCACAAACTGCACCCACAGGACCAGCACTGGCCTAACAGGCACTGAGCCACAAGTGGCATCACAACCAGAAAATCCACCTACATCACCAGCACTGGCCTATCAGGCACTGAGCCACAAGTGACCTCACAACCACAAACTGCACCCACATCACCAGCACTGGCCTAGCAGGCACTGAGCCACAAGTGACATCACAAACACAAACTCCACCCACAGGACCAGCACTGGCCTATCACGCACTCAGCCACAAGTGACATCACAACCACAAACTGCACCCACATCACCAGCACTGGCCTAGCAGGCAGTGAGCCACAAGTGACCTCACAACCACAAACTGCACACACATCACCAGCACTGGCCTATCAGGCAGTGAGCCACAAGTGACATCACAACCACAAACTGCACCCACATCACCAGCACTGGCCTATCAGGCAGTGAGCCACAAGTGACATCACAACCACAAACTGCACCCACATCACCAGCACTGGCCTATCAGGCACTCAGCAAAAACTGACATCACAACCACATACTGCACCCACATCACCAGCAGTGGCCTGTCAGGAACTGAGCCACAAGTGACATCACAAACACAAACTGCAGCCACAACACCAGCACTGGCCTATCAGGCACTGAGACACAAGCGACATCACAAACACAAACTGCACTCAGAGGAACAGCACTGGCCTATCAGGCACTCAGCCACAAGTGACATCACAACCACAAACTCCACCCACAACACCAGCACTGGCCTAGCAGGCACTGAGCCACAAGTGACATCACAACCACAAACTGCAGCCACAACACCAGCACTGGCCTATCAGGCACTCAGCAACAACTGACATCACAAAAACAAACTCCACCCACAGGACCACCACTGGCCTATCAGGCACTGAGCCACAAGTGACATCACAACCACGAACTGCACCCACAACACCAGCACTGGCCTATCAGGCACTGAGCCACAAGTGACATCACAAACACAAACTCCACCCACAGGACCACCACTGGCCTAGCAGGCACTGAGCCACAAGTGATCTCACTACCACAAACTGCACCCACAGGACGACCACTGGCCTATCAGGCACTGAGCCACAAGCGACATCACAAACACAAACTGCACCCACATCACCAGCACTGGCCTATCAGGCACTCAGCCACAAGTGACATCACAACCACAAACTGCAACAACATCACCAGCACTGGCCTATCAGGCACTCAGCCACAAGTGACATCACAAACACAAACTGCAGCCACATCATCACCACTGGCCTATCAGGCACTGAGCCACAAGTTACATCACAACCACAAACTCCACCCACAAGACCAGCACTGGCCTAGCAGGCACTGAGCCTCAAGTGACCTCACAAACACAAACTCCACACACAGGACCAGCACTTGCCTGTCAGGCACTCAGCCACAAGTGACATCACAACCACAAACTGCACCCACATCACCAGCACTGGCCTATCAGGCACTCAGCCACAAGTGACATCACAAACACAAACTGCACCCTCATCGCCAGCACTGGCCTAGCAGGCACTGAGCCACAAGTGACATCACAACCACAAACTCCACCCACAGGACCAGCACTGGCCTATCAGGCACTGAGCCAGAAGTGACATCACAACCACAAACTGCAGCCACATAACCAGCACTGGCCTATGAGGCACTGAGCCACAAGTGACATCACAACCACAAACTCCACCCACAGGGCCACCACTGGCCTATCAGGCACTGAGCCACAAGTGACATCACAACCACAAACTGCACCCACAGGACCAGCACTGGCCTATCAGGTACTCAGCCACAAGTGACATCACAAACACAAACTCCACCCACAGGACCAGCACTGGCCTATCAGGCACTCAGCCACAAGTGACATCACAACCACAAACTCCACCCACATCACCCGCAATGGCCTATCAGGCACTGAGCCACAAGTGACAACACAACCACGAACTGCACCCACAGGATGACCACTGGCCTATCAGGCACTGAGCCACAAGTGACATCAGTACCACAAACTCCACCCACAAGACCAGCACTGGCCTAGCAGGCACTGAGCCAGAAGTGACATCACAACCACAAACTGCAGCCACATCACCAGCACTGGCCTATCAGGCACTGAGCCACAAGTGACATCACAACCACAAACTCCACCCACAGGACCACAATTGGCCTATCAGGCACTCAGCCACAAGTGACATCACAACCACAAACTGCACCCACATCACCAGCACTGGCCTATCAGGCACTCAGCCACAAGTGACATCACAACCACAAACTGCACCCACAAGACCAGCACTGGCCTAGCAGGCACTGAGCCTCAAGTGACCTCACAAACACAAACTCCACACACAGGACCAGCACTTGCCTGTCAGGCACTCAGCCACAAGTGACATCACAACCACAAACTGCACCCACATCACCAGCACTGGCCTATCAGGCACTCAGCCACAAGTGACATCACAAACACAAACTGCACCCACATCACCAGCACTGGCCTATCAGGCACTCAGCAAAAACTGACATCACAACCACATACTGCACCCACATCACCAGCAGTGGCCTGTCAGGCACTGAGCCAGAAGTGACATCACAACCACAAACTGCAGCCACATAACCAGCACTGGCCTATGAGGCACTGAGCCACAAGTGACATCACAACCACAAACTCCACCCACAGGGCCACCACTGGCCTATCAGGCACTGAGCCACAAGTGACATCACAACCACAAACTGCACCCACAGGACCAGCACTGGCCTATCAGGCACTCAGCCACAAGTGACATCACAACCACAAACTCCACCCACAACACCTGCAATGGCCTATCAGGCACTGAGCCACAAGTGGCCTCACAAACACAAACTCCACCCACAGGACAAGCACTGCCTATCAGGCACTGAGCCACAAGTGACATCACAAACACAAACTGCAGCCACAGGACCAGCACTGGCCTTTCACTCACTCAGCCACAAGTGACATCACAATCACAAACTCTACCCACATCACCAGCACTGGCCTATCAGGCACTCAGCCACAAGTGACATCACAACCACAAACTCCACCCACATCACCAGCACTGGCCTATCAGGCACTGAGCCACAAGTGACCTCACAAACACAAACTGCACCCACATCACCAGCACTGGCCTATCAGGCACTGAGCCACAAGTGACATCACAACCACAAACTGCACCCACAGGACCAGCACTGGCCTATCAGGCACTGAGCCACAAGTGACATCACAAACACAAACTGCACCCTCATCGCCAGCACTGGCCTAGCAGGCACTGAGCCACAAGTGACCTCACAACCACAAACTGCACCCACATCACCAGCACTGGCCCATCAGGCACTGAGCCACAAGTGACATCACAAACACAAACTGCACCCACAACACCAGCACTGGCCTATCAGGCACTGAGACACAAGTGACATCACAACCACAAACTGCACCCACAACACCACCACTGGCCTATCAGGCACTGAGCCACAAGTGACATCACAAACACAAACTGCAGCCACAGGATCAGCAGTGGCCTATCAGGCACTGAGCCACAAGTGACATCACAAACACAAACTCCACCCACATCACCAGCACTGGCCTAGCAGGCACTGAGCCACAAGTGACATCACAAACACAAACTGCACCCACAACACCAGCACTGGCCTATCAGGCACTCAGCCACAAGTGACATCACAAACACAAACTGCACCCACAGCACCAGCACTGGCCTATCAGGCACTCAGCCACAAGTGACATCACAGCCACAAACTGCACCCACAGGAACAGCACTGGCCTGTCAGGCACTGAGCTACAAGTGACATCACAACCACAAACTGCTCCCACAGGACCAGCACTGGCCTATCAGGCACTCAGCCACAAGTGACATCACAACCGCAAACTGCAGCCATGTGACCAGCACTGGCCTATCAGGCACTGAGCCACAAGTGACATCACAAACACAAACTGCACCCACAACACCAGCACTGGCCTATCAGGCACTGAGACACAAGTGACATCACAACCACAAACTGCAGCCACAGGACGACAATTGGCCTATCAGGCACTCAGCCACAAGTGACATCACAACCACAAACTCCACCCACAGGACCACCACTGGCCTATCAGGCACTGAGCCACAAGTGACATCACAACCACAAACTGCACCCACATCACCAGCACTGGCCTAGCAGGCACTGAGCCACAAGTGACATCACAAACACAAACTGCAGCCACAGGACCAGCACTGGCCTATCACTCACTCAGCCACAAGTGACATCACAATCAAAAACTCCACCCACATCACCAGCACTGGCCTATCAGGCACTCAGCCACAAGTGACGTCACAACAACAAATTGCACCCACATCACCAGCACTGGCCCATCAGGCACTGAGCCACAAGTGACGTCACAACAACAAACTGCACCCACATCACCAGCACTGGCCTATCAGGCACTGAGACACAAGTGACATCACAACCACAAACTCCACCCACAGGACCACCACTGGCCTATCAGGCACTGAGCCACAAGTGACATCACAACCACAAACTCCACCCACAACACCAGCACTGGCCCATCAGGCACTGAGCCACAAGTGACGTCACAACAACAAACTGCACCCACATCACCAGCACTGGCCTATCAGGCACTGAGACACAAGTGACATCACAACTACAAACTCCACCCACAGGACCACCACTGGCCTATCAGGCACTGAGCCACAAGTGACATCACAACCACAAACTGCACCCACAACACCAGCACTGGCCTATCAGGCACTGAGCCACAAGTGACATCACAACCACAAACTCCACCCACAGGACCACCACTGGCCTAGCAGGCACTGAGCCACAAGTGACATCACAACCACAAACTGCAGCCACAGGATCAGCAGTGGCCTATCAGGCACTGAGCCACAAGTGACATCACAAACACAAACTGCAGCCACATCACCAGCACTGGCCTAGCAGGCACTGAGCCACAAGTGACATCACAAACACAAACTGCACCCACAACACCAGCACTGGCCTATCAGGCACTGAGCCACAAGTGACATCACAACCACATACTGCAGACACAGGACCACCACTGGCCTATCAGGCACTGAGCCACAAGTGACAACACAACAACAAACTGCACCCACAACACCAGCACTGGCCTATCAGGCACTGAGCCACAAGCGACATCACAACCACAAACTGCACCCACAACACCAGCACTGGCCTATCAGGCACTGAGCCACAAGTGACATCACAACCACATACTGCAGACACAGGACCACCACTGGCCTATCAGGCACTGAGCCACAAGTGACATCACAACCACAAACTGCAGCCACAACACCAGCACTGGCCTATCAGGCACTCAGCCACAAGTGACCTCACAACCAAAAAACTGCACCCACAACACCAGCATCGGCCCATCAGGCACTGAGCCACAAATGACATCACAACCACAAACTGCAGCCACAGGACCACCACTGGCCTATCAGGCACTGAGCCAGAAGTGACATCAAAACCACAAACTGCAGCCACAGGAACAGCACTGGCCTATCAGGCACTGAGCCAGAAGTGACATCAAAACCACAAACTGCAGCCACAGGACCAGCACTGGCCTATCAGGCACTGAGCCACAAGTGACATCACAACCACAAACTCCACCCACAGGACCACAACTGGCCTATCAGGCACTGAGCCACAAGTGACATCACAACCACAAACTCCACCCACAACACCACCACTGGCCTATCAGGCACTCAGCCACAAGTGACATCACAAACACAAACTGCACCCACAGGACCACCACTGGCCTATCAGGCACTGAGCCACAAGTGACATCACAAACACAAACTCCACCCACAGGACCACCACTGGCCTATCAGGCACTCAGCCACAAGTGACATCACAACCACAAACTGCACCCACATCACCAGCACTGGCCTATCAGGCACTGAGCCACAAGTGACATCACAAACACAAATTGCAGCCACAGGACCAGCACTGGCCTATGACTCACTCAGCCACAAGTGACATCACAATCACAAACTCCACCCACATCACCAGCACTGGCCCATCAGGCACTGAGCCACAAGTGACGTCACAACAACAAACTGCACCCACATCACCAGCACTGGCCTATCAGGCACTGAGACACAAGTGACATCACAACCACAAACTCCACCCACAGGACCACCACTGGCCTATCAGGCACTCAGCCACAAGTGACATCACAACCACAAACTGCACCCACATCACCAGCACTGGCCTATCAGGCACTCAGCCACAAGTGACATCACAACCACAAACTGCACCCACAACACCAGCACTGGCCTATCAGGCACTCAGCCACAAGTGACATCACAACCACAAACTCCACCCACAACACCTGCAATGGCCTATCAGGCACTGAGCCACAAGTGGCCTCACAAACACAAACTCCACCCACAGGACAAGCACTGCCTATCAGGCACTGAGCCACAAGTGACATCACAAACACAAACTGCAGCCACATCACCAGCACTGGCCTTTCACTCACTCAGCCACAAGTGACATCACAGTCACAAACTCTACCCACATCACCAGCACTGGCCTATCAGGCACTGAGACACAAGTGACATCACAACCACAAACTCCACCCACATCACCAGCACTGGCCTATCAGGCACTGAGCCACAAGTGACCTCACAACCACAAACTGCACCCACATCACCAGCACTGGCCTATCAGGCACTCAGCCACAAGTGACATCACAACCACAAACTGCACCCACAGCACCAGCACTGGCCTATCAGGCACTGAGCCACAAGTGACATCACAACCACAAACTGCACCCTCATCGCCAGCACTGGCCTAGCAGGCACTGAGCCACAAGTGACATCACAAACACAAACTGCACCCACAACACCACCACTGGCCTAGCAGGCACTGAGCCACAAGTGACATCACAACCACAAACTGCAGCCACAGGATCAGCAGTGGCCTATCAGGCACTGAGCCACAAGTGACATCACAAACACAAACTGCAGCCACATCACCAGCACTGGCCTATCAGGCACTGAGACACAAGTGACATCACAACCACAAACTGCAGCCACAGGAACAGCACTGGCCTATCAGGCACTCAGCCACAAGTGACATCACAACCACAAACTCCACCCACATCACCAGCACTGGCCTAGCAGGCACTGAGCCACAAGTGACCTCACAACCACAAACTGCAGCCACAGGACCAGCACTGGCCTATCAGGCACTGAGCCACAAGTGACCTCACAACCACAAACTGCAGCCACAGGACCAGCACTGGCCTATCAGGCACTCAGCCACAAGTGACATCACAACCACAAACTCAACCCACATCACCAGCACTGGCCTATCAGGCACTGAGCCACAAGTGACCTCACAACAACAAATTGCACCCACATCACCAGCACTGGCCCATCAGGCACTGAGCCACAAGTGACGTCACAACAACAAACTGCACCCACATCACCAGCACTGGCCTATCAGGCACTGAGACACAAGTGACATCACAACCACAAACTCCACCCACAGTACCACCACTGGCCTATCAGGCACTGAGCCACAAGTGACATCACAACCACAAACTCCACCCACAACACCAGCACTGGCCCATCAGGCACTGAGCCACAAGTGACGTCACAACAACAAACTGCACCCACATCACCAGCACTGGCCTATCAGGCACTGAGACACAAGTGACATCACAACCACAAACTCCACCCACAGGACCACCACTGGCCTATCAGGCACTGAGCCACAAGTGACATCACAACCACAAACTGCACCCACAACACCAGCACTGGCCTATCAGGCACTGAGGCACAAGTGACATCACAACCACAAACTCCACCCACAGGACCACCACTGGCCTATCAGGCACTGAGCCACAAGTGACATCACAACCACAAACTGCACCCACATCACCAGCACTGGCCTAGCAGGCACTGAGCCACAAGTGACCTCACAACCACAAACTGCCCCCACAACACCAGCACTGGCCTATCAGGCACTGAGCCACAAGTGACATCACAACCACAAACTGCAGCCACAGGACCACCACTGGCCTATCAGGCACTGAGCCAGAAGTGACATCAAAACCACAAACTGCAGCCACAGGAACAGCACTGGCCTATCAGGCACTGAGCCACAAGTGACATCACAACCACAAACTCCACCCACAGGACCACCACTGGCCTATCAGGCACTGAGCCACAAGTGACATCACAACCACAAACTCCACCCACATCACCACCACTGGCCTATCAGGCACTGAGCCACAAGTGACATCACAAACACAAACTCCACCCACAACACGAGCACTGGCCCATCAGGCACTGAGCCACAAGTGACGTCACAACAACAAACTGCACCCACATCACCAGCACTGGCCTATCAGGCACTCAGCCACAAGTGACATCACAACCACAAACTCCACCCACAGGACCACCACTGGCCTTTCAGGCACTGAGCCACAAGTGACATCACAAACACAAACTGCACCCACAACACCAGCACTGGCCTATCAGGCACTGAGCCACAAGTGACATCACAAACACAAACTCCACCCACAGGACCAGCACTGGCCTATCAGGCACTGAGCCACAAGTGACATCACAAACACAAACTCCACCCACATCCCCAGCACTGGCCTAGCAGGCACTGAGCCACAAGTGACCTCACAACCACAAACTGCACCCACAACACCAGCACTGGCCTATCAGGCACTGAGCCACAAGTGACATCACAACCACATACTGCAGACACAGGACCACCACTGGCCTATCAGGCACTGAGCCACAAGTGACAACACAACCACAAACTGCACCCACAACACCAGCACTGGCCTATCAGGCACTGAGCCACAAGCGACATCACAACCACAAACTGCACCCACAACACCAGCACTGGCCTGTCAGGCACTCAGCCACAAGTCACATCACAACCACAAATTGCAGCCACAGGAACAGCACTGGCCTATCAGGCACTGAGCCACAAGTGACATCACAAACACAAACTGCAGCCACATCACCAGCACTGGCCTATCAGGCACTGAGCCACAAGTGACATCACAACCACAAACTCCACCCACATCACCAGCACTGGCCTATCAGGCACTGAGCCACAAGTGACATCACAACCACAAACTGCAGCCACAACACCAGCACTGGCCTATCAGGCACTCAGCCACAAGTGACCTCACAACAAAAAAACTGCACCCACAACACCAGCATCGGCCCATCAGGCACTGAGCCACAAATGACATCACAACCACAAACTGCAGCCACAGGACCACCACTGGCCTATCAGGCACTGAGCCAGAAGTGACATCAAAACCACAAACTGCAGCCACAGGACCAGCACTGGCCTATCAGGCACTGAGCCACAAGTGACATCACAACCACAAACTCCACCCACAGGACCAGCACTGGCCTATCAGGCACTGAGCCACAAGTGACATCACAATCACAAACTCCGCCCACAACACCAGCACTGTCCTAGCAGGCACTGAGCCACAAGTGACATCACAACCACAAACTGCACCCACAACACCACCACTGGCCTATCAGGCACTCAGACACAAGTCACATCACAACCACAAACTGCACCCACATCACCAGCACTGGCCTATCAGGCACTGAGCCACAAGTGACATCACAAACACAAACTCCACCCACAGGACCACCACTGGCCTATCAGGCACTCAGCCACAAGTGACATCACAACCACAAACTGCACCCACATCACCAGCACTGGCCTATCAGGCACTGAGCCACAAGTGACATCACAAACACAAACTGCAGCCACAGGACCAGCACTGGCCTATCACTCACTCAGCCACAAGTGACATCACAAACACAAACTGCACCCACAACACCAGCACTGGCCTATCAGGCACTGAGCCACAAGTGACATCACAACCACAAACTCCACCCACAGGACCAGCACTGGCCTATCAGGCACTGAGCCACAAGTGACATCACAACCACAAACTGCACCCACATCCCCAGCACTGGCCTAGCAGGCACTGAGCCACAAGTGACCTCACAACCACAAACTGCACCCACAACACCAGCACTGGCCTAACAGGCTCTGAGCCACAAGTGACATCACAACCACATACTGCACCCACATCACCACCACTGGCCTATCAGGCACTGAGCCACAAGTGACAACACAACCACGAACTGCACCCACAACACCAGCACTGGCCTAACAGGCGCTGAGCCACAAGCGACATCACAACCACAAACTGCACCCACATCACCAGCACTGGCCTATCAGGCACTCAGCCACAAGTGACATCACAACCACAAACTCCACCCACAGGACCAGCACTGGCCTATCAGGCACTGAGCCACAAGTGACATCACAACCACAAACTCCACCCACAACACCAGCACTGGCCTATCACGCACTGAGCCACAAGTGACATCACAAACAGAAACTGCAGCCACATCATCAGCACTGGCCTATCAGGCACTGAGCCACAAGTGACATCACAACCACAAACTCCACCCACAAGACCAGCACTGGCCTAGCAGGCACTGAGCCACAAGTGACCTCACAAACACAAACTCCACCCACAGGACCAGCACGGGCCTATCAGGCACTCAGCCACAAGTGACCTCACAACCACAAACTGCAGCCACATCACCAGCACTGGCCTATCAGGCACTGAGCCACAAGTGACATCACAACCACAAACTCCACCCACAAGACCAGCACTGGCCTAGCAGGCACTGAGCCACAAGTGACCTCACAAACACAAACTCCACCCACAGGACCAGCACGGGCCTATCAGGCACTCAGCCACAAGTGACCTCACAACCACAAACTGCAGCCACATCACCGGCACTGGCCTATCAGGCACTGAGCCACAAGTGACATCACAACCACAAATTCCTCCCACAAGACGAGCCCTGGCCTAGCAGGCACTCAGCCAAAAGTGACATCACAGACACAAACTCCACCCACAGGACCAGCACTGGCCTATCAGGCACTGAGCCACAAGTGGCATCACAACCACAAACTCCACCCACAGGACAAGCACTGGCCTATCAGGCACTGAGCCACAAGTGACATCACAACCACAAACTCCACCCACAGGACCACCACTGGCCTAGCAGGCACCGAGCCACAAGTGATCTCTCTACCACAAACTGCACCCACAGGACGACCACTGGCCTATCAGGCACTGAGCCACAAGTGACATCACAACCACAAACTGCAGCCACATCACCAGCACTGGCCTATCAGGCACTCAGCCACAAGTGACATCACAAACACAAACTGCAGCCACAGGACCACCAATGGCCTATCAGGCACTGAGACACAAGTGACATCACAATCACAAACTGCACCCACAGGACCAGCACTGGCCTATCAGGCACTGAGCCACAAATGACATCACAAACACAAACTGCACCCTCATCGCCAGCACTGGCCTAGCAGGCACTGAGCCACAAGTGACATCACAAACACAAACTGCACCCACAGGACGACCACTGGCCTATCAGGCACTGAGCCACAAGTGACATCACAACCACAAACTGCTCCCACAACACCAGCAATGGCCTATCAGGCACTGAGCCACAAGTGACATCACAACCACAAACTGCACCCACATCACCAGCACTGGCCTATCACGCACTCAGCCACAAGTGACATCACAAACAGAAACTGCAGCCACATCATCAGCACTGGCCTATCAGGCACTGAGGCACAAGTGACATCACAGCCACAAACTGCACCCACAACACCAGCACTGGCCTATCAGGCACTGAGCCACAAGTGACATCACAAACACAAACTGCACCCACAGGACCACCACTGGCCTATCAGGCAGTGAGCCACAAGTGACATCACAACCACATACTGCACCCACAACACCAGCACTGGCCTGTCAGGAACTGAGCCACAAGTGACATCACAAACACAAACTGCACCCACAGGACCACCACTGGCCTATCAGGCACTCAGCCACAAGTGACATCACAACCACAAACTCCACCCACAGGACCACCACTGGCCTAGCAGGCACTGAGCCACAAGTGACATCACAACCACATACTGCACCTACATCACCAGCACTGGCCTATCAGGCACTGAGCCACAAGTGACATCACAAACACAAACTCCACCCACAACACGAGCACTGGCCCATCAGGCACTGAGCCACAAGTGACGTCACAACAACAAACTGCACCCACAACACCACCACTGGCCTAGCAGGCACTGAGCCACAAGTGACATCACAACCACAAACTGCAGCCACAGGATCAGCAGTGGCCTATCAGGCACTGAGCCACAAGTGACATCACAAACACAAACTGCAGCCACATCACCAGCACTGGCCTATCAGGCACTGAGCCACAAGTGACATCACAAACACAAACTGCACCCACAACACCAGCACTGGCCTATCAGGCACTGAGACACAAGTGACATCACAACCACAAACTGCAGCCACAGGAACAGCACCGGCCTATCAGGCACTCAGCCACAAGTGACATCACAACCACAAACTGTACCCACAGGAGCAGCACTGGCCTATCAGGCACTGAGCCACAAGTGACATCACAACCACAAACTGCACCCACATCACCAGCACTGGCCTAGCAGGCACTGAGCCACAAGTGACATCACAAACACAAACTGCAGCCACAGGACCAGCACTGGCCTATCACTCACTCAGCCACAAGTGACATCACAATCAAAAACTCCACCCACATCACCAGCACTGGCCTATCAGGCACTGAGCCACAAGTGACCTCACAACAACAAATTGCACCCACATCACCAGCACTGGCCCATCAGGCACTGAGCCACAAGTGACGTCACAACAACAAAATGCACCCACATCACCAGCACTGGCCTATCAGGCACTGAGACACAAGTGACATCACAACCACAAACTCCACCCACAGTACCACCACTGGCCTATCAGGCACTGAGCCACAAGTGACATCACAACCACAAACTCCACCCACAACACCAGCACTGGCCCATCAGGCACTGAGCCACAAGTGACGTCACAACAACAAACTGCACCCACATCACCAGCACTGGCCTATCAGGCACTGAGACACAAGTGACATCACAACCACAAACTCCACCCACAGGACCACCACTGGCCTATCAGGCACTGAGCCACAAGTGACATCACAACCACAAACTGCACCCACAACACCAGCACTGGCCTATCAGGCACTGAGGCACAAGTGACATCACAACCACAAACTCCACCCACAGGACCACCACTGGCCTATCAGGCACTGAGCCACAAGTGACATCACAACCACAAACTGCACCCACATCACCAGCACTGGCCTAGCAGGCACTGAGCCACAAGTGACCTCACAACCACAAACTGCCCCCACAACACCAGCACTGGCCTATCAGGCACTGAGCCACAAGTGACATCACAACCACAAACTGCAGCCACAGGACCACCACTGGCCTATCAGGCACTGAGCCAGAAGTGACATCAAAACCACAAACTGCAGCCACAGGAACAGCACTGGCCTATCAGGCACTCAGCCACAAGTGACATCACAACCACAAACTCCACCCACAGGACCACCACTGGCCTATCAGGCACTGAGCCACAAGTGACATCACAACCACAAACTGCACCCACATCACCAGCACTGGCCTAGCAGGCACTGAGCCACAAGTGACATCACAAACACAAACTGCAGCCACAGGACCAGCACTGGCCTATCAGGCACTGAGCCACAAGTGACATCACAACCACAAACTCCACCCACAGGACCACCACTGGCCTATCAGGCACTGAGCCACAAGTGACATCACAACCACAAACTCCACCCACATCACCACCACTGGCCTATCAGGCACTGAGCCACAAGTGACATCACAATCACAAACTCCACCCACAACACCAGCACTGGCCTATCAGGCACTGAGCCACAAGTGACCTCACAACCACAAACTCCACCCACAACACCAGCACTGGCCTATCAGGCACTGAGCCACAAGTGACATCACAACCACATACTGCAGACACAGGACCACCACTGGCCTATCAGGCACTGAGCCACAAGTGACAACACAACCACAAACTGCACCCACAACACCAGCACTGGCCTATCAGGCACTGAGCCACAAGCGACATCACAACCACAAACTGCACCCACAACACCAGCACTGGCCTGTCAGGCACTCAGCCACAAGTCACATCACAACCACAAACTGCAGCCACAGGAACAGCACTGGCCTATCAGGCACTGAGCCACAAGTGACATCACAAACACAAACTGCAGCCACATCACCAGCACTGGCCTATCAGGCACTGAGCCACAAGTGACATCACAACCACAAACTCCACCCACATCACCAGCACTGGCCTATCAGGCACTGAGCCACAAGTGACATCACAACCACAAACTGCAGCCACAACACCAGCACTGGCCTATCAGGCACTGAGCCACAAGTGACCTCACAACCAAAAAACTGCACCCACAACACCAGCATCGGCCCATCAGGCACTGAGCCACAAATGACATCACAACCACAAACTGCAGCCACAGGACCACCACTGGCCTATCAGGCACTGAGCCAGAAGTGACATCAAAACCACAAACTGCAGCCACAGGACCAGCACTGGCCTATCAGGCACTGAGCCACAAGTGACATCACAAACACAAACACCACACACAGGACCAGCACTGGCCTATCAGGCACTGAGCCACAAGTGACATCACAATCACAAACTCCGCCCACAACACCAGCACTGGCCTAGCAGGCACTGAGCCACAAGTGACATCACAACCACAAACTGCACCCACAACACCACCACTGGCCTATCAGGCACTCAGCCACAAGTGACATCACAACCACAAACTGCACCCACAGGACCACCACTGGCCTATCAGGCACTGAGCCACAAGTGACATCACAAACACAAACTCCACCCACAGGACCACCACTGGCTTATCAGGCACTCAGCCACAAGTGACATCACAACCACATACTGCACCCACATCACCAGCACTGGCCTATCAGGCACTGAGCCACAAGTGACATCACAAACACAAACTGCAGCCACAGGACCAGCACTGGCCTATCACTCACTCAGCCACAAGTGACATCACAATCACAAACTCCACCCACATCACCAGCACTGGCCCATCAGGCACTGAGCCACAAGTGACGTCACAACAACAAACTGCACCCACATCACCAGCACTGGCCTATCAGGCACTGAGACACAAGTGACATCACAACCACAAACTCCACCCACAGGACCACCACTGGCCTATCAGGCACTGAGCCACAAGTGACATCACAAACACAAACTCCACCCACAACACCAGCACTGGCCTATCAGGCACTGAGCCACAAGTGACATCACAACCACAAACTCCACCCACAGGACCAGCACTGGCCTATCAGGCACTGAGCCACAAGTGACATCACAACCACAAACTGCACCCACATCCCCAGCACTGGCCTAGCAGGCACTGAGCCACAAGTGACCTCACAACCACAAACTGCACCCACAACACCAGCACTGGCCTAACAGGCTCTGAGCCACAAGTGACATCACAACCACATACTGCAGACACAGGACCACCACTGGCCTATCAGGCACTGAGCCACAAGTGACAACACAACCACGAACTGCACCCACAACACCAGCACTGGCCTAACAGGCGCTGAGCCACAAGCGACATCACAACCACAAACTGCAGCCACATCACCAGCACTGGCCTATCAGGCACTCAGCCACAAGTGACATCACAACCACATACTGCACCCACAGGACCAGCACTGGCCTATCAGGCACTGAGCCACAAGTGACATCACAACCACAAACTCCACCCACAACACCAGCACTGGCCTATCACGCACTGAGCCACAAGTGACATCACAAACAGAAACTGCAGCCACATCATCAGCACTGGCCTATCAGGCACTGAGCCACAAGTGACATCACAACCACAAACTCCACCCACATCACCAGCACTGGCCTAGCAGGCACTGAGCCACAAGTGACCTCACAAACACAAACTCCACCCACAGGACCAGCACGGGCCTATCAGGCATTCAGCCACAAGTGACCTCACAACCACAAACTGCAGCCACATCACCAGCACTGGCCTATCAGGCACTGAGCCACAAGTGACATCACAGCCACAAACTGCACCCACAACACCAGCACTGGCCTATCAGGCACTGAGCCACAAGTGACATCACAAACACAAACTGCACCCACAGGACCACCACTGGCCTATCAGGCAGTGAGCCACAAGTGACATCACAACCACATACTGCACCCACAACACCAGCACTGGCCTGTCAGGAACTGAGCCACAAGTGACATCACAAACACAAACTGCACCCACAGGACCACCACTGGCCTATCAGGCACTCAGCCACAAGTGACATCACAACCACAAACTCCACCCACAGGACCACCACTGGCCTAGCAGGCACTGAGCCACAAGTGACATCACAACCACATACTGCACCTACATCACCAGCACTGGCCTATCAGGCACTGAGCCACAAGTGACATCACAAACACAAACTCCACCCACAACACGAGCACTGGCCCATCAGGCACTGAGCCACAAGTGACGTCACAACAACAAACTGCACCCACAACACCACCACTGGCCTAGCAGGCACTGAGCCACAAGTGACATCACAACCACAAACTGCAGCCACAGGATCAGCAGTGGCCTATCAGGCACTGAGCCACAAGTGACATCACAAACACAAACTGCAGCCACATCACCAGCACTGGCCTATCAGGCACTGAGCCACAAGTGACATCACAAACACAAACTGCACCCACAACACCAGCACTGGCCTATCAGGCACTGAGACACAAGTGACATCACAACCACAAACTGCAGCCACAGGAACAGCACCGGCCTATCAGGCACTCAGCCACAAGTGACATCACAACCACAAACTGTACCCACAGGAGCAGCACTGGCCTATCAGGCACTGAGCCACAAGTGACATCACAACCACAAACTGCACCCACATCACCAGCACTGGCCTAGCAGGCACTGAGCCACAAGTGACATCACAAACACAAACTGCAGCCACAGGACCAGCACTGGCCTATCACTCACTCAGCCACAAGTGACATCACAATCAAAAACTCCACCCACATCACCAGCACTGGCCTATCAGGCACTGAGCCACAAGTGACCTCACAACAACAAATTGCACCCACATCACCAGCACTGGCCCATCAGGCACTGAGCCACAAGTGACGTCACAACAACAAAATGCACCCACATCACCAGCACTGGCCTATCAGGCACTGAGACACAAGTGACATCACAACCACAAACTCCACCCACAGTACCACCACTGGCCTATCAGGCACTGAGCCACAAGTGACATCACAACCACAAACTCCACCCACAACACCAGCACTGGCCCATCAGGCACTGAGCCACAAGTGACGTCACAACAACAAACTGCACCCACATCACCAGCACTGGCCTATCAGGCACTGAGACACAAGTGACATCACAACCACAAACTCCACCCACAGGACCACCACTGGCCTATCAGGCACTGAGCCACAAGTGACATCACAACCACAAACTGCACCCACAACACCAGCACTGGCCTATCAGGCACTGAGGCACAAGTGACATCACAACCACAAACTCCACCCACAGGACCACCACTGGCCTATCAGGCACTGAGCCACAAGTGACATCACAACCACAAACTGCACCCACATCACCAGCACTGGCCTAGCAGGCACTGAGCCACAAGTGACCTCACAACCACAAACTGCCCCCACAACACCAGCACTGGCCTATCAGGCACTGAGCCACAAGTGACATCACAACCACAAACTGCAGCCACAGGACCACCACTGGCCTATCAGGCACTGAGCCAGAAGTGACATCAAAACCACAAACTGCAGCCACAGGAACAGCACTGGCCTATCAGGCACTCAGCCACAAGTGACATCACAACCACAAACTCCACCCACAGGACCACCACTGGCCTATCAGGCACTGAGCCACAAGTGACATCACAACCACAAACTGCACCCACATCACCAGCACTGGCCTAGCAGGCACTGAGCCACAAGTGACATCACAAACACAAACTGCAGCCACAGGACCAGCACTGGCCTATCAGGCACTGAGCCACAAGTGACATCACAACCACAAACTCCACCCACAGGACCACCACTGGCCTATCAGGCACTGAGCCACAAGTGACATCACAACCACAAACTCCACCCACATCACCACCACTGGCCTATCAGGCACTGAGCCACAAGTGACATCACAATCACAAACTCCACCCACAACACCAGCACTGGCCTATCAGGCACTGAGCCACAAGTGACCTCACAACCACAAACTCCACCCACAACACCAGCACTGGCCTATCAGGCACTGAGCCACAAGTGACATCACAACCACATACTGCAGACACAGGACCACCACTGGCCTATCAGGCACTGAGCCACAAGTGACAACACAACCACAAACTGCACCCACAACACCAGCACTGGCCTATCAGGCACTGAGCCACAAGCGACATCACAACCACAAACTGCACCCACAACACCAGCACTGGCCTGTCAGGCACTCAGCCACAAGTCACATCACAACCACAAACTGCAGCCACAGGAACAGCACTGGCCTATCAGGCACTGAGCCACAAGTGACATCACAAACACAAACTGCAGCCACATCACCAGCACTGGCCTATCAGGCACTGAGCCACAAGTGACATCACAACCACAAACTCCACCCACATCACCAGCACTGGCCTATCAGGCACTGAGCCACAAGTGACATCACAACCACAAACTGCAGCCACAACACCAGCACTGGCCTATCAGGCACTGAGCCACAAGTGACCTCACAACCAAAAAACTGCACCCACAACACCAGCATCGGCCCATCAGGCACTGAGCCACAAATGACATCACAACCACAAACTGCAGCCACAGGACCACCACTGGCCTATCAGGCACTGAGCCAGAAGTGACATCAAAACCACAAACTGCAGCCACAGGACCAGCACTGGCCTATCAGGCACTGAGCCACAAGTGACATCACAAACACAAACACCACACACAGGACCAGCACTGGCCTATCAGGCACTGAGCCACAAGTGACATCACAATCACAAACTCCGCCCACAACACCAGCACTGGCCTAGCAGGCACTGAGCCACAAGTGACATCACAACCACAAACTGCACCCACAACACCACCACTGGCCTATCAGGCACTCAGCCACAAGTGACATCACAACCACAAACTGCACCCACAGGACCACCACTGGCCTATCAGGCACTGAGCCACAAGTGACATCACAAACACAAACTCCACCCACAGGACCACCACTGGCTTATCAGGCACTCAGCCACAAGTGACATCACAACCACATACTGCACCCACATCACCAGCACTGGCCTATCAGGCACTGAGCCACAAGTGACATCACAAACACAAACTGCAGCCACAGGACCAGCACTGGCCTATCACTCACTCAGCCACAAGTGACATCACAATCACAAACTCCACCCACATCACCAGCACTGGCCCATCAGGCACTGAGCCACAAGTGACGTCACAACAACAAACTGCACCCACATCACCAGCACTGGCCTATCAGGCACTGAGACACAAGTGACATCACAACCACAAACTCCACCCACAGGACCACCACTGGCCTATCAGGCACTGAGCCACAAGTGACATCACAAACACAAACTCCACCCACAACACCAGCACTGGCCTATCAGGCACTGAGCCACAAGTGACATCACAACCACAAACTCCACCCACAGGACCAGCACTGGCCTATCAGGCACTGAGCCACAAGTGACATCACAACCACAAACTGCACCCACATCCCCAGCACTGGCCTAGCAGGCACTGAGCCACAAGTGACCTCACAACCACAAACTGCACCCACAACACCAGCACTGGCCTAACAGGCTCTGAGCCACAAGTGACATCACAACCACATACTGCAGACACAGGACCACCACTGGCCTATCAGGCACTGAGCCACAAGTGACAACACAACCACGAACTGCACCCACAACACCAGCACTGGCCTAACAGGCGCTGAGCCACAAGCGACATCACAACCACAAACTGCACCCACATCACCAGCACTGGCCTATCACGCACTCAGCCACAAGTGACATCACAACCACAAACTCCACCCACAGGACCAGCACTGGCCTATCAGGCACTGAGCCACAAGTGACATCACAACCACAAACTCCACCCACAACACCAGCACTGGCCTATCACGCACTGAGCCACAAGTGACATCACAAACAGAAACTGCAGCCACATCATCAGCACTGGCCTATCAGGCACTGAGCCACAAGTGACATCACAACCACAAACTCCACCCACATCACCAGCACTGGCCTAGCAGGCACTGAGCCACAAGTGACCTCACAAACACAAACTCCACCCACAGGACCAGCACGGGCCTATCAGGCATTCAGCCACAAGTGACCTCACAACCACAAACTGCAGCCACATCACCAGCACTGGCCTATCAGGCACTGAGCCACAAGTGACATCACAACCACAAACTCCACCCACAAGACCAGCACTGGCCTATCAGGCACTGAGCCACAAGTGACCTCACAAACACAAACTCCACCCACAGGACCAGCACGGGCCTATCAGGCACTCAGCCACAAGTGACCTCACAACCACAAACTGCAGCCACATCACCGGCACTGGCCTATCAGGCACTGAGCCACAAGTGACATCACAACCACAAACTCCTCCCACAAGACGAGCCCTGGCCTAGCAGGCACTCAGCCAAAAGTGACATCACAGACACAAACTCCACCCACAGGACCAGCACTGGCCTATCAGGCACTGAGCCACAAGTGGCATCACAACCACAAACTCCACCCACAGGACAAGCACTGGCCTATCAGGCACTGAGCCACAAGTGATCTCTCTACCACAAACTGCACCCACAGGACGACCACTGGCCTATCAGGCACTGAGCCACAAGTGACATCACAACCACAAACTGCAGCCACATCACCAGCACTGGCCTATCAGGCACTCAGCCACAAGTGACATCACAAACACAAACTGCAGCCACAGGACCACCAATGGCCTATCAGGCACTGAGACACAAGTGACATCACAATCACAAACTGCACCCACAGGACCAGCACTGGCCTATCAGGCACTGAGCCACAAATGACATCACAAACACAAACTGCACCCTCATCGCCAGCACTGGCCTAGCAGGCACTGAGCCACAAGTGACATCACAAACACAAACTGCACCCACAGGACGACCACTGGCCTATCAGGCACTGAGCCACAAGTGACATCACAACCACAAACTGCTCCCACAACACCAGCAATGGCCTATCAGGCACTAAGCCACAAGTGACATCACAACCACAAACTGCACCCACATCACCAGCACTGGCCTATCACGCACTCAGCCACAAGTGACATCACAAACAGAAACTGCAGCCACATCATCAGCACTGGCCTATCAGGCACTGAGCCACAAGTGACATCACAACCAAAAACTCCACCCACAAGACCAGCACTGGCCTATCAGGCACTCAGCCACAAGTGACCTCACAAACACAAACTACACCCACATCACCAGCACTGGCCTATCAGGCACTGAGGCACAAGTGACATCACAACCACAAACTGCACCCACAACACCAGCACTGGCCTATCAGGCACTGAGCCACAAGTGACATCACAAACACAAACTGCACCCACAGGACCAGCACTGGCCTATCAGGCAGTGAGCCACAAGTGACATCACAACCACATACTGCACCCACAACACCAGCACTGGCCTGTCAGGAACTGAGCCACAAGTGACATCACAAACACAAACTGCACCCACAGGACCACCACTGGCCTATCAGGCACTCAGCCACAAGTGACATCACAACCACAAACTCCACCCACAGGACCACCATTGGCCTAGCAGGCACTGAGCCACAAGTGACATCACAACCACAAACTGCAGCCACAGGATCAGCAGTGGCCTATCAGGCACTCAGCCACAAGTGACATCACAACCACAAACTCCACCCACATCACCAGCACTGGCCTAGCAGGCACTCAGCCACAAGTGACATCACAAACACAAACTGCAGCCACATCACCAGCACTGGCCTAGCAGGCACTGAGCCACAAGTGACATCACAAACACAAACTGCACCCACAACACCAGCACTGGCCTATCAGGCACTGAGACACAAGTGACATCACAACCACAAACTGCAGCCACAGGAACAGCACTGGCCTATCAGGCACTCAGCCACAAGTGACATCACAACCACAAACTCCACCCACAGGACAAGCACTGGCCTATCAGGCACTGAGCCACAAGTGACATCACAACCACAAACTGCACCCACATCACCAGCACTGGCCTAGCAGGCACTGAGCCACAAGTGACATCACAAACACAAACTGCAGCCACAGGACCAGCACTGGCCTATCACTCACTCAGCCACAAGTGACATCACAATCAAAAACTCCACCCACATCACCAGCACTGGCCTATCAGGCACTGAGCCACAAGTGACCTCACAACAACAAATTGCACCCACATCACCAGCACTGGCCCATCAGGCACTGAGCCACAAGTGACGTCACAACAACAAACTGCACCCACATCACCAGCACTGGCCTATCAGGCACTGAGACACAAGTGACATCACAACCACAAACTCCACCCACAGGACCACCACTGGCCTATCAGGCACTGAGCCACAAGTGACATCACAACCACAAACTGCACCCACAACACCAGCACTGGCCTATCAGGCACTGAGGCACAAGTGACATCACAACGACAAACTCCACCCACAGGACCACCACTGGCCTATCAGGCACTGAGCCACAAGTGACATCACAACCACAAACTCCACCCACAACACCAGCACTGGCCCATCAGGCACTGAGCCACAAGTGACGTCACAACAACAAACTGCACCCACATCACCAGCACTGGCCTATCAGGCACTGAGACACAAGTGACATCACAACCACAAACTCCACCCACAGGACCACCACTGGCCTATCAGGCACTGAGCCACAAGTGACATCACAACCACAAACTGCACCCACAACACCAGCACTGGCCTATCAGGCACTGAGGCACAAGTGACATCACAACCACAAACTCCACCCACAGGACCACCACTGGCCTATCAGGCACTGAGCCACAAGTGACATCACAACCACAAACTGCACCCACATCACCAGCACTGGCCTAGCAGGCACTGAGCCACAAGTGACCTCACAACCACAAACTGCCCCCACAACACCAGCACTGGCCTATCAGGCACTGAGCCACAAGTGACATCACAACCACAAACTGCAGCCACAGGACCACCACTGGCCTATCAGGCACTGAGCCAGAAGTGACATCAAAACCACAAACTGCAGCCACAGGAACAGCACTGGCCTATCAGGCACTCAGCCACAAGTGACATCACAACCACAAACTCCACCCACAGGACCACCACTGGCCTATCAGGCACTGAGCCACAAGTGACATCACAACCACAAACTGCACCCACATCACCAGCACTGGCCTAGCAGGCACTGAGCCACAAGTGACATCACAAACACAAACTGCAGCCACAGGACCAGCACTGGCCTATCAGGCACTCAGCCACAAGTGACATCACAACCACAAACTCCACCCACAGGACCACCACTGGCCTATCAGGCACTGAGCCACAAGTGACATCACAACCACAAACTCCACCCACATCACCACCACTGGCCTATCAGGCACTGAGCCACAAGTGACCTCACAAACACAAACTCCACCCACAGGACCAGCACGGGCCTATCAGGCACTCAGCCACAAGTGACCTCACAACCACAAACTGCAGCCACATCACCGGCACTGGCCTATCCGGCACTCAGCCACAAGTGACATCACAACCACAAACTCCTCCCACAAGACGAGCCCTGGCCTAGCAGGCACTCAGCCAAAAGTGACATCACAGACACAAACTCCACCCACAGGACCAGCACTGGCCTATCAGGCACTGAGCCACAAGTGGCATCACAACCACAAACTCCACCTACAGGACAAGCACTGGCCTATCAGGCACTGAGCCACAAGTGACATCACAACCACAAACTCCACCCACAGGACCACCACTGGCCTAGCAGGCACCGAGCCACAAGTGATCTCTCTACCACAAACTGCACCCACAGGACGACCACTGGCCTATCAGGCACTGAGCCACAAGTGACATCACAACCACAAACTGCAGCCACATCACCAGCACTGGCCTATCAGGCACTCAGCCACAAGTGACATCACAAACACAAACTGCAGCCACAGGACCACCAATGGCCTATCAGGCACTGAGACACAAGTGACATCACAATCACAAACTGCACCCACAGGACCAGCACTGGCCTATCAGGCACTGAGCCACAAATGACATCACAAACACAAACTGCACCCTCATCGCCAGCACTGGCCTAGCAGGCACTGAGCCACAAGTGACATCACAAACACAAACTGCACCCACAGGACGACCACTGGCCTATCAGGCACTGAGCCACAAGTGACATCACAACCACAAACTGCTCCCACAACACCAGCAATGGCCTATCAGGCACTCAGCCACAAGTGACATCACAACCACAAACTGCACCCACATCACCAGCACTGGCCTATCACGCACTCAGCCACAAGTGACATCACAAACAGAAACTGCAGCCACATCATCAGCACTGGCCTATCAGGCACTGAGCCACAAGTGACATCACAACCAAAAACTCCACCCACAAGACCAGCACTGGCCTATCAGGCACTCAGCCACAAGTGACCTCACAAACACAAACTACACCCACATCACCAGCACTGGCCTATCAGGCACTGAGGCACAAGTGACATCACAAACACAAACTGCACCCACAACACCAGCACTGGCCTATCAGGCACTGAGCCACAAGTGACATCACAACCACAAACTCCACCCACAGGACCACCACTGGCCTAGCAGGCACTGAGCCACAAGTGACATCACAACCACATACTGCACCTACATCACCAGCACTGGCCTATCAGGCACTGAGCCACAAGTGACATCACAACCACATACTGCACCCACGTGACCAGCACTGGCCTATCAGGCACTGAGCCACAAGTGACATCACAACCACAAACTGCACCCACATCACCAGCACTGGCCTATCCGGCACTGAGACACAAGCGACATCACAAACACAAACTGCAGCCACAGGAACAGCACTGGCCTATCAGGCACTGAGCCACAAGTGACATCAAAACCACAAACTGCACCCACATCACCAGCACTGGCCTATCAGGCACTGAGGCACAAGTGACATCACAACCACAAACTGCAGCCATGTGACCAGCATCGGCCTATCAGGCACTGAGCCACAAGTGACATCACAACCACAAACTGCAGCCACATCACCAGCACTGGCCTATCAGGCAGTGAGCCACAAGTGACATCAAAACCACAAACGGCCGCCACATCACCAGCACTGGCCTATCAGGCACTCAGCCACAAGTGACCTCACAACCACAAACTGCACCCACATCACCAGCACTGGCCTATCAGGCACTCAGCCACAAGTGACATCACAAACACAAACTGCACCCACAGGACCACCACTGGCCTATCAGGCACTGAGCCACAAGTGACATCACAACCACAAACTGCACCCACATCACCAGCATCGGCCCATCAGGCACTGAGCCACAAGTGACATCACAACCACAAACTGCAGCCACAGGACCACCACTGGCCTAACAGGCACTGAGCCACAAGTGACCTCACAACCACAAACTGCACCCACATCACCAGCACTGGCCTATCAGGCAGTGAGCCACAAGTGACATCACAACCACAAACGGCCGCCACATCACCAGCACTGGCCTATCAGGCACTGAGCCACAAGTGACCTCACAACCACAAACTGCACCCACAGGACAAGCACTGGCCTATCAGGCACTGAGCCACAAGTGACATCACAACCACAAACTGCAGCCACAGGACCAGCACTGGCCTATCAGGCACTGAGACACAAGTGACATCACAAACACAAACTGCACCCACAGGACCACCACTGGCCTAACAGGCACTGAGCCACAAGTGACATCACAACCACAAACTGCACCCACATCACCAGCACTGGCCTATCAGGCACGGAGCCACAAGTGACATCACAACCACAAACTCCACCCACATCACCAGCACTGGCCTATCAGGCACTCAGCCACAAGTCACATCACAAACACAAACTGCACCAACATCACCAGCACTGGCCTATCAGGCACGGAGCCACAAGTGACATCACAACCACAAACTGCACCCACATCACCAGCACTGGCCTATCAGGCACTCAGCCACAAGTGACATCACAAACACAAACTGCACCCACATCACCAGCACTGGCCTATCAGGCACTGAGCCACAAGTGACATCACAAACACAAACTGCACCCACAGGACCAGCACTGGCCTATCAGGCACTCAGCCACAAGTCACATCACAACCACAAACTGCACCCACATCACCAGCACTCGCCTATCAGGCACTGAGCCACAAGTGACCTCACAAACACAAACTGCACCCACATCACCAGCACTGGCCTAGCAGGCACTGAGCCACAAGTGACATCACAACCACAAACTGCACCCACAGGACCAGCACTGGCCTATCAGGCACTGAGCCACAAGTGACATCACAAACACAAACTGCAGGCACATCACCAGCACTGGCCTATCAGGCACTGAGACACAAGTGACATCACAACCACAAATTGCACCCACATCACCAGCACTGGCCTATCAGGCACTGAGCCACAAGTGACATCACAACCACAAACTGCAGCCACAGGACCAGCACTGGCCTATCAGGCACTGAGACACAAGTGACATCACAAACACAAACTGCACCCACAGGACCACCACTGGCCTAACAGGCACTGAGCCACAAGTGACATCACAACCACAAACTGCACCCACATCACCAGCACTGGCCTATCAGGCACGGAGCCACAAGTGACATCACAACCACAAACTCCACCCACATCACCAGCACTGGCCTATCAGGCACTCAGCCACAAGTCACATCACAAACACAAACTGCACCCACATCACCAGCATCGGCCCATCAGGCACTGAGCCACAAGTGACATCACAACCACAAACTGCAGCCACAGGACCACCCCTGGCCTAACAGGCACTGAGCCACAAGTGACCTCACAAACACAAACTGCACCCAAATCACCAGCACTGGCCTATCAGGCACTCAGCCACAAGTGACATCACAACCACAAACTGCACCCACATCACCAGCACTGGCCTATCAGGCACTCAGCCACAAGTGACATCACAACCACAAACTGCAGCCACAACACCAGCACTGGCCTATCAGGCACTCAGCCACAAGTGACATCACAACCACAAACTGCACCAACATCACCAGCACTGGCCTATCAGGCACGGAGCCACAAGTGACATCACAACCACAAACTGCACCCACATCACCAGCACTGGCCTATCAGGCACTCAGCCACAAGTGACATCACAACCACAAACTGCACGCACAACACCAGCACTGGCCTATCAGGCACTCAGCCACAAGTGACATCACAAACACAAACTGCACCCACATCACCAGCACTGGCCTATCAGGCACTGAGCCACAAGTGACATCACAAACACAAACTGCACCCACAGGACCAGCACTGGCCTATCAGGCACTCAGCCACAAGTCACATCACAACCACAAACTGCACCCACATCACCAGCACTCGCCTATCAGGCACTGAGCCACAAGTGACCTCACAACCACAAACTGCACCCACATCACCAGCACTGGCCTAGCAGGCACTGAGCCACAAGTGACCTCACTACCACAAACTGGACCCACAGGACCAGCACTGGCCTATCAGGCACTGAGCCACAAGTGACATCACAACCACAAACTGCACCCACATCACCAGCACTGGCCTAGCAGGCACTGAGCCACAAGTGACCTCACTACCACAAACTCCACCCACAGGACCAGCACTGGCCTATCAGGCACTGAGCCACAAGTGACATCACAACCACAAACTGCAGCCACATCACCAGCACTGGCCTATCAGGCCCTGAGCCACAAGTGACATCACAAACACAAACTCCACCCACAAGACCAGCGCTGGCCTAGCAGGCACTGAGCCACAAGTGACCTCACAAACACAAAATGCACCCACAGGACCAGCACTGGCCTGTCAGGCACTCAGCCACAAGTCACATCACAAACACAAACTGCAGCCACAGGACCAGCACTGGCCTATCAGGCACTGAGCCACAAGTGACATCACAACCACAAACTGCACCCACATCACCAGCACTGGCCTATCAAACACTGAGCCATAAGTGACATCACAATCACAAACTCCACCCACATCACCAGCACTGGCCTATCAGGCACTGAGCCACAAGTGACCTCACTACCACAAACTGCACCCACAACACCAGCACTGGCCTATCAGGCACTCAGCCACAAGTGACATCACAAACACAAACTACACCCACATCACCAGCACTGGCCTATCAGGCACTGAGCCACAAGTGACCTCACTACCACAAACTGCACCCACAGGACCACCACTGGCCTATCAGGCACTGAGACACAAGTGACCTCACTACCACAAACTGCACCCACAGGACCACCACTGGCCTATCAGGCACTGAGCCACAAGTGACCTCACAACCACAAACTCCACCCACATCACCAGCACTGGCCTATCAGGCACCGAGCCACAAGTGACATCACAACCACAAACTGCAGACACAGGAACAGCACTGGCCTATCAGGCACTGAGCCACAAGTGACATCACAACCACAAACTGCACCCACAGCACCAGCACTGCCCTATCAGGCACTGAGCCACAAGTGACCTCACTACCACAGACTGGACCCACAGGACCACCACTGGCCTATCAAGCACTGAGCCACAAGTGACATCACAACCACAAACTGCACCCACATCACCAGCACTGGCCTATCAGGCACTGAGCCACAAGTGACCTCACTACCACAAACTACACCCACATCACCAGCACTGGCCTATCAGGCACTGAGCCACAAGTGACCTCACAACCACAAACTACACCCACATCACCAGCACTGGCCTATCAGGCACTGAGCCACAAGTGACCTCACTACCACAAACTACACCCACATCACCAGCACTGGCCTATCAGGCAGTGAGCCACAAGTGACATCACAACCACAAACTGCACCCACAACACCCGCAATGGCCTATCAGGCACTCAGCCACAAGTGACATCACAACCACAAAATGCAAAAAAAGGACCAGCACTGGCCTATCAGGTACTGAGCGACAAGTGACCTCACTACCACAAATTGCACCCACAGGACCAGCACTGGCCTATCAGGCACTCAGCCACAAGTGACTGCACAAACACAAACTCCACCCACAGGACCACCACTGGCCTATCAGGCACCGAGCCACAAGTGACATCACAACCACAAACTGCAGCAACATCCTCAGCACTGGCCTATCAGGCACTGAGCCACAAGTGACCTCACTACCACATACTCCACCCACAGGACCAGCACTGGCCTATCAGGCACTGAGCCACAAGTGACATCACAAACACAAACTGCACCCACATCACCACCACTGGCCTATCAGGCACTGAGCCACAAGTGACCTCACAACCACAAACTGCAGCCACATCACCAGCACTGGCCTATCAGGCATTGAGCCACAAGTGACCTCACAACCACAAACTCCACCACAGGACCAGCACTGGCCTATCAGGCACTGAACCACAAGTGACCTCACAAAAACAATCTCCACCCACAGGACCAGCACTGGCCTATCAGGCACTGAGCCTCAAGTGACCTCACAACAGCTAACGGCAGCCACATGACCAGCACTGACCTAGCAGACTGTGAAGCAAAAATGACCTAACAAACACAAACTGCAGCCATGGACCTAGCACTGGCCTATCAGGCACTCAGCAGAAGTGGCCTCACAAATACAAAAAAGTAGCAACATGGCTGCTGGTGGCCTAGCAGATACTGAGGCCAAATGACTCCACAAACACAAACAGCAGTAATATCCATCGAGCTGGACTGTCAGGTGCTCAGGCTGAAGTGACCTCACAGGCAGCCATGAAGCCATATAGCTGCTCCTGGCCTCTTTGCGACTGAGGCTCAATTGACCTAAACAGGCACAAAGAGCAGCAATGTCCATGCTGATCGCCAGTCACATACTGATGCACAACTGACCACAAAAGCACCAACAGCAGCAATGGGCCTGCTCCCCCTTTAGGAGGCATGGAGACACAAGAGACCTCACCAGCATCACCAAAGCTACATGCATGCTGTTGGCCTGCCAGATTCAGAGGCACAACTCACCTCACAAGCACAAATGGCATCGACCTGCCTGCTGCTGCCCTATCTGGGACCGATTCACAAGGTAGCTGAAAAGTGCAAACCTTCACAGAGGAGAAGCTCACCTGGGCCACCATAATGTCCTTCGATTACGCTGTGATCATTCCGTACAGAACAGTCTTCTGCAAAAGGCTTTCATCTCCCGGCAAGACTCTCTCCACATCATGGCACAGCTCCGCTCTGGCACCCTGGCGACAAATCACAAAAGGAACAATTGGTCTCGCTTTTCCTTTAGTACCATCAAGTCCGAGCTGGGAGCCTTTGCACTGCAGCACCTACACAATGACAGCAGCATGCCACTTCCATTTCTAGTGCATTTCTAGGGACAGAGATCAGCTGAGGCAGCAGCTGCACTGCAAAGGATTTCTGACACTCGCAGATCAACTCCGCACTGCACCACGCATCAGCCTGATGCCAGACCTCTGCTCTGACACCTACTCTACAAACACACTGCCTCTGCCCCACAGAGCTGCCTCTTCTGCTCGATACAACCAAGTGCCAGCAAGAACAGATGCATGCAGGACACTCACCACTTGCACACTCCACAGCCACTGCTCTGCTCGCTGCCTTCCCTTGGCTCCGCAACCCAGACACACAGGCAAGCTCTTGTGGTAACACCACAAGGTGGCCAAGGCACTCCAGGCTCACAAGGCATGTGCAAATGAGCAGCACAAGATCAGGCACAGAGCTGCCTCCTTGGGTGATGCTGCTCTTTTCAGAGGGAAGGATCCTGCTTGCTTTGGGCACAGCAGGCTGCTGCTTTCCATCCCCATCCCCTCACAAACCTCCTGCTATGGATGGGGGCAGGGGGATTTTCTGTAGTAATACAAAAGATACAGATACAACACAGAAACACTTGAGAGTCCGGAAGGCCTCCTGAGCCCAAAGTAACCTCCCTTCCTTTCCTTTACTTACTTGGACAAGGAGCCCCGGGGAAGGGAAAAAGGGTGCAGAGGCTTTGACATGAGGCCCAAACAATGAGACAGCCCCACACTGGACGGCTGCTGAAATGCCAGCTCTCCTGGCTGCGCAGCCTCTGCAGCACCAGTCCGGGCTCCACAGCTGGCTTCACAGAGCACACAGGGCTGGGTGCCATGGGCAACCCGGCCCTGGGCACATCTTCACCCCTCGCAGAGCCAGCAGCCCAAGAGCTCTGAGACTTCCTCAGGTCAAGCTACGGACGCTTTGGGGCACTCACACAAAGGCACTCAAGACATGCTGGCATCTATTATAAGGCTCTTGGACTCGTCCTGTATGGCACCACAACCTCCTAGGAAAAGGAGGGGGCACCGTAGCATTTGTTGAGCGAGCTGGCACTAACAGCACTTGTGGGAGGCGGAATTTGCAGCACAGCAGAGGCACCAGGAGGTGAACCCACACCCCAAGTCACCCAGGGAAGACAGGCGCATTTATGGAAGCCTTCGCATCCACACGTAGCCTCTTCTCAGTCACTTGCAGCTGCTTTCACAGAGGGCTCACGACACTGGCCAAGATCTTGACAGGTACAGGGACACAGCCTGGCATCCTGCATACATCTTCAGTGGCTCTAGGACTGCACTGGGAACCTCCATGAGTGGAGCAACCTAGAAAGAAAGAAAGAATCGGAGTGGTACTGGCAGTTCTGCTGGCCTTACAGAGTCGCAACAGGCAGGGGCAAATGTCTCCCCTCTGTGCTGAGCTCTATTGGTGAGAACACAGCCAGCAGGGCCACCAAGACGTTCTACCCCTCTTTTTGGCACAGGTGACACCTTGTCTGTATACCAGGTCCCATTTGGGCCCTCCAATTCTGCACAGGCACTAACACACTGCAGGGAGTCCAGCACAGGGACACCAAGATGGGCAGGGGCTGCAGCATGGGGCATAAAAGGAGAGGCTGCGAGAGCTGGGTTTGTCCAGCCTAGACAAGAGAAGGCCAAGGGGCATCTTCATGCTGTGCACAGCTACCTTATGGAGGGCACAGAGAAGACGGAGCTGGATGTTCTTGGAGGTGCACACTAGTAGCTTAGGAGGCAACAGGGACAAATCGGAAAATGGGAAATGCTTCTGAGACATTAAGAAGAAACCTTTTTCTCCGTGAGGGTGGCCAAACTGCGGCACAGGGATCCAGAGAGGTTCCCAGATCTCCATCCTTGGACATAATCAAAACTTCACCGGAAAAGGCACCAAGATACCTCCTCTACTGGCACCTGCCTGGAGCAGGGCGTTGGAGCCCTGCTACCTCCACATGGCTCCCCCATTGCAGCCTCAAGGAATATGCTATTGTGAGACTCTTGCCAAAGGCACCAGAGGCTTTGCAGATGCCGCCTCCACTGCTCAACAACGACAGGTGTCTCAGAGCCACCCATCGCCCTCACAGGCCTGACTTCTTGTGAGGTGCATCTCCCCTCTCTGCAAGGGTCGGCATAGGCACAACGTGCAGAAATGCCTCTCACTGCTTTCATTAACTACCCATCTCGCTGAGGGATAGCAATGGATTAGCGTCTGAGATGGGAAGATGCAATGAGGGTCCAGATTCAACAGAAAGCCTTTAAGGAGGGAGAAGAGAACTCTCTCCAGCAGAGTCAGTAAAATCCCAAAGACTCATGGAAGCATCAAGACCTTCTGAAACTGCAAGCCTGAACCTCAGCTGACACAAACCACCAAACTGGGAGCAGCCCTGCCTCACACCACAATGCTCCAAGGAGGCAACACAGTCATCAGCAGTCCTCACCCAGGTCTCCCAGAAGGACACGGTGACGGCAGGCTGTGCCTTGGGAGCAGAGCACTGCTCTCTCCAGACACCTCCTCCCACGCTGAGCAGCAAAACACTGGCGCCACCACCCAGCTCCACCACAGGGCATCTCGCACTGTAACACGCCGTTACCTCCACACCTCACAGAGGGTTGGCAACCAACACACGCCTCGGCATCAGCGACACACAGCCCACAGCACCACACATGGCAGCACACAGGCCACCCCAAGCACCCCACAACACACAAAGCCCAACTCTCCAGACCTTCCATTCCTTTCTAGGCCTCCAAGGCCTTGCAACAGGCTCTGCCTCTGAACAGACACTCACAGCCCAGGGCCTGCTCATTTCCCACCTTCCCACCAGGAAGCAGAGAAGAAGTGCTCTCACAGTGGCTGATCAGGCCAGCTCTTGCCTCTCGCTTGTGCCTCAACTTCTCTGAACAAGAAATCTCTTTCAAAATGTGGCCCATACCCTTTCTGGGGGGTGACATTCCTTCTGTCTCCTCCAACTGCCTTTGCACCCATTCCCCAATGACTGCATAGGTGGACAGAAAATCAGAGACCCCTAAAGTGTTACAGTTCCAAACGTGCCATAAAAGCAGCTGGACACCTCAAAGACAGACACAGCATTCAGACCTTGCAGGAATATCTCACAAGCTCCCTGCTCTTTTGACAGCGGCAACTTCTAAAGCACACACACCCTGGCAAGAAGAGATTATTCACACCACTGCTCACACCAGCACTACATTCATTTAGCAGCCTCAAAAATCTAGCTGGACTCCCTAGCTGACTGCGAGGACGCTGCAAGCTTCTACTTAGCAACAAGTGGAAAGGCAAACTCCATGTCCATGCTCACCACAGAACATCATCTGCATTTGAAATGTAGCAGTACTAACTCATGATGACAGAGTGGAATAAAATTTGTGTCAGATGATGTGGAACATCCACTTCTGCTTGATTCATGAGTTGCACTTCTGTATTGCTGTAGAGCTCTGCAGGGGACAATCCCTCCTCTGAGCACACGCAACAAACCCAGAAGTGACCTCACCACCACCATCCAAGCCATGTGTCTTCTCCTCACCTCTCAGCTGCTCACATAGAGGTGACCTCACAAGTCCATATCCCCACCACATGCCTGCTGATGGCCTATCAGGGACAGAAGTTTCCTCCAAATAACTTCCCCAGCCATCAACTACTGCCCGACTAGCAGGTACTCTGACAAAAGAGACCTCACAAGCAATGCCCGTGCCTAACTGCCTGCTGCTGGCCTAGCAGGGACTCAGAAAGACATGACCTCACAGTCACCTTCACGGCCATGTCTCTGTCACTGGCCTAGAAGACCCCAAGATAGAAACTACCTCAATATAAGTTCCCCAGCCATGAGACAAATCCTGCCTTATCACCTCCTCAGCCTGAAATCATCTCAAAAAGAAACATATCCCAAACATAGCCCAGATGTGGACCTGCTGCTGCCCTATCAACTGCTCAGGTAGAAACGATCTCAGAAACACCTTTCCACTCACAGAGCTCCTGAGATCCAATCAGTTCATCACTCACAAGTGACCGCACAAGCAACAGACAAACCTTCCTCCTCCAGATGGCCTTTCAGGTACTCAAGTAGAAATGACCTCGTCAGCAAGAGCCCAGTCATCTGCCTCCTGCTGGCCTATCAGCTACTTGCAAAGAATTGATTTCACACTGGTGATTTTCTGGCATAGCTCTCATAGACAGTGCTGACCTCACTACCCACATCATGGCCACGCAGCTATTGACACCTGCAGCTCCCCCTGCCTTCCCCCAAGGCTGAGCCACCTACTGAACAGCCTCCCTGATCCATGTCGTTCCCCACACAATGCTTATACTGCAGCAAAACACCCCTTACGGATCAGTTAGGAGCCCCAAAATAAGATTACCTTTTGCCTAAATAGCCTCTACACGCAGCCCATAAAACTTAGGAATTGGAAAAAGGCTTGCAAGTAATTCTTGGCAACATTTTCTAATGGGAGGATTGCGTGGGAACAGCGATCGTGAAACTGAAGACAGCAGGGCCTCATGTCCCAGGCACAGGGAGAAGCTTCCAGCAACTCAGAACTCTGGTTGCTTCCCCAATGCTGAACAAAACCAGAAAATCCTCTACACATCCAGGACAACAAGCATTCTCCTATTTTAGGCCCTGACAATTGGAGACACGTGGAAGGACTCAGGCCAGGGCATCTCAGTTGGTGAAACCAGCAGAGACACAATTCAGCAACTCTTCATCCTGACCTAGGAGCACGGAAAGAACAACGGCAAGTGCAAGCACTGGCCGTTCATCAACTTTCAAGGCCGCTGACAAGCAAAACAGCTCACACTTACAGAGCTCTTCTGCAAATACCCTTCACCCTGCTGCCAGGTTCACAGGTCTCAGCGCAAAGCAAGAGGCAGGGAGCAAAAACAATGGCTAAGGCACAGCATGACATGTGGGGACAGCCTCTCTCAGAGACACTCGGAAATGCAGTTTTCACAACAAAAGACACCATTGGGAAGGGCACCTCGTGAGGACACCAGCAGCTTGCTCACACTTTGCCCAGCACCTCCCAAACGCAGCTCCCAGCAGCACCTGGGGCTGCGCTGGCAGCAGCACCTCAGGGAAACGCTTTAACAGGGATCCCAGAGCCACCATAGGGCCAAAGCTTCCTGCCCCCAAACCCCACCGAGCCGCCCCGGCCCAGCTGCTCGCGGCAGGCCGCCACGTCTGGCTGCAGGGCAGCTCCCCCCTCTGGCCCACGTCGCTCTGGCCCCTGCTCACGGCCCCACCAGCCCCTGCTGCAGCTCCTGCAGCAAAGCAGCCTCATCGCCAGCACCGCTGCCCCGCCCCGGCGGGAGGGCACCCGCCGCCATTTGAACGCGCCCGCAGCCCCCACCAAACCCTCTCGCCCGCTCGCTTCTCGCCTGCTTTGCTCCCGCTCCTCTTTCACGTCTTTAACGTCTTTTTTTTTCCATATGTTGGACTGCAATTGGCTGACAGAGCCATCAGTGAAATCGGTGCCCGCCCTCCTCCTCCTGACAGCCAATAGGAGGGCTGCACTGGGCGATGCCATGGCAACGCTGGGCGGTCGGGCGCCATGTTGTGGGCGGCAGCGCGGGGCGCGGCGGGGCCTGGGGGCAGCGCGGCGCCGTGTTGGCGGGCAGTGCGGGGCCCCGCGGCGCAGCCGCTGACCCGGCGGGGCTGGGCTCTGCGGCAGGGGCCCCACGGGGCTGCTGGGTGCCCTGCGCCCTGGGGGCCATGCGGGGCGCGGGGGGCAGCGCTGGGGCGTGTGCTGGTGGCAGCTGTGGCGTCAGTGTGGGGGCCCTGGGGCTGGCCAGGGCTGCGGAGCCCACGGGCAGTGTCCTGCTGCCCGCAGGGCAGGGCAGTGTCCTCTCCCCCTCCTGCCCCGGCCCCCTGCCCACAGCAGGCTCGGCTAGGGAGCGGTGGTGTGGGGTCGTGAGGGGGATGGGGGAGATGGCTGTGTTGGGATCACCCCAGCACTGCCCACCACAGCTCAGAGAAAAGACCTTGGCGTCAGCCAGGACCTATTGAATGGGGATTGCACCTCCGCCTGTTTCCAATCTGCTCTCTCAAATGTATGTTCTTTTGGGTGCAGTGATTTGAGCCCAATTTGCAGGAGTACAGGGGCAGTGGCCATCTGAAGATGGCATCTCTGAGCGCAAAACATGCTGCGCCAAGTTGGAAGGATCCAGGGGGAAGGAACAGAGATTTTTCCCAAACACACAGTGGACTTGGTGTTATTCCAAGGTGATGGTTTCATTATGGTATATGGACATTTCCAGCAGGGTCTTGAGAGCCCCATGGAGCTGCAGGCCACCTCATCCTCTGGGATGCAGGACCCCTTTCCTCTCAGAGCCAGAGCCCAAAGGGGGGGCCACTCCCAGGAAAACCTGTCATGGATTCCCATGCCCTCCCCACCCTAAGAGGTGATGGAGCTGGCCACACAGAAGCCTTGGGGCTCAGGACAGGCATTTTTACAGGATCCAAGGCATGTGGGATGAACCAGCACAAAGCATGGCCACAGGCTGAGAAATGCTTTGGTGAGCCTCAAAACTGGTTTCTGCTGTGGGCCACTCTTTTTGTGGAAGCAGGATGTAGGACAATGTGGGACAGGACGTAGCCTTCCTCCTTTAGGCACCAAGGCAGGCTCTTTGCTTTTAAAAGTGCTCGGCAAGGTTTCTCAGTGGGCAGTGCTTGAGCTAGAGATGCTATGCCAGAGAAGAGCAAACATAGCCTTAACACACATCATCCCGAGGCCCTTATCCAGGACCCTGGAGCCTGCCAGGCTCCAAAGCCATGGGCGAGGCCAGGTAGCAAATGTGGGGAAGTTTTCCCATTTCCCATGAAGTTTGCCCATCTTTCCTTCTGGCTGAGCCTGAGGAAGCCATTTCTCATCCCTGGGCCTCATTTGGTCCTTGGGCTTTTCAGTGTCACCTTGGGACTGTGCTTCTCCCCTGGGTACGCTCCTCAGCCCCCTGCCCTCCTCCTCCCCGCAGGCACCTTTGCTCTCCTGGGGTCTGTACAGTGCTGACATCCTGGATCTCCCACATTTTATGACTCTGGGCTTCTCAGAACATGCCCACACACTGCAGTGCTGCTGTCCAGGCTCCAGTGCAGAGTCTATGAGGCAGTGCGATGCCTCAGGACCTGCATTTTGACTCACTCCCAAGTTTGTGAGCTGACCAGCTCCCAGCTCTGCAGCTGCTGAACTTTGAGAGCATCCCTGCAACCGACCTTCCTGCTCTTGCTAGTCTCTGCACAGTCCTGGGGCAAATCTTGCAGAAGGGAGACTCCATTCACCTTGAATACTGTGAGAGATGCGGTTTTCCAAGTCACTGCAAAAGGAAGGACTCCTTTACTTCTTTGGGTTGCTTCTTGAGCCTGTGGCACCCCCTCTGTGATGCTGGGAGCCCCAGCTCTGCAGCCTGGTGTCTCTGCCCTTTCTCTCCCCTGTCTCCTGCTTGTCTACCCAAAGTCTTCTCTACACACCAAAGGCATGGGAAGTGCTGCTTTGGAGAGTTCATTTGAAGCTGTGACATGCTGTGAATCTGAAGGCCTGAAGGAGGCTAGTCTGGGACATGGCTGTGCCCCCACACCCCCTCCTGCTCCCAGCCCGAGGATGCAGGAAGGTCTCCAGGGAGAGCAGTGGGTTTGGGGGTGGGTGGGATGGGTTTCCCTCAACATCCCTGGGTCCTGCATGGGTTTCTCTAAGTGCTCAGGAAAACCCCTCTTCTCTAGGGGCTTGTATCAAGGCTTTTCCAGACTTTTGTACAGAAGCACAGCCTGGTCTGGGATCCCCAAGAGCAGCACGGCCCCCAGCATTGCCCAGGACCCCCAGGAGCTGTGTGGCTCTCTCTTCTGTTCCCACATTCCCTGATTAGATTGACAGTTTCTAACATCACCTTTACAGCACACTATCTGAACTTTGTAACATTGTAACTCCTCCCCTAACTCTTTCCCATGGGCAGCTGCTGATTTGCACTTCAGGGAGTTTAAAGCTTGCTCCATCTTTCAGCAGTGTGTCCCTTTAGCCAAGTCTTAAATTCTGTTTCTATCTAGCATTTCCTATCTCTCCAAAAGATTTATAGTCAGGCTGTCCATTGAGGAAGTGGACCTCACGGGAGGCAGCTTGCACTTAGCATACGGTTGAGGAGTGTAATTATTTTCTATGAAATGATACCGTGTGCTTTATTTTATTTTATTTTATTTTATTGCTTGCAATTTTAAAAATCCTTCTCTGTCTATTTTCAGCTAGTTCTCTAAGGAAAGCAAGTGGGAATTGGGGCATATGAGCTGTAATATTCAGTTGCAGACTTGAGTGGAAAAAGTGTAGCTTCTAACAGGAGTAATGTAAGTGCCAGGTGACCGATGAGAGAAATGGCAGGGTTGGGGAGATGGGGAGGAAGACTGTCCACACAGCGTCTGACCTCTGGGACACTGCTTTTCCTACATGTCCTGACTTCATTAGAAGATACTCTGGATTGGTATCAATTGGAGAATGTTGCCGTCACTTATTCTGAAAGCTGGAAAATATTACTCATACAAAAAAAAAAAAATTTAGAAATACTTGTATTATTGCAGTCTCCATCTTTCAGCTACACTCCAGAAACCTCTCCAATTAGCCATGCAAGACTTGAAGACAATTATAGGGAGAGGCATGGTTCATCAGGGCTTTTTGCATTTTAATGAGCCCCATGGTGTATTTAGTGCTGAGTCCATGAATCACAGCTACTGAGAGGAGATTGAACGAAACATTCAATCAGTCAAGGTCAGAAGCAAACCCCAAAGTTTCATAGCACATTTATGGGCCCCACTGAGGGACACTAGCAACAACGACTCACCAGGGGGCTAATCAGAGCAGAAAACTGTAATCGCTGATTACAGGTAGGCAAAGGCAATGTGCAGGTGGCTCTGATGCCATGTAAACCCTTCATGTGTTTTATCACAGAATCACACAGAATCACAGAATGGTTGAGGTTGGAAGGGACCTCTGGAGGTCATCTAGTCCAACCCCCCTGCTCAAGCAGGGTCACCTTGAGCATGTTGCACAGGATCGCATCCAGGCGGGTTTTGAAAATCTCCGGAGAAGGAGACTCCACAACCTCTCTGGGCAACCTGTTCCAGCGCTCTGTCACCCTCACAGGGAAGAAGTTTTTTCTCATGTTCAGATGGAACTTCCTGTGTTTCAGTTTGTGCCCATTGCCTCACGTCCTGTCGCTGGGCACCACTGAAAAGAGTCTGGCTCCATCCTCTTGACACCCTCCCTTTAGATATTTGTACACATTGATAAGATCCCCCCTCAGCCTTCTCTTCTCCAGGCTAAACAGGCCCAGCTCTCTCAGCCTTTCCTCATAAGAGAGATGTTCCAGTCCCCTAATCATCTTTGTAGCCCTTCGCTGGACTTGCTCCAGTAGTGCCACATCCCTCTTGTACTGGGGAGCCCAGAACTGGACACAGTAGTGCAGATGTGGCCTCAGCAGGGCTGAGTAGAGGGGGAGAATCACCTCCCTCCACCTGCTGGCAACACTCTTCCTGATGCACCCCAGGATACCATTGGCCTTCTTGGCCACAAGGGCACATTGCTGCCTCATGCTTAACTTGGTGTCCACCAGCACTCACAGGTCCTCCTCCGCAGAGCTGCTTTTCAGCAGGTCGACCCCCAACCTGTACTGCTGCATGGGGTTATTCCTCCCTAGGGGCTGAACTCTGCGCTTCCCCTTGTTGAACTTCATGAGGTTCCCCTCCGCCCATGTCTCCAGCCTGTCCAGGTCCCTCTGAATGGCAGCACAGCCCTCTGGCGTATCAGCCACTCCTCCCACTCTTGTCTGCTCAGCAAACTTGCTGAGGGTGCACTCCGTCCCTTCATCCAGGGCACTGATGAATAAGTTGAAGAGGACTGAATGCAGTACTGACTGCTGGGGGACACGGCTATCTACAGGCCTCCAGCTAGACTTGGTGCCGCTCATCACAACCCTCTGAGCTCTGCCATTCAGTCAGTGCCCAATGCACCTCACTGTCTGCCTATCTAGCCTGGGCTTCCTGAGGATGTTATGGGAGACAGTGTTGAAAGCCTTGCTGAAGTCAAGGTAGACAACATCCACTGCTCTCCCCTCATCTCTCCAGCCTGTCATTCCATCAAAGAAGGCTCTCAGGTTGCTGAAGCATGATTTCGCCTTGCTGACTCCATGCTGACTACTCCTGATCACCTTGGAAATGGTATGCAGGATGAGCTGCACCTTCAGCCTTGCAGGGGTTGAGGTGAGGCTGACTGGCCTGTAGTGCCCTGGGGTGGGTGCTCCTTCTTGCCCCTTTTGAAGACTGGAGGGACATTTGCTTTCTTGCAGGCCTCAGGCACCTCTCCGGATTGCCATGACATTTCAGAGGTGATTGATTGAGAGTGGCCTCTCGGGTAGTGAGGCAGAAGTGACCTCAAAAGTACAAAAAGCAGCAATGTGCCTGCTCTCAGCCTGTCACATACTCAGGTGGAAGTGACCTCACAATGATGACCCAATCTATGTGCCTGCTGCTGTGTATGAGTTGATGATGCCTAAGTCACCTCACGATCAGCATTGAAGCCATGGGACTGCTCCTGAGAAAAGCAAGTATTCAGCCCCTCAAGGAGAGGTCCTGCTTAAGGTGGCAGCCCAGCATGGTTCTCTGGCCCACTTGCCCTCTGAGGCGGCACTTTAAGAACAGGATGAGCAGCTTCTGGGCTTTCCTGAAGGCCTTCAGCTCATCAGTATGAGTTAAGGCCTTTGTGATGAGGAAGGAGTTCCAGTCCCCTTTTCAAAGCCAAGTGGTGCTCACATACACGCGACTCCATGCTGTGAAGAACACGCTCCGGAGGACAAAGGCAGCCCAAGCTGTCTTTTTGCCTTGCTTTCTTCCGGCAGGGATTGGCTGTTGACAACAAAACCAAAACCCAACCCCCTCATTCCTCTCTGTGTTATAGGCCCTCAGAAGAAGAGCTGCAGAAGGCTCCAAGCACACGCAATGGCTGGGCAAGAAAGTGTCAGAGGCTATTCACTGCAGGTGGAGTAAGGCATCTCGGGGAGGAAAAAGCCCAAATCTTCACTTTGCATATACAGTGGCAGGCTGTGAGCTAGTGGCTCTTGGTCAGGAAGGAGAGCCAAGCAGCGCAATAGGGATGTCCGTGAAAGCAGAAGCTCCTTGCTGTGCAGAGGTGAAAAGAAGCCAAGGAAATGTTCTCTGAAAAGGAACAGAAAAGCCAAGCAAGGAACCGCATTAGGCCCTGCCCTAGACTGATGGTGGCACTGACATGGCAAGGCCTCAGGACTGAGGCTTGTCAGGCTTGCTCTCGTTGAACTTTTGGAGAGCTGTCTGCAGCTTTCTTTTGCTTGGTTGAGCTGGGAGAGCAAGTTCTCTCTTGGACCATGTTCCTATGGCTCATGGCCTTTGTTTCTCTTTGTGTGCTACGACCCTAGTTTGATCTTGCTCGCAGTAGCAAGCAGTTCTTGTGTGCAGGATGAGCTGTTTAGGGCTCTAAGGCAAGGCTGTAGTGTGGAGAAAGAGAGGGCTGGGCGAAGTGGAGAGGCAGGCCATGGCGGAGAGGAGTCGCAGTCTACGAGGGTAAGAGATGGGGCGCAGGCTTGGCACCGGAGACCCCATGGCGAGAAGCACCTCGCCAATGGTCGCTGCAAGAAATGCAGACCTGGAGATGGACAGAACAGGCAGAACAGGCACAGCTGCTTGCTTGCTGGAGTTTCCAGGTGGAACACTGTGGCACTTGGAGGAGGCTGTCCTTCAAGACCTTCAAGACCTGCCAGCTTTCCTGAGCTCCTTTGCCCTTCAGAGCTGCCTCCCATGGCACCCCCCTAGCAGGTCCCTGCACAAGGGGAAGTCTGCTCGCCTCAAGTCTGGGCTCTGTGTTCTGCTGTTCTCCTTCCTCGCTCCCCTCAGGCTCTGCCACTCCATTAGTTCATGGGCACTACAGCCAAGGTGGCCATGGACTCTCCTGGCACCAAGCCTCCTGGGTGGCAGCTTCCCCTTGGGGCCCTTGGCACTCTCCTCATTCCCCTCACACCCGCAAAAGCCCCACACTCAAGTGCACCCAACACACACACACACACGAGTTGGCTGTTCCCTCCCACCATGCAGCCACCACTGGGCACCAGCAAGGGAGGTGCAGGCTCAAGCCCTTCTCTGCCTCAGAGGCCTAAACCAGCTCTTCCCTCCTCTCCCCACCAGCCCCTTGGCCCAGGGCATGTGCTGGCCATGGCAGGGCCCTCTCCATGCCTCTCTCAGGCACCAGCAAGACGCAGCACACCCCTAAGCCACAGCCACCACAGCTGCAGCCCAAAAGCTGCAGCAGGACCTTGGCACAGAGCTGCCCTGGCAGCAGCCACTCACACCCAAGCCCTGACTCCTCATCTGGCCTCTTCAGGCCTCTCCATGCTCCCATGCTACAAACGGCAGAGCTCACAGCACACCCAGCAAAGAGCCACACCACTTGGGGCGGTTGGTTTAATTCAGCGGAACAAATCTTCCTGTGTGCCCGCATGGCTCACAGTCACTGCTGCTGCTTCATCTGTGTCCACACGTGGCTATTCTTGCCCCTGGAGAAGGAGGGAGAAAGGAAGAGGCTGTGTTCTGGCCAGGCAGAAAGGCAGAGAACTACTGCAGACTAGTTCAGGCCAGCGATGTTTGCAGGGGCTTCTGATGGTCTTGCCATGCTCACCATCATGGGACACAGGCCCCTGTGTCCAAACAAGGTCCCGTGGGCAGCTCTTCAGCCTGGGACTGAGTCTGCTGGCACCAAGACTCAGGACTCAGGGGGGAACCTGTGTCTTGGCTTCAGCAGTCAGTGAGAGCTTTGCAAAGGGGCAGACAACCACTGGAAGGATCCCTTTGCGCTCAGCTGCTCACAACTTGTAGGTGCCACAGTGGAAGGCAATTGTGAGCACCCAAGAGCTAGCCCTTGCGTGGAAGGCAAGGCTGAGGCAAGGCCAGCCCTGTGGCTTGCTCATGGGGCAGTGTGGCTGCAGCAGCACTGACACCTTCTCTCTCTCACCCCTCCTGCTTCTCTCCTCCCCCAGCCCCTCCACCCTGCTCCCAGTTGCAGCCACAGCCCTTCAGCTCCACAGCAGTGCTGGGCATTTGCTTGTGGTTGCAGAGAGGTGCTTAGTGTCAGGCTTCAACCCATGCCAAGCCCATGTCAGGAAAAGTCACAGCACGCTCTAGGCAATGCAGTGGCTCTGGGATTGGAGTGGGACCCCTCACTGACTCACTGCCCCTCAGCTCTGCCAGGCTTGATCCTGGAGCTGCCACATACCTGCCCTGTCTCACGACGCCCCTGTTGATCGGCCAGCCTTTTGGCCTCTTCCTCTATGCGGGAGAAGTAAATCTTCAGGATCACTTCCTTATCTTCTCCCACCTGGTACTTGACGATCTCCTGAATACTTGGCTTTTTTTCAGCCACCTTCTTCCCACTTTGCTGCACCTGCAAGACAATTGCACACACCTTTGTGCCCCACTTCCAAGGCCACTCACCTGCTCTCAACATGCACCTCTCAAGCAGACAGGCACTGCAGGACCTGGGCAGTCACCAGCCCCCTGGCTCTGTCCTGGCCTCAGGCACCCCACGTGACAACTGCTGCCCCAGGCAGGGATGCTGCAGCCCCAGCTGGAGAACAGCAAGGGACACTGCAGCATGCCCCAGCCTATGTGACAGCCTGAGCAGGCTTGCCTGTCTTTCCCACGTGCTCACTCTCAGATGTGCCCTGCTGTCAAAAAAGAGTGGAGGGTATTGCCACGTGCAGAGCTCGAAATCTGGTGGCTACAGCTGTTTCTTTTTTTCCCAGAAGGGAAGGTTATTTCTCTCCCTCTCCTCTGACCCCTGTCCTCAGCCTTCCTGTCAGCACCCTTTTGCCCTGAAGGGAAGCCAAGCAAGGCTGAACATCCCTTTCTTGTTCACAACAAGCATCTAAAGAATCACACAGCTGAAAAGAAACTTTCCATCTTCTATCACAGAAAGGCCCAGCAGTTTTATTGGCACCAGAAAGAGGGCCCAAGAGGCTCTGCTGGTGTGTTCATGGAGAGCGCAGGAGCAACAACAGATGCATTGCAAAACTAGGGCACAACCGGCACCTTTGAAGGCAAGCCGTGGGCAAAGTCCGCCAGGGCTCAAAGGAACCCATCGGAAGGGCTCTTGTACAGCCAGCGCCCATAGGACAATGCTTTTGCCGAATGCAGACTGGCACAAGGAGGACCTCAAGGAGGAACACTTACATGTCTTGTGTTCGGATCAACTTCATTCAAAAGCTGGCCCGCTGGTGAGCTAACTTCTGGAAATGGCTTCCTCCCGCCTGGCACTGCCTTCTGTGCAGAGCGCTCTGGGGTAACTGGGAATGTGCTGCAAATACACACGGTGGGGAGATGGTATGAGAACAGGGGGGGCAGGATCTCCACTCCACGCTCAGTAGCTTGGCACCAGCTTCTGCAGCAGAAGGCAGTTCTGCAGCAGAAGCATGTGGGTTCCACTGACTTGGGTCACATCAACGGACACAAGAGATCACCCCCCACCAAAACACCCAGGGCTGAACAACATGTGTGAAGAAGAGCTCCAGGTGCCTACAATGCGACTTTTTATCCATGCAGCAAGGAGAGCAGCAGGGGCATCTACAAGGACCGACTCCAAGACACACCATTACCCGCTCTCCTGCCAGCTCCAGTAGCCACTGCTCAGGGGACCCAAAGACTCTCTGTTCCGGGATGGACAATGGATTGTTACTGGGCACCCAATGTCGAAGAAGGAGGAAAGGATCAAGGCAGTAAAGCATAAAGCCCGTGGAAGGTGGGAGCCAGCACAGAGCTCTGCAGAACGCCCCACACAGAGCCCAGATGAGGCAGAGCATGCCTGCGGGTCACTGGGAAGCAGTCACTGAGAAGACTTGCTCCCAAAGCACTTCCTGAGCAGCCTTCACAAGCCCTGGCAATGCAGCCCTACCAAACCTGTGCTGAGAAGCTGCGCCCTTGCTAAACCAGAGGCTAAGAAGCAAACAGATGTACTCACGTTGGAAACATATGACGACGGGGAGTGTGGGCGTGGACATCAAGTGCTTTGGTGGCAGCGAGGATTGAGTCCCTCATCTCTAGCATCTGTACAGGTGAGAAACACAGGTGAGATGCTACCAAGAAGAGAATCTCACTGCTCTCACGGGCAGTCAATGTTTGCACTGTTCAGAGAAGAAGCTGCCTCTCAGAAACTCGGAAACAACCCTCGCTCTTCCTCACAGCACCCCCTCAAGTCTACAGAAGAGCAGCTGCAGGGCAATACAGGCAAATGGCTCAAAGCACTGTCAGGCTTTTGGCAAGGGCAAGAGCCAAGAGGCTCAGCCAGGAGACCAGTTCTTGCCGAATGCAGAAGTCAAGGGTGGCAAGCACAGGGGAAGGCAGCTCACTAAAATCTAGGGCAATCTGCAGGGCAGTGCTGTGAGGGAGGGTGGGAGGGAGCAGTGAGGGCTCCAGCAGGTCTGTTTTCCCTAAAGGGAAGGTTATTTCTCTCCCTCTCCTCTGACCCTTGTCTTCAGCCTTCCTGTCAGCACCCTTTTGCCCTGAAGGGAAGCTGAGCAAGGCTGAACATCCCTTTCTTGTTCGCAACAAGCATCTAAAGAATCACACAGCTGAACAGAAACTCTCCATCTTCTATCACAGAAAGGCCCAGCAGTTTTATTGGCACCAGGAAGAGGGCCCAAGAGGCTCTGCTGGTGTGTTCATGGAGAGCGCAGGAGCAACAACAGATGCATTGCAAAACTAGGGCACAAATGGCATCTCTGAAAGCAAGCCCTGGGCAAAGTCCGCCAGGGCTCAAAGGAACCCATCGGAAGGGCTCTTGTACAGCCAGCACCCACAGGATGATGCTTTTGCAGAATGCAGGCTGGCACAAGGAGGCCCTCAGTGAGGAGCACTTACCACTCCTGAGATCTGACGGCCTTCATTCAGAGTTGGTGCAGCTGGCGCTCTGGCTTCTGGTGGCGTCTTCTTTCCACCTGGTGCTGCGTTCTGTGCAGAGCACTCTGAGGTGACTGGGAATGGACTGCAAACACACACAGCAGGGAGGTGGTATGAGCACAGGGGCAGTAGGGTCTCCACCTCACCCTCACAAGCTGGGCACCTGCTGCTGCAGCAGAAGGCAGTTCTGCAGCAGAAGCACATGGGTTCCACTGACTGGGGTCACATCAGCGGAAACAGAGACCACTCCCCACCAAAATACCCAGGACTGCGCAACATGCCCAATGGAAAGCTCCAGGTGTCCAAAGCGAGACTTTCTATTCATGCAGCAAGGAGAGCCACAGGGGCATCTATAAGGACCGGCTCCAAGACACACCATTACCCGCTCTCCTGCCAACACCATCAGCCACTGCTCAGGGGCCCCAAAGACTCTCTGTTCTGGGATGACCAATGGATTGTTGCTGGGCACCCAGTGTTGAAGAAGGAGAAAGGCATCAAGGCAGTAAAGCATAAAGTCCTAGGAAGGTGGGAGCCAGCACAGAGTTCTGCAGAACCACCCCCTGCACACATCCCAGATGAAGGCAAAGCATGCCTGCAGGTCACTGGGAAGCAGCCGTTGAGAAGACTTGCTCCCAAAGCACCTCCTGAGCAGCCTTCACAAGCCCTGGCAATGCAGCCCTACCAAACCTGTGCTGAGAAGCTGCTCCCTTTGACAGCCAAGGGTGAAGAAGCAAGCAAAGGAACTCACGTTAGAAACATATTGCGACGACGGGGAGTACGGGCCTCAATATCAAGCGCTCTGCTGGCTGCAAGGTCTGAGTTCCTCATCTCTAGCCTCTGTAAAGGTGAGAAACACAGGTGAGATGCTACCAAGAAAAGGATCTCGCGACTCTCAAGGGCAGCCAACGTTTGCACTGTTCAGAGAAGAAGCTGCCTCTCAGAAACTCGGAAACAACCCTCGCTCTTCCTCACAGCACCCCCTCAAGTCTACAGAAGAGCAGCTGCAGGAGAACACAGGCGAATGGCTCAAAGTACTGTCAGGCTTTTGGCAAGGGCAAGAGCCAAGAGGCTCAGCCAGGAGACCAGTTCTTGCCGAATGGAGAAGTCGAGGGTGGCAAGCACAGGGGAAGGCAGCTCACTAAAATCTAGGGCAATCTGCAGGGCAGTGCTGTGAGGGAGGGTGGGAGGGGGCAGTGGGGGCTCCAGCAGGTCTGTTTTCCCAGAAGGGAAGGTTATTTCTCTCCCTTTCCTCTGACCCTTCTCCTCAGCCTTCCTGTCAGCACCCTTTTGCCCTGAAGGGAAGCCGAGCAAGGCTGAACATCCCTTTCTTGTTCACAACAAGCATCTAAAGAATCACACAGCTGAAAAGAAACTCTCCGTCTTCTATCACAGGAAGGCCCAGCAGTTTTATTGGCACCAGGAAGAGGGCCCAAGAGGCTCTGCTGGTGTGTTCATGGAGAGTGCAGGAGCAACAACAGATGCATTGCAAAACTAGGGCACAACCGGCGCCTTTGAAGGGAAGCCTCCCGCAAAGTCCGCCAGGGCTCAAAGGAACCCATTGGAAGGGCTCTTGTGCAGCCAGAGCCCATAGGACAATGCTTTTGCCGAATGCAGACTGGCACAAGGAGGAACTCAAGGAGGAACACTTACATGTCTTGCGTTCGGATCGACTTCATTCAAAAGCCAGTCCGCTGGCGAGCTAACTTCTGGAAATGGCTTCCTCCCGCCTGGCACTGCCTTCTGTGCAAGGCACTCTGGGGTGACTGGGTGCACACTGCAAATACACACAGTGGGGAGGTGGTATGAGCACAGGGGCAGTAGGGTCTCCACCTCACCCTCACAAGCTGGGCACCAGCTTCTGCAGCAGAAGGCAGTTCTGCAGCAGAAGCACATGGGTTCCACTGACCGGGATAACATCAACGGACGCAGAGATCACCCCCTGCCAAAACACCCAGGGCTGAACAACATGCCTAAAGAAGAGCTCCAGGTGCCTACAATGCGACTTTTTATCAATGCAGCAAGGAGAGCAGCAGGGGCATCTACAAGGACTGGCTCCAAGACACACCATTACCCGCTCTCCTGCCAACTCCATCAGCCACTGCTCAGGGGCCCCAAAGACTCTCTGTTCCGGAATGGACAATGGACTGTTGCTGGGCACCCAGTGTCGAAGAAGGAGGAAAGCATCAGGGCAGTAAAGCACAAAGCCCTTGGAAGGTAGGAATCAGCACAGAGTTCTGCAGAACCACCCCCACAGAGCCCAGATGAAGGCAGAGCATGCCTGCAGGTCACTGGGAAGCAGCTGTTGAGAAGACTTGCTCCCAAAGCACCTCCTGAGCAGCCTTCACAAGCCCTGGCAATGCAGCCCTACCAAACCTGTGCTGAGAAGATGCTCCCTTTGACAGCCAAGGGTGAAGAAGCAAGCAAAGGTACTCACGTTGGAAACATACATTGACGACGAGCAGGGGCCTCAATTACAACTCTTTTCCTGTCTGCGAGGACTGACTCCCTCATTTCTGGTATCTGCAACGGTGAGAAACATAGGTGAGATGCTACCAAGAAAAGGATCTCGCGGCTCTCAAGGGCAGCCAATGTTTGCACTGTTCAGAGAAGAAGCTGCCTCTCAGAAACTCAGAAACAACCCTCGCCCTTCCTCACAGCACCCCCTCAAGTCTACAGAAGAGCAGCTGCAGGAGAACACAGGCGAATGGCTCAAAGTACTGTCAGGCTTTTGGCAAGGGCAAGAGCCAAGAGGCTCAGCCAGGAGACCAGTTCTTGCCGAATGCAGAAGTCAAGGGTGGCAAGCACAGGGGAAGGCAGCTCACTAAAATCTAGGGCAATCTGCAGGGCAGTGCTGTGAGGGAGGGTGGGAGGGGGCAGTGGGGGCTCCAGCAGGTCTGGTTTTCCGGAAAGGAAGATTATTTCTCTGCCTTTGCTCTGACCCTTCTCCTCAGCCTTCCTGTCAGCACCCTTTTGTCCTGAAGGGAAGCTGAGCAAGGCTGAACATCCCTTTCTTGTTCACAACAAGCATCTAAGGAATCACACAGCTGAAAAGAAACTCTCCATCTTCTATCACAGGAAGGCCCAGCAGTTTTATTGGCACCAGAAAGGGGGCCCAAGAGGCTCTGCTGGTGTGTTCATGGAGAGCGCAGGAGCAACAACAGATGCATTGCAAAACTAGGGCACAAATGGCATCTCTGAAAGCAAGCCGTGGGCAAAGTCCGCCAGGGCTCAAAGGAACCCATCGGAAGGGCTCTTGTACAGCCAGCACCCACAGGATGATGCTTTTGCAGAATGCGGGCTGGCACAAGAAGGACCTGAGTGAGGAGCACCTACCTGTCCTCCCTTCTGAAGGCCTGCATTCACAGGCCATGCAGCTTGCACTCTCGATTCTGACGATTGCTTCCTCATGCCTCGTGCTTCCTCCTTTGCAGAGCACCCTTGGATTTCTGGGAGCATGCTGCAAATACACATGGCAGGCAGGTGGTATGGCACAGGGGGAGCAGGGTCTCCACCTCACCCTCACAAGCTGGGCGCCTGCTCCTGCAGCAGAAGCTAGCTCTGCAGCAGGAGCATGTGGGTTCCACTGACTGGGGTTGCATCAACGGACGCAGCAAAACACCCCAGGCTGCATAACATGCCTGAAGGAGAGCTCCGGGTGCCCACAGCGAGACTTTCCATCAATGCAGCAAGGAGAGCAGCACGGCCATCTACAAGGACCACATCCAAACCATTACCTGCTCTCCTGCTAACTCCATTAGCCACTGCTCAGTGGCCAGGTTTCTTGGAAGCTTGGGAAACTGAAACGGGAATAACTGCTCTGTCCCTTGGAATCCTTCAGTCTTCAGGCACTCATGGCCCACAGTTACATCCTCTTCAAAGTGCAAATACAACCAGCCCTTGCCTCTCAGGGCTGCCTGATCCAAGGACACACCCTCTCCAATCTGCTGCTCACCACCCTGTGACCGCTGCCTGGGAACAACCCTCCTTCCTCCTTGCTGCTGGGTGTCGAAGGAAGGGCGTTGCCCAAGGGGAAACACCACTCCTTTGGGGAGATATTCACCCAAGGCACTCCTCCCCTCCAACAGCATTCCTTGCAGCCCTCTCTTCCACCTCACTCCTCTCAACCTCTTCCACTAGGCTGCTCACCCCAGCTCCACACACCTGGAGACACTGCTGGGAAAGGATCCGCTGCCAGCAGGCACAGAGGCTCTCTCTCACTCAGAATGGGGCCCTCCTGCCTCTCCCAGCCCCTACACACACACACACACTCACACACTCACTTCCCTTTGCACTCACAGCCACCAACTCCACATGAGTGTTTGGCATGCCTTTGGGGACACGGAGAGGCGCCTGTCAGCAGGGTGTAGCCACAGCCTGCTTGTGCCAGCCACCAGACAAGATTTCATGGGAAGCAAAGGGCTCCCAGGTCCCAGAATTCATCTGCAACTGCTCACTGCTTACTCACTGGCCTCTACAAGCAGCCCACACCTCGGGGCAAAGCTCACACAAACACCTCCCTCTTCCAAAGGCTTCACAAGAGCATGCAGACTTTGCCTCAGCCTCAGAAACTGCCCTGAGACCCCCAGCCCTGCTCTCGGCAAATACAGAGCATCCTGGTTACTTTCATCTACGGGCTAGGAGAAAAGGCCCTCCTCTTCCCGAAGGACCAATTGCACTGAGTTGCCCAAAGCTCTGTAAGCTGCAAGCAGAGGCGGCAGAAACAGGAAGCCATAGGCAGGCTCTGCCAGGGACTTGCTCTGGGCTGCCCAGCCAGCAAGGCATGCCTAGTCCTTGTGGCACAGCACAAAAGGCGTTCAGAGCTCCCAGGGACGTTGTGTCCAAGGGACACATCACCCTCCAAGACACACAAGGCTACATGGTCACCCTCCTCCATTGCTCCAAGCGTCTCACCTGCCATGAGGCTCTTTCTCCTTGCCTTTCTCCCCCTTGCCTTCCTCCAGACTGGCAGACGCTACTTTGCGTGCAGGCTGCCTCTCTCGCAGGAGGAGGCGCTGGCCAGACACATTCTCTGGAAGCAGGAGACAAGAAAACACTTCAGAGCAGCATCACGGTGACTGTTTGAACCGGAGTGGCGTGCAGGTCCTTTGACAAATGTCTCAGGCCTACATTTCCTCTGCTTTGGGAATGTGTATGAGAAACTCACAAGAAAAGGCTACAACTGCCTGCTTTGAAAATCCAAGAAACTCTTGGCACACCTGAGCAGACTTTTGACCATCTACACTAGGGGACTTTTCCCATGAGAGGAAAATCCTTGGATTCCAGGAGATAGGTCCCTCCTTGCATTCACATTCTGCTCCGGGCAGAATGATGATTCACAAGGACTGTCCTCCAGTTGGACTCCCTTCTTCTCCAGCTCCTCAAATGCAGGAGCACTTTGCAGGGTGCACTAGGGCACGGAGTCCAGTGGCCAAGTTGAACTTGGTGGGACCAAGGGCTGTGTCACGCTGTCATGCTATGAAGGTTCGATAGCAACGACTGAGACAGTAATATAATAATAATAAAAAAGATGTTTATTTCCTCACACAAGTTCTTGGATTAGTAACATCCATTAAAATACTGCGATTACTAATTTAGGAAGGATAACACATACCATCAGTTACTAATTTAGAAAGGATAACCTGAAACCGTCGATTACTGCGTTATTAATTGGAAGCACTGCTTATCCCTACTTGAAAGCTTTCTTGTTCACTCTCCTAGTGAGAGGGCTCTCAATCTCGAGGAGTTACCTTAACCCAGTGTGCCAGGAAAAGGGGGGGAGGGGAATACTCACAGTCCAGCCAGAGAAGATGGTCAGGTCACGTTCCGTCCCTGCTCAAACTCTCCTAGCTCCCAAGTCTCTTTTTATACGGCTGGGGCTCTGGGCAAACACTGCTTTTGCTGACTTTTTGCAAGTTTCACAATCACAGGACTGTTTGTTTGTCTGCTTGGGAGGACCCTGCTAGCGAGGCAAGACCACAGTACCTCCGTATTGTTTCTTCCCTCCCCGGGGGTCCGTGCAGATTCCAGGTGGCAGACTTCACTTCTCCAGTCTTGTCAATCATTCCGCAGCCTTGCGCATATCAGTCCTTGCGCATATCGGTTGGTAGACGACTTTAGTCCTGTTAAGTCCTCTGTTCAACAGCTTTGTGCAGGTCAGCTCTTGTGCTATCAGTTCTTCTGCATATCAATTGACAAACTTCAGTCCTGTTAACTCTTCACTTGCCCATCAGTGATGTCACTTGTGGCTGAGGACCTGATAGGCCTGTGCTGGCCATGTGGCTGCAGTTTGTGTTTGTGATGTCACTTGTGGCTCAGTGCCTGACTGTCCAGTGCTGGTCACATATCTACTGTTTTTACCTGTCAGGTTACTTCTACCTGAGCACCACATAGTGGCACAGTAGGCCTATGGCTCCTCTTTGCCGTTGTGAGCTCATTTTGCCCCTGTACCTTATAGGGCAGCAGGAAGTACATAGTTTTGATGCAGATGCGATTTCAGTTCTGCCTTCGCATCTGTTAGGCTATTAGCAGGTACAAGGCTTTACAGCTTAGCTGACAATCACTTTTTCTCACTACCTGTCTGAGAGCATAAGAAGGACCTTATTCCCAGCAATAATACTTAAAAACTTAGAAATACCACTCCTGCTGCTCATTACCAGTACCCGAGAGCAAACAAAACGGAACAGATTATCTTATTTGTTTGGCACCCCAGATAGGACACAGCGAGGTTCCCATCTGGTGAGCACTGGCACTGGTCTTGCATGCCTACGTTTATTGGCTGTGGGCTCCCGGAGATCTACTTCAATGGGCACAGCAAATGCCCTGGGTGTGGGAGGACCTGGAAAAGGCAGCCCCACTGTTTTGTACAAGAGTAGAGGGACATCCCATTTGTTAGGGGCATGTTCAAGTATTGTTTCAACAGATATTTCAGCCAGGGGATAGAGAATGGATATTGAAAGAAGGATAGGGAATTGCCAGACTGAGATGATAACCGACTACCTTGCCCACAAGGAGATCCGAATTGGGATTATAATAATACAAATGATTGGGCAGCATGTGAAATGGCATGCCAAAATCTGGTTTTAGCTCTAAGAACTGCAGGGCAAATGGGGGTTATCTCAGAAAAGGTACTAGCGTTAGCAAAAGTCTGAGGAACACTCGATTTTTGGAATATTTGCTTGTGGCAAATTATGCTCTTATGCTATGGAGGGATGTCTGTGGAAAATGTTAATGAAAGGCTGGAAGTGAGCCTATTGGTCCAGCAAGCGGCACCAGCTATGCATGAGTATTTCAGGAACCATGCTCCAGGGTGGCAGGGAGAGAATTTACAGAAGATTCACTGTATTGCAGCAGCTGGATCTTTACTAGAAACATTTGAGAGCTGTGACAGTATGGGCAGACATGTTACATGGTTGAGGGCTCATCTGTCACACAAGAGGAAGATCTCCATTTGGGTTATCTGATGGCTGCCTCTCTGCTCATCTACCAATAATGTCTAGTCAGTGCCCACATGTACCAACAGCATGTGCTAATGTGCTTGAGGCACCACGTACAGGCAATGGCTTGTGATGTTCCCGAGCAAGAAACCTGGTCTGAAGGAGCCTCTGGAAATGAGGCAGCAGGCTGTGAGCTGGGGAGCTCTTCAGACAGGTTGAAGGCTGGTCACCTCTTCCAAAATGACCTTTGAGATTATGATTCATGACCAGGCGAATAGGACAGTGCCTGCCCTCACCTTTCCTGCCTTGTGCTCCAGACTGAATTGGGCACAAGTCCATCCTGAGCTGAAAACTCAGCAGTCCCGGGGGTGCAGCAGTGCACCCAGGCTCATCCACCTGGCTGAAGGGCTCGGCTTCTTTTCTCAAGCACGCCCCACACAAACCGAGCTGTGAGGCTCCTTAGGAGTGACTTGCATCTCAGTAGCTCTGAGGTCAGGCAGAGGTTAAGGTCTATTTCTGTCTGTGTAGCTAGGTCTGTAATTTAAGCGGAGCAGAAATTATACCCTATTATTAAGTCATCGGTTTGTCTTGGTAGGTGTGTTCTGACACTTTGTCTCCATGTACTATCTATCTGGTTGATACAGTTTTCATCAGTTTACATTTTACATCCTGTTTACATGTGTTAGTTTGCATAGATACATAGTTATTAGTTACATAGCAGCCTATTCTACATGGCTCAGTATTCTCATACAAACTTCCTTTTCACCAGCACACAGGCAGGCCAGAGGACAACACCAACTCTCATTTATGTTCCACGTGTCCACGTAAGGTGGGAGGCTTTTGGAGTCTCCTGGGAAGCTCCATTTACAACATTACTACACAACAGTCCAGCATATGCACAAGTTTTGTTGCTTGCAAATTCAGATGGATGGTAGGTATTGTTTTGAGTTTCCTTTTCCAGTTTCAAGGGCACTTAAGTGAAGATGAAGCACCTGAATGCTGTGCTTTCCCAAGCAACTGGATACTGTTATCACGAGGGCACCCTACCTGAACCTATTAACATTTGCTTAGCCGGAAAACAGTACTGAAAACTTTTTTCTGAAGTATTTTCTGACGCAAGATTCACTTGGACCCAGCCTTCCCCACATTCTCATACACACAGGCTTACTCGACAGATCTGGAAGTTTGCCTAGGGGAATCACTGTGCTGACTTTGAGATGGCTGTTTATATCCTGCGCCCAGTGTATGCAATGAGTGCAATGTAAAAGGCAATCAAGATGTGTTCACTAAAAGCATACCTTCCCACAGTCTGCCACTGCAAAGTAGAGTTGTTACATTGTTCAGCAGAGAAATCAGTTGAGCACTTCAACGCCTTAACTACAGTGTCAGCTCTTGCTTCATAAAGGCCAAAGCTTGAAAAATTATGAAGCTCAATCCCATCTTGTGTTTCAGCGACTTTAGGAAGACAACAACTACCTCGATTTCCATCAGCAGACTTCAGGAGGAGTACAGCCTTCACTTTCCAGGCTTCTGAGAGTTGGCCTTAAAGGAAGGTGTTTAAAAGATGAAACAGGTTACTCTCCAGCTGATGATGTCTTCCTGAACATGGAAACACAAACCCTAACTGGATGTGTTTACCATCAAAGGCTTTGAAAGTGCTTAACTTGGATACTGTTGGTAAATTCCTTCTAAAATTGAATACCGAAATTCCAGCACGTCAAGAGTTTCTGACAGCAAAGCGGGTCCCTTTTCTCACAGAAGGCTCCAGTAGTTCAGGGCTAAGCCCCCAGGTCAGGGGTCAGTGCTGGCCCTGGAAACAGTCCTCCATTTCCTCAGGCTGGGGGGAGCCATGTTGCTCTCTGATGTCCAGTAGCCAAGGTGCAAAGGTTCCACCTTATCTTTCCAAAGAGGATGAGAAGAAAATGGATTTAGGATATAACAATTAACATAGGCCTCCTCAAAGAGTTCAAAGCCCTTCAGCCCAAGTAGCACTACCTCAGACATTGACATCTTTGAGGCTCTACCTGAAGCCTTTCTTGCAGTTCCTTCAAATGACATCATCAAATATCACGACTCATGCTGTCCTGCTATCTAAAGCCTTGCAGCTTCTCCACAAACTTTTGCTGCTTCCCCACAGTCCCTCTGCCTCCTCCCATTTCCACTTCATATCTTTAACAGTTCACTAAACTCAGTCTACTAGTCCATGGATCTGATCTATCTCCAGATAGACAAGCAGGACTTGATAGCAAAGCCTTTCATTCCTTCTTAAAAAGTTGCAAGTTATTGGATTTTGTCTCCCAGAATTGGTCGGCAAGAGCTGAGGAGAAAGGGTAAAGGTGGGAGGAAGAAAAAGGTATTCTGCATTTCCAGATAATACTTAAATGCCAACTAGCAAAGCTAACCTACTGTTGTTTAGAAGAGAATGTCAATGAAGAAAGCAGCAAAACATTTGAAGGTTTTGGCTTCCTTATTTGCAGTACTTTTAACCTTATTGAAAGAGAAGAATTTAAAGTTCTATTTCATCATGCTGTGAACTGAGTTTTGCTGATGATAGAGAATATATACAGCTAACTCTTAAATCTTCAGCTATTGTGCCCACAAAGGGAAACACCTGCTCTTTCAAGCAAAAGATTACAATTGACTTCTAACAGATAACCCTCTCCTGCTTATACACTCACTAATCAAGGTCACATGTACATGAAACACTCAAAGACGACAAAACCCCAAAGCACATTTTAAACCAGGACAGTTTTGGAGTAGACTTTCCTTTGATCACACAAGTCACTAAGTCCTTAACTATGGCAAGGGATTCCCTCTACCTTGAATCTCCATATAGTCTGCATTTTAAAAATTCTTAAGAACTGGCTTTTTACTACTACTATAAAAGCTCAGTGTTGGCAGAAGTTTTTCAAGCACACAAATGTATTGATGCCTCAGTTTACCTAAAGATAAATTCAACAGAACCCATGTCCTAGGTTAAAGGAAGGCAAAGAAACCCCATCCTTGCCTCTGTTTATACATTTTCTGCTGGGGGGGAGGTTCTTTCTGAATAGCCTACTGTAAAGCGCAGGGGCAGCAGAATTTTACATTAAACTATTTAGAGTTTATGCCTAACCTCTCCAAAGAAATCCAATTGCTCTTAAAGAATCAATTCTAAAAGTCCAATGGTAGAGAGCCCAGTTAAGAGCCACCAGTGCCAACAACTTACATATTATGCCAACGCATTAAGTATTGCCACCATTTAGACTCTCTACAAGAGCAGGGAGGAGAATGCTTCAGAGTCAGGCACTTGCTCCTCCTCTTCAGTAGATTCCTGGGCAGAATGTTGCTCATCAGCAGCAGCGGAGGATGGGGAATTGCTGCTGTAGACTGCGTGTTTCCATCTGCAAGCATTTCAAAGGCAATAACAAAAACAAGATTAGGTCACACTAAGTCAAAAATCAAGTGCGGTCTACCCCAGAAGGTACTGTGAGATCTATGACGTTTCCAGCCCATTATATGTATTTGTCGTGCATCTGATTTCAAACTGCATTACATGTTCTTCCTTGGGAGAGCAAAATTCCATCTTTGTTGGGAAGTTAAAAAAAAAAAAAAGAAAGCACATGGTACTTATATGCAGCTTGACTTTGGCATATGATAGGCCAGAGCCTTGCAAAGTAGCTGTAAAGCCTTGCAAAGTAACTGTATTTGTGAATCTATTGCCCCTGATTTCCCCTGAACCTCATATTCACAGCTGTTACCAAAAACAGCAGGACAAGTCAAGAAGGGAGCTCCTGAGAGAGCTTCAATTAATTACGATGCATACAGGATGATAATTATGATGCATACAAGTTTGGGCTTGAACCTTTTTATAGGTTTTTATTCCCCTTGTTCAAGTCTTGCACAGGCTGCGGAACATGGCCGAGGTACTGCCTTCACGAGGTATTGCATAATTACCCCTCTTCCTCAAGGCATGATCAGCTCAGCTACTGCAACATCCTCTTCTGTCCTGAAGTACAGCCTTGCCCCACTCACATCCATTCAGAAAGTTGCTCTAAAGATCATCTTCTGAACTTATTCCCTTCATCACAAAGCGCATTCTCCTGAAACCCTTCAAGTGTCTTCTCTCACAGCAAACAGAGTTGCTAAGGCCTTTCATGAATTACCCTCCTTCCTCCATTAGTTCCCACTGAGTGCCCAGAAAACAGCTCTGAATTCTGAGCCGGCCCTGACAGCAGCTCTCACTGACTAAGCCCTCAATACAAAAGTGCAGAAGCATGTTCTCTTCTCACCTGCCACCTTCACGCTTGGGAGAAGGTTTTCATATGCACCTGGCAGTCTTCCTTACCTCCTGAAAGTTCTTGCTGGGCTGCTCAAAACCCATGAAAACTCTCAGGCTACTGCTGCAGGGAGAGCAGTGCTCATCATTCAGAGTAGGACTGTGCATTTCCTTGTATTCCCACCTCTTGACAGCCATCTCTTGCCTTTTCTCTTGTGCTTGGTTATAAGCATTTGGGAAAAGGACTGGTTTTGTTTGCTGACTCTCTGTCCGGAACTTACCGGCAGGGCCCTGGAGTCCCTGACTATGGCTTGTAAGCACTAAGGCTATACAGAAATGTGATTAGACTAAAAAAATATCCGGTAGCTGAACTCACTTCAGCTGTTTCAGAGGAGGCTTTTGGCCAGAATACAGTAAAGAAAATTGAAAGCCAGAACTAACCTGCACTGCCATCTTGAGTGTCAGCGATTTCCTCATCAGTTCTCCTCGGGAGTACGTATCCAAGTTTTCCTAATGACAAGAAACAAGAAGGGTCAGTCACAAACATGCAGAAAATCTGACGTATGCACACTTGGTGCCTGCACAGTAACTTTATCAAGGCTCTGCATGGACACAAAAGACGAGCATGCAGTTCTACGATGCAGAAAGCAAGGAAGCATTGCTGGAATCCAACCATCTAGTTTTACCTGCTTTCACAAGAGGCACATTCTGCTTTAGGCCTATATCTGTCAGTCTAAGAGAGATGAGAAAATGGATGCATATTTTAAGACAAGAAGAAAACCTGTACTTTTAAATTTAGTTCATGGCCTACTTTGTCTCTCTGTTAACATGTTGATTCATGGCCCAGGACAAGTTTTTTTTTTAAAAAAAAAAAACACCCAGGACATCCACAGAGATTCCTGAAGTATATGAATTTATCTTTGCTTTTTATCCTAGAGTTCACAGAATCACAGAATGGTTGAGGTTGGAAGGGACCTCTGGAGATCATCTAGTCCGACCCTCCTGCTCAGGAAGGGGCACTTAGCACATGTTGCCCAGGACTGTGTCCAGATGGCTTGAATATCTCCGAGGAAGGAGCCAACCACAGCAGGCATTGCCCACACCAAGGCACCTAGGACAGGAGCCTGGAAGGTCTTGAAGGTGCTGAGCTTCAAAGCGAGCTGAGCTGACAACACAAGGGCAAACAGATGACAACACGAATCAGGCAATCGGAACACCATGGTGTGCGTCCGACTGGCTGCAATATGGCTGTTGGCATCCAAGTGTGCTTAAGGAAGGCAAAGTGTTGTTAAGAGAAAAAGCACGAGTCAACTTTCAAGGAAAATTAGATGTACGGGGCTGCCAGTTTATGGGGGACAGTGCAGACAGCTTCCTAACACTCACTGCTGAGCAGGAAGCCCGAACTCTGACAAACAGGCCTTTCGAATGTCCTGTGAAAGTTCATGAGCACGGAAGCAAGGCAGCTGCTAGGGGTTTAATGTCGAGACTCCACACTGGACCAAATTAGGCCCCTAATTCCAGCACCTACTCAAAAATAATTACAAAACCCATATATCTGCATAATAACCTCAGACACGTAAAAAGAAGTACTTGTGAACTATTATTTAAATAACAAACAGGATAAAAAAAACACTCTTTGGGGCAATAGTAAATGTGTACACATGACATTCTTACAAACTGCAGGCTGCAGAAGAAAATTGTTTGTCAGCAAACCAATTTAACCTGACCTCTCTGCAGGGCACAGTTCAGGACACCCTCACAAGTTACATACCTCCAGTTTTCTAGAGAAGGTCCAGAAAAGAAACTACCTTGATAAAAACAGTGGAACGGGCCTTGTCCAGAAAAGATGTGATTTGCTTACTTGCTTTGGAAGCTCTGCCATCATAAAACAAACAAACAAGAAAACAAACAATAAAACCATACACACACACCAAAAAGTTACAAAGGGATTACTTAAGAGTCTTCTTTAAACTCTACCTTAATTTAAGTAAAGGGCTCCTAAGGGTGCACAAGGAATTTATCTTCCACCGTTACTGCAAACGGCAGGACACTACAAAGGTCACCCCTAGGAGAAGGGAGTTCGGACTACGCCGAAAACAGCCACTGGCACACTGAAGGCTCTCATTCACTTTCAACATGCATTTTCCCTTTCACAAAAACCTTACAAAGCCACTTCAGCCAGGAACTAGCCAGGAGGGTTGTTCCCCCCCCAACCCCCCTTTTTTTTCTTTCTTTCCAGAGAGAGCTTGTTGTATTCTACAGCTTCCAACAGAAGCTATATTAGCATAAAGGCTCCAGCTGATTTAGACCTCCTCGACCAAAAGATCTTAGACTTTTGGCTGAAATGCTCTCGCTGCTGCCCATGGGGAGAGGCACAGAGCCAGAAAACAATGCCTGGAGTCCTGGGCACTCTGCTGACGTGGGCATCTCTCCTGCCGGCACTAGAAATAGTGTATCCCGTCACATTCACTCCACACAGATTATATCCTACCTGGGGCTAGCCCCCACGACACCTCCTCAGGCCCCTGGCTGCACAGCTGGTCAAGAGAAAAGAATGGGGGAAAAGCCTCACCATTTCAGCAACAATGGGTTAGTAGAAGAAGCAGAGTTTTCCAAGGCACCTGACACCTAAGAACGAGAACGCCCATTAATTACTTGAATAAGGTGTAACTCCTGATTTTCTCTTCCCTGCTCAAGTCTGGCCAGGGTCCTCCACACGTGGCTCAATGCTGAGGAAAGAACAGGCACAACAGGGTTGGGCAGCCACAGGCAAGTCTCTCGCAGACCGAGTGTCCTGCACAGGGCCCTGACTCCCAACATTACCTTTCAGCTCCCAAAGTTCTCCCCTCCAAGCACCTCGCAGATCATCTCCCACAGAAACATGGGAAGGTCTCTCGAGGGGCAGCTACTGCCACCGCTGCAGCATCTCAGCAACCCCACACACCTTGCCCAGCCAACAGCCCGCTCACACACAGCTACTTCTCCCACCACTGCGTCCTCGGCCTCTTTCTCACAGGCCTTCCAGTAACACCCCCTTTGAGCACCCAAGGTTGCTGGTGTTACTAGCAACAGCATACTGCCCCGGCCTAGACGTAAAGCTTGCTGCCTTCCTCAAGGAAAGCAACACACTAAAGGTTACAAAGCCATCTCAGATCATAAGCAAACATGTAAATCACTACCTCTGTAAGCTCCAGAAAAAGAACAGAACACCTAGGAGAGGAAAGAAAAGACAAAAGCAACTCAGACACTCACTGAAATAACATCCTGCTAAAGCAGGGCTCAGGATCTAGGTCTTTCAGTAAGTCTCAGCTGCACACTTCCTCACCAGGCACAAGGCAGTAGTCAGGTGAAAGATTTCATCAGCTGATACAAAGATGGAGTCTTGCAAGTAGTTCTGCTTCACGAACAGAGACTGAAAGCGGTTTCTAAGTTTTCTTCTAGTTGCTTTCAAAAAGACTAGGCAACACTGTAAGGATTCTGCAATCTGGGTTCAACAAAAAATCACTTCTTTTCCTTTCTTTTGCTCCCAAACCCAGCTGCTACCATCACTACTGGACCATCTCCCTTTTGTGTCAGGTGCACAAAAACTTCCTACAACACAACTGATAGCCTTAAGCGCACCTTTCACTGAACACATGGAATAGTTGCTGTCAATTTACTACTAACGTCAAGCAGAAAATACTGGGGGCTGGATGGTAAATGCAAATCTGTTCCTACTAAAAGAGATTCTCATTCAGCATGCTTTGGTATTTCAGAAGGCAAAACTCAAGGAGGCAGAAGGCTTCTGTGTCCTCCAGTTCAACTTTTAGCACGTGAGTTTCAGTCGAGTTGTCTTCAGTCACAGCTTGCACACATCAGCTCTCCTGCAGAGAGAAAGAACAAGTCAACATTCTCAATGTGACATTCAGAGAGAACTACAGTTTCAATACCTGGCTACAGTAACAATACCTGCTCTTAAACAGAAGCACATCCTGCTCCAGGTTTTGGAGAGCACTCACCATCCATGAGACTCTTCTTCTGCCCGTCTTTATCAAACACTTGGGGGGTCAGAAGTAGTTTGATCACACAGGAAGATCCATTTTCTCTTCACAGTTCAGAAATGAATGGGGAAAGCTTGGATTTGCTAAAGCAGCCACAGCCAGGGGACACAGATGGACAAGAAGCAGAAGCAAGGAAAAATCAATCTATGCTCATCTACCTCAGTCCTCAACAGCAATGCACACCTCCATGAGAGGGTTCCGCTCTGGCTTTACCATTTAGGTTGAACCAAGGACCTGGGAGAAAGGAATAAGGACACTGGTGGCGAGGAACACTGGAAGCAAACTGACAAAACGGGCCCTAACCTGTAAATCCTTTGAAAATGCTCTCCATGCAGAGGTGTGTTCATGTCATCCTCCTTGGTCTAGTAAGGACAGTGCCCATTTCTGGCATCCTTGTACTTTCTGCCTTAGCAAGTGAAGGAAGAAAGGAAGCTATCAAAAAGCACAAGAACTCTTCAAAGCCTAACTTAAGCTCAGACCCTGCTCTTTTCACAGTCCTTGTTCCTGCTCAGAATTGGCCTATTAGGCACTCAGCCACAAGTGACATCACAACCACAAACTGCAGCCACAGGACCAGCACTGGCCTATCAGGCACTCAGCCACAAGTGACATCACAACCACAAACTGCAGCCATGTGACCAGCACTGGCCTATCAGGCACTCAGCCACAAGTGATATCACAACCACAAACTGCAGCCATGTGACCAGCACTGGCCTATCAGGTACTGAGCCACAAGTGACCTCACAAACACAAACTCCACCCACATCACCAGCACTGCCCTATCAGGCACTCAGCCACAAGTGACATCACAACCATGCAGCCATGTGACCAGCACTGGCCTATCAGGCACTCAGTCACAACTGACCTCACAACCACAAACTGCACCCACATCACCAGCACTGGCCTATCAGGCACTGAGCCACAACTGACATCACAACCACAAACTCCGCCCACAGCACCAGCACTGGCCTATCAGGCACTCAGCCACAAGTGACATCACAAAAACAAACTGCAGCCACAGCACCAGCACTGGCCTATCAGGCACTGAGGAACAAGTGAGCTCACAACCACAAACTGCACCCACAGGAACAGCACTGGCCTATCAGGCACTCAGCCACAAGTCACATCACAACCTCAAACTGCAGCCATGTGACCAGCACTGGCCTATCAGGCACTCAGCCACAAGTGACATCACAACCACAAACTGCACCCACAGCACCAGCACTGGCCTATCAGGCACTGAGCCACAAGTGACATCGCAAACACAAACTGCAGCCATAAGACCAGCACTGGCCTATCAGGCACTGAGCCACAAGTGACATCACAACAACAAACTGCGCCCATGGGACCAGCACTGGCCTATCAGGCACTGAGCCACAAGTGACATCACAACCACAAACTCCACCCACAGGAGCAGCACTGGCCTATCAGGCACTCAGCCACAAGTGACATCACGACCACAAACTGCAGCCATGTCACCAGCGCTGGCCTATCAGGCACTGAGCCACAAGTGACATCACAACCACAAAGTGCACCCACACGACCACCACTGGCCTATCAGGCACTGAGCCACAAGTGACCTCACAACCACAAACTGCAGCCACATCACCAGCACTGGCCTATCAGGCACTCAGCCACAGGTGACATCACAACCACAAACCGCAGCCACAGGACCAGCACTGGCCTATCAGGGACTCAGCCACAAGTGACATCACAACCACAAATTGTACCCACAGGACCAGCACTGGCCTATCAGGCACTGAGCCACAAGCGACATTACGACCACAAACTGCAGTCATGTGACCAGCGCTGGCCTATCAGGCACTCAGCCACAAGTGACATCACAACTACAAACTGCAGTCATGTGACCAGCACTGGCCTATCAGGCACTGAGCCACAAGTGACATCACAACCACAAACTCCACCCTCAGGACCAGCACTGGCCTATCAGGCACTCAGCCACAAGTGACATCACAACCACAAACTGCACCCACATCACCAGCACTGGCCTATCAGGCACTGAGCCACAACTGACATCACAACCACAAACTGCAACCATATCAACAGCACTGGCCTATCAGGCACTCAGCCACAAGTGACATCACAACCACAAACTGCACCCACATCACCAGCACTGGCCTATCAGGCACTGAGCCACAACTGACATCACAACCACAAACTGCACCCACAGCACCAGCACTGGCCTATCACGCACTGAACCACAAGCGACATCACAACCACAAACTGCAGCCACATCACCAGCACTGGCCTATCAGGCACTCAGCCACAAGTCACATCACAACCACAAACTCCACCTACAGGAGCAGCACTGGCCTATCAGGCACTGAGCCACAAGTGACATCACAACCACAAACTGCACCCACAACACCAGCACTGGCCTATCAGGCACTGAGCCACAAGTGACATCACAACCACAAACTGCAACCACATCACCAGCACTGGCCTATCAGGCACTCAGCCACAAGTGACATCACAACCACAAACTCCACCCACATGAAAAGCACTGGCCTATCAGGCACTCAGCCACAAGTGACATCACAACCACAAACTGCAGCCACAGGACCAGCACTGGCCTATCAGGCACTGAGCCACAAGTGACATCACAAACACAAACTGCACCCACCTCACCAGCACTGCCCTATCAGGCACTGAGCCACAAGTGACATCACAACCACAAACTGCACCCACAGGACCAGCACTGGCCTATCAGGTACTCAGCCACAAGTGACATCACAAACACAAACTCCACCCACAGGACCAGCACTGGCCTATCAGGCACTGAGCCACAAGTGACATCACAACCACAAACTCCACCCACATGAAAAGCACTGGCCTATCAGGCACTGAGCCACAAGTCACATCACAACCACAAACTGCAGCCACAACACCAGCACTGGCCTATCAGGCACTGAGCCACAAGTGACATCACAACCACAAACTGCAGCCACATCACCAGCACTGGCCTATCAGGCACTGAGCCACAAGTGACATCACAATTTGCAGCCATGCGATCAGCACTGGCCTATCAGGCACTGAGCCACAAGTGACATCACAACCACAAACTCCACCCACATGAAAAGCACTGGCCTATCACGCACTGAGCCACAAGTGACATCACAAACAGAAACTGCAGCCACATCATCAGCACTGGCCTATCAGGCACTGAGCCACAAGTGACATCACAACCACAAACTGCACCCACATCACCAGCACTGGCCTATCCGGCACTGAGCCACAAGTGACATCACAACCACAAACTGCACCCACAGCACCAGCACTGGCCTATCAGGCACTGAGCCACAAGTGACATCACAAACACAAACTGCAGCCATGTGACCAGCACTGGCCTATCAGGCACTGAGCCACAAGTGACATCACAACCACAAACTCCACCCACATGAAAAGCACTGGCCTATCAGGCACTGAGCCACGAGTGACATCACAACCACAAACTCCACCCACATCACCAGCACTGCCCTATCAGGCACTGAGTCACAAGCTACCTCACAACCACAAACTGCAACCATATAAACAGCACTGGCCTATCAGGCACTCAGCCACAAGTGACATCACAACCACAAACTGCACCCACATCACCAGCACTGGCCTATCAGGCACTGAGTCACAAGCTACCTCACAACCACAAACTGCAGTCATGTGACCAGCACTGGCCTATCAGGCACCGAGCCACAAGTGACATCACAACCACAAACTGCACCCACATCACCAGCACTGGCCTATCCGGCACTCAGCCACAAGTCACATCACAACCACAAACTGCAGCCACAAAACCAGCACTGGCCTATCAGGCACTGAGCCACAAGTGACATCACAAACACAAACTGCGCCCATGGGACCAGCACTGCCCTATCAGGCACTGAGCCACAAGTGACATCACAACCACAAACTCCACCCACATGAAAAGCACTGGCCTATCAGGCACTGAGTCACAAGCTACCTCACAACCACAAACTGCAACCATATCAACAGCACTGGCCTATCAGGCACTCAGCCACAAGTGACATCACAACCACAAACTGCACCCACATCACCAGCACTGGCCTATCAGGCACTGAGCCACAAGTGACATCACAAACACAAACTGCAGTCATGTGACCAGCACTGGCCTATCAGGCACTGAGCCACAAGTCACATCACAACCACAAACTGCACCCACACGACGACCACTGGCCTATCAGGCACTCAGCCACAAGTGACATCACAACCACAAACTCCACCCACATGAAAAGCACTGGCCTATCAGGCACTGAGCCACGAGTGACATCACAACCAAAAACTGCAGCCACATCACCAGCACTGGCCTATCAGGCACTGAGCCACAAGTGACATCACAACCACAAACTGCACCCACAGGACCAGCACTGGCCTATCAGGCACTCAGCCACAAATGACATCACAAACTGCACCCACATCACCAGCACTGGCCTATCAGGCACTCAGCCACAAGTGACATCACAATCTCCACCCACATCACCAGCACTGCCCTATCAGGCACTGAGTCACAAGCTACCTCACAACCACAAACTGCAACCATATCAACAGCACTGGCCTATCAGGCACTGAGCCACAAGTGACATCACAACCACAAACTGCACCCACATCACCAGCACTGGCCTATCAGGCACTGAGCCACAAGTGACATCACAACCACAAACTGCAGCCACATCACCAGCACTGGCCTATCAGGCACTGAGCCACAAGTGACATCACAATTTGCAGCCATGCGATCAGCACTGGCCTATCAGGCACTCAGCCACAAGTGACATCACAACCACAAACTCCACCCACATGAAAAGCACTGGCCTATCAGGCACTGAGCCACGAGTGACATCACAACCAAAAACTACACCCACATCAACAGCACTGGCCTATCAGGCACTGAGCCACAAGTGACATCACAACCACAAACTGCAGCCACAACACCAGCACTGGCCTATCAGGCACTCAGCCACAAATGACATCACAAACTGCACCCACATCACCAGCACTGGCCTATCAGGCACTCAGCCACAAGTGACATCACAATCTCCACCCACATCACCAGCACTGCCCTATCAGGCACTGAGTCACAAGCTACCTCACAACCACAAACTGCAACCATATCAACAGCACTGGCCTATCAGGCACTCAGCCACAAGTGACATCACAACCACAAACTGCACCCACATCACCAGCACTGGCCTATCAGGCACTGAGCCACAAGTGACATCACAAACACAAACTGCAGTCATGTGACCAGCACTGGCCTATCAGGCACTGAGCCACAAGTGACATCACAACCACAAACTGCAGCCACGTCAGCAGCACTGGCCTATCAGGCACTCAGCCACAATTGACATCACAAACACAAACTGCACCCACAGGACCAGCACTGGCCTATCAGGCACTCAGCCACAAGTGACATCACAACCACAAACTGCAGCCACAGGACAAGCACTCGCCTATCAGGCACTGAGCCACAAGTGACATCACAAACACAAACTGCAGCAATGTGACCAGCACTGCCCTATCAGGCACTGAGCCACAAGTGTCATCACAAACACAAACTCCACCCACAGGAGCAGCTCTGGCCTATCAGGCACTGAGCCACAAGTGACATCACAACCACAAACTGCAGCCACATCACCAGCACTGGCCTATCAGGCACTGAGCCACAAGTGACATCACAACCACAAACTGCAGCCACATCACCAGCACTGGCCTATCAGGCACTCAGCCACAACTGACATCACAACCACAAACTCCACCCAAAGGAGCAGCACTGGCCTATCAGGCACTCAGCCACAAGTCACATCACAACCACAAACTGCACCCACACGACCACCACTGGCCTATCAGGCACTGAGCCACAAGTGACATCACAACCACAAACTGCACCCACATCACCAGCACTGGCCTATCAGGCACTCAGCCACAAGTGACATCACAACCACAATCTCCACGCACAGGAACACCACTGGCCTATCAGGCACTGAGCCACGAGTGACATCACAACCACAAACTGCACCCACATCACCAGCACTGGCCTATCAGGCACTGAGCCACGAGTGTCATCACAACCACAAACTGCACCCACAAGAACCATACTGGCCTATCAGGCACTGAGCCACAAGTGATATCACAACCACAAAGTGCACCCACAACACCAGCACTGGCCTAGGAGGTACTGAGCCACAAGTGACATCACAAACACAAACTGCAGCCACGTCAGCAGCACTGGCCTATCAGGCACTGAGCCACAGGTGACATCACAAACACAAACTGCAGCCACGTGACTAGAACTGCCTATCAGGCACTCAGCCACAAGTGACAGCACAACTACAAACTGCACCCACATCACCAGCACTGGCCTATCAGGCACTCAGCCACAAGTGACATCACAACCACAAACTGCACCCACATCACCAGCACTGGCATATCAGGCACTCAGCCACAAGTGACAGCACAACTACAAACTGCACCCACATCACCAGCACTGGCCTATCAGGCACTCAGCCACAAGTGACATCACAACCACAAACTGCACCCACATCACCAGCACTGGCATATCAGGCACTCAGCCACAAGTGATATCACAACCACAAACTGCAGCCACATCACCAGCACTGGCCTATCAGGCACTCAGCCACAAGCGACATCACAACCACAAACTGCAGCCATGTCACCAGCGCTGGCCTATCAGGCACTGAGCCACAAGTGACATCACAACCACAAAGTGCACCCACACGACCACCACTGGCCTATCAGGCACTGAGCCACAAGTGACCTCACAACCACAAACTGCAGCCACATCACCAGCACTGGCCTATCAGGCACTCAGCCACAGGTGACATCACAACCACAAACCGCAGCCACAGGACCAGCACTGGCCTATCAGGGACTCAGCCACAAGTGACATCACAACCACAAATTGTACCCACAGGACCAGCACTGGCCTATCAGGCACTGAGCCACAAGCGACATTACGACCACAAACTGCAGTCATGTGACCAGCGCTGGCCTATCAGGCACTCAGCCACAAGTGACATCACAACTACAAACTGCAGTCATGTGACCAGCACTGGCCTATCAGGCACTGAGCCACAAGTGACATCACAACCACAAACTGCACCCACAGGACCAGCACTGGCCTATCAGGTACTCAGCCACAAGTGACATCACAAACACAAACTCCACCCACAGGACCAGCACTGGCCTATCAGGCACTGAGCCACAAGTGACATCACAACCACAAACTCCACCCACATGAAAAGCACTGGCCTATCAGGCACTGAGCCACAAGTCACATCACAACCACAAACTGCAGCCACAACACCAGCACTGGCCTATCAGGCACTGAGCCACAAGTGACATCACAACCACAAACTGCAGCCACATCACCAGCACTGGCCTATCAGGCACTGAGCCACAAGTGACATCACAATTTGCAGCCATGCGATCAGCACTGGCCTATCAGGCACTGAGCCACAAGTGACATCACAACCACAAACTGCACCCACATCACCAGCACTGGCCTATCCGGCACTCAGCCACAAGTGACATCACAACCACAAACTGCACCCACAGCACCAGCACTGGCCTATCAGGCACTGAGCCACAAGTGACATCACAAACACAAACTGCAGCCATGTGACCAGCACTGGCCTATCAGGCACTGAGCCACAAGTGACATCACAACCACAAACTCCACCCACATGAAAAGCACTGGCCTATCAGGCACTGAGCCACGAGTGACATCACAACCACAAACTCCACCCACATCACCAGCACTGCCCTATCAGGCACTGAGTCACAAGCTACCTCACAACCACAAACTGCAACCATATCAACAGCACTGGCCTATCAGGCACTCAGCCACAAGTGACATCACAACCACAAACTGCACCCACATCACCAGCACTGGCCTATCAGGCACTGAGTCACAAGCTACCTCACAACCACAAACTGCAGTCATGTGACCAGCACTGGCCTATCAGGCACCGAGCCACAAGTGACATCACAACCACAAACTGCACCCACATCACCAGCACTGGCCTATCCGGCACTCAGCCACAAGTCACATCACAACCACAAACTGCAGCCACAAAACCAGCACTGGCCTATCAGGCACTGAGCCACAAGTGACATCACAACCACAAACTGCGCCCATGGGACCAGCACTGCCCTATCAGGCACTGAGCCACAAGTGACATCACAACCACAAACTCCACCCACATGAAAAGCACTGGCCTATCAGGCACTGAGTCACAAGCTACCTCACAACCACAAACTGCAACCATATCAACAGCACTGGCCTATCAGGCACTCAGCCACAAGTGACATCACAACCACAAACTGCACCCACATCACCAGCACTGGCCTATCAGGCACTGAGCCACAAGTGACATCACAAACACAAACTGCAGTCATGTGACCAGCACTGGCCTATCAGGCACTGAGCCACAAGTCACATCACAACCACAAACTGCACCCACACGACGACCACTGGCCTATCAGGCACTCAGCCACAAGTGACATCACAACCACAAACTCCACCCACATGAAAAGCACTGGCCTATCAGGCACTGAGCCACGAGTGACATCACAACCAAAAACTGCAGCCACATCACCAGCACTGGCCTATCAGGCACTGAGCCACAAGTGACATCACAACCACAAACTGCACCCACAGGACCAGCACTGGCCTATCAGGCACTCAGCCACAAATGACATCACAAACTGCACCCACATCACCAGCACTGGCCTATCAGGCACTCAGCCACAAGTGACATCACAATCTCCACCCACATCACCAGCACTGCCCTATCAGGCACTGAGTCACAAGCTACCTCACAACCACAAACTGCAACCATATCAACAGCACTGGCCTATCAGGCACTGAGCCACAAGTGACATCACAACCACAAACTGCAGCCACATCACCAGCACTGGCCTATCAGGCACTGAGCCACAAGTGACATCACAATTTGCAGCCATGCGATCAGCACTGGCCTATCAGGCACTCAGCCACAAGTGACATCACAACCACAAACTCCACCCACATGAAAAGCACTGGCCTATCAGGCACTGAGCCACGAGTGACATCACAACCAAAAACTACACCCACATCAACAGCACTGGCCTATCAGGCACTGAGCCACAAGTGACATCACAACCACAAACTGCAGCCACAACACCAGCACTGGCCTATCAGGCACTCAGCCACAAGTGACCTCACAAACTGCACCCACATCACCAGCACTGGCCTATCAGGCACTCAGCCACAAGTGACATCACAATCTCCACCCACATCACCAGCACTGCCCTATCAGGCACTGAGTCACAAGCTACCTCACAACCACAAACTGCAACCATATCAACAGCACTGGCCTATCAGGCACTCAGCCACAAGTGACATCACAACCACAAACTGCACCCACATCACCAGCACTGGCCTATCAGGCACTGAGCCACAAGTGACATCACAAACACAAACTGCAGTCATGTGACCAGCACTGGCCTATCAGGCACTGAGCCACAAGTGACATCACAACCACAAACTGCAGCCACGTCAGCAGCACTGGCCTATCAGGCACTCAGCCACAATTGACATCACAAACACAAACTGCACCCACAGGACCAGCACTGGCCTATCAGGCACTCAGCCACAAGTGACATCACAACCACAAACTGCAGCCACAGGACAAGCACTCGCCTATCAGGCACTGAGCCACAAGTGACATCACAAACACAAACTGCAGCAATGTGACCAGCACTGCCCTATCAGGCACTGAGCCACAAGTGTCATCACAAACACAAACTCCACCCACAGGAGCAGCTCTGGCCTATCAGGCACTGAGCCACAAGTGACATCACAACCACAAACTGCAGCCACATCACCAGCACTGGCCTATCAGGCACTGAGCCACAAGTGACATCACAACCACAAACTGCAGCCACATCACCAGCACTGGCCTATCAGGCACTCAGCCACAACTGACATCACAACCACAAACTCCACCCAAAGGAGCAGCACTGGCCTATCAGGCACTCAGCCACAAGTCACATCACAACCACAAACTGCACCCACACGACCACCACTGGCCTATCAGGCACTGAGCCACAAGTGACATCACAACCACAAACTGCAGCCACATCACCAGCACTGGCCTATCAGGCACTCAGCCACAAGTGACATCACAACCACAATCTCCACGCACAGGAACACCACTGGCCTATCAGGCACTGAGCCACGAGTGACATCACAACCACAAACTGCACCCACATCACCAGCACTGGCCTATCAGGCACTGAGCCACGAGTGTCATCACAACCACAAACTGCACCCACAAGAACCATACTGGCCTATCAGGCACTGAGCCACAAGTGATATCACAACCACAAAGTGCACCCACAACACCAGCACTGGCCTAGGAGGTACTGAGCCACAAGTGACATCACAAACACAAACTGCAGCCACGTCAGCAGCACTGGCCTATCAGGCACTGAGCCACAGGTGACATCACAAACACAAACTGCAGCCACGTGACTAGAACTGCCTATCAGGCACTCAGCCACAAGTGACAGCACAACTACAAACTGCACCCACATCACCAGCACTGGCCTATCAGGCACTCAGCCACAAGTGACATCACAACCACAAACTGCACCCACATCACCAGCACTGGCATATCAGGCACTCAGCCACAAGTGACAGCACAACTACAAACTGCACCCACATCACCAGCACTGGCCTATCAGGCACTCAGCCACAAGTGACATCACAACCACAAACTGCACCCACATCACCAGCACTGGCATATCAGGCACTCAGCCACAAGTGATATCACAACCACAAACTGCAGCCACATCACCAGCACTGGCCTATCAGGCACTCAGCCACAAGCGACATCACAACCAAAAACTGCAGCCACAGGACCAGCACTGGCCTATCAGGCACTGAGTCACAAGCTACCTCACAACCACAAACTGCAACCATATCAACACCACTGGCCTATCAGGCACTCAGCCACAAGTGACATCACAACCACAAACTGCACCCACATCACCAGCACTGGCCTATCAGGCACTGAGCCACAAGTGACATCACAAACACAAACTGCAGCCATGTGACCAGCACTGCCCTATCAGGCACTGAGCCACAAGTGACATCACAACCACAAACTGCACCCACAAGAACCATACTGGCCTATCAGGCACCGAGCCACAAGTGACATCACAACCACAAACTGCACCCACATCACCAGCACTGGCCTATCCGGCACTCAGCCACAAGTCACATCACAACCACAAACTGCAGCCACAAAACCAGCACTGGCCTATCAGGCACTGAGCCACAAGTGACATCACAACCACAAACTGCAGCCATGTGACCAGCACTGCCCTATCAGGCACTGAGACACAAGTGACATCACAACCACAAACTGCACCCACATCACCAGCACTGGCCTAGGAGGTACTGAGCCACAAGTGACATCACAAACACAAACTGCAGCCACGTCAGCAGCACTGGCCTATCAGGCACTCAGCCACAAGTCACATCACAACCTCAAACTGCACCCACAGGACCACCACTGGCCTATCAGGCACTGAGCCACAAGTGACATCACAACCACAAACTGCAGCCATGTGACCAGCACTGCCCTATCAGGCACTGAGCCACAAGTGACATCACAACCACAAACTCCACCCACATGACCAGCACTGCCCTATCAGGCACTGAGACACAAGTGACATCACAACCACAAACTGCAGCCATGTGACCAGCACTGGCCTATCAGGCACTGAGCCACAAGTGACATCACAACCACAAACTGCAGCCACATCACCAGCACTGGCCTATCAGGCACTGAGCCACAAGTGACATCACAAACTGCACCCACATCACCAGCACTGGCCTATCAGGCACTCAGCCACAAGTCACATCACAACCAAAAACTGCAGCCATGTGACCAGCACTGGCCTATCAGGCACTCAGCCACAAGTGACATCACAACCACAAACTGCACCCACATCACCAGCACTAGCCTATCAGGCACTGAGCCACAGGTTACATCACAAACACAAACTGCACCCACATCACCAGCACTGGCCTATCACGCACTCAGCCACAAGTGACATCACAACCACAAACTGCACCCACATCACCAGCACTGGCCTATCAGGCACTCAGCCACAAATGACATCACAAACACAAACTGCAGCCACATCAACAGCACTGGCCTATCAGGCACTGAGCCACAAGTGACATCACAACCACAAAATCCACCCACAGGACTAGCATCAGCCTATCAGGCACTGAGCCACAAGTGACATCACAACCACAAACTGCAACCACATCACCAGCACTGGCCTATCAGGCACTGAGCCACAAGTGACATCACAACCACAAACTGCACCCACATCACCAGCACTGGCCTATCAGGCACTCAGCCACAAGCGACATCACAACCAAAAACTGCAGCCGCAGGACCAGCACTGGCCTATCAGGCACTGAGCCACAAGTGACATCACAACCACAAACTGCAGTCATGTGACCAGCACTGGCCTATCAGGCACTCAGCCACAGGTGACATCACAACCACAAACTGCACCCACATCAACAGCACTGGCCTATCAGGCACTCAGCCACAAGTGACATCACAACCACAAACTGCAACCACATCACCAGCACTGGCCTATCAGGCACTGAGTCACAAGCTACCTCACAACCACAAACTGCAACCACATCAACAGCACTGGCCTATCAGGCACTGAGCCACAAGTGACATCACAACCACAAACTGCACCCACAGGACCAGCACTGGCCTATCAGGCACTGAGCCACAAGTGACATCACAACCACAAACTGCAGTCATGTGACCAGCACTGGCCTATCAGGCACTCAGCCACAGGTGACATCACAACCACAAACTGCACCCACATCAACAGCACTGGCCTATCAGGCACTCAGCCACAAGTGACATCACAACCACAAACTGCACCCACAACACCAGCACTGGCCTATCAGGCACTCAGCCACAAGTGACATCACAACCACAAACTCCACCCACATCACCAGCACTGCCCTATCAGGCACTCAGCCACAAGTCACATCACAACCTCAAACTGCAGCCATGTGACCAGCACTGGCCTATCAGGCACTCAGCCACAAGTGACATCACAACCACAAACTGCACCCACAGGACCAGCACTGGCCTATCAGGGACTGAGCCACAAGTGACATCGCAAACACAAACTGCAGCCATAAGACCAGCACTGGCCTATCAGGCACTGAGCCACAAGTGACATCACAACAACAAACTGCACCCACATCACCAGCACTGGCCTATCAGGCACTCAGCCACAAGTGACATCACAACCACAAACTGCACCCACATCACCAGCACTGGCATATCAGGCACTCAGCCACAAGTGATATCACAACCACAAACTGCAGCCACATCACCAGCACTGGCCTATCAGGCACTCAGCCACAAGTGACATCACAAACACAAACTGCACCCACAGGACCAGCACTGGCCTATCAGGCCCTGAGCCACACGTGACCTCACAAACACTAACTGCACCCACATCACCAGCACTGACCTATCAGGCACTCAGCCACAAGTGACATCACAACCACAAACTCCACGCACAGGAACACCACTGGCCTATCAGGCACTGAGCCACAAGTGACATCACAAACACAAACAGCAGCCATGTCACCAGCGCTGGCCTATCAGGCACTGAACCACAAGCGACATCACAACCACAAACTGCACCCACATCACCAGCACTGGCCTATCAGGCACTCAGCCACAACTGACATCACAACCACAAACTCCACCCACAGGAGCAGCACTGGCCTATCAGGCACTGAGTCACAAGCTACCTCACAACCACAAACTGCAACCATATCAACACCACTGGCCTATCAGGCACTCAGCCACAAGTGACATCACAACCACAAACTGCACCCACATCACCAGCACTGGCCTATCAGGCACTGAGCCACAAGTGACATCACAAACACAAACTGCAGCCATGTGACCAGCACTGCCCTATCAGGCACTGAGCCACAAGTGACATCACAACCACAAACTGCACCCACAAGAACCATACTGGCCTATCAGGCACCGAGCCACAAGTGACATCACAACCACAAACTGCACCCACATCACCAGCACTGGCCTATCCGGCACTCAGCCACAAGTCACATCACAACCACAAACTGCAGCCACAAAACCAGCACTGGCCTATCAGGCACTGAGCCACAAGTGACATCACAACCACAAACTGCAGCCATGTGACCAGCACTGCCCTATCAGGCACTGAGACACAAGTGACATCACAACCACAAACTGCACCCACATCACCAGCACTGGCCTAGGAGGTACTGAGCCACAAGTGACATCACAAACACAAACTGCAGCCACGTCAGCAGCACTGGCCTATCAGGCACTCAGCCACAAGTCACATCACAACCTCAAACTGCACCCACAGGACCACCACTGGCCTATCAGGCACTGAGCCACAAGTGACATCACAACCACAAACTGCAGCCATGTGACCAGCACTGCCCTATCAGGCACTGAGCCACAAGTGACATCACAACCACAAACTCCACCCACATGACCAGCACTGCCCTATCAGGCACTGAGACACAAGTGACATCACAACCACAAACTGCAGCCATGTGACCAGCACTGGCCTATCAGGCACTCAGCCACAAGTGACATCACAACCACAAACTGCAGCCACATCACCAGCACTGGCCTATCAGGCACTGAGCCACAAGTGACATCACAACCACAAATTGCAGCCATGTGACCAGCACTGGCCTATCAGGCACTGAGCCACAAGTGACATCACAAACTGCACCCACATCACCAGCACTGGCCTATCAGGCACTCAGCCACAAGTCACATCACAACCAAAAACTGCAGCCATGTGACCAGCACTGGCCTATCAGGCACTCAGCCACAAGTGACATCACAACCACAAACTGCACCCACATCACCAGCACTAGCCTATCAGGCACTGAGCCACAGGTTACATCACAAACACAAACTGCACCCACATCACCAGCACTGGCCTATCACGCACTCAGCCACAAGTGACATCACAACCACAAACTGCACCCACATCACCAGCACTGGCCTATCAGGCACTCAGCCACAAATGACATCACAAACACAAACTGCAGCCACATCAACAGCACTGGCCTATCAGGCACTGAGCCACAAGTGACATCACAACCACAAAATCCACCCACAGGACTAGCATCAGCCTATCAGGCACTGAGCCACAAGTGACATCACAACCACAAACTGCAACCACATCACCAGCACTGGCCTATCAGGCACTGAGCCACAAGTGACATCACAACCACAAACTGCACCCACATCACCAGCACTGGCCTATCAGGCACTCAGCCACAAGCGACATCACAACCAAAAACTGCAGCCGCAGGACCAGCACTGGCCTATCAGGCACTGAGCCACAAGTGACATCACAACCACAAACTGCAGTCATGTGACCAGCACTGGCCTATCAGGCACTCAGCCACAGGTGACATCACAACCACAAACTGCACCCACATCAACAGCACTGGCCTATCAGGCACTCAGCCACAAGTGACATCACAACCACAAACTGCAACCACATCACCAGCACTGGCCTATCAGGCACTGAGTCACAAGCTACCTCACAACCACAAACTGCAACCACATCAACAGCACTGGCCTATCAGGCACTGAGCCACAAGTGACATCACAACCACAAACTGCACCCACAGGACCAGCACTGGCCTATCAGGCACTGAGCCACAAGTGACATCACAACCACAAACTGCAGTCATGTGACCAGCACTGGCCTATCAGGCACTCAGCCACAGGTGACATCACAACCACAAACTGCACCCACATCAACAGCACTGGCCTATCAGGCACTCAGCCACAAGTGACATCACAACCACAAACTGCACCCACAACACCAGCACTGGCCTATCAGGCACTCAGCCACAAGTGACATCACAACCACAAACTCCACCCACATCACCAGCACTGCCCTATCAGGCACTCAGCCACAAGTCACATCACAACCTCAAACTGCAGCCATGTGACCAGCACTGGCCTATCAGGCACTCAGCCACAAGTGACATCACAACCACAAACTGCACCCACAGGACCAGCACTGGCCTATCAGGGACTGAGCCACAAGTGACATCGCAAACACAAACTGCAGCCATAAGACCAGCACTGGCCTATCAGGCACTGAGCCACAAGTGACATCACAACAACAAACTGCACCCACATCACCAGCACTGGCCTATCAGGCACTCAGCCACAAGTGACATCACAACCACAAACTGCACCCACATCACCAGCACTGGCATATCAGGCACTCAGCCACAAGTGATATCACAACCACAAACTGCAGCCACATCACCAGCACTGGCCTATCAGGCACTCAGCCACAAGTGACATCACAAACACAAACTGCACCCACAGGACCAGCACTGGCCTATCAGGCCCTGAGCCACACGTGACCTCACAAACACTAACTGCACCCACATCACCAGCACTGACCTATCAGGCACTCAGCCACAAGTGACATCACAACCACAAACTCCACGCACAGGAACACCACTGGCCTATCAGGCACTGAGCCACAAGTGACATCACAAACACAAACAGCAGCCATGTCACCAGCGCTGGCCTATCAGGCACTGAACCACAAGCGACATCACAACCACAAACTGCACCCACATCACCAGCACTGGCCTATCAGGCACTCAGCCACAACTGACATCACAACCACAAACTCCACCCACAGGAGCAGCACTGGCCTATCAGGCACTCAGCCACAAGTCACATCAAAACCACAAACTGCACCCACATCAACAGCACTGGCCTATCAGGCACTGAGCCACAAGTGACATCACAACCACAAACTGCACCCACATCACCAGCACTGGCCTATCAGGCACTCAGCCACAAGTGACATCACAACCACAAACTGCACCCACATCACCAGCACTGGCCTATCAGGCACTCAGCCACAAGTGACATCACAACCACAAACTGCACCCACAGGAACAGCACTGGCCTATCAGGCACTGAGCCACAAGTGACATCACAACCACAAACTGCACCCACAACACCAGCACTGGCCTATCAGGCACTGAGCCACAAGTGACATCACAACCACAAACTGCACCCACAGCACCAGCACTGGCCTATCAGGCACTGAGACACAAGTGACATCACAACCACAAACTCCACCCACATGAAAAGCACTGGCCTATCAGGCACTCAGCCACAAGTGACATCACAACCACAAACTCCACCCACAGGACCAGCACTGGCCTATCAGGCACTCAGCCACAAGTGACATCACAACCACAAACTGCAGCCATGTGACCAGCACTGGCCTATCAGGCACTGAGCCACAAGTGACATCACAACCACAAACTCCACCCACAGGACCAGCACTGGCCTATCAGGCACTCAGCCACAAGTGACATCACAACCACAAACTGCAGCCACATCACCAGCACTGGCCTATCAGGCACTGAGCCACAAGTGACATCACAACCACATACTCCACCCACAGGACCAGCACTGGCCTAGCAGGCACTGAGCCACAAGTGACATCACAACCACAAACTCCACCCACATGAAAAGCACTGGCCTATCACGCACTGAGCCACAAGTGACATCACAACCACAAACTGCAACCACATCAACAGCACTGGCCTATCAGGCACTGAGCCACAAGTGACATCACAACCACAAACTGCAGCCGCAGGACCAGCACTGGCCTATCAGGCACTGAGCCACAAGTGACATCACAACCACAAACTGCAACCACATCAACAGCACTGGCCTATCAGGCACTGAGCCACAAGTGACATCACAAACACAAACTGCACCCACAGGACCAGCACTGGCCTATCAGGCACTGAGCCACAAGTGACATCACAACCACAAACTGCACCCACATCACCAGCACTGGCCTACCAGGCACTGAGCCACAAGTGACATCACAAACACAAACTGCAGTCATGTGACCAGCACTGGCCTATCAGGCACTCAGCCACAAGTGACATCACAACCACAAACTCCACCCACATCACCAGCACTGGCCTATCAGGCACTCAGCCACAAGTCACATCACAACCTCAAACTGCAGCCATGTGACCAGCACTGGCCTATCAGGCACTCAGCCACAAGTGACATCACAACCACAAACTGCACCCACAGCACCAGCACTGGCCTATCAGGCACTGAGACACAAGTGACATCGCAAACACAAACTGCAGCCATAAGACCAGCACTGGCCTATCAGGCACTGAGCCACAAGTGACATCACAACAACAAACTGCACCCATGGGACCAGCACTGGCCTATCAGGCACTGAGACACAAGTGACATCACAACCACAAACTCCACCCACAGGAGCAGCACTGGCCTATCAGGCACTCAGCCACAAGTCACATCACAACCACAAACTGCAGTCATGTGACCAGCACTGGCCTATCAGGCACTGAGCCACACGTGACCTCACAAACACTAACTGCACCCACATCACCAGCACTGACCAATCAGGCACTGAGCCACAAGTGACATCACAACCACAAACTCCACGCACAGGAACAGCACTGGCCTATCAGGCACTGAGCCACAAGTGACATCACAAACACAAACAGCAGCCATGTCACCAGCGCTGGCCTATCAGGCACTGAGCCACAAGTGACATCACAACCACAAACTGCAGTCATGTGACCAGCACTGGCCTATCAGGCACTGAGCCACAAGTGACATTACGACCACAAACTGCACCCACATCACCAGCACTGGCCTATCAGGCACTGAGCCACAAGTGACATCACAACCACAAACTGCACCCACATCACCAGCACTGGCCTATCAAGCACTGAGCTACAAGTGACATCACAAACACAAACTGCACCCACAGGAACAGCACTGGCCTATCACGCACTGAACCACAAGCGACATCACAACCACAAACTGCAGCCACATCACCAGCACTGGCCTATCAGGCACTCAGCCACAAGTCACATCACAACCACAAACTCCACCCACAGGAGCAGCACTGGCCTATCAGGCACTCAGCCACAAGTCACATCACAACCACAAACTGCACCCACATCAACAGCACTGGCCTATCAGGCACTCAGCCACAAGTGACATCACAACCACAAACTGCAACCACATCACCAGCACTGGCCTATCAGGCACTGAGTCACAAGCTACCTCACAACCACAAACTGCAACCACATCAACAGCACTGGCCTATCAGGCACTGAGCCACAAGTGACATCACAACCACAAACTGCACCCACAGGACCAGCACTGGCCTATCAGGCACTGAGCCACAAGTGACATCACAACCACAAACTGCAGTCATGTGACCAGCACTGGCCTATCAGGCACTCAGCCACAGGTGACATCACAACCACAAACTGCACCCACATCAACAGCACTGGCCTATCAGGCACTCAGCCACAAGTGACATCACAACCACAAACTGCACCCACAACACCAGCACTGGCCTATCAGGCACTCAGCCACAAGTGACATCACAACCACAAACTCCACCCACATCACCAGCACTGCCCTATCAGGCACTCAGCCACAAGTCACATCACAACCTCAAACTGCAGCCATGTGACCAGCACTGGCCTATCAGGCACTCAGCCACAAGTGACATCACAACCACAAACTGCACCCACAGGACCAGCACTGGCCTATCAGGGACTGAGCCACAAGTGACATCGCAAACACAAACTGCAGCCATAAGACCAGCACTGGCCTATCAGGCACTGAGCCACAAGTGACATCACAACAACAAACTGCACCCACATCACCAGCACTGGCCTATCAGGCACTCAGCCACAAGTGACATCACAACCACAAACTGCACCCACATCACCAGCACTGGCATATCAGGCACTCAGCCACAAGTGATATCACAACCACAAACTGCAGCCACATCACCAGCACTGGCCTATCAGGCACTCAGCCACAAGTGACATCACAAACACAAACTGCACCCACAGGACCAGCACTGGCCTATCAGGCCCTGAGCCACACGTGACCTCACAAACACTAACTGCACCCACATCACCAGCACTGACCTATCAGGCACTCAGCCACAAGTGACATCACAACCACAAACTCCACGCACAGGAACACCACTGGCCTATCAGGCACTGAGCCACAAGTGACATCACAAACACAAACAGCAGCCATGTCACCAGCGCTGGCCTATCAGGCACTGAACCACAAGCGACATCACAACCACAAACTGCACCCACATCACCAGCACTGGCCTATCAGGCACTCAGCCACAACTGACATCACAACCACAAACTCCACCCACAGGAGCAGCACTGGCCTATCAGGCACTCAGCCACAAGTCACATCAAAACCACAAACTGCACCCACATCAACAGCACTGGCCTATCAGGCACTGAGCCACAAGTGACATCACAACCACAAACTGCACCCACATCACCAGCACTGGCCTATCAGGCACTCAGCCACAAGTGACATCACAACCACAAACTGCACCCACATCACCAGCACTGGCCTATCAGGCACTCAGCCACAAGTGACATCACAACCACAAACTGCACCCACAGGAACAGCACTGGCCTATCAGGCACTGAGCCACAAGTGACATCACAACCACAAACTGCACCCACAACACCAGCACTGGCCTATCAGGCACTGAGCCACAAGTGACATCACAACCACAAACTGCACCCACAGCACCAGCACTGGCCTATCAGGCACTGAGACACAAGTGACATCACAACCACAAACTCCACCCACATGAAAAGCACTGGCCTATCAGGCACTCAGCCACAAGTGACATCACAACCACAAACTCCACCCACAGGACCAGCACTGGCCTATCAGGCACTCAGCCACAAGTGACATCACAACCACAAACTGCAGCCATGTGACCAGCACTGGCCTATCAGGCACTGAGCCACAAGTGACATCACAACCACAAACTCCACCCACAGGACCAGCACTGGCCTATCAGGCACTCAGCCACAAGTGACATCACAACCACAAACTGCAGCCACATCACCAGCACTGGCCTATCAGGCACTGAGCCACAAGTGACATCACAACCACATACTCCACCCACAGGACCAGCACTGGCCTATCAGGCACTGAGCCACAAGTGACATCACAACCACAAACTCCACCCACATGAAAAGCACTGGCCTATCACGCACTGAGCCACAAGTGACATCACAACCACAAACTGCAACCACATCAACAGCACTGGCCTATCAGGCACTGAGCCACAAGTGACATCACAACCACAAACTGCAGCCGCAGGACCAGCACTGGCCTATCAGGCACTGAGCCACAAGTGACATCACAACCACAAACTGCAACCACATCAACAGCACTGGCCTATCAGGCACTGAGCCACAAGTGACATCACAAACACAAACTGCACCCACAGGACCAGCACTGGCCTATCAGGCACTGAGCCACAAGTGACATCACAACCACAAACTGCACCCACATCACCAGCACTGGCCTACCAGGCACTGAGCCACAAGTGACATCACAAACACAAACTGCAGTCATGTGACCAGCACTGGCCTATCAGGCACTCAGCCACAAGTGACATCACAACCACAAACTCCACCCACATCACCAGCACTGGCCTATCAGGCACTCAGCCACAAGTCACATCACAACCTCAAACTGCAGCCATGTGACCAGCACTGGCCTATCAGGCACTCAGCCACAAGTGACATCACAACCACAAACTGCACCCACAGCACCAGCACTGGCCTATCAGGCACTGAGACACAAGTGACATCGCAAACACAAACTGCAGCCATAAGACCAGCACTGGCCTATCAGGCACTGAGCCACAAGTGACATCACAACAACAAACTGCACCCATGGGACCAGCACTGGCCTATCAGGCACTGAGACACAAGTGACATCACAACCACAAACTCCACCCACAGGAGCAGCACTGGCCTATCAGGCACTCAGCCACAAGTCACATCACAACCACAAACTGCAGTCATGTGACCAGCACTGGCCTATCAGGCACTGAGCCACACGTGACCTCACAAACACTAACTGCACCCACATCACCAGCACTGACCAATCAGGCACTGAGCCACAAGTGACATCACAACCACAAACTCCACGCACAGGAACAGCACTGGCCTATCAGGCACTGAGCCACAAGTGACATCACAAACACAAACAGCAGCCATGTCACCAGCGCTGGCCTATCAGGCACTGAGCCACAAGTGACATCACAACCACAAACTGCAGTCATGTGACCAGCACTGGCCTATCAGGCACTGAGCCACAAGTGACATTACGACCACAAACTGCACCCACATCACCAGCACTGGCCTATCAGGCACTGAGCCACAAGTGACATCACAACCACAAACTGCACCCACATCACCAGCACTGGCCTATCAAGCACTGAGCTACAAGTGACATCACAAACACAAACTGCACCCACAGGAACAGCACTGGCCTATCACGCACTGAACCACAAGCGACATCACAACCACAAACTGCAGCCACATCACCAGCACTGGCCTATCAGGCACTCAGCCACAAGTCACATCACAACCACAAACTCCACCCACAGGAGCAGCACTGGCCTATCAGGCACTCAGCCACAAGTCACATCACAACCACAAACTGCACCCACATCAACAGCACTGGCCTATCAGGCACTCAGCCACAAGTGACATCACAACCACAAACTGCAGCCACATCACCAGCACTGGCCTATCAGGCACTCAGCCACAAGTGACATCACAACCACAAACTCCACCCACATGAAAAGCACTGGCCTATCAGGCACTCAGCCACAAGTGACATCACAACCACAAACTCCACCCACAGGAGCAGCACTGGCCTATCAGGCACTGAGCCACAAGTGACATCACAACCACAAACTCCACCCACATGAAAAGCACTGGCCTATCAGGCACTCAGCCACAAGTGACATCACAACCACAAACTGCAGCCACAGGACCAGCACTGGCCTATCAGGCACTCAGCCACAAGTGACATCACAACCACAAACTCCACCCACAGGACCAGCACTGGCCTATCAGGCACTGAGCCACAAGTGACATCACAACCACAAACTCCACCCACATGAAAAGCACTGGCCTATCAGGCACTGAGCCACAAGTGACATCACAACCACAAACTGCAGCCACAACACCAGCACTGGCCTATCAGGCACTGAGCCACAAGTCACATCACAACCACAAACTGCACCCACATCACCAGCACTGGCCTATCAGGCACTCAGCCACAAGTGACATCACAAATTGCAGCCATGTGACCAGCACTGGCCTATCAGGCACTCAGCCACAAGTGACATCACAACCACAAAATCCACCCACAGGACTAGCATCAGCCTATCAGGCACTGAGCCACAAGTGACCTCACAAACACAAACTGCACCCACAGGACCAGCACTGGCCTATCAGGCACTCAGCCACAAGTGACATCACAAACACAAACTGCAGCCACATCACCAGCACTGGCCTATCAGGCACTCAGCCACAAGTGACATCACAACCACAAACTGCACCCACAGGACCAGCACTGGCCTATCAGGCACTGAGCCACACGTGACCTCACAAACACTAACTGCACCCACATCACCAGCACTGACCTATCAGGCACTGAGCCACAAGTGACAACACAACCACAAACTCCACCCACAGGAGCAGCACTGGCCTATCAGGCACTGAGCCACAAGTGACATCACAACCACAAACTGCACCCACATCACCAGCACTGGCCTATCACGCACTGAACCACAAGCGACATCACATCCACAAACTGCAGCCACATCACCAGCACTGGCCTATCAGGCACTCAGCCACAAGTGACATCACGACCACAAACAGCAGCCATGTGACGAGCACTGGCCTATCAGGCACTCAGCCACAAGTCACATCACAACCACAAAATCCACCCACACGACCAGCACTGGCCTATCAGGCACTCAGCCACAAGTGACATCACAACCACAAACTGCAGCCATGTGACCAGCACTGGCCTATCAGGCACTCAGCCACAAGTGACATCACAACCACAAACTGCACCCACACGACCAGCACTGGCCTATCAGGCACTCAGCCACAAGTGACATCACAACCACAAACTGCACCCACATCACCAGCACTGGCCTATCAGGCACTCAGCCACAAGTCACATCACAACCTCAAACTGCAGCCATGTGACCAGCACTGGCCTATCTGGCACTCAGCCACAAGTGACATCACAACCACAAACTCCACCCACATGAAAAGCACTGGCCTATCAGGCACTGAGCCACGAGTGACATCACAACCAAAAACTACACCCACATCAACAGCACTGGCCTATCAGGCACTGAGCCACAAGTGACATCACAACCACAAACTCCACCCACATCACCAGCACTGGCCTATCAGGCACTCAGCCACAAGTGACATCACAATCTCCACCCACATCACCATCACTGGCCTATCAGGCACTCAGCCACAAATGACATCACAAACACAAACTCCACCCACATGAAAAGCACTGGCCTATCAGGCACTGAGCCACGAGTGACATCAGAACCAAAAACTACACCCACATCAACAGCACTGGCCTATCAGGCACTGAGCCACAAGTGACATCACAACCACAAACTGCAGCCACATCACCAGCACTGGCCTATCAGGCACTGAGCCACAAGTGACATCACAATCTCCACCCACACGACCACCACTGGCCTATCAGGCACTGAGCCACAAGTGACATCACAACCACAAACTGCACCCACATCACCAGCACTGGCCTATCAGGCACTGAGCCACAAGTGACATCACAATCTCCACCCACATCACCACCACTGGCCTATCAGGCACTCAGCCACAAGTGACATCACAACCACAAACTCCACCCACATCACCAGCACTGGCCTATCAGGCACTCAGCCACAAGAGACATCACAATTTGCAGCCATGTGACCAGCACTGGCCTATCAGGCACTCAGCCACAAGTCACATCACAACCACAAACTCCACCCACATGAAAAGCACTGGCCTATCAGGCACTCAGACACAACTGACATCACAACCACAAACTGCAGCCACAAAACCAGCACTGGCCTATCAGGCACTGAGCCACAAGCGACATCACAACCACAAACTGCAGCCACATCACCAGCACTGGCCTATCAGGCACTGAGCCACAAGTGACATCACAAACTGCAGCCACATCACCAGCACTGGCCTATCAGGCACTCAGCCACAAGTGACATCACAACCACAAACTGCACCCACAGGACTAGCATCAGCCTATCAGGCACTGAGCCACAAGTGACATCACAACCACAAACTGCACCCACAACACCAGCACTGGCCTATCAGGCACTGAGCCACAAGTGACATCACAACCACAAACTCCACCCACATGAAAAGCACTGGCCTATCAGGCACTGAGCCACAAGTGACATCACAACCACAAAATCCACCCACAGGACTAGCATCAGCCTATCAGGCACTGAGCCACAAGTGACATCACAAACACAAACTGCAGTCATGTGACCAGCACTGGCCTATCAGGCACTGAGCCACAAGTGACATCACAACCACAAACTCCACCCACATGAAAATCACTGGCCTATCAGGCACTGAGCCACGAGTGACATCACAACCAAAAACTACACCCACATCAACAGCACTGGCCTATCAGGCACTGAGCCACAAGTGACATCACAACCACAAACTGCAGCCGCATCACCAGCACTGGCCTATCAGGCACTGAGCCACAAGTGACATCACAACCACAAACTGCACCCACATCACCAGCACTGGCCTATCAGGCACTGAGTCACAAGCTACCTCACAACCACAAACTGCAACCACATCAACAGCACTGGCCTATCAGGCACTCAGCCACAAGTGACATCACAAACACAAACTGCAGTCATGTGACCAGCACTGGCCTATCAGGCACTCAGCCACAAGTCACATCACAACCACAAACTGCACCCACACGACGACCACTGGCCTATCAGGCACTCAGCCACAAGTGACATCACAACCACAAACTGCACCCACATCAACAGCACTGGCCTATCAGGCACTCAGCCACAAGTGACATCACAACCACAAACTGCACCCACATCACCAGCACTGGCCTATCAGGCACTGAGCCACACGTGACCTCACAAACACTAACTGCACCCACATCACCAGCACTGGCCTATCAGGCACTGAGCCACAAGTGACATCACAAGCACAAACTGCACCCACAGCACCAGCATTGGCCTATCACGCACTGAACCACAAGCGACATCACAACCACATACTGCACCCACATCACCAGCACTGGCCTATCAGGCAATGAGCCACAAGTGACATCACAACCACAAACTGCAGCCACATCACCAGCACTGGCCTATCAGGCACTCAGCCACAAGTGACATCACGACCACAAACAGCAGCCATGTGACCAGCGCTGGCCTATCAGGCACTCAGCCACAAGTGACATCACAACCACAAACTGCACCCACACGACCAGCACTGGCATATCAGGCACTCAGCCACAAGTGACATCACAACCACAAACTGCAGCCATGTGACCAGCACTGGCCTATCAGGCACTCAGCCACAAGTGACATCACAACCACAAACTCCACCCACATGAAAAGCACTGGCCTATCAGGCACTGAGCCACGAGTGACATCACAACCAAAAACTACACCCACATCACCAGCACTGGCCCATCAGGCACTGAGCCACAAGTGACATCACAACCACAAAATCCACCCACAGGACTAGCATCAGCCTATCAGGCACTGAGCCACAAGTGACATCACAACCACAAACTGCAGCCACATCACCAGCACTGGCCTATCAGGCACTCAGCCACAAGTGACATCACAACCACAAACTGCACCCACATCACCAGCACTGGCCTATCAGGCACTCAGCCACAAGTGACATCACAAATTGCAGCCATGTGACCAGCACTGCCCTATCAGGCACTGAGCCACAAGTGACATCACAACCACAAACTGCACCCACATCACCAGCACTGGCCTATCAGGCACTCAGCCACAAGTGACACCACAAACTGCACCCACATCACCAGCACTGGCCTATCAGGCACTGAGCCACAAGTGACATCACAACCACAAACTGCAACAACATCAACACCACTGGCCTATCAGGCACTGAGCCACAAGTGACATCACAACCACAAACTGCACCCACATCACCAGCACTGGCCTATCAGGCACTCAGCCACAAGTGACATCACAAATTGCAGCCATGTGACCAGCACTGGCCTATCAGGCACTGAGCCACAAGTGACATCACTACCACAAAATCCACCCACAGGACTAGCATCAGCCTATCAGGCACTGAGCCACAAGTGACATCACAACCACAAACTGCAGCCACATCACCAGCACTGGCCTATCAGGCACTCACCCACAAGTGACATCACAACCAAAAACTGCAGCCACAGGACCAGCACTGGCCTATCAGGCACTGAGACACAAGCTACCTCACAACCACAAACTGCAACCACATCAACAGCACTGGCCTATCAGGCACTCAGCCACAAGTGACATCACAACCACAAACTGCAGTCATGTGACCAGCACTGGCCTATCAGGCACTGAGCCAAAAGTGACATCACAAACACAAACTGCAGCCACATCACCAGCACTGGCCTATCAGGCACTCAGCCACAAGTGACATCACAACCACAAACTCCACCCACATCACCACCACTGGCCTATCAGGCACTCAGCCACAAGTCACATCACAAACACAAACTGCAGCCACAGGACCACCACTGGCCTATCAGGCACTCAGCCACAAGTGACATCACAACCACAAACTCCACCCACAGGACCAGCACTGGCCTATCAGGCACTCAGCCACAAGTGACATCACAACCACAAACTGCAGCCACATCACCAGCACTGGCCTATCAGGCACTCAGCCACAAGTGACATCACAGCCACAAACTGCACCCACATCACCAGCACTGGCCTATCAGGCACTCAGCCACAAGTGACATCACAACCACAAACTGCAACAACATCAACACCACTGGCCTATCAGGCACTCAGCCACAAGTGACATCACAAACTGCAGCCATGTGACCAGCACTGGCCTATCAGGCACTCAGCCACAAGTGACATCACAACCACAAAATCCACCCACAGGACTAGCATCAGCCTATCAGGCACTGAGCCACAAGTGACATCACAACAACAAACTGCAGCCACAGGACCAGCACTGGCCTATCAGGCACTCAGCCACAACTGACATCACAACCACAAACTGCAGCCACATCACCAGCACTGGCCTATCAGGCACTCAGCCACAAGTGACAACACAAATTACAGCCATGTGACCAGCACTGGCCTATCAGGCACTCAGCCACAAGTGACATCACAACCACAAAATCCACCCACAGGACTAGCATCAGCCTATCAGGCACTGAGCCACAAGTGACATCACAACCACAAACTGCACCCACAACACCAGCACTGGCCTATCAGGCACTCAGCCACAAGTCACATCACAACCTCAAACTGCAGCCATGTGACCAGCACTGGCCTATCAGGCACTCAGCCACAAGTGACATCACAACCACAAACTCCACCCACATGAAAAGCACTGGCCTATCAGGCACTCAGCCACGAGTGACATCACAACCAAAAACTACACCCACATCAACAGCACTGGCCTATCAGGCACTGAGCCACAAGTGACATCACAACCACAAACTGCACCCACATCACCAGCACTGGCCTATCAGGCACTCAGCCACAAGTGACATCACAATCTCCACCCACATCACCATCACTGGCCTATCAGGCACTGAGCCACAAGTGACATCACAACCACAAACTCCACCCACATCACCAGCACTGGCCTATCAGGCACTCAGCCACAAGTGACATCACAAACACAAACTGCAGCCACAGGACCAGCACTGCCCTATCAGGCACTCAGCCACAAGTGACATCACAACCACAAACTCCACCCACATCACCAGCACTGGCCTATCAGGCACTCAGCCACAAGTCACATCAAAACCACAAACTGCACCCACCTCACCAGCACTGGCCTATCAGGCACTCAGCCACAAGTGACATCACAAACACAAACTCCACCCACAGGACCAGCACTGGCCTATCAGGCACTCAGCCACAAGTGACATCACAACCACAAACTCCACCCACATGAAAAGCACTGGCCTATCAGGCACTCAGCCACAAGTGACATCACAATCTCCACCCACATCACCACCACTGGCCTATCAGGCACTGAGCCACAAGTGACATCACAACCACAAACTGCACCCACATCACCAGCACTGGCCTATCAGGCACTGAGCCACAAGTGACATCACAATCTCCACCCACACGACCACCACTGGCCTATCAGGCACTCAGCCACAAGTGACATCACAACCACAAACTGCACCCACATCACCAGCACTGGCCTATCAGGCACTGAGCCACAAGTGACATCACAAACACAAACTGCAGCCACATCACCAGCACTGGCCTATCAGGCACTCAGCCACAAGTGACATCACAATCTCCACCCACATCACCACCACTGGCCTATCAGGCACTCAGCCACAAGTGACATCACAACCACAAACTCCACCCACATCACCAGCACTGGCCTATCAGGCACTCAGCCACAAGAGACATCACAATTTGCAGCCATGTGACCAGCACTGGCCTATCAGGCACTCAGCCACAAGTCACATCACAACCACAAACTCCACCCACATGAAAAGCACTGGCCTATCAGGCACTCAGCCACAAGTGACATCACAACCACAAACTGCAGCCACATCACCAGCACTGCCCTATCAGGCACTGAGCCACAAGTGACATCACAAACTGCAGCCACATCACCAGCACTGGCCTATCAGGCACTCAGCCACAAGTGACATCACAACCACAAACTGCACCCACAGGACTAGCATCAGCCTATCAGGCACTGAGCCACAAGTGACATCACAACCACAAACTGCACCCACAACACCAGCACTGGCCTATCAGGCACTGAGCCACAAGTGACATCACAACCACAAACTCCACCCACATGAAAAGCACTGGCCTATCAGGCACTGAGCCACAAGTGACATCACAACCACAAAATCCACCCACAGGACTAGCATCAGCCTATCAGGCACTGAGCCACAAGTGACATCACAACCACAAACTGCACCCACAACACCAGCACTGGCCTATCAGGCACTGAGCCACAAGTGACATCACAACCACAAACTGCACCCACATGAAAATCACTGGCCTATCAGGCACTGAGCCACAAGTGACATCACAAACACAAACTCCACCCACATGAAAAGCACTGGCCTATCAGGCACTGAGCCACGAGTGACATCAGAACCAAAAACTACACCCACATCAACAGCACTGGCCTATCAGGCACTGAGCCACAAGTGACATCACAACCACAAACTGCAGCCACATCACCAGCACTGGCCTATCAGGCACTCAGCCACAAGTGACATCACAATCTCCACCCACATCACCAGCACTGCCCTATCAGGCACTGAGTCACAAGCTACCTCACAACCACAAACTGCAACCATATCAACAGCACTGGCCTATCAGGCACTCAGCCACAAGTGACATCACAACCACAAACTGCAGCCACATCACCAGCACTGGCCTATCAGGCACTGAGTCACAAGCTACCTCACAACCACAAACTGCAACCACATCAACAGCACTGGCCTATCAGGCACTGAGCCACAAGTGACATCACAACCACAAACTCCACCCACATCACCAGCACGGGCCTATCAGGCACTCAGCCACAAGTGACATCACAACCACAAACTGCAGCCACATCACCAGCACTGGCCTATCAGGCACTCAGCCACAAGTGACATCACAACCACAAACTGCAGCCACATCACCAGCACTGGCCTATCAGGCACTCAGCCACAAGTGACATCACAACCACAAACTGCACCCACATCACCAGCACTGGCCTATCAGGCACTCAGCCACAAGTGACATCACAAACACAAACTGCAGTCATGTGACCAGCACTGGCCTATCAGGCACTGAGCCACAAGTCACATCACAACCACAAACTGCACCCACACGACGACCACTGGCCTATCAGGCACTCAGCCACAAGTGACATCACAACCACAAACTGCACCCACATCAACAGCACTGGCCTATCAGGCACTCAGCCACAAGTGACATCACAACCACAAACTGCACCCACATCACCAGCACTGGCCTATCAGGCACTGAGCCACACGTGACCTCACAAACACTAACTGCACCCACATCACCAGCACTGGCCTATCAGGCACTGAGCCACAAGTGACATCACAAGCACAAACTGCACCCACAGCACCAGCATTGGCCTATCACGCACTGAACCACAAGCGACATCACAACCACATACTGCACCCACATCACCAGCACTGGCCTATCAGGCAATGAGCCACAGGTGACATCACAACCACAAACTGCAGCCACATCACCAGCACTGGCCTATCAGGCACTCAGCCACAAGTGACATCACGACCACAAACAGCAGCCATGTGACCAGCGCTGGCCTATCAGGCACTCAGCCACAAGTGACATCACAACCACAAACTGCACCCACACGACCAGCACTGGCATATCAGGCACTCAGCCACAAGTGACATCACAACCACAAACTGCAGCCACAGGACCAGCACTGGCCTATCAGGCACTCAGCCACAACTGACATCACAACCACAAACTCCACCCACATGAAAAGCACTGGCCTATCAGGCACTGAGCCACGAGTGACATCACAACCAAAAACTACACCCACATCACCAGCACTGGCCCATCAGGCACTGAGCCACAAGTGACATCACAACCACAAAATCCACCCACAGGACTAGCATCAGCCTATCAGGCACTGAGCCACAAGTGACATCACAACCACAAACTGCAGCCACATCACCAGCACTGGCCTATCAGGCACTGAGCCACAAGTGACATCACAACCACAAACTGCAGCCACAGGACCAGCACTGGCCTATCAGGCACTCAGCCACAACTGACATCACAACCACAAACTGCACCCACATCACCAGCACTGGCCTATCAGGCACTCAGCCACAAGTGACATCACAAATTGCAGCCATGTGACCAGCACTGCCCTATCAGGCACTGAGCCACAAGTGACATCACAACCACAAACTGCACCCACATCACCAGCACTGGCCTATCAGGCACTCAGCCACAAGTGACACCACAAACTGCACCCACATCACCAGCACTGGCCTATCAGGCACTGAGCCACAAGTGACATCACAACCACAAACTGCAACAACATCAACACCACTGGCCTATCAGGCACTCAGCCACAAGTGACATCACAACCACAAACTGCACCCACATCACCAGCACTGGCCTATCAGGCACTCAGCCACAAGTGACATCACAAATTGCAGCCATGTGACCAGCACTGGCCTATCAGGCACTGAGCCACAAGTGACATCACTACCACAAAATCCACCCACAGGACTAGCATCAGCCTATCAGGCACTGAGCCACAAGTGACATCACAACCACAAACTGCAGCCACATCACCAGCACTGGCCTATCAGGCACTCACCCACAAGTGACATCACAACCAAAAACTGCAGCCACAGGACCAGCACTGGCCTATCAGGCACTGAGACACAAGCTACCTCACAACCACAAACTGCAACCACATCAACAGCACTGGCCTATCAGGCACTCAGCCACAAGTGACATCACAACCACAAACTGCAGTCATGTGACCAGCACTGGCCTATCAGGCACTGAGCCAAAAGTGACATCACAAACACAAACTGCAGCCACATCACCAGCACTGGCCTATCAGGCACTCAGCCACAAGTGACCTCACAACCACAAACTCCACCCACATCACCACCACTGGCCTATCAGGCACTCAGCCACAAGTCACATCACAAACACAAACTGCAGCCACAGGACCACCACTGGCCTATCAGGCACTGAGCCACAAGTGACATCACAACCACAAACTCCACCCACAGGACCAGCACTGGCCTATCAGGCACTCAGCCACAAGTGACATCACAGCCACAAACTGCACCCACATCACCAGCACTGGCCTATCAGGCACTCAGCCACAAGTGACATCACAACCACAAACTGCAACAACATCAACACCACTGGCCTATCAGGCACTCAGCCACAAGTGACATCACAAACACAAACTGCACCCACATCACCAGCAATGGCCTATCAGGCACTCAGCCACAAGTGACATCACAAATTGCAGCCATGTGACCAGCACTGGCCTATCAGGCACTGAGCCACAAGTGACATCACTACCACAAAATCCACCCACAGGACTAGCATCAGCCTATCAGGCACTGAGCCACAAGTGACATCACAACCACAAACTGCAGCCACATCACCAGCACTGGCCTATCAGGCACTCACCCACAAGTGACATCACAACCAAAAACTGCAGCCACAGGACCAGCACTGGCCTATCAGGCACTCAGCCACAAGTGACATCACAAACTGCACCCACGTCACCAGCACTGGCCTATCAGGCACTCAGCCACAAGTGACATCACAACCACAAACTGCAACCACATCAACAGCACTGGCCTATCAGGCACTGAGCCACAAGTGACATCACAACCACAAACTGCAGTCATGTGACCAGCACTGGCCTATCAGGCACTCAGCCACAAGTGACATCACAGCCACAAACTGCACCCACATCACCAGCACTGGCCTATCAGGCACTGAGCCACAACTGACATCACAACCACAAACTGCAGCCACAGGAACAGCACTGGCCTATCAGGCACTGAGCCACAGGTGACATCACAACCACAAACTGCAGCCACAAGACCACCACTGGCCTAGCAGGCACTGAGCCACAAGTGACATCACGACCACAAACAGCAGCCATGTTTCCAGCGCTGGCCTATCAGGCACTCAGACACAAGTCACATCACAACCACAAACTGCACCCACAGGACTAGCATCAGCCTATCAGGCACTGAGCCACAAGTGACATCACAACCACAAACTGCACCCACATCACCAGCACTGGCCTATCAGGCACTCAGCCACAAGTGACATCACAACCACAAAATCCACCCACATGAAAAGCACTGGCCTATCAGGCACTCAGCCACAAGTGACACCACAAATTGCAGCCATGTGACCAGCACTGGCCTATCAGGCACTCAGCCACAACTGACATCACAACCAAAAACTGCAACAACATCAACACCACTGGCCTATCAGGCACTCAGCCACAAGTGACATCACAACCACAAACTGCACCCACATCACCAGCACTGGCCTATCAGGCACGCAGCCACAAGTGACATCACAACCACAAACTGCACCCACATCACCAGCACTGGCCTATCAGGCACTCAGCCACAAGTGACACCACAAACTGCACCCACATCACCAGCACTGGCCTATCAGGCACTCAGCCACAAGTGACATCACAACCACAAACTGCAACAACATCAACACCACTGGCCTATCAGGCACTCAGCCACAAGTGACATCACAACCACAAACTGCACCCACATCACCAGCACTGGCCTATCAGGCACTCAACCACAAGTGACATCACAAACACAAACTCCACCCACATCACCAGCACTGGCCTATCAGGCACTGAGCCACAAGTGACATCACTACCACAAAATCCACCCACAGGACTAGCATCAGCCTATCAGGCACTGAGCCACAAGTGACATCACAACCACAAACTGCAGCCACAGGACCAGCACTGGCCTATCAGGCACTGAGCCACAAGTGACATCACAACCACAAACTGCACCCACAGGACCACCACTGGCCTATCAGGCACTGAGACACAAGCTACCTCACAACCACAAACTGCAACCACATCAACAGCACTGGCCTATCAGGCACTCAGCCACAAGTGACATCACAACCAAAAACTGCAGTCATGTGACCAGCACTGGCCTATCAGGCACTGAGCCACAAGTGACATCACAAACACAAACTGCAGCCACATCACCAGCACTGGCCTATCAGGCACTCAGCCACAAGTGACATCACAACCACAAACTCCACCCACATCACCAGCACTGGCCTATCAGGCACTCAGCCACAGGTGACATCACAAACACAAACTGCAGCCACAGGACCACCACTGGCCTATCAGGCACTGAGCCACAAGTGACATCACAACCACAAACTCCACCCACAGGACCAGCACTGGCCTATCAGGCACTCAGCCACAAGTGACATCACAACCACAAACTGCAGCCACATCACCAGCACTGGCCTATCACGCACTCAGCCACAAGTGACATCACAGCCACAAACTGCACCCACAGCACCAGCACTGGCCTATCAGGCACTGAGCCACAAGTGACATCACAAACACAAACTGCAGCCACATCACCAGCACTGGCCTATCAGGCACTCAGCCACAAGTGACATCACAATCTCCACCCACATCACCACCACTGGCCTATCAGGCACTCAGCCACAAGTGACATCACAATCACAAACTGCACCCACATCACCAGCACTGGCCTATCAGGCACTGAGCCACAACTGACATCACAACCACAAACTGCAGCCACAGGAACAGCACTGCCCTATCAGGCACTGAGCCACAAGTGACATCACAAACACAAACTGCCACCACAGGAACAGCACTGGCCTATCAGGCACTCAGCCACAAGTGATACCACAACCACAAACTGCAGGAACGTGACCAGCACTGGCCTATCAGGCCCTGAGCCACAAGTGACATCACAACCACAAACTGCAGCCACATGACCACCACTGGCCTATCAGGCACTGAGCCACAGGTGACATCACAACCACAAACTGCAGCCACAAGACCACCACTGGCCTAGCAGGCACTGAGCCACAAGTGACATCACGACCACAAACAGCAGCCATGTGACCAGCGCTGGCCTATCAGGCACTCAGCCACAAGTCACATCACAACCACAAACTGCACCCACAGGACTAGCATCAGCCTATCAGGCACTGAGACACAAGTGACATCACAACCACAAACTGCACCCACATCACCAGCACTGGCCTATCAGGCACTCAGCCACAAGTGACATCACAAATTGCAGCCATGTGACCAGCACTGGCCTATCAGGCACTCAGCCACAAGTGACATCACAACCACAAACTGCACCCCCAGCACCAGCACTGGCCTATCAGGCACTGAGCCACAAGTGACATCACAACCACAAACTCCACCCACATGAAAAGCACTGGCCTATCAGGCACTGAGCCACAAGTGACATCACAACCACAAACTGCAGCCACATCACCAGCACTGGCCTATCAGGCACTGAGTCACAAGCGACATCACAACCACAAACTGCAACCACATCAACAGCACTGGCCTATCAGGCACCCAGCCACAAGTGACATCACAACCACAAACTGCAGTCATGTGACCAGCACTGGCCTATCAGGCACTCAGCCACAAGTGACATCACAACCACAAAATCCACCCACATGAAAAGCACTGGCCTATCAGGCACTGAGCCACAAGTGACATCACAACCACAAACTGCAGCCACATCACCAGCACTGGCCTATCACGCACTCAGCCACAACTGACATCACAATCTCCACCCACATCACCAGCACTGGCCTATCAGGCACTGAGCCACAAGTGACATCACAACCACAAACTGCAGCCACATCACCAGCACTGGCCTATCAAGCACTCAGCCACAAGTGACATCACAAACACAAACTGCACCCACATCACCAGTACTGGCCTATCAGGCACTCAGCCACAAGTGACATCACAGCCACAAACTGCACCCACATCACCAGCACTGGCCTATCAGGCACTCAGCCACAAGTGACATCACAACCACAAACTGCACCCACATCACCAGCACTGGCCTATCAGGCACTCAGCCACAACTGACATCACAACCACAAACTGCAGCCACAGGAACAGCACTGGCCTATCAGGCACTGAGCCACAAGTGACATCACAACCACAAACTGCACCCACATCACCAGTACTGGCCTATCAGGCACTCAGCCACAGGTGACATCACAAACACAAACTGCACCCACACGACCACCACTGGCCTAGCAGGCACTGAGCCACAAGTGACATCACGACCACAAACAGCAGCCATGTGACCAGCGCTGGCCTATCAGGCACTGAGCCACAAGTGACATCACAAACACAAACTGCACCCACATCACCAGCACTGGCCTATCAGGCACTCAGCCACAAGTGACATCACAAATTGCAGCCATGTGACCAGCACTGGCCTATCAGGCACTCAGCCACAAGTGACATCACAACCACAAAATCCACCCACAGGTCTAGCATCAGCCTATCAGGCACTGAGCCACAAGTGACATCACAACCACAAACTGCAACCACATCAACAGCACTGGCCTATCAGGCACTGAGCCACAAGTGACATCACAACCACAAACTGCACCCACAGCACCAGCACTGGCCTATCAGGCACTGAGCCACAAGTGACATCACAACCACAAACTCCACCCACATGAAAAGCACTGGCCTATCAGGCACTGAGCCACAAGTGACATCACAACCACAAACTGCAGCCACATCACCAGCACTGGCCTATCAGGCACTGAGTCACAAGCGACATCACAACCACAAACTGCAACCACATCAACAGCACTGGCCTATCAGGCACCCAGCCACAAGTGACATCACAACCACAAACTGCAGTCATGTGACCAGCACTGGCCTATCAGGCACTCAGCCACAAGTGACATCACAACCACAAAATCCACCCACATGAAAAGCACTGGCCTATCAGGCACTGAGCCACAAGTGACATCACAACCACAAACTGCAGCCACATCACCAGCACTGGCCTATCACGCACTCAGCCACAACTGACATCACAATCTCCACCCACATCACCAGCACTGGCCTATCAGGCACTGAGCCACAAGTGACATCACAACCACAAACTGCAGCCACATCACCAGCACTGGCCTATCAAGCACTCAGCCACAAGTGACATCACAAACACAAACTGCACCCACATCACCAGTACTGGCCTATCAGGCACTCAGCCACAAGTGACATCACAGCCACAAACTGCACCCACATCACCAGCACTGGCCTATCAGGCACTCAGCCACAAGTGACATCACAACCACAAACTGCACCCACATCACCAGCACTGGCATATCAGGCACTCAGCCACAAGTGACAGCACAACTACAAACTGCACCCACATCACCAGCACTGGCCTATCAGGCACTCAGCCACAAGTGACATCACAAACACAAACTGCACCCACACGACCACCACTGGCCTAGCAGGCACTGAGCCACAAGTGACATCACGACCACAAACAGCAGCCATGTGACCAGCGCTGGCCTATCAGGCACTGAGCCACAAGTGACATCACAAACACAAACTGCACCCACATCACCAGCACTGGCCTATCAGGCACTCAGCCACAAGTGACATCACAAATTGCAGCCATGTGACCAGCACTGGCCTATCAGGCACTGAGCCACAAGGGACATCACAAACACAAACTGCACCCACAGCACCAGCACTGGCCTATCAGGCACTCAGCCACAAGTGACATCACAAATTGCAGCCATGTGACCAGCACTGGCCTATCAGGCACTCAGCCACAAGTGACATCACAACCACAAAATCCACCCACAGGACTAGCATCAGCCTATCAGGCATTGAGACACACGTGACATCACAACCACAGACTGCACCCACATCACCAGCACTGGCCTATCAGGCACTCAGCCACAAGTGACATCACAAATTACAGCCATGTGACCAGCACTGGCCTATCAGGCACTCAGCCACAAGTGACATCACAACCACAAAATCCACCCACAGGACTAGCATCAGCCTATCAGGCACTCAGCCACAACTGACATCACAACCACAAACTGCACCCACAACACCAGCACTGGCCTATCAGGCACTCAGCCACAAGTGACATCACAACCACAAACTGCACCCACATCACCAGCACTGGCCTATCAGGCACTCAGCCACAACTGACATCACAATCTCCACCCACATCACCAGCACTGGCCTATCAGGCACTGAGCCACAGCTGACATCACAACCTCTAACTCCACCCACAGGAACAGCACTGCCCTATCAGGCACTCACCCACAAGTGACATCACAAACACAAACTGCCACCACAGGAACAGCACTGGCCTATCAGGCACTCAGCCACAAGTGATACCACAACCACAAACTGCAGGAACGTGACCAGCACTGGCCTATCAGGCCCTGAGCCACAAGTGACATCACAACCACAAACTGCAGACACATGACCACCACTGGCCTATCAGGCACTGAGCCACAGGTGACATCACAACCACAAACTGCAGCCACAAGACCACCACTGGCCTAGCAGGCACTGAGCCACAAGTGACATCACGACCACAAACAGCAGCCATGTGACCAGCGCTGGCCTATCAGGCACTCAGCCACAAGTCACATCACAACCACAAACTGCACCCACAGGACTAGCATCAGCCTATCAGGCACTGAGACACAAGTGACATCACAACCACAAACTGCACCCACATCACCAGCACTGGCCTATCAGGCACTCAGCCACAAGTGACATCACAACCACAAACTGCACCCCCAGCACCAGCACTGGCCTATCAGGCACTGAGCCACAAGTGACATCACAACCACAAACTCCACCCACATGAAAAGCACTGGCCTATCAGGCACTGAGTCACAAGCGACATCACAACCACAAACTGCAACCACATCAACAGCACTGGCCTATCAGGCACCCAGCCACAAGTGACATCACAACCACAAACTGCAGCCACATCACCAGCACTGGCCTATCACGCACTGAGCCACAAGTGACATCACAACCACAAAATCCACCCACATGAAAAGCACTGGCCTATCAGGCACTGAGCCACAAGTGACATCACAACCACAAACTGCAGCCACATCACCAGCACTGGCCTATCACGCACTCAGCCACAACTGACATCACAATCTCCACCCACATCACTAGCACTGGCCTATCAGGCACTCAGCCACAACTGACATCACAACCACAAACTGCAGCCACAGGAACAGCACTGGCCTATCAGGCACTGAGCCACAAGTGACATCACAACCACAAACTGCACCCACATCACCAGTACTGGCCTATCAGGCACTGAGCCACAGGTGACATCACAAACACAAACTGCACCCACACGACCACCACTGGCCTAGCAGGCACTGAGCCACAAGTGACATCACGACCACAAACAGCAGCCATGTGACCAGCGCTGGCCTATCAGGCACTGAGCCACAAGTGACATCACAAACACAAACTGCACCCACATCACCAGCACTGGCCTATCAGGCACTCAGCCACAAGTGACATCACAAATTGCAGCCATGTGACCAGCACTGGCCTATCAGGCACTGAGCCACAAGTGACATCACAAACACAAACTGCAGCCACATCACCAGCACTGGCCTATCAGGCACTCAGCCACAAGTGACATCACAAATTGCAGCCATGTGACCAGCACTGGCCTATCAGGCACTCAGCCACAACTGACATCACAACCACAAACTGCACCCACATCACCAGCACTGGCCTATCAGGCACTCAGCCACAAGCGACACCACAAACTGCACCCACATCACCAGCACTGGCCTATCAGGCACTCAGCCACAAGTGACATCACAACCACAAACTGCAGCCACATCACCAGCACTGGCCTATCACGCACTCAGCCACAACTGACATCACAATCTCCACCCACATCACCAGCACTGGCCTATCAGGCACTGAGCCACAAGTGACATCACAACCACAAACTGCACCCACATCACCAGCACTGGCCTATCAGGCACTCAACCACAAGTGACATCACAAACACAAACTCCACCCACATCACCAGCACTGGCCTATCAGGCACTGAGCCACAAGTGACATCACTACCACAAAATCCACCCACAGGACTAGCATCAGCCTATCAGGCACTGAGCCACAAGTGACATCACAACCACAAACTGCACCCACATCACCAGCACTGGCCTATCAGGCACTCACCCACAAGTGACATCACAACCAAAAACTGCAGCCACAGGACCAGCACTGGCCTATCAGGCACTAAGACACAAGCTACCTCACAACCACAAACTGCAACCACATCAACAGCACTGGCCTATCAGGCACTCAGCCACAAGTGACATCACAACCAAAAACTGCAGTCATGTGACCAGCACTGGCCTATCAGGCACTCAGCCACAAGTGACATCACAAACACAAACTGCAGCCACATCACCAGCACTGGCCTATCAGGCACTCAGCCACAGGTGACATCACAAACACAAACTGCAGCCACAGGACCACCACTGGCCTATCAGGCACTCAACCACAAGTGACATCACAACCACAAACTCCACCCACAGGACCAGCACTGGCCTATCAGGCACTCAGCCACAAGTGACATCACAACCACAAACTGCAGCCACATCACCAGCACTGGCCTATCAGGCACTCAGCCACAAGTGACATCACAGCCACAAACTGCACCCACATCACCAGCACTGGCCTATCAGGCACTCAGCCACAAGTGACATCACAACCACAAACTGCACCCACATCACCAGCACTGGCCTATCAGGCACTGAGCCACAACTGACATCACAACCACAAACTGCAGCCACAGGAACAGCACTGCCCTATCAGGCACTGAGCCACAAGTGACATCACAAACACAAACTGCCACCACAGGAACAGCACTGGCCTATCAGGCACTCAGCCACAAGTGATACCACAACCACAAACTGCAGGAACGTGACCAGCACTGGCCTATCAGGCCCTGAGCCACAAGTGACATCACAACCACAAACTGCAGCCACATGACCACCACTGGCCTATCAGGCACTGAGCCACAGGTGACATCACAACCACAAACTGCAGCCACAAGACCACCACTGGCCTAGCAGGCACTGAGCCACAAGTGACATCACGACCACAAACAGCAGCCATGTGACCAGCGCTGGCCTATCAGGCACTCAGCCACAAGTCACATCACAACCACAAACTGCACCCACAGGACTAGCATCAGCCTATCAGGCACTGAGACACAAGTGACATCACAACCACAAACTGCACCCACATCACCAGCACTGGCCTATCAGGCACTCAGCCACAAGTGACATCACAAATTGCAGCCATGTGACCAGCACTGGCCTATCAGGCACTCAGCCACAAGTGACATCACAACCACAAAATCCACCCACAGGTCTAGCATCAGCCTATCAGGCACTGAGCCACAAGTGACATCACAACCACAAACTGCAACCACATCAACAGCACTGGCCTATCAGGCACTCAGCCACAAGTGACATCACAACCACAAACTGCACCCACAGCACCAGCACTGGCCTATCAGGCACTGAGCCACAAGTGACATCACAACCACAAACTCCACCCACATGAAAAGCACTGGCCTATCAGGCACTGAGCCACAAGTGACATCACAACCACAAACTGCAGCCACATCACCAGCACTGGCCTATCACGCACTCAGCCACAACTGACATCACAATCTCCACCCACATCACCAGCACTGGCCTATCAGGCACTGAGCCACAAGTGACATCACAACCACAAACTGCAGCCACATCACCAGCACTGGCCTATCAAGCACTCAGCCACAAGTGACATCACAAACACAAACTGCACCCACATCACCAGCACTGGCCTATCAGGCACTCAGCCACAAGTGACATCACAGCCACAAACTGCACCCACATCACCAGCACTGGCCTATCAGGCACTCAGCCACAACTGACATCACAACCACAAACTGCAGCCACAGGAACAGCACTGGCCTATCAGGCACTGAGCCACAAGTGACATCACAACCACAAACTGCACCCACATCACCAGTACTGGCCTATCAGGCACTGAGCCACAGGTGACATCACAAACACAAACTGCACCCACACGACCACCACTGGCCTAGCAGGCACTGAGCCACAAGTGACATCACGACCACAAACAGCAGCCATGTGACCAGCGCTGGCCTATCAGGCACTGAGCCACAAGTGACATCACAAACACAAACTGCACCCACATCACCAGCACTGGCCTATCAGGCACTCAGCCACAAGTGACATCACAAATTGCAGCCATGTGACCAGCACTGGCCTATCAGGCACTGAGCCACAAGTGACATCACAAACACAAACTGCAGCCACATCACCAGCACTGGCCTATCAGGCACTCAGCCACAAGTGACATCACAAATTGCAGCCATGTGACCAGCACTGGCCTATCAGGCACTCAGCCACAAGTGACATCACAACCACAAAATCCACCCACAGGACTAGCATCAGCCTATCAGGCATTGAGACACAGGTGACATCACAACCACAGACTGCACCCACATCACCAGCACTGGCCTATCAGGCACTCAGCCACAAGTGACATCACAAATTACAGCCATGTGACCAGCACTGGCCTATCAGGCACTCAGCCACAAGTGACATCACAACCACAAAATCCACCCACAGGACTAGCATCAGCCTATCAGGCACTCAGCCACAACTGACATCACAACCACAAACTGCACCCACAACACCAGCACTGGCCTATCAGGCACTCAGCCACAAGTGACATCACAACCACAAACTGCACCCACATCACCAGCACTGGCCTATCAGGCACTCAGCCACAACTGACATCACAATCTCCACCCACATCACCAGCACTGGCCTATCAGGCACTGAGCCACAGCTGACATCACAACCTCTAACTCCACCCACAGGACCAGCACTGGCCTATCAGGCACTGAGCCACAAGTGACATCACAACCACAAACTGCAGCCACATCAACAGCACTGGCCTATCACGCACTCAGCCACAACTGACATCACAACCACAAACTCCACCCACATCACCAGCACTGCCCTATCAGGAACTGAGCCACAAGTGACATCACAACCAAAACTGCAGCCACATCACCAGCACTGGCCTATCAGGCACTCAGCCACAAGTGACCTCACAACCACAAACTGCAGCCACATCACCAGCACTGGCCTATCAGGCACTGAGCCACAAGTGACATCACAAACACAAACTGCACCCACAGGACCAGCACTGGCCTATCAGGCACTCAGCCACAACTGACATCACAACCACAAACTCCACCCACATCACCAGCACTGGCCTATCACACACTCAGCCACAAGTGACATCACAAACACAAACTGCACCCACATCACCAGCACTGGCCTATCAGGCACTGAGCCACAGGTGACATCACAAACACAAACTGCACCCACACGACCACCACTGGCCTATCAGGCACTGAGCCACAAGTGACATCACAAACACAAACTGCACCCACAGGACCAGCACTGGCCTATCAGGCACTCAGCCACAAGTGACATCACAACCACAAACTCCACCCACATCACCAGCACTGGCCTATCAGGCACTGAGACACAAGTGACATCACAAACACAAACTGCAGCCACAGGACCAGCACTGGCCTATCAGGCACTGAGACACAAGTGACATCACAAACACAAAAGCAGCAACATGCTTGATGCTGTCTAATCAGGTGGTGAAGCAAAAGTCACCTCACAAATACAAAAAAGGAGCAATGTGGCTGCTGGTGGCCTAGCAGATACTGAGGCCAAATGACTCCACAAACACAAACAGCAGCAATATGCATCGAGCTGGACTATCAGGTGCTGAGGCTGAAGTGACCTCAGAGGCAGCCATGAAGCCTTATATCTGCTCCTGGCCTCTTTGCCACTGAGGCACAATTGACCTCAACAAGCACAAACAGCAGCAATGTGCATGCTGATTGCCAGTCACATACCGATGCACAACTGACCACAAAAGCACCAACAGCAGCAATGGGCCTGCTCCCCCTTTAGGAGGCATGGAGACACAAGAGACCTCACCATCATCACCAAAGCTACATGCATGCTGTTGGCCTACCAGATTCAGAGCCACAACTCACCTCACAAGCACAAATGGCATCGACCTGCCTGCTGCTGCCCTATCTGGGACTGAGTCACAAGGGAGCTGAAAAGTGCAAACCTTCACAGAGGAGAAGCTCACCTGGGCCACTCGCACGTCCTTCGATTACGCTGTTATCACTCCACACAGAACAGTCTTCTGCAAAAGGCTTTCATCTCCTGGCAAGACTCTCTCCAGATCATGGCACAGCTCCGCTCTGGCACCCTGGCAACAAATCACAAAAGGAACAATTGGTCTCGCTTTTCCTTTAGTACCATCAAGTCCGAGCTGGGAGCCTTTGCACTGCAGCACCTACACAATGGCAGCAGCATGCCACTTCCATTTCTAGTGCATTCTAGGGACAGAGATCAGCTGAGGCAGCAGCTGCACTGAAAAGGGTTTCTGACACTCTCAGACCAACTTGGCACTGCACCAGGTATCAACCTGATGCCAGACCTCTGCTCTGCCACCTACTCTACAAACACACTGCCTCTGCCCCACACAGCTGCCTCTTCTGCTCGATACAACCAAGTGCCAGCAAGAAGAGATGCATGCAGGACACTCACCACTTGTACACTCCACAGCCACTGCTCTGCTCGCTGCCTTCCCTTGTCTTCTCAACCCAGACACTCAGGGAAGCTCTTGTGGTAACACCACAAGGTGGCCAAGGCACTCTAGGCTCACAAGGCCTGTGCAAATGAGCAGCACAAGATCAGGCACAGAGTCCCAAAGTAACCTCCCTTCCTTTCCTTCAGTTACTTGGACAAGGAGCCCCGGGGAAGGGAAAAAGGGGGCAGAGCCTTTGAAATGAGGCCCAAGCAGTGAGACAGCCCCACACTGGTCAGCTGCTGAAATGACAGCTCTCCTGGCTGCACAGCCTCTGCAGCAGCAGTCCGGGCTCCACAGCTGGCTTCACAGAGCACGGAGGGCTGGGTGCCACGGGTAACCTGGCCCTGGGCACATCTTCACCCCTCCCAGAGCCAGCAGCCCAAGAGCTCTGAGACTTCCTCAGGTCAAGCTACAGACGCTTTGGGGCACTCACACAAAGGCACCCAAGACATCCTGGCATCTATTATAAGGGTCTTGGACTTGTCCTTTATGGCACCACAACCTCCTAGGAAAAGGAGGGGGCACAAAAGCATTTGCTGAGCGGGCTGGCAGTAACAGCACTTGTGGGAGGCGGAATTTGCAGCACAGCAGAGGTACCAGGAGGTGAACCCACACCCCAAGTCACCAAGGGAAGACAGGCGCATTTATGGAAGCCTTCGCATCCACACGTAGCCTCTTCTCAGTCACTTGCAGCTGCTTTCACAGAGGGCTCACGACACTGGCCAAGATCTTGACAGGTACAGGGACACAGCCTGGCATCCTGCCTCCATCCTCAGCGGCTCTAGCACTGCATTGGGAACCTGCATGAGTGGAGCAACCTAGAAAGAAAGAAAGAATCGGAGTGGTACTGGCAGTTCTGCTGGCCTTACAGAGTCGCAACAGGCAGAGGCAAATGCCTCCTCTCTGTGCTGAGCTCTATTGGTGAGAGCACAGCCAGCAGATCCACCGAGATCTTCCACCCCTCTTTTTGGCACAGCTGACACCATGTCTGTATCCCGGGTCGTGTTTGGGAGACAGCATTCAGACCTTGCAGGAAAATCTCACAAGCTCCCTGCTCTTTTGACAGGGGCAATTTCTAAAGCACACACACCCTGGCAAGAAGAGATTACTCACACCACTGCTCACACCAGCACTACATTCATTTACACCAGCACTAGATTCATTTAGCAGCCTCAAAAGTCTAGCTGGACTCCCTAGCTGACTGCGAGGACGCTGCAAGCTTCTACTTAGCAACAAGCGGAAAGGCAAACTCCATGTCCATGCCTACCACAGAACATCATCCACATTTGAAATGTAGCAGTACTAACTCATGATGACAGAGTGGAAGAAAATTTGTGTCAGTTGATGTGGAACATCCACTTCTGCTTGATTAATGAGTTGCACTTCCTTATTGCTGTAGAGCTCTGCAGGGGTCAATCCCTCCTCTGAGCACACGCAACAAACCCAGAAGTGACCTCACCACCAGCATCCAAGCCATGCGTCTTCTCCTCACCTCTCAGCTGCTCACATAGAGGTGTCATAACATCACAGATTCACATCATGGCCTCATAATACTCACAATGCTCTGAAACACCCATTGCCTACCAGTTACTACACCAAAAGATTAGCTTCTGCTATGCATTATCAACACCTAGCCTACGAAACGTAAGAATTGGAGAACAGCCTGCAAGTAATTCTTGGCAACATTTTCTAATGGGAGGATTGCATGGGAGCAGCAATCATGAAACTGAAGACAGCAGGGCCTCATGTCCCAGGCACAGGGAGAAGCCTTCCTTCAACTCAGAACTCTGGTTGCTTCCCCAATGCTGAACAAAACCACAAAATCCTCTACACATCCAGGACAACAAGCATTCTCCTATTTTAGGCCCCGACAACTGGAGACATGAGGAAGGAGTCAGGCCAGGGCATCTCAGTTGGTGAAACCAGCAGAGACACAATTCAGCAACTCTTCACCCTGACCTAGCAGCATGGAAAGAACAACAGCAAGTGCAAGCACTGGCCGTTCATCAACTTTCAAGGCCCTGACAAGCAAAACAGCTCACGCTTACACAGCTCTTCTGCAAACACCCTTCACCCTGCTGCCAGGCTCACAGGTCTTGGCGCAAAGCAAGAGGCAGGGAGCAAAAACAACGGCTAAGGCACGGCATGACATGCGGGCACAGCCTCTCTCAGAGACACTCAGAAATGCAGTTTTCACAACAAAAGACACCATTGGGAAGGGCACCTCGCGAGGACACCAGCAGCCTGCTCACACTTTGCCCAGCACCTCCCAAACGCAGATCCCAGCAGCACCTGGGGCTGCGCTGGCAGCAGCACCTCAGGGAAATGCTTTAACAGGGATCCCAGAGCCACCACAGGGGCAAAGGTTCCTGCCCCCTAACCCCACCGAGCCGCCCCGGCCCAGCTGCTCGGGGCAGGCCGCCACGTCTGGCTGCAGGGCAGCTCTCCCCTCTGGCCCACGTCGCTCTGGCCCCTGCTCACGGCCCCACCAGCCCCTGCTGCAGCTCCTGCAGCAAAGCAGCCTCGTCGCCAGCACCGCTGCCCCGCCCCGGCGGGAGGGCACCCGCCGCCATTTGAACGCGCCCGCAGCCCCCACCAAACCCTCTCGCCCGCTCGCTTCTCGCCTGCTTTGCTCCCGCTCCTCTTTCACGTCTTTAACGTCTTTTTTTTTCCATATGTTGGACTGCAATTGGCTGACAGAGCCATCAGTGAAATCGGTGCCCGCCCTCCTCCTCCTGACATCCAATAGGAGGGCTGCACTGGGCGATGCCATGGCAACGCTGGGCGGTCGGGCGCCATGTTGTGGGCGGCAGCGCGGGGCGCGGCGGGGCCTGGGGGCAGTGCGGCGCCGTGTTGGCGGGCAGTGCGGGGCCCCGCGGCGCAGCCGCTGACCCGGCGGGGCTGGGCTCTGCGGCAGGGGCCCCACGGGGCTGCTGGGTGCCCTGCGCCCTGGGGGCCATGCGGGGCGCGGGGGGGCATCCATGGCACCGGCATGGGGGCCCTGGGGCTGGCCAGGGCTGCGGAGCCCACGGGCAGTGTCCTGCTGCCCGCAGGGCAGGGCAGTGTCCTCTTCCCCTCCTGCCCCGGCCCCCTGCCCATGGCAGGCTCGGCTAGGGAGCGGTGGTGTGGGGTCGTGAGGGGGATGGGGGAGATGGCTGTGTTGGGCTCACCCCAGCACTGCCCACCCCAGCTCAGAGAAAAGACCTTGGCGTCAGCCAGGACCTATTGAATGGGGATTGCACCTCCGCCTGTTTCCAATCTGCTCTCTCAAATGTATGTTCTTTTGGGTGCAGTGATTTGAGCCCAATTTGCAGGAGTACAGGGGCAGTGGCCATCTGAAGATGGCACCTCTGAGCACAAAACATGCTGCGCCAAGTTGGAAGGATCCAGGGGGAAGGAACAGAGTTTTTTCCCAAACACCCAGAGGACTTGGTGTTATTCCAAGGTGATGGTTTCATTATGGTATATGGACATTTCCAGCAGGGTCTTGAGAGCCCCATGGAGCTGCAGGCCACCTCATCCTCTGGGATGCAGGACCCCTTTCCTCTCAGAGCCAGACCCCAAAGGGGGACCCACTCCCAGGGAAACCTGTCATGGATTCCCATGCCCCCCCTCATCCTAAGAGGCAATGGAGCTGGCTGCACAGAAGCCTTGGGGCTCAGGACAGCCCCAGTCCCAGGACCCAGCAGTCCTGGCTGTCACATTGTCCCCTGAGCCAGAGGGGACCCTCAGGCAGGGCTCTTGCAGCAGCCCCCAGCCCTGTCCAGCCACCCCCACAGCCCAGGATCCACAGCGGTTTTGGCAGTTAACAGTCTATGGGAAGGATCTCCTGAAGCCCTTACCCTTGGTGGAGAGGCGCAGGAGCGCAGGGAACAAGGAGCTGTGGTCCTGGCTGATGGTGTCCATCCAGCAGTCCTCCATCTTGCTTGCCCCCTTGCCCTCGGATCACCTCTGCATCCAATGAGGAAGGACGCTCTTCCTGTCTTGTCACCCAAAACTCCTTTCCAACATGCCCCTGCTCCTCCTGCTACCCCAACGTGGTCCCACTGCCTCCTGTCCCCTCTCCTTGCTAAGGAGCCACTATGAAGGGCAGCTGTGGGGACAGTGTGAGCAGTACCCAGGAGTGCCTGGGCCTCACAGGGAAGTGAGGGTCCCCACAACGACACCGGGGAGACCTCCCTGTGATGTGGCACGTCCCATTGGGACCTCAGCTCGTGTCATCTGGGGGCTCATTAGGTCACTGCCATGGAGATGGCACAGGCAGGGAGAGAGCAGAGAGATTTCCCCTCATGTGCTGGAAAGCAGCCACCTGCCTTCACTGCAGTTATTTTCCATAGTTTTCTGATAAATCCTTCAGGAATGTCTCCAGACACTGTCAAAGATTGTGAAATATCTCAAATGGGGCACTGGAGACATCACTTCTGCGCCCCTGCACTGACAGGTCACTGCACTGGGCAGACCTGTGCAGGAATCTGGGGTTTGGGGGTTGGCATTTTTACAGCATCCAAGGCATGTGGGATGAACCAGCACAAAGCATGGCCACAGGCTGAGATGCTTTGGTGAGCCTCAAAACTGGTTTCTGCTGTGGGCCACTCTTTTTGTGGAAGCAAGATGTAGGACAATGTGGGACAGGACGTAGCCTTCCTCCTTTAGGCACCAAGGCAGGCTCTTTGCTTTTAAAAGTGCTCGGCAAGGTTTCTCAGTGGGCAGTGCTTGAGCTAGAGATGCTATGCCAGAGAAGAGCAAACATAGCCTTAACACACATCATCCCGAGGCCCTTATCCAGGACCCTGGAGCCTGCCAGGCTCCAAAGCCATGGGCGAGGCCAGGTAGCAAATGTGGGGAAGTTTTCCCATTTCCCATGAAGTTTGCCCATCTTTCCTTCTGGCTGAGCCTGAGGAAGCCATTTCTCATCCCTGGGCCTCATTTGGTCCTTGGGCTTTTCAGTGTCACCTTGGGACTGTGCTTCTCCCCTGGGTACGCTCCTCAGCCCCCTGCCCTCCTCCTCCCCGCAGGCACCTTTGCTCTCCTGGGGTCTGTACAGTGCTGACATCCTGGATCTCCCACATTTTATGACTCTGGGCTTCTCAGGACATGCCCACGTACTGCAGTGCTGCTGTCCAGGCTCCAGTGCAGAGCCTATGAGGCAGTGCGATGCCTCAGGACGTGCATTTTGACTCACTCCGAAGTTTGTGAGATGACCAGCTCCCAGCTCTGCAGCTGCTGAAGCTTGAGAGCATCCCTGCAACCGACCTTCCTGCTCTTGCTAGTCTGCACAGTCCTGGGACAAATCTTGCAGAAGGGAGACTCCATCTGCCTTGAATACTGTGAGAGATGTGGCTTTCCAAGTCACTGCAAAAGGAAGGACTCCTTTACTTCTTTGGGTTGCTTCTTGAGCCTGTGGCACCCCCTCTGTGATGCTGGGAGCCGCAGCTCTGCAGCCTGGTGTCTCTGCCCTTTCTTTCCCCTGTCTCCTGCTTGTCTACCCAAAGTCTTCTCTCCACACCAAAGGCATGGGAAGTGCTGCTTTGGAGAGTTCATTCGAAGTTGTGACATGCTGTGAATCTGAAGGCCTGAAGGAGGCTAGTCTGGGACATGGCTGTGCCCCCACACCCCCTCCTGCTGTCAGCCCGAGGATCCAGGAAGGTCTCCAGGGAGAGCAGTGGGTTTGGGGGTGGGTGGGATGGGTTTCCCTCAACATCCCTGGGTCCTGCATGGGTTTCTCTAAGTGCTCAGGAAAACCCCTCTTCTCTAGTGCCTTGCATCAAGGCTTTTCCAGACTTTTGTACAGAAGCACAGCCTGGTCCAAGATCCCCAAGAGCAGCACAGCCCCCAGCATGGCCCGGGACCCCCAGGAGCTGTCTGGCTCTCTCTTCTGTTTATATATTCCCTGATTAAATTGACAATTTCTAACATCACCTTTACAGCACACTATCTGGACTTTGTAACATTGTAACTCCTCTCCTAACTCTTTCCCATGGGCAGCTGCTGATTTGCACTTCAGGGAGTTTAAAGCTTGCTCCATCTTTCAGCAGTGTGTCCCTTTAGCCAAGTCTTAAATTCTGTTTCTATCTAGCATTTCCTATCTCTCCAAAAGATTTATAGTCAGGCTGTCCATTGAGGAAGTGGACCTCACGGGAGGCAGCTTGCACTTAGCATACGGTTGAGGAGTGTAATTATTTTCTATGAAATGATACCGTGTGCTTTATTTTATTTTATTTTATTTTATTGCTTGCAATTTTAAAAATCCTTCTCTGTCTATTTTCAGCTAGTTCTCTAAGGAAAGCAAGTGGGAATTGGGGCATATGAGCTGTAATATTCAGTTGCAGACTTGAGTGGAAAAAGTGTAGCTTCTAACAGGAGTAATGTAAGTGCCAGGTGACCGATGAGAGAAATGGCAGGGTTGGGGAGATGGGGAGGAAGACTGTCCACACAGCGTCTGACCTCTGGGACACTGCTTTTCCTACATGTCCTGACTTCATTAGAAGATACTCTGGATTGGTATCAATTGGAGAATGTTGCCGTCACTTATTCTGAAAGCTGGAAAATAATACTCATACAAAAAAAAAAAAATTTAGAAATACTTGTATTATTGCAGTCTCTATCTTTCAGCTACACTCCAGAAACCTCTCCAATTAGCCATGCAAGACTTGAAGACAATTATAGGGAGAGGCATGGTTCATCAGGGCTGTTTGCATTTTAATGAGCCCCATGGTGTATTTAGTGCTGAGTCCATGAATCACAGCTACTGAGAGGAGATTGAACGAAACATTCAAGCAGTCAAGGTCAGAAGCAAACCCCAAAGTTTCATAGCACATTTATGGGCCCCACTGAGGGACACTAGCAACAACGACTCACCAGCGGGCTAATCAGAGCAGAAAACTGTAATCGCTGATTACAGGTAGGCAAAGGCAATGTGCAGGTGGCTCTGATGCCATGTAAACCCTTCATGTGTTTTATCACAGAATCACACAGAATCACAGAATGGTTGAGGTTGGAAGGGACCTCTGGAGATCATCTAGTCCAACCCCCCTGCTCAAGCAGGGTCACCTAGAGCACATTGCACAGGATCGCATCCAGGCGGGTTTTTGAAAATCTCCGGAGAAGGAGACTCCACAACCTCTCTGGGCAACCTGTTCCAGCGCTCTGTCACCCTCACAGGGAAGAAGTTTTTTCTCATGTTCAGATGGAACTTCCTGTGTTTCAGTTTGTGCCCATTGCCTCACGTCCTGTCGCTGGGCACCACTGAAAAGAGTCTGGCTCCATCCTCTTGACACCCTCCCTTTAGATATTTGTACACATTGATAAGATCCCCCCCTCAGCCTTCTCTTCTCCAAGCTAAACAGGCCCAGCTCTCTCAGCCTTTCCTCATAAGAGAGATGTTCTAGTCCCCTAATCATCTTCATAGCCCTTCGCTGGACTTGCTCCAGTAGTGCCACATCCCTCTTGTACTGGGGAGCCCAGAACTGGACGCAGTACTGCAGATGTGGCCTCAGCAGGGCTGAATAGAGGGGGAGAATCACCTCCCTCGACCTGCTGGCAACACTCTTCCTCATGCACCCCAGGATACCATTGGCCTTCTTGGCCACAAGGGCACATTGCTGCCTCATGCTTAACTTGGTGTCCACCAGCACTCACAGGTCCTCCTCCACAGAGCTGCTTTCCAGCAGGTCAACCCCCAACCTGTACTGGTGCATGGGGTTATTCCTCCCTAGGGGCTGAACTCTGCGCTTCCCCTTGTTGAACTTCATGAGGTTCCCCTCCGCCCATGTCTCCAGCCTGTCCAGGTCCCTCTGAATGGCAGCACAGCCTTCTGGTGTATCAGCCACTCCTCCCACTCTTGTCTGCTCAGCAAACTTGCTGAGGGTGCACTCCGTCCCTTCATCCAGGGCACTGATGAATAAGTTGAAGAGGACTGAATGCAGTACTGACTGCTGGGGGACACGGCTATCTACAGGCCTCCAGCTAGACTTGGTGCCACTCATCACAACCCTCTGAGCTCTGCCATTCAGTCAGTGCCCAATGCACCTCACTGTCTGCCTATCTAGCCTGGGCTTCCTGAGGATGTTATGGGAGACAGTGTTGACAGCCTTGCTGAAGTCAAGGTAGACAACATCCACTGCTCTCCTCTCATCTCTCCAGCCTGTTACTCCATCAAAGAAGGCTCTCAGGTTGCTGAAGCATGATTTCGCCTTGCTGACTCTACGCTGACTACTCCTGATCACCTTGGAAATGGTATGCAGGATGAGCTGCACCTTCAGCCTTGCAGGGGTTGAGGTGAGGCTGACTGGCCTGTAGTGCCCTGGGTGCTCCTTCTTGCCCTTTTTGAAGACTGGAGGGACATTTGCTTTCTTGCAGGCCTCAGGCACCTCTCCGGATTGCCATGACATTTCAGAGGTGATTGATTGAGAGTGGCCTCTCGGGTAGTGAGGCAGAAGTGACCTCAAAAGTACAAAAAGCAGCAATGTGCCTGCTCTCAGCCTGTCACATACTCAGGTGGAAGTGACCTCACAATGATGACCCAATCTATGTGCCTGCTGCTGTGTATGAGTTGATGATGCCTAAGTCACCTCACAATCAGCATTGAAGCCATGGGACTGCTCCTGAGAAAAGCAAGTATTCAGCCCCTCAAGGAGAGGTCCTGCTTAAGGTGGCAGCCCAGCATGGTTCTCTGGCCCACTTGCCCTCTGAGGCGGCACTTTAAGAACAGGATGAGCAGCTTCTGGGCTTTCCTGAAGGCCTTCAGCTCATCAGTATGAGTTAAGGCCTTTGTGATGAGGAAGGAGTTCCAGTCCCCTTTTCAAAGCCAAGTGGTGCTCACATACACGCGACTCCATGCTGTGAAGAACACGCTCTGGAGGACAAAGGCAGCCCAAGCTGTCTTTTTGCCTTGCTTTCTTCCGGCAGGGATTGGCTGTTGACAACAAAACCAAAACCCAACCCCCTCATTCCTCTCTGTGTTATAGGCCCTCAGAAGAAGAGCTGCAGAAGGCTCCAAGCACACGCAATGGCTGGGCAAGAAAGTGTCAGAGGCTATTCACTGCAGGTGGAGTAAGGCATCTCGGGGAGGAAAAAGCCCAAATCTTCACTTTGCATATAGAGTGGCAGGCTGTGAGCTAGTGGCTCTTGGTCAGGAAGGAGAGCCAAGCAGCGCAATAGGGATGTCCGTGAAAGCAGAAGCTCCTTGCTGTGCAGAGGTGAAAAGAAGCCAAGGAAATGTTCTCTGAAAAGGAACAGAAAAGCCAAGCAAGGAACCGCATTAGGCCCTGCCCTAGACTGATGGTGGCACTGACATGGCAAGGCCTCAGGACTGAGGCTTATCAGGCTTGCTCTCGTTGAACTTTTGGAGAGCTGTCTGCAGCTTGCTTTTGCTTGGTTGAGCTGGGAGAGCAAGTTCTCTCTTGGACCACGTTCCTATGGCTCATGGCCTTTGTTTCTCTTTGTGTGCTACGACCCTAGTTTGATCTTGCTCGCAGTAGCAAGCAGTTCTTGTGTGCAGGATGAGCTGTTTAGGGCTCTAAGGCAAGGCTGTAGTGTGGAGAAAGAGAGGGCTGGGCGAAGTGGAGAGGCAGGCCATAGCGGAGAGGAGTCACGGTCTACGAGGGTAAGAGATGGGGCGCAGGCTTGGCACCGGAGACCCCATGGCGAGAAGCAGCTCGCCAATGGTCGCTGCAAGAAATGCAGACCTGGAGATGGACAGAACGCGCAGAACAGACACAGCTGCTTGCTTGCTGGAGTTTCCAGGTGGAGCACTGTGGCACTTGGAGGAGGCTGTCCTTCAAGATCTTCAAGACCTGCCAGCTTTCCTGAGCTCCCTTCAGCTCAGGGAGCTCCCTGCAGCTCCTTTCAGAGCTGCCTCCCATGGCACCCCCCTAGCAGATCCCTGCACAAGGGGAAGTCTGCTCGCCTCAAGTCTGGGCTCTGTGTTCTGCTGTTCTCCTTCCTCGCTCCCCTCAGGCTCTGCCACTCCATTAGTTCATGGGCGCTACAGCCAAGGTGGCCATGGACTCTCCTGGCACCAAGCCTCCTGGGTGGCAGCTTCCCCTTGGGGCCCTTGGCACCCTCCTCATTCCCCTCACACCCGCAAAAGCCCCACACTCAAGTGCACCCAACACACACACACACGAGTTGGCTGTTCCCTCCCACCATGCAGCCACCACTGGGCACCAGCAAGGGAGGTGCAGGCTCAAGCCCTTCTCTGCCTCAGAGGCCTAAACCAGCTCTTCCCTCCTCTCCCCACCGGCCCCTTGGCCCAGGGCATGTGCTGGCCATGGCAGGGCCCTCTCCATGCCTCTCTCAGGCACCAACAAGACGCAGCACACCCCTAAGCCACAGCCACCACAGCTGCAGCCCAAGAGCTGCAGCAGGACCTTGGCACAGAGCTGCCCTGGCAGCAGCCACTCACACCCAAGCCCTGACTCCTCAGCTGGCCTCTTCAGGCCTCTCCATGCTCCCATGCTACAAACGGCAGAGCTCACAGCACACCCAGCAAAGAGCCACACCACTTGGGGCGGTTGGTTTAATTCAGCGGAACAAATCTTCCTGTGTGCCCGCATGGCTCACAGTCACTGCTGCTGCTTCGTCTGTGTCCGCACGTGGCTATTCTTGCCCCTGGAGAAGGAGGGAGAAAGGAAGAGGCTGTGTTCTGGCCAGGCAGAAAGGCAGAGAACTACTGCAGACTAGTTCAGGCCAGCGATGTTTGCAGCAGGGGCTTCTGATGGTCTTGCCATGCTCACCATCATGGGACACAGGCCCCTGTGTCCAAACAAGGTCCCGTGGGCAGCTCCTCAGCCTGGGGCTGAGTCTGCTGGCACCAAGACTCGGGACTCGGGGGGGAACCTGTGTCTTGGCTTCAGCAGTCAGTGAGAGCTTTGCAAAGGGGCAGACAACCACCGGAAGGATCCCTTTGCGCTCAGCTGCTCACAACTTGTAGGTGCCACAGTGGAAGGCAATTGTGAGCACCCAAGAGCTAGCCCTTGCATGGAAGGCAAGGCTGAGGCAAGGCCAGCCCTGTGGCTTGCTCATGGGGCAGTGTGGCTGCAGCAGCACTGACACCTTCTCTCTCTCACCCTTCCTGCTTCTCTCCTCCCCCAGCCCCTCCACCCTGCTCCCAGTTGCAGCCATAGCCCTTCAGCTCCACAGCAGTGCTGGGCATTTGCTTGTGGTTGCAGAGAGGTGCTTAGTGTCAGGCTTCAACCCATGCCAAGCCCATGTCAGGAAAAGTCACAGCACGCTCTAGGCAATGCAGTGGCTCTGGGATTGGAGTGGGACCCCTCACTGACTCACTGCCCCTCAGCTCTGCCAGGCTTGATCCTGGAGCTGCCACATACCTGCCCTGTCTCACGACGCCCCTGTTGATCGGCCAGCCTTTTGGCCTCTTCCTCTATGCGGGAGAAGTAAATCTTCAGGATCACTTCCTTATCTTCTCCCACCTGGTACTTGACGATCTCCTGAATACTTGGCTTTTTTTCAGCCACCTTCTTCCCACTTTGCTGCACCTGCAAGACAATTGCACACACCTTTGTGCCCCACTTCCAAGGCCACTCACCTGCTCTCAACATGCACCTCTCAAGCAGACAGGCACTGCAGGACCTGGGCAGTCACCAGCCCCCTGGCTCTGTCCTGGCCTCAGGCACCCCACGTGACAACTGCTGCCCCAGGCAGGGATGCTGCAGCCCCAGCTGGAGAACAGCAAGGGACACTGCAGCATGCCCCAGCCTATGTGACAGCCTGAGCAGGCTTGCCTGTCTTTCCCACGTGCTCACTCTCAGATGTGCCCTGCTGTCAAAAAAGAGTGGAGGGTATTGCCACGTGCAGAGCTCGAAATCTGGTGGCTACAGCTGTTTCTTTTTTTCCCAGAAGGGAAGGTTATTTCTCTCCCTCTCCTCTGACCCCTGTCCTCAGCCTTCCTGTCAGCACCCTTTTGCCCTGAAGGGAAGCTGAGCAAGGCTGAACATCCCTTTCTTGTTCACAACAAGCATCTAAAGAATCACACAGCTGAACAGAAACTCTCTGTCTTCTATCACAGGAAGGCCCAGCAGTTTTATTGGCACCAGAAAGAGGGCCCAAGAGGCTCTACTGGTGTGTTCATGGAGAGCGCAGGGGCAACAACAGATGCATTGCAAAACTAGGGCACAACCGGCACCTTTGAAGGCAAACCGTGGGCAAAGTCCGCCAGGGCTCAAAGGAACCCATCGGAAGGGCTCTTGTACAGCCAGCGCCCATAGGACAATGCTTTTGCCGAATGCAGACTGGCACAAGGAGGACCTCAAGGAGGAACACTTACATGTCTTGTGTTCGGATCAACTTCATTCAAAAGCCGGCCCGCTGGTGAGCTAACTTCTGGAAATGGCTTCCTCCCGCCTGGCACTGCCTTCTGTGCAGAGCGCTCTGGGGTAACTGGGAATGTGCTGCAAATACACACGGTGGGGAGATGGTATGAGAACAGGGGGGGCAGGATCTCCACTCCACGCTCAGTAGCTTGGCACCAGCTTCTGCAGCAGAAGGCAGTTCTGCAGCAGAAGCATGTGGGTTCCACTGACTTGGGTCACATCAACGGACACAAGAGATCACCCCCCACCAAAACACCCAGGGCTGAACAACATGTGTGAAGAAGAGCTCCAGGTGCCTACAATGCGACTTTTTATCCATGCAGCAAGGAGAGCAGCAGGGGCATCTACAAGGACCGACTCCAAGACACACCATTACCCGCTCTCCTGCCAGCTCCAGTAGCCACTGCTCAGGGGACCCAAAGACTCTCTGTTCCGGGATGGACAATGGATTGTTACTGGGCACCCAGTGTCGAAGAAGGAGGAAAGGATCAAGGCAGTAAAGCATAAAGCCCGTGGAAGGTGGGAGCCAGCACAGAGCTCTGCAGAACGCCCCACACAGAGCCCAGATGAGGCAGAGCATGCCTGCGGGTCACTGGGAAGCAGTCACTGAGAAGACTTGCTCCCAAAGCACTTCCTGAGCAGCCTTCACAAGCCCTGGCAATGCAGCCCTACCAAACCTGTGCTGAGAAGCTGCGCCCTTGCTAAACCAGAGGCTAAGAAGCAAACAGATGTACTCACGTTGGAAACATATGACGACGGGGAGTGTGGGCGTGGACATCAAGTGCTTTGGTGGCAGCGAGGATTGAGTCCCTCATCTCTAGCATCTGTACAGGTGAGAAACACAGGTGAGATGCTACCAAGAAGAGAATCTCACTGCTCTCACGGGCAGTCAATGTTTGCACTGTTCAGAGAAGAAGCTGCCTCTCAGAAACTCGGAAACAACCCTCGCTCTTCCTCACAGCACCCCCTCAAGTCTACAGAAGAGCAGCTGCAGGGCAATACAGGCAAATGGCTCAAAGCACTGTCAGGCTTTTGGCAAGGGCAAGAGCCAAGAGGCTCAGCCAGGAGACCAGTTCTTGCCGAATGCAGAAGTCAAGGGTGGCAAGCACAGGGGAAGGCAGCTCACTAAAATCTAGGGCAATCTGCAGGGCAGTGCTGTGAGGGAGGGTGGGAGGGAGCAGTGAGGGCTCCAGCAGGTCTGTTTTCCCTAAAGGGAAGGTTATTTCTCTCCCTCTCCTCTGACCCTTGTCTTCAGCCTTCCTGTCAGCACCCTTTTGCCCTGAAGGGAAGCTGAGCAAGGCTGAACATCCCTTTCTTGTTCGCAACAAGCATCTAAAGAATCACACAGCTGAACAGAAACTCTCCATCTTCTATCACAGAAAGGCCCAGCAGTTTTATTGGCACCAGGAAGAGGGCCCAAGAGGCTCTGCTGGTGTGTTCATGGAGAGCGCAGGAGCAACAACAGATGCATTGCAAAACTAGGGCACAAATGGCATCTCTGAAAGCAAGCCCTGGGCAAAGTCCACCAGGGCTCAAAGGAACCCATCGGAAGGGCTCTTGTACAGCCAGCACCCATAGGACAATGCTTTTGCAGAATGCAGGCTGGCACAAGGAGGCCCTCAGTGAGGAGCACTTACCACTCCTGAGATCTGACGGCCTTCATTCAGAGTTGGTGCAGCTGGCGCTCTGGCTTCTGGTGGCGTCTTCTTTCCACCTGGTGCTGCCTTCTGTGCAGAGCACTCTGGGGTGACTGGGTGCACACTGCAAATACACACAGTGGGGAGGTGGTATGAGCACAGGGGCAGTAGGGTCTCCACCTCACCCTCACAAGCTGGGCACCTGCTTCTGCAGCAGAAGGCAGTTCTGCAGCAGAAGCACATGGGTTCCGCTGACCGGGGTAATATCAACGGACACAGAGATCGCCCCCCGCCAAAACACCCAGGCCTGCACAACATGCCTGAAGAAGAGCTCCAGGTGCCCACAACACAACTTTTTATCCATGGAGCAAGGAGAGCCACAGGGTCATCTATAAGGACCGGCTCCAAGACACACCATTACCCGCTCTCCTGCCAACTCCATCAGCCACTGCTCAGGGGCCCCAAAGACTCTCTGTTCCGGGATGGACAATGGACTGTCGCTGGGCACCCAGTGTTGAAGAAGGAGGAAAGCATCAAGGCAGTAAAGCACAAAGCCCTTGGAAGGTAGGAGTCAGCACAGAGCTCTGCAGAACCACCCCCCGCACAGAATCCAGATGAAGGCAGAGCATGCCTGCAGGTCACTGGGAAGCAGCTGTTGAGAAGACTTGCTCCCAAAGCACTTCCTGAGCAGCCTTCACAAGCCCTGGCAATGCAGCCCTACCAAACCTGTGCTGAGAAGCTGCTCCCTTTGTCAGCCAAGGGTGAAGAAGCAAGCAAAGGTACTCACGTTGGAAACATACATTGACGACGAGCAGGGGCCTCAATTACAACTCTTTTCCTGTCTGCGAGGACTGACTCCCTCATTTCTGGTATCTGCAACAGTGAGAAACACAGGTGAGATGCTACCAAGAAAAGGATCTCGCGGCTCTCAAGGGCAGCCAATGTTTGCACTGTTCAGAGAAGAAGCTGCCTCTCAGAAACTCAGAAACAACCCTCGCTCTTCCTCACAGCACCCCCTCAAGTCTACAGAAGAGCAGCTGCAGGGCAATACAGGCGAATGGCTCAAAGTACTGGCAGGCTTTTGGCAAGGGCAAGAGCCAAGAGGCTCAGCCAGGAGACCAGTTCTTGCCGAATGCAGAAGTCAAGGGTGGCAAGCACAGGGGAAGGCAGCTCACTAAAATCTAGGGCAATCTGCAGGGCAGTGCTGTGAGGGAGGCTGGGAGGGAGCAGTGGGGGCTCCAGCAGGTCTGGTTTCCCTAAAGGGAAGGTTATTTCTCTCCCTCTCCTCTGACCCTTGTCTTCAGCCTTCCTGTCAGCACCCTTTTGCCCTGAAGGGAAGCTGAGCAAGGCTGAACATCCCTTTCTTGTTCACAACAAGCATCTAAGGAATCACACAGCTGAAAAGAAACTCTCCATCTTCCATCACAGAAAGGCCCAGCAGTTTTATTGGCACCAGAAAGGGGGCCCAAGAGGCTCTGCTGGTGTGTTCTTGGAGAGCGCAGGAGCAACAACAGATGCATTGCAAAACTAGGGCACAACCGGCGCCTTTGAAGGGAAGCCCCCCGCAAAGTCCGCCAGGGCTCAAGGGAACCCATTGGAAGGGCTCTTGTACGGCCAGCGCCCATAGGACAATACTTTTGCCGAATGCAGACTGGCACAAGAGGGACCTCAAGGAGGAACACTTACATGTCTTGCGTTCGGATCGACTTCATTCAAAAGCCAGTCTGCTGGCGAGCTAACTTCTGGAAATGGCTTCCTCCCGCCTGGCACTGCCTTCTGTGCAAGGCACTCTGGGGTGACTGGGTGCACACTGCAAATACACACAGTGGGGAGGTGGTATGAGCACAGGGGCAGTAGGGTCTCCACCTCACCCTCACAAGCTGGGCACCTGCTTCTGCAGCAGAAGGCAGTTCTGCAGCAGAAGCACATGGGTTCCGCTGACCGGGGTAACATCAACAGACACAGAGATCGCCCCCCGCCAAAACACCCAGGCCTGCACAACATGCCTGAAGAAGAGCTCCAGGTGCCCACAACACAACTTTTTATCCATGGAGCAAGGAGAGCCACAGGGTCATCTATAAGGACCGGCTCCAAGACACACCATTACCCGCTCTCCTGCCAACTCCATCAGCCACTGCTCAGGGGCCCCAAAGACTCTCTGTTCCGGGATGGACAATGGACTGTCGCTGGGCACCCAGTGTTGAAGAAGGAGGAAAGCATCAAGGCAGTAAAGCACAAAGCCCTTGGAAGGTAGGAGTCAGCACAGAGCTCTGCAGAACCACCCCCCGCACAGAATCCAGATGAAGGCAGAGCATGCCTGCAGGTCACTGGGAAGCAGCTGTTGAGAAGACTTGCTCCCAAAGCACTTCCTGAGCAGCCTTCACAAGCCCTGGCAATGCAGCCCTACCAAACCTGTGCTGAGAAGCTGCTCCCTTTGTCAGCCAAGGGTGAAGAAGCAAGCAAAGGTACTCACGTTGGAAACATACATTGACGACGAGCAGGGGCCTCAATTACAACTCTTTTCCTGTCTGCGAGGACTGACTCCCTCATTTCTGGTATCTGCAACGGTGAGAAACATAGGTGAGATGCTACCAAGAAAAGGATCTCGCGGCTCTCAAGGGCAGCCAATGTTTGCACTGTTCAGAGAAGAAGCTGCCTCTCAGAAACTCAGAAACAACCCTCGCCCTTCCTCACAGCACCCCCTCAAGTCTACAGAAGAGCAGCTGCAGGAGAACACAGGCGAATGGCTCAAAGTACTGGCAGGCTTTTGGCAAGGGCAAGAGCCAAGAGGCTCAGCCAGGAGACCAGTTCTTGCCGAATGCAGAAGTCAAGGGTGGCAAGCACAGGGGAAGGCAGCTCACTAAAATCTAGGGCAATCTGCAGGGCAGTGCTGTGAGGGAGGGTGGGAGGGAGCAGTGGGGGCTCCAGCAGGTCTGGTTTTCCGGAAAGGAAGATTATTTTTCTGCCTTTCCTCTGACCCTTCTCCTCAGCCTTCCTGTCAGCACCCTTTTGCCCTGAAGGGAAGCTGAGCAAGGCTGAACATCCCTTTCTTGTTCACAACAAGCATCTAAGGAATCACACAGCTGAAAAGAAACTCTCCATCTTCCATCACAGAAAGGCCCAGCAGTTTTATTGGCACCAGAAAGAGGGCCCAAGAGGCTCTGCTGGTGTGTTCATGGAGAGCACAGGAGCAACAACAGATGCATTGCAAAACTAGGGCACAAATGGCATCTCTGAAAGCAAGCCCTGGGCAAAGTCCGCCAGGGCTCAAAGGAACCCATCGGAAGGGCTCTTGTACAGCCAGCACCCACAGGATGATGCTTTTGCAGAATGCAGGCTGGCACAAGAAGGACCTGAATGAGGAGCACCTACCTGTCCTCCCTTCTGAAGGCCTGCATTCACAGGCCATGCAGCTTGCACTCTCGATTCTGACGATTGCTTCCTCATGCCTCGTGCTTCCTCCTTTGCAGAGCACCCTTGGATTTCTGGGAGCATGCTGCAAATACACATGGCAGGCAGGTGGTATGGCACAGGGGGAGCAGGGTCTCCACCTCACCCTCACAAGCTGGGCGCCTGCTCCTGCAGCAGAAGCTAGCTCTGCAGCAGGAGCATGTGGGTTCCACTGACTGGGGTTGCATCAACGGACGCAGCAAAACACCCCAGGCTGCATAACATGCCTGAAGGAGAGCTCCGGGTGCCCACAGCGAGACTTTCCATCAATGCAGCAAGGAGAGCAGCACGGCCATCTACAAGGACCACATCCAAACCATTACCTGCTCTCCTGCTAACTCCATTAGCCACTGCTCAGTGGCCAGGTTTCTTGGAAGCTTGGGAAACTGAAACGGGAATAACTGCTCTGTCCCTTGGAATCCTTCAGTCTTCAGGCACTCATGGCCCACAGTTACATCCTCTTCAAAGTGCAAATACAACCAGCCCTTGCCTCTCAGGGCTGCCTGATCCAAGGACACACCCTCTCCAATCTGCTGCTCACCACCCTGTGACCGCTGCCTGGGAATAACCCTCCTTCCTCCTTGCTGCTGGGTGTCGAAGGAAGGGCGTTGCCCAAGGGGAAACACCACTCCTTTAGGGAGATATTCACCCAAGGCACTCCTCCCCTCCAACAGCATTCCTTGCAGCCCTCTCTTCCACCTCACTCCTCTCAACCTCTTCCACTAGGCTGCTCACCCCAGCTCCACACACCTGGAGACACTGCTGGGAAAGGATCCGCTGCCAGCAGGCACAGAGGCTCTCTCTCACTCGGAATGGGGCCCTCCTGCCTCTCCCAGCCCCTACACACACACACACACTCACACACTCACTTCCCTTTGCACTCACAGCCACCAACTCCACATGAGTGTTTGGCATGCCTTTGGGGACACAGAAAGGCGCCTGTCAGCAGGGTGTAGCCACAGCCTGCTTGTGCCAGCCACCAGACAAGATTTCATGGGAAGCAAAGGGCTCCCAGGTCCCAGAATTCATCTGCAACTGCTCACTGCTTACTCACTGGCCTCTACAAGCAGCCCACACCTCGGGGCAAAGCTCACACAAACACCTCCCTCTTCCAAAGGCTTCACAAGAGCATGCAGACTTTGCCTCAGCCTCAGAAACTGCCCTGAGACCCCCAGCCCTGCTCTCGGCAAATACAGAGCATCCTGGTTACTTTCATCTACGGGCTAGGAGAAAAGGCCCTCCTCTTCCCGAAGGACCAATTGCACTGAGTTGCCCAAAGCTCTGTAAGCTGCAAGCAGAGGCGGCAGAAACAGGAAGCTGTAGGCAGGCTCTGCCAGGGACTTGCTCTGGGCTGCCCAGCCAGCAAGGCATGCCTAGTCCTTGTGGCACAGCACAAAAGGCATTCAGAGCCCCTAGGGACATTGTGTCCAAGGGACACATCACCCTCCAAGACACACAAGGCTACACGGTCACCCTCCTCCATTGCTCCAAGCGTCTCACCTGCCATGAGGCTCTTTCTCCTTGCCTTTCTCCCCCTTGCCTTCCTCCAGACTGGCAGACGCTACTTTGCGTGCAGGCTGCCTCTCTCGCAGGAGGAGGCGCTGGCCAGACACATTCTCTGGAAGCAGGAGACAAGAAAACACTTCAGAGCAGCATCATGGTGACTGTTTGAACCGGAGTGGCGTGCAGGTCCTTTGACAAATGTCTCAGGCCTACATTTCCTCTGCTTTGGGAATGTGTGTGAGAAACTCACAAGAAAAGGCTACAACTGCCTGCTTTGAAAATCCAAGAAACTCTTGGCACACCTGAGCAGACTTTTGACCATCTACACTAGGGGACTTTTCCCATGAGAGGAAAATCCTTGCATTCCAGGAGATAGGTCCCTCCTTGCATTCGCATTCTGCTCTGGGCAGAATGATGATTCACAAGGACTGTCCTCTAGTTGGACTCCCTTCTTCTCCAGCTCCTCAAATGGAGGAGCACTTTGCAGGGTACGCTAGGGCACGGAGTCCAGTGGCCAAGTTGAACTTGGCAGGACCAAGGGCTGTTGGGTGTTTTGAGCTGCCCCGAGGTCTTGGTGCCTCGGCAGTCCCTTGAGAGTTGCCATCAGGGCTGAGCAGCGTTGCCTCTAGTGCCTCATGCTAGCCGAGCCATGGTGCTGCAGCCTTGGCTCCAATGCCCTGCCAAGGAGGACCGAAGGAGAAGGCACAAAGCCCTGCCAGGAAGCAGCCGCTCCATTACCTTTCTTGCTGCTGCCGACACCTTGTCCCTTCTCCTCTTCACGGCTGGCCTTCACAGCTCGCACAGCTGGTTTTCTGGGGGCACTCTCAAGCACGTACCTGGAAACCGGAAAAAGACACTCGCAAGGAAGGCCTCCACATGTCCTTTGCCAATTCTGTGAATTCTGGGCACACAGACACATGTCAGAGCTGCTAGGAGAAGAGCTCCACATGTCCTTTGCCGCTTCTGCGAATTCTGGGCACACAGGCACATGTCAGAGCTGCTGGGAAGCCTACCCTTTTGCAAAGGGGAATATGCAGAATAGGCCAGCTCCTGGAGGACTCTCTTAGGAAGCGCAGTGACCCAACATGCATGCCTGCAGGGCCACAAGCTTCCTCCTCACACTGCTCCAGGGCTTCCCCCTCCCTCTGGTGAGAAAGCTCCTTCTCAGCTTTCCAAGCCAAATCCTCCAGCTGGCCATTGGAGCCTGTCCGCCAGCCCCTGTCCATGCTCCTGTCCAGGCAGAAGAGACTAGGCTCCTTTCCTCCAGCTTTCCACCACCACTGGAAATTCCAGGCTGGCCCTCCACAGCCCTTGCAGGCCCTCCCACACTCAGGACAGTGCATCTGCAAAGAACAGCCTCCATCCCCGAGCCATTAAAGGAACATAGCCCTTAGCAGGGCGGGAGACAGCACAGAGCTTGGCAGAACCCCCCCCCCCACAGAGCCCAAGCAAAGCCAGAGCAAGCCTCGGAAGCAAGCGTTGCACAAGACTTGCTCCCAAAGCACTTGCTGAGCAGCCTTCACAAGCCCTTGCAACGCACTCCTATCAAACCTGTGGTGAGCAGCTGCTCCCTTGGTGAGCCAGGGGCTAAGAAGCAAAGAAGCAAAGTACTCACGTTGGAAAGACGATGACAGAGCCAGAACGGATCTGGGAAGCAGCTGTTTTGCTGCTTGAGAGGACTGAATCCCTCATCTCTGGCATCTGCAAAGGGTAGAAACAGAGGTGAGATGCTACCAAGAAAAGGATCTCGCTGCTCTCAAGGGCAGCCAACGTTCGCACTGTTCAGAGAAGAAGCTGCCTCTCAGAAACTCGGAAACAACCCTCGCTCTTCCTCACAGCACCCCTCAATTCCTCAGAAGAGCAGCTGCAGGGGAATACAGGCAAATGGCTCAAAGCACTGGCAGGCTTTTGGCAAGGGCAAGAGCCAAGAGGCTCAGCCAGGAGACCAGTTCTTGCTGAATGGAGAAGTCAAGCGAGGCAAGCACAGGCGAAGGCCTTTCACTGCCTGCTCCTCAGCTGAGAACAATGCCTTCAGATGTGGCCTTAACCCCAGAGTCTCTCCTGACATTCCAATGACTGCATCTGCAGCAGGCAGGACTAGAGATGCACAGCTTGTCCTGTTCCCCTGTACAGCGGGGAACCATGGAGAGTGCCAAACTTCCGGGGGGTGGGGGGGGAGGTGTTTCAAGAAGCGTTGACGCTCCTGGTCTTGCACCCACTGGAACGAAGGCTGCAGAAGAGGCCCTGGCCCCGCAAATGGGCTGAAAGGACACCAGGGACTAGCACAGAAGGGAAAGACTCCCGCACCGGAAAGCCCAGGCTGAAGGACAGGGCTGCACTAGAGACCTGGGGAAGGGCACTGGCTTGCAGTGACTGTGCCTGTGACACACAGAAACAGTCTTGCACAACTTGAGGTGCAACTGCTGAATGCACTGCCCCACAATCCCAAACACGGCCAGAGGAGGCCTGGAGTCAAAGGGGATGCTAACACAAAGATCCAAGCTAAACCCTGGCTTTCTGGAAGACTTCTGGAGGAAGCCTAGTGGGAAAACCACACAAGACCTGCCCTTTCCTTGGACTTTTTCCCTGAGCATTTGGGGACAGCATGCTGGGTTGCATGGCTCTCGGGCTGCACCCAGGACACCTATTGCCAGGGTCCGCTATGTCGCCAAGTGCTCTGAATGCTGCAGAAGAACTGTGCAGGGAGCTGGCATTGCTCGAGACTAGCACTGTCCTCGTGTCCCTTCCCTTGGACTTGGCTAGGGTTTCAAACAAGCAAGCAGGAGCGCTGCCGAAAGGGAAAACTTACGGCAAGAAGAGCTGCTAGCAGCTGTTGAGAGCCATTCAGCCTGCGCAGGAGGCCTTTGTAAAATCGCATTTTCACCTCCTTGCCTTCGATGACGAGCATGCCAATGTCCTTCAGAACAAGGGCAACATTCTTCCCATTCGCCAGGCAGCAAGAGAGAAGGTACACGGTCTCCTCTACGCAAGCCGCCACTGTTTTCCAAGGAACGGAGATGTCCACGTCTACGTGAGGATACTTCAGGGTCTCAGCTTTCTTGTACCCTAGGCAGCAACGAAAGAGCAGCACAGTCACTGACGGAGCACTTCAGCAGGCTCAAACACAGTGCTGCGAGCTTGAAGGTCTCCCAGCAGCACAGTGCTACAGAGCTGTCTTCTTCAAGGCCCTGCAAAAGCCCACAAAGGAGGCTCATGGCCTCCCTCCCTGGCAGAAAAGCAGAAATTCAAAGCCCTCTGCAACCTGCTGGGCCAAGGCTGCAGCAGTGCTTCCTTCCCTGCAGAAACACAAAGAGCGAGCCCTAGCCATCTCCTCTGAGCATGAGGCAGGAGGGCAGGACAAGGAGAGCAGCAAGGGGGCCAGTTCCCAGCAGAAGGCAGTGCTCATGGGAATCGTGCCCGCACTCAGGGCCTGCCAGCTTTGACGAGACATAGCTGTGCCATGTCACGCTGGCTGCAAAGAAGGAGGAAAACACAGGGGCTGCACAACAGCCCTTCATCTTACAGGCTGGATCCTGACCATCTTCATTAGGAAGCCATATGAATGACTTGTCCTCTTGACCTTAGTCCTTCTGGCCACCCCCAGGTCGCACAATTGCTCAGCACACATCCCCGCTTTTGGGGCCGGAGGCCTGTGCCCGAGGATGCCACACTGCTGTTCACAGCACCCAGAAGAGGGAGTCATTGCAAAGCAAAGGCCCACTCCAAACACATCTCCGACCTCCTGCTGCCCCACGGCCATCCCCAGCCGCACACTACAGCTGCACTGCTCCCACCACTCACCAGCAATCACAGCACAGCTGGCCTCTGACGCCTTTGCCTACACGCTAGGCTTCCCACCTCTGCTGCAAGGCTCTCTACAGATGCCTTTCCCCACTTTGAAGCACAAGCAGCTTGCAAGAGCCAGCAGCAATGCTGCTCTTTGCCTGTACAAGGGCTGCTGTGGCATAAACAGGGCACAACAGCTGGAACTACATTAGTTCGTTAGAAGCAGCAGCAGCCCAAAACACCTGCGATGGAGCCAGCTGATCAAGCAAGTCCCAGAGAGAGAGGGAGAGTCTCATCTGATTCTGCATTATGATATTGGGATAATCCCCAAACCCTGAAGCTGTTCTCAGGACCCGGGGGAGCAATTTGAGATTTCTAACAGCCACTGCGAAACAGCAGAGAGCCACACACCCCACCAATGTCACCAGGGGAAGCAAAGGGTTCACTCTCGCTTCTTACCACCAACAGAGGCCTTATCTTGGATGAGGCCGTAAAGATCCACCAGGTTGCTGGAGAGGCAAAATGTGGGTCTACGAACAGTCAGAAGACCATTCTTGCCAGCAACGACTTGTTTTGCAACAACACTGAAGGTGCCAAGTGGAGAAATTCTCACATCCTGCAAGCAGAAGAGAAGAGGAGAGAAGCATTAGAAGCATGGGAGATGGAGAAACAAAGCCAGAACTTCTCAGAGCATGGCCATGGTGCTATGTGCCCTGCCCATGTCGGGCATACAAAAGGGGCAAGATAGAGCCTTCTGCAAAGCTTGGGAGAAGCCTTGGAGAAGTCCTTGAGAAGAACGTTCCGGGTAGTTTCCTCCCCCTCCTCCTCCCCCTCTCCACCTCACAAGGCAATCATGTCTCACCTCACAGCAGATCCATGAAAGGGTTTGCAAGAAGGCAGATAACCCTGGAGAAATGTGCCAGGCTCTCTCTTTGGCCTTGCCCTCTGCCAGGGGGCACCAGAGAAGGCCCAGAGAGCCTCCCACCCTTCCTGCACCTGCAAGTGCACTGGCATTTGCCATCTCCCTGTAGGGAGAAGTTGGTGAGGGGCACAGCTGTCATTTGCAGCATCCTTCTCCAGGCGGGTTCCTTTGGCTTTCAAAGGAGGGGCAGGACTATTGCACCCAAGGGCACAGAGGGGTGAGGGCTGCTGAAACCGCGAGGGCCGGAGGGGAGGAACAGGAGGGCACACGCACCTTGTTCAGCACCAGCTTCTCTATAATGTAGTCCGACACACCACCCCAGATGGGCACGGCCACTGCAAAGCAAGGCAAAGACACGTCACGCTCTGGCTGGCCCAGCTCACAGCCGTTCGGCACACGCCTAAGCAAGGAGATGAGCAGAGCAGGCGTAATCAAAGAGCACCCCCTGCCCAAACTAAGCCCCTGCCTGACAGGGGCTGCAGAGCGCAGGTGGCGGCTGCCTTCAGCCTGCACCCTGTCATCTGACGCAAGCAGAGCTCTGGACATGAAGCAGCAGCAGGAGGCCGTGGAGCTCCCGCCGCCTGACATGCACAATGCCTCTGCCAGCTCAAGGCCTGCTCTGCCGGGCTGCAGGCACCAGGAGATCCAGTGGCCAGGACCAGAGGCAGTGGCTGGGCTCCCGCACCAAGAGCCAAGCTGAGCTGAGGAAAAGGCCAAGGAGTCATCTGGAGCACATGCGTTTCCCGCTGTCTCGCCAGCACCCAGCAGAGCTGCAGGACACCTCAGCCTTCTTCAGACGGCTCTTGGTTCCTTCCCGATGCCGATCTCAGCGGGCGACCCCCTCCCCAGGGATAGTGGCCATGGATTTCCACCCCACAGAGGCTGGTGCTGTGCCCGTGGGAGCCTGGGGGCTCAGGGTATCCCCAGGGGCTCCCCTGCGGGGCCAGTTTCCCCATATGGCATCCCCGCGTGCACAGGCTCTGCACAGCCAGTGGGCAGCTGCAGCTCCTTGCCCAGCTGGCGGCAGGGGCAGAGGCAGGGCCAGGCGCCAGCAGTGCTGGCAGCCACATGGCCCCCTGCGCCACAAGGCACCATCAGTCGGGGCTCCTGGGGCACCACCAGCGCGTGCAGCCACCCCCAACAGCCCCAGGGTGTGTGCAGCCAAGCTGGGAGTTCAGGCTCTCGACAGCGACCCTGGGGAAGGAGCTCCCGAAGGCCTTACCCCGCGGGGGGATGATGGGCACCTCCTGCCCACGCTGCGTGCCGTGGCCAGCATCCCCAAGCTCCATCGTTGTCCTCAGCGCTCTGGCTTCCCCCCACAGCGGGAGGGTGCCTGGCAAACGCCTCCTCACCACTTTCCTCCTGCTCCTGCGCCCTCCTCTGCAGCCCCGCGCTGCCCCGGCCTCCCCTCGCCGGCTCCCGCTCGCGGCTCGGCAGCTCCTGGCAGCAGAGCAGTGCCGAGAGCAGCCCCAGCGTCTGGGCTGGCGCGGCCTCGCCGGGACGTGTGGGGAGGGTCTGGGGCCGCGCGGGAGAGGGCAGCTGTGGCTGTGACACGGGATGTCCCCTGTGACGCCAGCCCATGTCACAGAGGGGCACAGCCCCCCGCGGACACCAGGGTCCCCACCCAGGGCTGGTCCTGCAGCGGCCAGGGGCTGCATGGGGCACTTGTGGGGCTGCCCCAGCCCCCGCGCAGGCCCTGGGGCAGGGATAACCCCACCGGGGCCCAGCCTAGCTGGGCACTGCGGCTGTGCTCAGCCCAGCCATAGCCCCCACGTGGGAAACCTGGCTGCCAGCGTGGGCAGGGGGGCACTGCGCCTCCCTTGCCCCACAGCGACACAGCACAGGCTGCTGCTGCTGCTGCTGCCACTGCTGCCGCTGCCGCCGGGGCAAGGAAGAGCTGACAACTGACCACATGAAAACCTCTAGCAATGCCTTGGCAGGGAGCAAAGCGTTGTTCCTGGGGCTCAGACAGATGCTTCCTTCCCTTGCCAGGTAGCTCATGCCGAAAACTTCCAGGGAACCCCTGGCAAGCACCGTGAACCTGGAGACGTCTTTTGCACACACTGCCTGCAGCAGCTTACGGCCTGGGATGGAGGGGAAGTGCTCTGCGAGGGGGACAAACTGCCACCCAGAAAGTCCCTGGGGGAGGACAGCCTGCGCCCCCCAGGCACACGGGGAACACTCTTAGCACGTTCCCTGTCCACAGCATTAGGCAGGAGAGCCAAGGCTGCTGGAAAGGAGAATTGCCAGGCTTGGAGAGCGTAGGCCCCTGCGTGGAAACGCAGCTGCCTTGCGCATCCCACTCCTGCAGCCCCCCCTGAATGTAGCCAGCATGGGTCTTTCCCCAGTGCAGTGGTGGCACTCAGGTGGTGGCACCAGGCACCAAATCCATGGGAGATGCCCTGGGGTGTCTGTCCAGCCTCCACCTGCAGCTCCCCTGCTGTCCCTGCCAGCCCTATGTGCTTCTGCTGGACACCCAGGCATCTCAGGGGGCCCTGGAGCAGTCTGCTTAGGCCATTAAATTGAGTTTCTGCCCTGAATCACCTTACCACATGTGTCTAAGCTTCCTAAGGAAGGGAGATCTCGTAAATCCAGTGGATGGAGCCTAGAGAGACACATAGCTCTCCTTATCATACGTGTCTCTTGGGTTCAGCTGAGTAGCTCTGCAGGCTGCACTGAACTCAGTGCCTGAGGAGAAGTTTCTTTCTCCCAGGCGTGGGCAGCTGGTGCATTTCATACGGCCAGGGAATCCCCCCCAGAGCCCCCAGCTGATGCCACACAAGGGTGTGTGTCTCTCAGCATTGCACAGGGAGGGCTTGCAGTCATTTGTGCATGCCTTGCATCACCTCTGGCACCGCAGATGTCACCTGGTGTTCCCGCAGGAGCAACTGACTCCCACCCTCCATCGCCTTGGACTAGAATGGGAGTGGAGACAAGGTAGCAGACAAGGTGGAGACAGGCCAGCGTAAATCAGGGGAGTTGCCTCCTTGCAGTTCATGGAGCTGTGTCAGATTTGAGCACTGAGGAGATGACCATGATTTCTTAAGAGCTTGCAAAACAGGAGATGGCATTAAAAATGTGCATGAAGGCTAAAAGGAGAAAAAAAATCTGTGTTTCCCCTGTGCTGGGACATTCAGTGATGGCTGAATGGCAGGCTTGTTTCCCAGCTGTTCCCAGAGCGAGGAGGCCTAAGAGATCCTGTGTCGCTATTTCTTTCCTCCTTGCTGCCCGCAGACCTGAGAGCCTGTAATTCATGCTAGTTTCCTCTCATGCACTGCCAATTCATCAGCTCCAAAACTGTGGCCACAGGTCTTGAATGAAAAAGGAAATGCTGAGTGTCCAAAGCAAGAATGCTGCGGAAATCCTGTCCAAAGAGGCAAAATCTAGCACCTGTGAGGAGGCGCTGTGGCAGAGAAGGGGGAAAAGTCATTTGTCACTGTGCTGTTAATCTCAGAATGAATTTTCAAGAGCAGCCGGTGGTGGCACTGGGGATTGCGTCAGCTGAAACTGGATCTGCAGCAGTGTTGTGTCATCGTATTCCTGCACAGTGCAGAGCTACGTGGCGGTTCAGGAGATTGAAGCTTTCAGGAAAGACATGAAGTAAAGTTCCTGTTGTTTGCGCTTTGTCAAGGCTCCTCAGACGGTGCCTCAGGAAGGTGGGGAGGAGCCCCACACTCCCTCTGGGGAGTCCACCTCCATGGGCTGTGGGGCAGCTGCGGCCATCCCAGATGGTTCTGCCTACCTTCCTCTTGTTCCACAGCGCCACCTTCCCCCTCTCGCTCAGCCGCTCTGCCTGGCTCATGGCTGGAGCCCCCATTACGGGCAGGAGCAGGGAGCTCGATCGCGGGCCCTGTCCCACCGCTGTCCATGTTAACAGCTCTGGCACAGCGGCGCTGAGGTCACTGCTGATATGGGGAGGCCATGGTGACAGCATACCTGGCTCAGTCCCCACCTGAAGGAGCCCTGCCGGGCTCTGCCCCATGGAGGGATCCTGGGGGCTAGAGGATGCCCCCGTGGGGAGGGAGCTGCGGCGCTGAGGGCTGCTCTCCTTGGCACACAGGGAGGCAATAGCCCAGGGGCCTCCAAAATTCACCTGCTCTCATGCAGATGCTCTTCTGCAACTCAGGACAGCTCCCAAGGCACAAAGCAAGGGACCCGCCAGCCACATCCTTGCTCACAGACACCTGAAACAAGGCAAGGTGCATGCTTGGTGTTCTTACCTAGTCAGGAGACACATGCTGTCATGGTGGGCCTGGGCATCTTCAAGGGAAGCCCACACACTCTGCTTCCCGAGCAGCCGTAGCCATCTCTTATCAGTTCACTTGCCCAGGACAACCTCTAAGGCCTCAATGCAAGGCCTGGTGAATAAAAGGAATAAATTAAATTAAATTACATTAAATTAAATTAAATTGAAATGAAATAAATCTCAAGCAAGAAAAGTTTAGAGGAAGATGTGTCTTGAGCAGTCCTAAGAAAGTTTTTTGAGAAAAATGCAACGTGCACAGAAATGAAACTTGATAGACCTGCAGTCTGCAAAGCTGAAAGAGCGCTGGCCTCTTCATCCTTTCTGATGCCCCAAAGCAACTGATAGCATGAGAAAATCCCAAGGCCCTAACACACTCAGTGCTAAAAATCCCAGGGAAGACCTAATGGCTCTTCTAAAAGGCAATTGATAAAGCCTAACTTGCAGACAGCAAATAGCACTTTTTGTTTTCCCTACTCTTTATGAGCTGGAAGGTCAGCAGAGCACTACAGTGCTACAAGGAAGGCCCCTGGGGAGGGCCCCCAGGTTGAGGGTAGAGATTTTAAGGGCTGTCTAATTTCAAAAGATCAAAAACATTCTCTTTTTGCTCTCAATGCTGCTGGCAGCCTGACTAGTACTTTGCTATTTCTCCGTTTGTCCCTGTGGTGTATTTCAAGCTCGTCTTTGGTGACTGTAAAAGGCCAAATTATGGTGCTTCATCATATGAAGATGTTGAATCTTACCTCCCGATTGGCATTTGTTGTCATTTGGCAAAGAAACTTCCTTGGAGAGGAGAGGAGAGGAGAGGAGAGGAGAGGAGAGGAGAGGAGAGGAGAGGAGAGGAGAGGAGAAAGAAGAAAGTGCTCCAGAGGGCCGCAGGATGCACAGAATTTTGTGATGCAGTTTAACTGAATGGTACTAGTTAAATGTTGATAACCTTAATGAAGTCACTAAGAATGAGCTTGGTCTGAGTCGTGCTTTAGTCTGCACTTTTTTGGCTTAAGCTGAAGTACAAGACTTCCAAACTAGAAGGGACTAAAAGCGGAACTCTCAGGCTTTTCTAACCATGCGAAGGTGTGGTTTTGCTACGTTTTCTTGAAAAAGGAACGTGACGGGCTTTGCAAGTTGCAACTTGGCTCTCCTGCTGAGGCTTCCTGTTCCTTAAAGAGTACTTTCCTGTAGGCAGATTCCCTTGCAAGTTGCTCTGGTTTTTTCCTTCCTAGTTTTCTTTTTCTACAGGATTTATAGGCTACCTTCATTGTGGAAGCAGTGTGCAAGTAGAGTCTTTTTCTAAAGAAAATTTGCCTTCTTATACTTTTTTACACACAATTCTTACTGTAATATGTTCCTCCAGAATATTAGCGACAGGTGTTTGGGGCCCTTCATAAACCACTATGCTTCCAATTAAATGTTCCCCCAGAAGTTTCTCCAGGTCCCTTCTGAGTTCTTCTCTGTGTGAGGAAGACAGCAGAGAGGACACTGACACTGTGAGTTGCTTGCCAAATGCATTTGCTACAGGGCTGCCTTCATGCCTGCCTGGCATCTCTCCAGGCGTGTCGTGATCCTGTCCATGATCACAAGCAAGCAAGGAAGTGTGTATTTCTCCTGCTCAGCAGTGCAGTTAACAACAGAACAAAAAAAGTGGGAGATGAATGTCTCTGCTGTGCAGTGTTGAAACCAGCTCTGCTGCATGGATAAAGCTCTGCTCATTCCCCTGGAAGATGTGTCTGGGGCTGAGCAGGGGCTGGTTTGGCAGCAGCATCAGTGCCCCATCCGTGTGTCTGAGGGCAAGTGGCTGTTTGCTGCACTTGTGCTGAGCTTGGTGCGGTGGTCTGAACTCCACGGAGTTACCTGCAGGGTGATTTTTGCAACTGTAGCTTTGAAGCGAAAGGGCTGCAGGGAGCCTAAATCCTGAAGTAGGACCCCAGGGGCCTCTTCTGCTTGGGCAGTTGTGCTGACTCCGTAGCCTTTTGCACGCTGAGTGCCTGTGAAGGAGGGAGCTGTGCTGTTCCCCTGAGAATCACTGTGTGCAGGGCACACAAGTGCTTTTCTTGCATGTGAGTTTGTGTTTGGGGTGATGGCCTCCTGCTTGCACAGTCTTCAGCCTCCTGCAGAAAAATGTTTCAAGGAGGGCGCTGAGTCTCCCTCTCCTGCTGGGCGGCTTTGTGGCCACAGGGCCGCAGGGCTAGTGCCAGAGCTTCTCTTCAGTTCAGAGAAAGCTTGCTTGGTCCTGCCTAGGAAGGGGAGGGATGCCTACCTGGACACACGTGAGCTTACACGGCCTCTACTTGTCTCTGAGTTTTGTGGGAGCTCGATTAAAGTAGCCCTGTGGCTGGTACAGAGCCCTACTTTCACCAGCATGTGCTGGACAAATCCTCTTAAATTTCTTCCTGCATTTCTTCCCGCCCTGCTGATGTCAGCCCCTTCCTTTTGCTGGTCTGAGCGTTACTGTGATCACAGGCTCGCCATCAGTCCCAAGGCAAGGCAAGGTGGCTTTACAAGTGAATGCATGCCCTAGTCCGTAGAGAATAGGGATGCCTCCAGCAGCTGCTCTTAGGCACTCGGTCTCTGCAGGAGCTGGTCCCTGGAGCCCGGGTGCTCCCAGCTGGTGCCCTCTGGACGGAGCAGCCCCCAAAGCCCACAGCTGTCTTCTGTCTAAAGGGACGGGTGCGCTTAAGTGGGATGCCTGGCAGGCTGGATTCTTGAGTTTATTTGAGAAAGAGAAACCAGGAAGAAAAGAACAGAAAACAAGCAACTTGTAGCAGCCAGCTGTACTTCGCCTGGCTAGAGGCCAGCATGCAGCCCCGTGGGCGAGGGCACTGCCTGCGCGGGGGTCACCCTCAGCTCCCGGCTCACCTTCCCATGGGGAGCAACGAGCTGTGGGCTGCGTGTGAGCTGGGGTGCCCAGTGTGGGTGCATGTCCCTGCAGCATGAAAGCTTTACACAGCTCTCAGCCCCAGAGCAGGGAACTGGAGCTGCCTCCTGCCAAGTCTTTCAGCTTTTTCTTCCCCTCTCTGATGCGCCTGTCTGCCCTGGTCCTGGTGCAGCCCTGTCCGTCTCCTTCTGGCCTCCCCCAGGAGGCCTGTGGGTGGAGGTTTGCTCTGTCGCCCACCTTCTGGAAAACACCCACTTGTTTGACGACAAGAGAACCCAGGACATGCCCGGCTGTGTGCTGCAGCTGCCAGGGAAGCGATGGCATGCAGAGGCTGTCGCTGTTAGCTGACCCTGTAGCCTGATGACAGCATAGAGGCAACGGATGACGTGCAGCTGATGTCACTGCCAGCCGATTGTGACCCGCCCCTTGGTGGCAGAGGGCCAGCCGCCCCTCCCAAGGCCCAGGCTTATTGCGCAGCCCTGCGTGGTGCCGTGCTATCCTGTCCTGCTCCCTGCTGGGCACGGTCGTCTTGTCCCGAGGTACCCCGTGTACCCCAAGGGTGCTGACGATGTCTTGTGCCTGGGAGAGAAGGTCCAAGCACTGCTCAGGACTGGGGGAAGTAGCTGCTTACGTCCCCGATCTCGTTTTGTCTGAGGACTTGAGGCACGAAACCGGTTGCGTTCAGAATTTTCACGGAGTACTGCTCTTTGCAGATGTGTCAGGTGGGTCAAAGGCTTGTGAAGGGTGAGCGTTGAGAAGAAGTCAGAGGCACGAGGCATTGGGACTCCTCAGGCCTTTTGGAGCCCTGATGCCACCTCTGGTGGAGAATGGATCGGAGGAGTTCTCTTTGCCGCTGACGTCTTCCGCTGTGGCGGAAGTAGAGCTCAGAGGTAGCTGACGTCCCAAGGAGCAAGGGGCTCCAGAAGATGAGAGGACTGGAAGAGGCCAGGAGTCGGCTAGCTGAGCTCGGCGGAGGCACCCAGTGCCAGGCAGTCCTCCATGGGCTGCAAGAGAGCGTGGGCCAGGGGCACCTGCTCCAGGCTGTGCGGTGTGGGGGAACACACGCTGCCAGGAGCAGCGGCCAGTGCGAGAGTGTTGGTTTCTCTTGGGCGGTCAAGGCTTGTTGTAACCGGCCAGGTCAGGGCGAGATGTAATGTGCAGGCTCTCTGAGGTGGGAGCATGAAGCTGGCTGCCAGGTCCTCGGGCCATGTAGGCACTTCCTGATTTCTGTGTGCCTGTGTGTCCCTGTTCTAGGTTTCACTGCTCTGACAGAGAAGTTTAGCCAGAGCATCAGCATAGAGCGGGGTGCAGATGAGCTAACGCAAACCCTCAATGACTACATGGGTGACATTCTGGAGGGTAAGTGCCGTTCTGCAGGACTGTCTGCGATGGGGCCATGAGCCTGCTCTTTGGGAGAGGAGAGAGGTGTGCTGGGCAGCCTGCTGCTGCCTCCTTGTGCAGGCTGGGCGTTTCTGTGGGCCCTGAGGACCACCGAGAGCAGCTGGACTCTTGCGACGGAGGAAGCTTTTGCTGGTGTTGGGGCCCAGGGGAGTGGGGGGGCATGCAGCCAGTATCAGTGTGCAAGTGATGTGGGGACGCTGGTGCTGACAAACGAGTGTGTTACCTTCCCTAGCTCCCTTTTGCAGGGCCCGGTACTGCAGGCACCAGTGCTGTGGTCCCTGTGACCAAAGCAGAGAGGCTGCAGCTGTGCTTTCCTGAATTGTGCCCCACAATGCACTGCTGCCCTTGTGCTCCTCTGGCAGCAGAGTGCCTTCTTCTGCGGCTTCCTTGAAGAAGGCATAGAGGCAACTCTTCTCTTTCTTTTGCCTGCAGAGCTGCTGGGCTTTGGAGGAGACATCCTGAAGTTTGCAGGTATATCTTTCTAAACGAACCTTAGCTTTGTCTGCTGCCACTGAAGAGGCATGCTAGGGAAGAGGACAGAGTGAGTGGCGAGCTGGCAAAGCCCAGAGGGGTGGCTCTGTTGGCACGCAGGTGCTCAGGGGGAGCTGCCATCGTGGGCCCCAAGCTGGAAGCTGCAGCGGGACGGCGCTGATGTGCAGGGGTTGAGGGAGGGGGATACCCTGGGAGCTCAGGTTTGAGGCAGCATGTGAGGAAGGAGGGGTCAAGAGAGCCCTTGCATCTCTGTGCTGAGCGGGAGTGGCTGTGGGGATGCCAGTGTTGCTGCAGACCCGCTGCGCGCCCTGGTCCTCTGCCAGCATGTCTGCTGTTGTAGCTGGCCTGGAAGAGGGGAAGGCGTCCCTGTGCGCAGGGTGCTGTAGTTGAGGAGGATGCCTTCCCCCAAGTGCATGTCCCTCAGCACGCCTGCTGGTTTCTGCTGTCTGTGCAGGTGGGTGCAGGTGAGGGAGTGTCAGGTCTCACCAGAGCCTTCCCCCGTTGCCTTGGTTTCCGCAGGGGATGCTGTGCTGGTGCTGTGGAGAGCGAGAGAAACGCAGCTGAGAGACACCATCAGCCTGGTGTTGCAGTGTTGCTGGCAAATCCAGGAGAAGTACAGCATCCGTGACACAGCCGTGGGTCTGAAGCTCCGAATGAAGCTAGGTACGGGGAGTACTGGGTTAGCTGCGCCGTGCGAGGCTCCATGGCCCTGTGCAGGGCTGCAGGGTGCTTTGCCCCCTGAGGCAGAGTTGTGATCCCTCCTGGGGCCAGTGGAAGCCTTTTGCCTGGAAGGCTCTTGTGCATTCTCAGGCAGCCGGTTACAAGCTGCCTGCATGCACCCTGAGCAGATGGCCAGCAAAGCTGCTGGTGTGCTGGGCCTCTGGGGTAGGCAAGCGCAAGAGGTGCCCTGGCCCGTGAAGACTTTGTCAGTGTCAGCTTCATTTGCCTCTTTCTAGACGCCCATTTCAGGCCCTCTGCCAGGAGGCCCCCGCTTAGGACCCCCTCCCTGTCGATACTCAAGCTTGACTCCATAAAGAGGGATGGGCACCTCCAGCTGAAGCAGTTGAGAGAAGGAGCCTGTCTTCAGGGCTGAGCTTCAAACTGAGTCTGTGAAGAGTTGAGCGGTGGGAGGCTGCGGAGGTAAAAGTGCTCTCTGCCTCAGCTGTGCTTGTCTCTCCCCAGGGATCTCTGCAGGGCACATGTCCCTGCTGACTGTTGGAGACAGAAAGGAGCAGCGCTTCCTGATCCTTGGCAAGGCCGTGGGTGAAGTCTGGCAGGCCCAAAACCTTGCAAATGCAAGTGAAATTATCCTGTCAGCCAGCTGCTGGGAGCTCTGCAACCAGAACCAGGTCAAGAGCAAGAGAGCGAAAGGCCAAGGAGCTGTGAAGGTGGGTGAGATGGCCTCTCGAGTGGTTTTGAGGAGCTGGAGGTGGCGGTGAGGGAGGAAGGTGTGAGAAGGCTGAGGAGACGGCCGTGGAGGGAGTTGTAGCTGTAAAAGGAGGTGGGCAGCTCTAGCTGTTGCCTTTCCAGCTGAGGCTTAGCTCTGGACTGTGCTTGCTGGGTTTGAGGTGGGGTCAGGAGGGACTGGCAGGATTTGGCCCTACTGGTAATGTCCTCTGTGGGTCATGGAGTTGTTCTGGAGACGGGGGAGATGCTTGGCCGATGGCTGCGCAGCTCGTGTGCTGCCGATGCCAGTGTTTGTCCCGGCGCAAATCCAGCAAGGTGGCCTTGACACACGAAGATCTTCTCCCCTTCTCTGGGAAGTGACAGCGGAGGGTAGGAGGGGGCCTTGGGACTCTTGGGGAGGCCGATGGCAGTGCTTTTGCTGCGTGTGCCTTCAGGTTACAGGCATGCAACGGCTGTCTGTGTCGGAACATGAAGACCTTTTGTCCAAGTTCACGCGAGCCCGGCTGAACTGCTGTTCTCCTGAAATGCCAGGTGAGTGCCAACTTTGCCTTGTTCTGTGCCTGCCCAGAAAGATGGGCACTGGCTTGCTGAGGGGCCAGTGAGGAACGGCCTCTGCCCTCTCCCCCTTGCAGTTAGGTTTTGTGCCTTGGGCCCTGCTGTGCTCCAGCGGAGGCACTGGCTGCTTCCTGCTGCTGCTTCCAGGGGACTGCTGTGGCTGAGCACCTGCAGGAAGAACACACGGGCAAAGGGCGAAGAATTTTTCTCCCTGAGTTGCAGTGCCAGCCCCTGCTTTGCAAGGCCCCCGTAGCCAGGCTCGTAGCGCCATCCTGCCAGTGACCGCCTGTATTTTCCTTGCGTAGGCATCCTGAGACCTGCTGTTACCTTGGCCCCTCATCGTACTCTGGGGAAAGTGCTGAGGAAGTACATCCCAGCAAGTGTTCTGCGCAAGGTATGGCCACAGGTGCTGGGAGGTGCCTTTTGGGGAGAGGGGAGAAGGAGATGTGCATTGCAGAAAGGGAGTTCTCAAGAAAGCAGACAAGGCAAAGAAAATGCCCCCTTCCTTAGGTGAGAACCTGGGGAAACGGGTCCACTGTGCTACACATGCCAGGAAGCTGCCCGCTGTGTGCTCCTGCAGAGAGAGACGCGGGCGGCGGGAGGTGGATTGCCCTCTGCATTTCCTACTGATGTTGTTGTGGCCATGACCCTGTGATAAGCGAGAGATTCCTCTGGAGTCGCGACAGCATTGCTGAGGGTGGCCCCTTGTGTGCATACCTGCAGCAAGGTGTGGTGTTGTCAGCAGACGTTTCTCTGCCTAGTGCTTTCTTGTCCGGTTCTGTGTCTGTCTTGCGAAGGCTGATGCCTGCTTTGCACTGCGGGGAGGCTTTCTTCGTTCCTCTGATAGCGCCTGTTACTGGCCCTCTGTGTGCTCTGCCTTGGTATCTGCTGCAGGCAGTAAGCACCCAGGGAGAGCGGGCCGGTGAAGGTGCCCTGCTCTTGTCTTCCAGATTGACGACGGAGAGCCCCTGGCGTGCTTATCCGAGCTGCGGCCGGTCACCTGCCTCTTTGTGAGGCTGCAGTTTGCTGCCAAGGTCAACCTAGCCCAAATCTGCAAGGCTATCCAGGACAGCAGCGTGCTGATTTCGGAGATCCTCCGTCCTCACAAGGGTGAAATCAACAAAATCTCCATGTTCGATAAGGTGAGCGTGGGGGAGCGGTGCCCCCGCGCCCAAGCGTGGGTGGCAGAGCGGAGGGAAGCGGCTCTGTCTCTAGAGCAGTGGGGAAAGGAGAAGCAGCTCTGCCTCGCTGCTGGGATTGGTACCTCTGGCCCGGGGTTGCCCTGAGGCTCTGCTGGTCTTGGCGGAGGCTGGAGCCTCAGGGCAGGAAGGGTTTGCTGCAGGCGTTGTGGCAAGGTGTGCTGCCTCTGTCCTGGGCAGGGCTGCACGTTGCTGTGTGTGTTTGGCCTCCCTGGAGGAAAGCTGCCCTGTGAGAGCGTTCACGCCTTGGAAAGCGCGATTCAGATCTCCACCGCCTGCTCCACAAGGCCAAGGAAAATTGAGTGAGTGGGGAGGCGTGCTGCCCGGGACGGTACGGGGTGTGGTGGGCGGTGGTTTCTCAGAGAGACGTGCCCTCCAGCTTGGCCTCCACCGTCGCTGGGGGGAAGGAGGCCGTGCCCTGAGAGGTGGCAGATGGCCCTGGGGTGTGCCCCCCATAGCCAGGGGAGTTCCTGCAGCCACCACAGGCCACTCACGGCCCTGGAAGGAGCCACCACGAGGGCAGCGGCCTCCTGCGGGCCAGGGGCAGGCGCTTGCAGGTGCCCGGCGTGTGGAGTGGGACCAGGCCACGGCACCTGGCCCAAAGTTGCTGTCGCTGCAGGCGGGGTGCAGAGAGAGCCGCCTCCCCCCCCCGCCCGCTGAGGAGACGTGCTGGGGCCTGCTTGTGTCGGGAGGGGATTTGGGGCACGTGGCAGCTCTTGGGCCTTAGGGGAAGGGTGCCAAACCGCCGGGCTGCTCTCCGCAGCCCCTTCAAGCTGGGGCTGTCCGGCTCCTGAGCTCTGCCAGTCCCCGAGGCCTGCGCTGCCGGGGCGGCTGGCGGTGCGCGGGGAGGTGGGGAAGGGGTGGAGGGGGGCAGGCAGCACTGCTCACGGGCGCTGCTGAGTCCCTGCCGCTCTGCCTGTGCGTCAGGGCGGTGTCCGTGGGGGTCACCAGCGGGACGGCATTCTGCGGAGTCGTTGGCCACCGCGTGAGGCACGAATACACAGGTACGAGGTGTTTGTCTTGGAGTGGGTGCCTGGGCTGGGTCTGTGGAAGGACAAGGCAGAGTGCCGGGGAAGAAGCTGTGGGCCGTGTGCGCTGGGCTGGGACGAGGGCCTGGCCTGCGGCCCGTCAGGAACGACAGAGGCTGAGCGGGTCCCACTGTGGGGCGGGGGAATGGGCTCCAAGCCTTGGCGTTCCTCTCGGTCGTGCTCAGCAGGGTTTGGCTCTTGCCTGTGCTGGCGGTGATGCAGCCGTCAGCCTGGCAGGGTGGTGCGGGTTGGTCTCCTGGGTCCGTCAATGCGTGCTCTCTCTCTGTGGCAGTCATGGGCCAGAAGGTGAACCTGGCAGCGCGGCTGATGGAGCACTACCCTGGGCTGGTGTCCTGCGATGCAGCGACCTACGCGGCCTCCAGGCTGCCCCAGTCTTACTTCAAGGAGCTGCCGAAGGCCAAGATGAAGGGGGTCGGCGATCCTGGCACTGTCTATCAGTACCTGGGGATGTCGGAGAAGCTGTGAGTGTCCTCTCTGAGCAGGCTGGCTGGGGGCGTGGTGGCACACAGGGTCCAGCCTTGGTCAGCAAAGAGGAGTTGTGCGGAAAGAGACCGAGCTGCCACCCTGCCCACACCTCCCACCCCTGTGGCTGAGAAGATGGAAAGCCATAGCGTGGCTGTGCTTTTTGCCTGTTCCCCTTGGGGCCTGTTGCTGTTGGGAGAGTGGGAGTGATGCAGTAGGGGTGGAGAAGGCTCGTAGGTGTCTCTAGGCACAGAGTGGCCTGTCAGCCCCTGTCCAGATGGCTTCCAACTGTACTTTCTGCTCTGTGCTTGCTTGGTTGCGTGCAAGACTAATGCAGTGGTATTTCTGAGCCACCGAGGGGGTTTTCTCTCGGCTGCTTCTAAGCAGGAAGCTCTTGGAAAGCTTTTGGTCAGTGCTGTTCCCCTGGGAAAGCGTGGCTGGCTGGGACTCACTTCCTGGTGGAACTTGAGCTGTTCCTCTGGGACAGGCTTTGAGGTTCTCTTTGGATGATGTTTTGAACATTAGCATTGGCCGTCTCTTTGAAACTACAGAAAAGCTTGAGCCCAAGATGCCAGGCGCTTGGTGTCTTGGCCAACTAAGTGACCCTTGTGCTCCTGTTGCACGTCCTGGCTTGAACCGAGAGCTTATTATTCCTCGTCTTTACCTGGATAGCATCTGTTGCCCTTCTATAAATTGCTTCCTGTGAGCAAACCTCAGGGAAGCAGTTTGCAGGACCAGAGGCTTGTTTTGCTTGTCACGTGTGGTAAAGCAGTCTGCTCGCCAACGGTCCTCCCTGGGTTCTTTCTCCTGTCTTTGCTTTCTTTGGTTTTGGCCTCTGGTGCTTGTGTGTTGATACAGTGTGCTGTCGCAGTGTGGCCGTTGGGCTTGTTTGTGCCGAAAGTTTTGCTGGTGCTTGTTTGGTGTTTTCCCCCTCTCATGGGTGAGCATGAACTTTGGCAGTGGGAGCGTGGGCAGGATACCATGGCGCTCAAAAGAAGAGCGGTAGCTGAGAGTGCATCCTCAGCTCCACGCGTGGCTCTCCATCCTCCAGCTTCTGCCTGCTTCACTGACTTTTGTTTTTCTCTTCCTCTGCTAGCATATTTGGCCTGGATCTTATGGAGGAGAGGTCTGCGTATGGCCCCTTGTTCGGTAGGTGAACGCCTTGCTCTTCTGAACACCAGTTTCTTGCCCTTGGTAGCTGTTCAAAGCAGTCTGGGAATGGAGAAGCTTTTGCAAGGAATGGTGTTGCCTGCAGTGGCCATAAGGGTTTGGTGCATCCCTTGGCTCGTAGCTGGTTCATAGGTTTGGGGTTGGGCCAGAGCTGGAGGTGGGAAGCAGGGTGAGGCGCCTAGTGCTTCCTGCTGTGCTCCACAGCTAGCATGGCGGGAGCTTTCAAGCATGCAGTTGCTCCCAGGCTCGGGGCTAAACTGATGCACATAGCTAGGATGAGGAAGGAGCTTTCCTTCTGTCTGTCTGCCTGCCAGAGCTTTTTTGGCAGTGGCTTCTCTCCCTTGTAGTCCCGAGCATTCATTTCTTGGCAGCACCTGGGCATCTTCCTGTGAGGAGTGCCTGCTGCTGTGGAAATGCCAGGGCACACAGGATGCCTGTAACTGCTGCTGCTGTTGTCAGCTGTTTGGGGGCTGAAGATGTTGCCTTAGCTGCAGGGAGGTGGGAAGTGTTCTGTAGCTCTTGGTGCACGGAGGAGATGTTCTGCATCTCTTTGGGCCCTAGGGGCCTGCAGTGACTCAGATTGTCCCTTCCGACCTTGCCCTGGGTGACTGTGGGGAGTTGTGGGAGGATGCCTGAGGAGATCCCTTGCCTGTGGGCAGGGAGGCAGGGAGGGAAAGGGGGCATGGGAGTTGTGGCATGAGTGAGGCAGGGAGGTGGGCCTGTCAGTGCTCTAAGGCAGGCCTGGCTGCAAAAGTGTAGCTGTTTGGGTGGGAAGGAGCCCTGGGTGCAGGCAGGCTCGCAGGGGCGATGGAGGGAAGGTGCTGTGGCAGCAAGAGGGAAGGACGCCCACGGCTGTTTGCTTTTGAGCTCGCTCCAGCAGCTTGCTTTCTTGTCTGCCTTCACAGGTCGGGAGAAGGAGATTGCCCTCTTTGAAAGTGCCTTGGAAGCCTACGTGGCTCGTCAAGAAAGGCACATCCTAGCATTTGAGGGCATGCTAGGCTCTGGAAAGAGCCATTTACTCATGGAGCTTGCCTCTTTAGGCCAGGCTGCTGGCCACAGGTGAGTGTTTTGGAGAGCTACCTGTGGGACACTTCCCCTGCCCATCCACTGATGTTCCTGGCATCCTCGAGCCCCTCTGCTAGTGCGCCTGGCCCTTGGCCTGCAGCATCCCAGAAAAGCCTCCGGGAGCCCCTGGTTAGGAGCAGCTGCGTGCTCTCCCACTCCCTCTTGAGGGAGCTAGAGGTGGCTTGTGCAGTCAGTGCTGTTCCTCTTGCATCCTTGGGCCGGGCCCGAAGGGAAGGAAAGAGCCCAAGCTGCGTGGGCAGAGAAGAAAGCTGGGGGGCAGGGGCTGCCTGAGAAACGCTGCTTGCCCTCAGGCTTTCATCCCGAAGGCCCACTGGGGCAGCAAAGCCTTCCCTCCCGTGGTGTAGGAGGCAGATTGTGAAGCTGTGGAGTGGAAACACAAAGGCCCAACTTGCTCGGTCCTTGCTGCTTCAGCTGGCAAGTTGCTGTGCAAGGGGGGGAGTGCTGAGAGCTGTGGAGACGCAGGGTCTGGTGGTGGCTCTGGCAGGGGCTTGGCACAAATTGCCCCTCTGTGCCCTTCCCTTGTAAGAAGAGGGAAAAGCTTGGCCCTCTGTGAAGCGCTCTGAGGTGTGTGGATGAAGAGTGCGTCTGGGGCTGTATGTCCAGAGTGCCCTTGCAGTCAGCCCTGGATGATGTGTCTCTTCTCTCCTAGTTTTGACTTGGAAGTCTGCAGCTCTTTGCATGCCTTTCTGAGTCTCAGTCCCTTTTGCTTTTGCATGGCAGGGTAGTAGCCGTGGAACTGACGGAGCTAAACCTGAAGCAGGTCCACTCTGCTGTCCGTATGGTGCTGGCCATGGCCCTGGGCCTCCAGGCCTGTAAATCCTGCGGTGCCAGACAGCTTGTCCTGCAGGCAAAGCTCCGAGGGCTGATGCAAGAGAGCAGCTACTGCCTCCTCAATGAACTCTTCCTCGTTAAGGTGAGAGGCGAGACCCTCTCTGGCCCTGGCAAAGGGCTGCTTGTGAGCTTTTGTCATTTGGAGGCTCTGATGGGGAGTCGCTCCACTCGCTGGTGGCAAGAGCAGGGGGATATAGCACAGGCTTCTGTTCCTGGGTGCAGCGGGGGGGCTCCCTGTTGGGGGTGAGCTCAGGTGCCAGGCTGGTGCACGTAGTTCCTGATGTCTTGCTCAGCACCCTGGAAGGGGCTTTGAAGAGCAGCTTGGAGGTGGGGCTGATGGCCTTGTGTTGAGCTGACTGCTGCGTGAGTGGTCTGCTCCCTCCTGAGATTCCCATCGTGAGAGAACAAGCTCTTCACTCCTCCCACCCCCAGGAGCTCTGCTAGAGACCCTCAGGCCTCAGAGGGCCTCTGTTCTAGGCACCAGGTGATGTCTGCCCTGTGTCTCCTTGCAACTGTGATGGGGAGAGGGATGATGCTGAGGCCAGGAGAGGCATTTTGCTGGGTTGGTGTTATGTGCTGGGTAGGTGTGCTGAAAGCCCCTGAAAGGCTGTTTCTCTGACTGTGCTTTTCTGGGCAGTTTCCCCTCTCGAAGGCGGTTTCCCAGATGAGTGGCACTCAAAGGCAACTGGAGCTGGAGGCGGTTTTGAAGAAAGTGCTGCAGAAGGTGAACTATTCTCTCCATCGTGGGTCAGAAAAGGAAAACAGCCCTGCAGGTGGAGGGTTCTGGAGGCGAGTGGTGGGAGCTGGCGGGAGGACCATGTACTTGAGTCATTGTCCTTCAGAGCCTAAGCACCCCTGCCCATACCCCCTGATAACTTTCCTCCCATAAAGTTGGTGGGCACATGCTTGGGAGAAGCAACGCTGTCTTTCTGTACCACCTTCCGTGAGAGACCTTGAAGTCTCAGAGAAATTGCAAGTCATTAAGATTCTGAATGCCTAAGTAGCTGGGAAGAGGAAAGGGACTTCACAGTGTTCTCTCTCGAGAGAGAGAGAGAGAGAGAGAGAGAGAGGCCAAAGTTGCTCCTGTGGAAGCTACCTGAGAACCCATCAGAATCCACCCAGAGCAAGCTGTTTGTTTCAGGCTGTTGAAGAAGAAGTCATCATATTTGTCATCGACAATGCCCACTGCATCGACTCTCTCTCCTGGAGTCTTCTGTGGAGTGTGCTCAGGGATGTCTCGATCTTTATGGTGATGGGCTTCGCTGCCGGTCACTGTAGAAGACAGAGGCTTTGCAAAGCTGCAGCAGACATCCCGAAGTTGCAGAAAACAACCTCTGTTCATCTGGGAGGGCTGAAGGCTTCCGCTGTGGTGCAGAAAGCCTGCCAGGCCCTTGGAGTTGCCAGCATACCCCAGGATCTAGAGACGTAAGTCGCAGGCAGGGCCTCTGAGCTCTTCCTGAGCGCTTGAACCTGTGCAGGGAGCAGAAGGGAATGAACCCCTAGAAAAGGCAGCGCAGGGCTTCTGGAAGGGCCAGTGCCTCTAGCCAGTGTCAGATGCTCACAGTTGTGAGCTGCGAGTGGGCAGCTGCCCAGGCACAGAGCATAGGAGGTGTCAGGCCGCCTGTGTTGCGCTGGAAGGTAGGAAGGAAGCGGTCCTGCACCCTGGCCTGGCTGAGGTGTGGCAAAGGCGTTTGTCTGTGTGGCGGGGCTGTGGGGGTGATTCGTTGGGGCCTAGGTTCTCCCTGGTGCCGGAGAGGATCTAGGCTGCTGGGGACAGGAAAGACGAGGCTTACTGCTCTGTGCCTTGGGCTCTGTCCACGATGGTTTTCCTGTGGATTCCAGCAAAGGCTGTAGCTTCTGGGTGGCTCAGGTGCCAAAGCCAGTGGGAGTTGTGGCCCTTTCACAAGTGAGGTGGAGCTGTGGTGAAGACGTTGCTTCCTGCGTTACGCCCGCGTGGCTCAGCGCCCATCTGGAACGTGTGCACGTGCCTTACTTTGCCTGTGTCAGTGAGTGCTGGATCTGCTCCTTTGCAGGTTCCTGATGCAAAGAAGCTATGGCATCCCCTATTACTGTGAGGAACTGCTCTGCTACCTTAACTGCCACGACTTGCTCTTGTTCCACCCACTGGGGAAGGAAGAGAAACGAGAGGACAAGTGGGAGAGCCTCTTCAGTAAGCACCTTTGTGGCTGCCTGCCTAGCGGCTGTGGTGCATTTTCCACAGCACATTCTTGCCTGGGGGTTCCCCTGTGACCTAGGAACAGTCAGCTCTAGCAGCCATACAAAGCTTGGTGTGGATGGGGTGTGGGTCTGTACATGCCTTGCTGCTGGGACAGCCAAAGGAGAAGCTGGGGAGTTTTGGTGTCTTTGAGAGGCCAAGCAATGGTGCCGTGGCAGCCAGTTTCAAAGGAGGAGAAGAGATGCTGCCTGGCACTAAGCTAAGCGCTGCTCTTGTTTTGAACCTGTATGAAGCGGGGTGCTTATTCTGGCCCAGTACTGTGAGTCCCATGGCTGCAGTGTTCCTTGTGCACAGCCACACGGCTGGACTGATTCTATCAATGCCCCTCGGTGCCAGCTGCTGTAAGACCTGCTGGGGGATGAATGCTAAAGGGTTGAGGCTGGAGGGAGCTAAAGGATGTTGGGTGGGGAGGGATTTAGAGGAACGGAAAGAGGGCCAGAAGAGTTGAGTGGGTTAGTGAAAAAACCTAAGGGCAGGGAAAGGAAAATGGATCCCTGGAGTCAGCAATGTCTGGTCCGCCGCTGAAAGGAGAGCTCCTGCTGGGCCCATGATCTTCACTATATGGGTAGATGTCATTGGCGCACTTTACGTTCCTGCCCACACCCTAAGTGTTTGTTGGTCAGAAAAACTGTCTTCATCAGCAGGTGGGCCGAGGACTCAGGCTTTTCTGAGCCCCTGCTGTGCTTCTCCTCTGCCTCGTAGGCCAAAGCGTAGTTTGAAGCATGCGTCAGGAGGCAGGGAAGAGCAATTTCTGTCCCTGAGTGCAGTTGCTTAGGAAGTGCAATGTCTGGGGTCAGGGCAGGCAAAGGCAGAGCAGCATGACTGCAAGCTGGCTTTGGGGATCCTCTGGTTAAAGAGAGTGAGAGATTAAACACAAGAGCCCTGTTAGGCACAAGCAGGGCACATTTCTTTTGCCTGTAGCATGCCCCATGCGGGGGGGTTTTCATGGGGGCCTCTAAAGTGCTGCTGTCTGACCTGTGGAAAATCCCTTCCTTCTCACTTTCAGTCCCACTCCAAATTCTTGGGCTGCACTGGAGAACTCTGCTCTCAGGCAGACGCATGTGTGTTGTTTATTAGGCATTGGAATGTGCATGTATTTACCTTGGCAAAAGGCAAAAAAGGTCACTTGCAAAGAAGTCTGTCACCAAACCCACCCGGAGGCAAGGGACAGGCCTTGGAAACTTGAATGCCAAAGTGTGAATCCCCACAAAGGTGCTACTAAGTGAAGAAGGCAGTGGTAACACCACCTGGAGATGAATGCCAACCAGCTTGCCATGGCTCTGGCAGCAGCCCTGAGTGACCTGCCCTTTTGGATGAGCACTGGCAATGTGCCTGGCTCTGGGACAGTAGCAACACTGCTGCTTTCTGTCCTGAGGCGTTCCTTCCCCAGCTAGAAAGTCTGGAAGTTTTGATTTGGGAGTGTTTGGGAAGACTGCCTGGCAACAGAAAATGTTGGGGAAGGGCTCTGGAAGCAAAGGTATGCAAGGGCAGCGTTTTGCTCTTCTTAGCGACCGTGTTGGGGGCAGGCCGAGTGCATCTGCCCACCTAACGCAGGCCTTGTCCTAGCTAAGGTGGCTTTGGTAATGTTTGCAAGCAGGAAGTCATGACATGAATTGTCTCCCTTTGCTAATGGCTTTCTCCTGCTCCCTTGCTCCACTCAGCTTCTGTAATGGAGGCTTCAACCACTGCAGCAACGTGGAGCTCCAGCACGGGGAAGGACCGCAGGGTGTGCACCATCAGACCGGACGTGACCCTGCAGAACACCATGCTTCCCCCCACATTAAAAGGTGAGGGGCCGAGCCCCGCTGTGGCAGCTGGCGGCTGTGCTGGGTCCCTTTCCCGGGACATGAGCTGGAAACTCTGGGCATCCATGTGCTGCAGAGGTAGCCCTCTGCACTCTGGGACTCTGCTGGGAAGGTTGCTCTGGTCCCATTAGATTTTCCATGGAGAAACATGCCTGTGGCTGTGCGAAGTGTTTTTCCCCTCCTGGATGTGGCCCACCTGGGAGCGTGTTGTCTGCTCTCGGTGAAGAATAGGAGAAAAGAAGTTCTTGGGGCCACACTGTAATGTTTCGCTCTTCTCCGCGAGAGCAAATGCATTGCTGGGGAGTATTTGACTTGGCTCTGACTGAGCTTTGAACTAGGCTTCTCACCTTACTGTTCTGTTTGTAGTTGTCCAGCTCATGCTGCTCTCAAGACACTGAACAGCAACCGCAGCCATCTTGTGAATCTCTCTTTGCCTGTTGTTTTCTGGGCTGGCCCAGAAATCCCCCTTTCTAGGGGGTGCTGGATAGGAAGCTGTGAATGAGCATGGCTGCCCTCTAGCTGAGCCCTGGCAGAATGCAGGTGGCAGAAAGCTCCTAGTTTCCAAAGTGTTCTTGTTGCAAGAGCTGCTTTGTCAAAGAAGGGGAAAGTCCTGTGTGACCAAGTGAAGGCAAGGGTTGTGGGGAGCTCTGAGTCGGCCTCAGTGGTGGGGGAAGGGCTCTCTGTCTGTGTGCCCTGCGGGCATAAATATACCCTAGAGCTGGCAAGCCGCATCCCGGGATGTATGCATGTGTTGGATGCTGCCCTGCTCATCCGTGGTGGGGGAGCATTCGTTTGAGCATCTCTGCTTTCCGACGACCTTGTTTCCTGTGATTCGAGTAGGAGCAGAGCCGTCTTGAAGACATGTGCCCTGGGTTGTGATTGCCCAAGGGGCTGAGTCCCTAGGAAAGATGGGGAAAATCTACCATGTCGGGTGTTGCAGCTAATGCAGCCTGTGCAGCCTGAGCCTGGGGAGTGGGCAAGAGAGAGAGCTGTGGCTTGTTTTGGACAGGGATTGCGCTGGCTGAGCTGGACAGCATGAAGCCCTCGGAGCAGATGGTTCTGAAGTGTGCAGCCATCCTAGGGCCGCTGTTTAGCACTGAGCTGCTGTTCCACATGCTTCCCGGGTGGAGCAGGTCCAAGATGAACAAGGTGCTGAGTGACCTGGTGCGATGCAACATCCTGAAGTGGCTGAATGCTGAAAAGGTGGCAGAAGAGAGCAGTGTTCCCACCAAGGGGTCAGGCACCTCTCTGGAGGAGGAGAGTGGTAAGTGGTGGTAGCAGGAGCCCGGGAGCCCTGTAGGCTCCTGCTGCTGCCCCCAGCTATGTCCCTGGTGGGGCTCCCCAGAGCACGCTGCACTGCCCCAGTGGAAGCGTGTAATGCTCAGGGCACCGTGGGTGTTAGGGATGGGTTGTTAAAAGCTCTGACAAGTCCATTTCAGATTAGCCTGTGCCACTAGCTTTGTGCTGGAGGGCAATATTGCAGTGAGCTGCTCTGAGTCCCTCTGCTCTGCTGCCTGCAAACGCAGCTCATAGCACATGCAGGGAAAGGGGTATGAAAGCCCTGACATGCTTGCGCAGCCTCCCGCAGTGTGCCGATGCGGGATTTTGTGCAGTGGATTTTTATTGCCCCCTAGCCCAGGGGGGAGCATAGGAGGCTGGGAGTGCCTTGCAGAGCGGGCAGAAAGAGCTGGCTGTGTCTTGCTTCTGCTGCTGGCAGCATGCCCAGCTCCCACCTGGAGCGCAGCTGCACACACTGTCTGTTGGCAGGGAGAGCAGGCTAGCAGCCTGTTGCGCTGGCCATGCTAGTCTGAGGAAGGCAAGCTGGGCCCTTTCGCTGTATGGCCGCGAGGTTCTGAATGCAGGAGCGCTGGTTTCCTGCCAAGGATGCACGCCAAGGCCTGTCTTTCATTGCGCAGCTGTGGCGTCCCTGAGCTCTGGCCCCAGCTCTGGCTGATGGGAAGCCCCGTTGCCTTTCAGATGCCCAGAAGTCATCCATGGACGAGACCAAGAAGATGGCGAGGCTGCAGTCTGGTGTGCTGGCCTTCTGCGCCCCGCTGCTGCAGGAGGCTGCCTACGAGTTGTGGCCGAAGGGACAGGGGGTGGCCATGCACCGCAAGTGTGTGGCCTTCCTGGAGAGGCACGTGCACAAGTGCCAGTGCTGTGGCGGAGGGGACTTTGTTGCCTTCCACCGCTTTGCCATCGGCAGCACCCAGGAGGCAGAGAGCTGTGAGGACCATGGCAGCGACTGCTACTGGCGCAGCTGGGAGGCCTCGCAGGCAGCAAGCGAGGAGATGAAGACGGATGAGCTCCCCACCACTACGGGTATGCCCTGTGCCGTGCTCTGGAGCCTGGGCCCTGCCCACTGTTGTTGCACACGTAATTGCAGTGTTTCTCTATCTCAAGGCCTGCCTGCAGAGCCATTTCACACAAGCCTGGGGATGCTTTCAGTGCAGGGCAGCTGCATTTGTAGGACTAGTTCAGTTCTCCACTGAGCACAGGTTCGCAACAAGAGACATGATGTGGCCACAGCGTAGAGCCTCTCTGCCCTTGAGTGTCCTGCTGCGTTTCCCCAGAATTACAGGAGAGCAGCCCATCTCCTTGCAGAGACCAGAGCCTCGGGGTGCACCCACGGCTCAGCAGGCTGAGGTGTATTTGCTAGTGCGTCTAGTACCCTTGGCCGAGCTGGGCTAAGTCTGGAGAAATAGCAGCCGCACAGTGAAGGCAGATCTCAGGGGAAGGGGCCGGGAAGGGAGGTGCCGTCAGTGCCTTTGGCTCTCCTCTCCTTCTCTTAGTGCTCCAGAATGGCAAGAAGCAGCTCTTTGTGCATGTGCAGGGAGGGGGTGTTTAACCCCGTGCTTTCTTTGCAGATGCTGCAAATGGTGGGCAGAAGGAGAAGAGTTTCTTGGAGGAGACTTTTCGGTGAGGAGACAGGGTTTTGAAGATTATTTTTGAAGGCAGTGGGCTGAGGGTGTGCAGAGGGGACAAGTGGAGTCGCACCAGCTTGGGCTGCTGGTTGTGACTCTGGCTTAGGAAAGAGCAGGCCCCCAGCTGTGGGAGCTGGCTTGAGATGGCCATGGAGGTGAGCATCTTTGAGGAAGCCTGTGGGATCCCAGTGATGCTAGTCACTAGAGTGGAGCAGCCCTGGCTTTCTAGCTGTTCGAGAGCAATGTTGCAAGCTGTGCAGGGGCAAAGCAGCCCTTGGGAGCAGGGTGGCTTGTAGAAGGTGACCGAAATGCCAGCTGGTCTCTCTGGCTGCCTAAAAGAGCAGTGTTCCTCCAGAGCAGGGTCAGCAAAGGCCCCAACAGGATCTGTGCTCATGCCTCCTTGTTACAGCTGTAGCCAAACAAATAGCTTGCCAGAGCTGAAAAGGGGAGCTGCGGCTCCTCATGCCAGTTCTGCCCTGCCTGAGCACACTGTCACTGTGCTCTGGGGCCCCGGGGCTCCTCCCCCGAGTGCCCAGTATATTGGTCGACATCACTGCACTGGCAGGGAACGAATCTTGCCAAAAAGTGCCGTGTCAGTGAGTTGTCCTGGCTTTGCTTGCCATTAGGGGAGAGCCAAAGGTCTTGAGCAAGGAGAGAAGGCAAGAGTGGAAGGGAGGAAGGAGCACAGCGGGAAGACAGGGCAAGGATGGGGGTTGGACTAGATGATCTCCAGAGGTCCCTTCCAACCTCAGTGATTCTGTGATTCTGTGATATCAGTGATGTCCCTGCCCACTCAGGAGTCGATGGTGTCAATTGTAACCTGGAATGCCCCAGGGAAACTCTGGGTGCAGGTCACCGTTGTGTGGGGCAGAAAGAATGAGTGACCGAGCTCACTCAGCATGCCTGGGAAGGCTGTGAAACCCATGGCCCCCGCGTGATGCCTGTATGCACGTGGCCTCATGCTGTGCTAGAACGTGTCATTAGTGTAGGCTGAAAGAGCAGTGTTGGTGACGCTAGCGTGTTCTTTGGTGTCTTCTTTCTCCGTGATCTTGTCTCTGACTAGAGCGGCAGAGCGGTTTTTGGCTAAGACCAAAGGGATCTGTAAGGTGCCCAGCAAGACCCCGTGGACCCACGGTGTCGTGTGTTCCTGCAACTGCAAGGCCATCGTGGAGCTGGTGCTTGTGCCCTTGGCTCACCATCACATGGCAATGGGCAACGATGCCAGAGCCTTTTATTATCTGCTGGAGGGTGCGGCTGCCTACTTGCACGTCTGCAACAACTACCTGGTGAGTTGCCCTGCTCGCCAGAGCCCCTTTGCCCATGGCATCCTCTCAAGTGCCTTGCCCTGAGCAAGCCCATTTCCCCACTGCAATAGGGCATGCCTGGGGGCATGCCTTTGTGGGGACTCGGGTATGAATTGCTGGGGTCAGGCGCAGAGTTTGCCTCCTGTTTGCCTCTCCTGTGGCAAGAGAGACAGGGCAGTGAAGCAGGCCCTTTGCGCAAGGTGCACCTCCAAAGAGGTGGCAGGAGGGAGTGCTTGTGCCCGTGGTGTGAGAGGCAGCGTGACTGTGCTCGGGTGGGCATCGCCGGGCCAGATGCAGGCCCTCCTCAGAGAGATGCTGGAGGCAAGCGGGAAGGATGGGGCTGGAGGCAGGCTTGGCAGCGATGCTCAGCTACTCTGTGTGTTTGTTCAAAGGCCTTCCTGACCCTGAACAAAGCAGAAGCGCTGAGGAACTCGGTGGCTAAGAAAGGAAATGTGCTTGCGTGCTTTGAAGAAGCCACCTTCCTGAGCCTCCAAGGGGAGGTAAGGTGACAGGGAGGTTTTTGTGGGCTCTGCTGGTGGGTGGAGTTGGATGCCTTCCTGGGGGTTGGGGGAGGCTATCCCTGGCATATCTAGCCACGACTGCTCTCAGCAGCCTTTCCTGGGCCCACTTCGCCCTCCGGCCAAAAGCAGTTGAGGTTCTGGCCTTGATTCCGCCAGAGACTTGCAATTGGGTGTCTGCTGAATCGGAGCCCTTTGGGACCCTTCCCAGCATCCTTGCTCTCAGCGTTCCCAAGAGGGCGGGAGGCTCAGGATTCTCTGCTGTGCCTGGGGCTGCTTGACTGACTTGGGGTGACCTTTCATGCCAAACGGGACTGCCTTAAAAGCCCTTTTGCTGTGCAGGTCTGCTACAATATGGGACGAATGGAGCTGGCAAAGAAAAAGATCAGGAAGGCATTGAGGCTGCTGAAGAGGAAATTCCCCAAGACCTCCACTGGTGCCTTCTTGCAGTTTGTGCTGGAAAAGTCTGAGCGTGCCTCTCACAAGAAGAACAAAGACTCCTCCCTTCATCAGGAGGCAGGGTGAGAAGCAGAAGGGAAAGCGAAGGGAAGGAAGAGCCATTTCATAGCTGGTCGTGGGCATCTAGGCCCCAATCTGCCGAGGCTTAAGCCCAGGCTTTGCCTGATGCATCGGTCTTAGCAAGACGGAGGCACGAAGTAGCGAGGTTTGGGTAGAATGGGGAACGACGGAGCCTGACACTCCCGTGTGTACAAGCATTAGAGCGAGGCATGCATTTGTGTAAAAAGCAGGCTTGTATCGTGAGGGCTGCAGCTGCGTTTGGTGGTGCTGCTGAGAGCATTTGGTTTGCTTAAAGGCAGTGCAGATGCTTGAGCTTGGGACCAGTGCTCTGAGTGACCCGTTTCTGATGAGACACTGGCAGGAAGGCCACGCGAGCAAGTTTGTCCGATTTTTACCCTGCACTGCAAGTCTCCCAGAGCAGGGCTGTATGTCAGCACGTGTTATGTGGACTGTGCTGGTGAACATGTTTCCAAAGGCTCTTCTACGCATAAGTGTGGAGGCTGTGGGGCGTGCAGGGGGAAAGCAGCTGAGGGAGCTGGAGGCTAATGAATGGGGAGCTGGGGGTTGTGATGGGGAGCTCCTGGGGCATTGGCATGGGGGCTGGTGTGAGTGGGAGCAGAGAGATGTTAGCAGGGAGTAGAGGCTGGAGAGGGGAAGGGAGTGCGCTGGCGGGAGCAGGAGGTGGGCCTGGCGGGGTAAGTGGAGGCGAGATGTGGGAACGAGGAAGCTCAGACGCTGTAGCCAGGTGCAAGCCTCCCGTGCAATGACCCTTTTCCTGCCAGTGCCCAGCTTTGCTTGGCCTGCCTGGGCTGTAGTGCCAAAACACCCTCTTTAGCAGTCCTGTTTCCTCAGTGGTACTGCTTGGTTCTCCCGCTTGCATCGCTGCAGCCCTCCTGCGAGGAGGCGCAGCTGCCTCCTCCGTCCCCCTGCTTCCGCCATCCCGTTGGACTTTGCACTGTGCAGCTAGTGGCTGTGGCCCAGCAGTTTCCCTTGTATGGCAGGAGGGAGAGGCTCCCCTGGCTGTTCCGGCAAAGCCACTGCCTGTCCTTACTGTGGCAGCTCTTCAGCCTGGAAAGCACTTGCAGCAGCCGGAGGCTGTCCCGCCTGGCAGGGCTCATGAAGGTGAACACGGCCGAGGAGTCCGAGGATGCGAGTCACGTGAGTGCCTTCTCTCTGCAGCAGCAGCAGACCCCTTTCTGACATAGCTCCTTTCCCCTGGCCTGGCAAGAGTACCACCAGGCCTGCCCCCAGCAAGAAGAGCCCAAAGATGACAGAGATGTACGTGCGCCTGCACTTTTCTGCATGAACTTCCAGAAGACGTGGGTTGCTGTTCCTTTTGGTTGTTCCTCTCCTTGGATTTGTTTCATAATTGTAAGCGTGGAGCTGGTTCTGGTTTTAAGCCAGCACCACTTTCTGTAGTCTGTCGTTTCCTTGTGGCTCTTGAGAATGCTTGTGTGCAACGCACGGGGGCCCCTGCCTAGACACGGCTGCAGTTAGCAGTGGCAGTAGCAAGAGCCATTTGTCGGATGGGTGAGAGCCCTGGGAGTACAAGAGAAGAGAGAAGCTGGCAGTTGGGTTTATGGCCTGTCCCCTCTAGGCCAGAGAATCACCCTGGAGAGATTCAGTCCTGTGCATTGTCCTGTTTGGACCCTTCTAGGTCCTCTTCTCCTACCTGGAATATGCGCTGTGCTGCCAGAACCTGGGCTGCCGGGAAGAGTGGCTGCAATACGGGCGGACGGCCATGCAGCTTAGCGCTGACGTGCAGCTCTTTGGAGGAGGGGTATTAAACACTGCCAGCTTCGCCCAGGCCCTGTCCCATCTGACCCTCAGCCTGGGAAATCTGCCCCTGTCTATCGACATAGGTAGGTACTGCCCCCGCTGCCTGCGAGAAGGAGTCTCTGCAGAGAGAGCCTGTGCGAGCCTGCTTGTTTTCTTCCCAGGCTATTGCGCCGAGAGGCTCTGCATGCAGCTGCAGAAGCCCGACCTGGACTACGTGGTTCTCAGGACGCTCTTCACAGCGCTCTTTCTCCAGATGAGGTAATCATGGTGCCGGAGAGACTGCTGGTTGCCCAGTGTCAGGGGGCTGACCTTTGGGTGCAGAAAAGTCTGATGGAGAAACTTGGATGGAGTTGTGAGAAAGAGCAAAGAAGGGAAAGCGAGGCAGAGAGGGATGCTGGGAAGGGGAGCAGAAGTGTCTGGAGGTGCTGACTGGGCTCCCACCCCATGGAGACGCTCCATGGAGGCTCATCGTGTTCCTCCCCAGGTACCCTGAATGTGAGGCAGTGCTGCGCAGGCTAGAGAAGCAGGTGTCTGGAGAGCACAGGATCGTTGGGCAGGCGTGCTTCTTCTCCTGCTGCTTAGACCTCTTGCTTGATGCTGGTGAGTCCTCAGTGATCAGGTCCCGGAGAGCCAGGAGGCTTGCAAAGACTCCCACCTGTTTCCTGGTCAGGCAAGACTGTCATACTGGACTTGTCGGCCAGAACTGGTGGCTTTGTCCAAGATTTAAACAGGCAGAGCCCCCCCAGGGCAGGCATAAAGGAACCGGCAATACAAGACTTGTGGAGTATCTTCTACCCTTTGGAAACACGGAAACAATTGTGCTGGCCAAAGTGGTTTTTCTCCTGATATAACAATGACCCCAGAGCCCCCAGCAATCCTTTTACTTCCTCGACAGAGTCCTTGGCCTTTTGGCTGTGTGCATGTGTGTTTGTCTCTTGATTTTTTTTCCCCTCCTTTTTTTTTCTTTTTCCATTTTCTACATGTGAGCAAAGAGTAATTTCACAAAGCTTTTAATTATCCTCTTTCCTTGCTGTGTTTTGAGATTGCCCTTTCTGAAACCTCTTCTCTGACTCACTCTGCTCTGGCTTCCCAGGAAGCAGGCCTAGCAGTGCTGGGATGTGTCTGAGCAGAAGGCACCTAAGAGCCTGTTCTCTGGGGTCCTTGTCATTGCTGATCAATGGCAGCATGCCTTTGTGCAGTGGTAGAAAGCTGCAGCTTTTGCAATGGAAAATGCTCTCAGGGGAGTTGTGAGTTCTCTTTTTTCCTTCCTGATGTTCTCTGCCCTTGCCTTCAAGGGCATTTCTGTGGAGCTTGAAGAGCCCTGAGGAGCTAGGGTAGAAGTTGAGCCCTTGCATCCTTCCTGTGTGGTTTGCTTGCCCTCTGAGTGGTTTGCCTGCCAAGAACTTCCCCGGCTGTGCTTGAGCCTTCTGCTGCTACAAATGCCTGAGGCAAGTCGAGGCCGGGGAGGGAGGTGCTGCTTCTCTAAGACCCATTTGTATTGCAGGGTGGCAGTACAAGTCATTTGAAGAGTGCAGGAGCTTCGTCGAGCAGAATGAAGCCAACTGCATTCTCAAGTCGCAGAGCAGCATCCTGCTTGGACTGTATTTGTGCCTGGCTCTTTGGTAAGTTAGAGACTTGCTCTGAGTGCGGAGAGGCTCAGGCAGTGATTGTGGCAGGGAAGGTGGGAGCTCTGGGCTTGTCACATCCCCCCATCGCATGTCCACCAAGGCGGCCGTCTCTGGGGCACTGTGGCGAAAGGGGCCGGGGGAGCCGTGCACTGTGAGCAAGGTGGCAAGGAGCCCCGGGATGTGCTTCTGTGGAGCCCTGCCAGGGAAGGATGACTGGCGGCATTTGGCCACAGCCTTCCTTTTCCCCTTTTCTGCTCTGAGTGATGCTAACCAAGAGGAGCTACAACACACTGCAGTTCACCCCCCCCATGCCCCCAACACGGCCCCAACATGGCCCCAACATGGCCCCAGTAACTTCCTTTTCCTATAAGATGCATTGCCTCTGAAAGCCAGCTTGGGGCTGGAGGCTATAGCCTAGGAGACCTTTTGATTACTTCATCTCTACAAAATGTGTGTGTGTGTGTGTGTGTGTGTGTGTGTGTGTGTGCGTTTCTCTGGACAATGTAGGTTTGCAAGGCTTGGGCAGTGGGACAACTTCCAGAAGCCCTTTGAAAAGGCCAAGAGGCTGCTGAAGAGAACTGGCGCCTCCCTTGTGGCCAGCCAAGCGTGCAGCCGGCTCCTGGAGTGCCACAGCCTGGTGCTGAAAAAGGATATTGAGCACGGATCGGCGAGGGCCCGTGAGAGCCGCACCAGGGCTCTAAGGGTGAGGGATGAGGAGGAAGGGGAGGCGCATGTTGCAAGGGGACTCTAGGGAAAGCTGTGTTGCTAGCAGCAGTGGGTTGACCTGTGCGGGTCGAAGCAGCCATGACAGCATGGAGTCAGGGCAGTGCCAGAGGGTAGTGGGTTGGAGAGCAACATGGCAAAAGACTCCTCTCACAAAGGTGTCAGCAAGAGATGGAAAAGAAGGCAGTCAGGTGAAGGCGTTCTTCCTGGGCATGTGAGAATTCCCTTGTGGGAATGGTCGGCAAGAGAGGAGAAGAGACTTGCAGAGCCATGAGCTAGTGAGCTCTGCTGAAATGCCTGCTCCATATGAGGTCTTAGGGCTCAGGAGAGATTTGTGCGGCATCTCAGCCTTGCTAGCTGTGCACTCCTTGTCTCTTTAGGGCTGGTTTTTCTCTTTGGGGAATTGGTGGCCTTCTCAGTGCCAAGCCGTCGCTGAGCTCTATGACTTCTCCCAACGTGCTTCTCTGTTGTTTTCTGGGCAGCTTGCGGAAGAGGTTTTCTCTCAGTGCTCTACAAGCCCCGTCTTCTACCCCAGAGTCTACCACCTGCAAGCCTACATTTTCCTCATGCTGGGGAATGAAGAGCAGAGCCTGTTGTGCCTCAAGCAGGGCCTCCAAGCCTGTGAAGACTATGGCAACCTCCTGGAGAAGACTTGGCTGGAGATGAGCACTGTAAGTACTTCATCTGTGCCTTTGAGGTGCTTCCTGGGCAGAGGAGCATGCTGTAGCAGAAGGTGGGCCAGACTGTGCTCCAGCAGGTACACGTAGGGAAAGCCCCCAGAGAGCTTCAGGGGCATGTGCTGAAAGTCCCTGGTGAGCTGGTAGGGGCTAGTAGCCCTGCTCAACAGGAGGGCAGAGACAGCTGCGATGTACCTCCCCCAGGTGGGGCTGGACTGACACCTGAGGAAGCAAGATGCCTCCTTCCCAGCATCTCTGCTTGGCTGAGGAGTGGTGAAGTTGGATCTTTCCCTGTTCCTTAAGGCAGCTCTGGGAGGCCAGGATCAACGTGTGCTGAGTCAAATTTGCCTTCCCTCTCCTTCTCCTCACTGATAGACTTTGGCAGCGCGGCAAATCGGTTGATGGATGGAACAAACTCCTGAGAGAGGCCTTGGTTGCCTTCCCAGACAGCTCTGGGGATCGCCTGCTCTTCTCAGCTCTCACTGTGGCTTTTTTTCTTTTTTTCCCCTTAGGAGTCGTGGTTCACTGGAAAAGGCCCCATGGGAGATTTGTGGCTGAAGACAGCTCCACATTTTCCCCAGCTGAATCAAGCAAAGCCAGAGGTCTATAGCTCCAGGTACCTGCTGAAGCTGCCAGCACTGCAAAGGGAAGATCCTTTTCCAGGAATTAAATACTGTCATCATTAGTCCAAACGCTTCTTCCTTTCCTTCTTCCTTTACTATATTCTGCATCATGCCTCGTTCTCTCCTTTCCCACAACAATGTTTGCCCAACAGAAGATGAACTGAACCAATACGTACGCAATTAGTAAGGTCAATACCTGAAACAAAATAGTCTTCGCTGGTGTTTTAAGCAGTTTTCCCAACCCTCCTGTCCATGGTGGGGCAAAAGCAACTCTAAGCCACATTTTGAAGAGTTAGTTACACTAACCCGTTCTTGGGCAAGATTTCCATCCAGGGTAGCATCCCAAGTACTCCAAAGGAAAACTGCAAATGGCTGTATTGAAAACAGTCGGAGCATTTTGAAGTTCTTAGCAGTTAGGCTTCCATCAAGTGAGGAATATGATAAATAAGGCACAAAGCACTGCAGAGAAGGTAATGCTCTGGGGGATTAGTAAATTCTCATAGTTTTATAGTTGTTGCCATGGGTTAATAGTATTCCTTCTTCCTGGGGAGAGGTAAAGCATCGGGCCATTTCAGGCCAGTCTCTGTGCAAATCTTCACCAATTTGGTTCTCCCGCTGGAGTTTTACCTTTCTGCAGCCCCACGGGATTGGGGGTGATAGGCACAAGGCAACTAGAAGAAGCCTCCCAGTCACTGGCCCTGGTCCTCCTGGGTGACTTGAACCATCCCAATAGCTGCTGGAGGGACAACGCAGCAGGACACAAGCAAGGCAGGAGGTTCCTGGAGAGCATCAATGACAACTTCCTGACACAGGTGATAGAGGAGCCACTGGGGAGAGATGTTCTGCTTGACCTCGTACCTACAAACAAGGAAAGACCCCGTTGGCCAATAAGCAGGGCAATAAGTAGGATCGCAACCCTGGACTTCAGGAGAGCAAACTTTGGCCTCTTCAGGGACTTCCTTGGAGGAATGCCATGGGTTAGGGCCCTAGAAGGAAGGGGGGCCCAAGAGAGCTGCTTAATATTCAAGCATCACTTCCTCCAAGCTCAAGCTCAGTGCATCCCTAGGAGTAAGAAGTCAAGCCAAGGGGGCAGGAGACCTGCATGGATGAGCAAGGAGCTCCTGGCAAAATTCAAACAGAAGGAGGAAGTATACAGAATGCGGAAAGGGGGACAGGCCACTGAGCAAGCAGTTCTTGTGTGAAGGATGAGCTGTTTAGGGCTCTAAGGCAGGGCAGTGGTGGGGTAGAAATAGCATGCTGGGCGAAGTGTAGAGGCCTGTAGAAGTGGAGAGGCAGGCCAGGGCATAGAGGAGTCGCAGCCTGGGAGAGTAAGGGAAGAGTTGCCCAAAGGTCCGTAACCTGCAAGCAGAGGCGGCAGAAACAGGAAACCACCAGCAGGCTCTGCCAGGGACTTGCTCTGGGCTCTTCCCAGCCCACAGGGAGCCACCAGAGGCTCCCGTGCACACCAGGACATGGCAGCCTGCAGTGTCACTCTGGGTGACGATTCATCTTGCCACAGTTTCAGAGGAGCACTCAGCATCCCTGAAACTCTTGTCCCGCCCTTTATAAAATACTTGGCGGTTAGAAGTAGTTCGATCACACTGGAAGACCCATGCTTAAATACCTCTCTCTCCAACAGCAATGCACACCTCCAGCAGAAGGTTACACTCTGTCTTTTCAATTTAGGTTTGACCAAGGGCCTGGCAGAAAGCAATAAGGACACTGGTGTCAAGCAATATTGGAAAAAAAAAAGAAAAATTGGACCCTAAAATGTAAATCGCTTGAAAAGACTAGGCATGCAAGCATGTGTTCACCTCCTTCTCCTTGCTCCAGAGAAGGCTGTGCCCATTTGTGCCCATCCTTTCCCTTCCCTCCTTAGCAACTGCAGGAAAAGAGGAAGCCATCAAAAAAGCACTACAACTCTACCTAGACGTACAGAACTTCAGGCCCTGCTCTTTGCAAAACCCTTTTCCTCCACAGCAGCAGACAGCACAGCTTCTCAGGGGGCATCACTTTAAGCTGCCAAGTCAGGAAAAAGTCCCATTTTCATAGCTTAATCAAAACCTTTGACAACTGCCCTTCCGCCGGACACTACAACAGCAGCTGTTGCCCATCGACTTTCCCCAACAGCTCCACCACCCTCACCCAGAGCCTTTCGCCTTCCCACTATGCCACAACATCCCTGCACTCTCCAGCTGCTGCCTTGGCTTTCACTCGCGACCTGCAGTTCTCAGAGCTCAAGACCTTGCTGCAGCTGCCAGGTGGAGTCGCTAGGCCAGTTGCAGTTCTCTTCACGCAGGCGCAGTCCCTGGCTCTTGGCTGCTGCAGGGTTCAACTCTCCTTCATCGTTATGAGGATAGATCGCACCCATAGTCATGGGGTAAGGGGGGGTGGCCAAACACCCCCAATGGTAGACTAGCTGCCTTGCGCACTCTTCAGCACTGAAGGGAGGAGTTTGAGTGACTGTGAATGACTGCTTTACTCTTGCAGTGGGGGTCCCAAGGAGAGATCCCAGAGCTGGGCTAAGAAGGAGTTAATTCCAGTCCACAATGGGGCCCCAGCAGTGAAAGAAGGTGTTACCTCTCAGGGTCCTGATGAGGAGGAGACAGTCCTGACCACAGCAATTAACACTGGCCCAGCAGTGAGAGGAGGCTTTTGTTTCTCAAGGTCCAGGTGCCCAAGCAGGCCTTATCTTCAAGTCTTGACATCCTTCCTTTTGGAGTGTAAAACACAGGAATTCAGGCTACTTGTAACTGGCACCAAATGTGTATGGGGGGTGGGGGGGAAGCTGGGAGCATCCCCCCACACCAGTGCTGAGGTTTGGCAGGTGGACTTGTTGCTCATTAGGCTCCTTGAGGACCCCCTGCAGACCCCTGCCCTGTGGCTGTACTGCAGAGCCGGGTCGTAGCCTCTTCATGCTGCCCTCCCTGTTGTGCCTCTGTCAATGCCTGAATAAAATCATACCCCCGAGCTGCATGTCTGTGAGGAGGCAGCTAATGCCATGGATTCATTACAAAGGATATACAAATGATTGCCTGAAGACTTCTGAAGAGAAGGGAAGAGTGTCTTTTCTGTCCTTTGTCTCCATTTCCTGCTTTTCCTAGAGCAGGAGAACAGAAAATGGGTAACTCTTATCCTGGCTCCCTTTCTTCAATTCTGTTTTTGTCACCTTTGCAATTCCCCCCTTCCCTCGCTTCTCTCTGTCCTTTGCATCCTTTTCAGATGACAAAATCTTGCAAGAGGCAGCCCAGCCTGAAGCAGACCCCCACCAGGAACAAGACTAAGCAAGGGAGAAAACCTCTTTATTGCACTCAGCTTCTGATGTGCTCAGCTGTCACTTGGAATATACAGCTTTCAGGTCAAGTCATACATGGTGTGAAATACAGAAATAACACCGGAGGAGAAATTGTCACTTGTGTGCTTTCAGACATAACCACGACCCACGAACCATTGCAATGTGACAAGCAGAGAGGGAGTAAGCAAGTTAACCATAGCTGGTAAAGGAGTATCTGGGGACATGAAAGCAATATGGGTTCCGGTATCATAAATGCAGAGTTCAATCAAGAGTCCCAGATATGTATTTCTTCTTTTTGCATCAGGTTATTCTCAGAGAGTCTCCAGTGTGGGAAGCTCCCTATCGAGCGCCAGAGCCACAAGCAGCATAAATCAAGGGAGCTGCCTCTTTCCAGTTTGTGGATCTCTGTCGGATTTGACCACTGAAGAAATGACCTTGATTTCTTCAGAGCTGGTAAAACAGGACGTAGCATTTAAAATGTGAACAAAGGCTAAAGGGAGAAAAGATTTCTCCTGTTTCCCCTGTTTCTCTCTCTTTTTTTTTTTTTTTTTTGATGCATTCAGATGTGCACATCAAATTAGATTTCCCTTTTTAGACCACAGAGGTTCCTTCTATTGTTGATCCTGAAAGATCCTGAAAGGCCACATTTGTGGCCAGAATATCCACTGTCTCTCAGGGGATTCTGGCTGCATTTGAGCTGCCTGGGACACAGCATTGCAGGCAGTGACGGCTGAATGGTAGGCTTATTTCTCCGCTGCTCCCAGAGAGAGGAGGACTAAGGGATCCTGTGTCGCTGTTTCATTCCTCCTCTCTGCCTGGAGAGCTGAGAGCCTGTAACTCATGCTCGCTTCCCCTCGTGCCCTGCTGACTCATAAACTCCAATGCTATTGCCACAGTTCTTGAACAGAAGAGGAAATGCTGAGTGCCCAATACAGAAATGATCAGGAAATGCTGTAAAAATAGGGGAACTCCAACACCTGTGAGGATGCACTCTAGCAGAGAAGGGGAAGATGATATTTGTCTCTATGCTGTTAGCCTCTGATACACATGAATCTGCAGCAGCCGCAGGTGGTGGCACTGGGCATTGCATCAGCTGGAATTGTCTGTCTGCAGCAATGTTGTGTCATCGTATTCCTGCATGACGCGGAGCTCCACAGCAGTTCAGGAGATGCAAACCTTAAGGAGAGACATGAAGTACATTTCCTGTTGTTCGTGCTTTTTCAAGGCTCCTCAAAAGGTTTCTTAGGAAGGCAAATGTGAATCTTGCAGTTGTGACCACAGTCGCTTTGCATTGAACATTCTCCTTTTCCTAAATTCTGTTGTTAGACATGTATTTGGTGACAGTCCCTCATCTCCTGTCCCTGTGAAATATATGTCTTAGTCCTGCTGCTTTTCAGTAGAAGGAAAGTGATTATGGTTTTGGGGAGCCCAGTCCTACAACCAGCTGCGCACAGACATGCTCTTGCCTCTGCTCATAGCCCATTGACTTTGTCCAGCTGACATGGGACTCCCGTGCAGGCAGATCTTGGGGCCCAGCTGCCAGGTGTGGGCCAGGAGATGGCGTATGGCCCAGCACTCCTCAGCCTCCCCCGGCGTCTTCAGCCCAGCTGCCCTCAGCTGGACACCAGCGCCAGCATGGGGTTCTGGGGGGGTGGGGGGCGTGCCCTGGCTGGTGGGGAGTGGGGAGCCCCCCTGCTAGGCTAGCGCTGCCTCCTCCTCCTCCTCTTTGGCCCCTCGGCCAGGGTGATGAGCTGTGGGGTGGGCTGCCCCTCCGGCTCATCCGCCTCTGGGGGCTCCTCCTCCTCCAGGGGGTCCACGTCCATGGACTGCAGCGTGACTGCGGTGGTCCCAGATGGTTCTGCCCCACCTTCCTCTTCATCTGCAGTGCTGCCTTCCTGCTCTCCCACAGCCCCTCTGCCTGGCTCATGGCTGGAGCTCCCTGTGGCAGGCAGGAGTGGAGAGCTTGATCCTGGGCCCTCTCCCACCACCAGCCCGCTCCCAGCTCTGGAACAGCAGTGCTGAGGTCACTGCTGACACAGGGAGGTCACAGTGACAGCACGTCTGGCTTGGTCCCTACCCTCAGCCTGGCTCTGCCCCGTGGGGGGATCCTGGAGGCTGGAGGGTGTCCCTGTGGGGAGGGGCCCATGGGGCTGTGGGCTGATCTCCTTGGGACCTTTTCCGTGGGCTGTCTTGCTTGCTCGGGGAAACAGCTGCTCCAGAAGTCCCCCCAGCAATGGGAGGAAGGAAAACCACAGGAAGCAGAAGTCTTTGCCTTGAAGGAGCTGGTAACAGAAACAGAAAAGGCAGCTTGTTCGGAGAGATGAAAGAGCTGCCTGGCAGTGAATGGCTTTACTCAACATGAGCTGGAGGAAGAAATGCAATGAAAGCCTCCAAGCAGGGGTGGGAGGTGGTACCCAAAGTTCTCCTAAGTCAGAAAACCCTGTCTCTGGGAAGAGGGGAGAGTTTTGTAGCACACTGGGATGTTCTCATCCCATGGCAAAAGACAGGGCAGTTTGGGTTTATTCCCTCTCAGGATGGAAACCAGTCCCAGAATACTCTCCTCTGCTCTGGGATGGAAATGCTGCTTCCTGACAACCTCTGCTTTAAATATGAATATGCTGTGAGTGTGTGATGAGTAGGGAGAGACTGTGCCAAAACCGGCCCCTGCTTGGAGTGGAGATGTTGGGGAAAATGTCACCTGCAGATTCCTGCAAATCAGGGGGAAGGGACCTCACAAAGGGACCCAGTGCCCCATGGAGATACAAAAAACCTGGGGGACTGGGGTGGGGCAGGAGAGCTGCAGTGTGTAACCGCACCAGTGACGAGGGAGGCAACCCGCAATGTGCAACTGCCGCACACACAGTGGGGGAGGTGAGGGCAGATCTTCCCTTTCCAAATGATAAAATGGCTGACTTCTGCTTCTGTAACTAACAGCGTCCTCTGTCATTCAAAGCAACTTGCCATCATTTTGCATGATTTTCTAACTCTACTTTTTAAGCTTTGGTATAAATCTGGTGTCAAAGTTCGGTAACTTGGACTGTTTAGCCAGTCCAGCTGCATTCACTAATATTCTACTTCTAGCAATGTCAGAGAGAGGCATGCTGAAGGCAGACAATATTTTGTAGGATATTCATATAAAACAGATGATCCAAATTTCTGACTTTTTCCCTTTGAGAGGCACGTTCTGGATCTGTAGTCTAAGTAAAATGATTATGTGAAAGGAACACGCAATAATAGTGGGTAAATGCAGCCTGTTAATAATCTTCATTGTGTTTGACCCAAATAGCAACCAGGAGAGGAGATTTGTATAAAAACTCTTAGGGTGTCTGGTATCAATGATCTGAGCTAAGTAAAGGAGCTGTATAACTGTACACAGAATCACAGAATCACAGAATGGTTGAGGTTGGAAGGGAACTTGGCAGATCATCTAGTCCAACCCCCCTGCTCAAGCAGGGTCACTGAGAGTACATTGCACAGGATCGCATCCAGGCGGGTTTTTGAAAATCTCCGGAGAAGGAGACTCCACAACCTCTCTGGGCAACCTGTTCCAGTGCTCTGTCACCCTCACAGGGAAGAAGTTTTTTCTCATGTTCAGATGGAACTTCCTGTGTTTCAGTTTGTGCCCATTGCCTCACGTCCTGTCGCTGGGCACCACTGAAAAGAGTCTGGCTCCATCCTCTTGACACCCTCCCTTCAGATACTTGTACACATTGATAAGATCTCCTCTCAGCCTTCTCTTCTCCAGGCTAAACAGGCCCAGCTCTCTCAGCCTTTCCTCATAAGAGAGATGGTCCAGTCCCCTAGTCATCTTCATAGCCCTTCGCTGCACTTGCTCCAGTAGTGCCACATCCCTCTTGTACTGGGGAGCCCAGAACTGGACACAGTAGTGCAGATGTGGCCTCAGCAGGGCTGAGGAGAGGGGGAGAATCACCTCCCTCCACCTGCTGGCAACACTCTTCCTCATGCACCCCAGGATACCATTGGCCTTCTTGGCCACAAGGGCACATTGCTGCCTCATGCTTAACTTGGTGTCCACCAGCACTCCCAGGTCCTTCTCCGCAGAGCTGCTTTCCAGCAGGTCAACCCCCAACCTGTACTGCTGCATGGGGTTATTCCTCCCCAGGTGCAGGACCCTGCACTTCCCTTTGTTGAATTTCATGAGGTTCCTCTCTGCCCACCTCTCCAGCCTGTCCAAGTCTCTTTGAATGGCAGCACAGCCCTCTGGTGTATCGGCCACTCCTCCCAGTTCTGTATCGTCAGCAAACTTGCTGAGGGTGCACTCTGTGCCTTCATCCAGGTCATTGATGAAGAAGCTGAACAAGACTGGACCCAGTACTGATCCCTGGGGGACACCACTAGCTACCGGCCTCCAACTAGACTCTGTGCCACTGATCACAGCCCTCTGAGCTCTGCCATTCAGCCAGTTCTCAATCCACCTCACTGTCCACTCATCTAACCCACACTTCCTGAGCTTCCCTATGAGGATATTATGGGAGACAGTGTCAAAAGCCTTGCTGAGGTCAAGGGAGACAACATCCACTGCTCTCCCCTCATCTACCCAGCCAGTCATTCCAAATCCATGGGAGATGCCCTGGGGTGTCTGTCCAGCATCCATCTGCAGCTCCCCTGCTGTCCCTGCCAGCCATATGTGCTTCTGCTGGACACCCAGGCATCTCAGGGGACCCTGGAGCAGTCTGCTTAGGCCATTAAATTGAGTTTCTGCCCTGAATCACCTTACCTGAGTACAATGCTGGCATGTACATGTGTCTAAGTTCCTAAGGAAGGGAGATCTCGTAAATCTAGTGGATGGAGCCTAGAGAGACACATAGCTCTCTCTATCATTCATGTCTCTTGGGTTCAGCTGAGTAGCTCTGCAGGCTGCACTGAACTCAGTGCCTGAGGAGAAGTTTCTTTCTCCCAGGCGTGGGCAGCTGGTGCGTTTCATACGGCCAGGCAGTCCCCCCCAGAGCCCCCAGCTGATGCCACACAAGGGTGTGTGTCTCTCAGCATTGCACAGGGCGGGCTTGCAGTCACTTGTGCATGCCTTGCATCACCTCTGGCACCGCAGATGTCACCTGGTGTTCCCGCAGGAGCAACTGACTCCCACCCTCCATCGCCTTGGACTAGAATGGGAGTGGAGACAAGGCGGCAGACAAGGTGGAGACAGGCCAGCGTAAATCAGGGGAGTTGCCTCCTTGCAGTTCATGGAGCTGTGTCAGATTTGAGCACTGAGGAGATGACCTTGATTTCTTAAGAGCTTGCAAAACAGGAGATGGCATTAAAAATGTGCATGAAGGCTAAAAGGAGAAAAAAAATCTGTGTTTCCCCTGTGCTGGGACATTCAGTGATGGCTGAACGGCAGGCTTGTTTCCCAGCTGTCCCCAGAGCGAGGAGGCCTAAGAGATCCTGTGTCGCTATTTCTTTCCTCCTTGCTGCCTGCAGACCTGAGAGCCTGTAATTCATGCTAGTTTCCTCTCATGCACTGCCAACTCATCAGCTCCAAAACTGTGGCCACAGGTCTTGAATGAAAAATGCTGAGCGTCCAGAGCAGGAATGCTGCGGAAATCCTGTCAAAAGAGGCAAAATCTAGCACCTGTGAGGAGGCGCTGTGGCAGAGAAGGGGGAAAAGTCATTTGTCACTGTGCTGTTAATCTCAGAATGAATTTTCAAGAGCAGCCGGTGGTGGCACTGGGGATTGCGTCGGCTGAAACTGGATCTGCAGCAGTGTTGTGTCATCGTATTCCTGCACAGTGCAGAGCTACGCGGCGGTTCAGGAGATTGAAGCTTTCAGGAAAGACATGAAGTAAAGTTCCTGTTGTTTGCACTTTGTCAAGGCTCCTCAGACAGTGTCTTAGGAAGGTGGAGAGGAACCCCACACTTGTGGCCACAGTCACTTTGCATTAAACGTTCTCCTGTACATAAATGCTGGTGTTGGACACGTATTTGGTGAAACTTTGGAATCCCATGTCACTGGGAAATATATGTCATAATCCTGCTGCTTTTCCATAGAGGGAAAGAGGATGGTTTGGGGGGCCCAGTCCTACAATCAGCTGCGCACAGACGTACTCTTGCCTCTACTCGTAGCCCAGTTGACTTAGCCAGTTGACCTGGCACCGCATGCATGTGTGCGGGTTATGGACATTTGTGGCACCCCTGGCACCTCCATGCTAAAGATCTTGTGAAAGGAGAGACTTTGTAAAGGCCTAGCCCATGGTAGTCCCTCCATTCTTCGGGCTTCCTCTGTCGCTATGGCTACAAAGATGCTATTTCCTAAGAATCTCTGAAGGAAGACTGTTGTAACTGCCCAAAGGCTCCTGTAACTCACTGTAACTACCTACCCCCTCTGAATACTGTAACCACCTCTAAGCTAACTATCCTAATGCTGCACTATACCATTAACGACCCTCCCCTAAGAATACTATAAGAATACCCTCCCCTAAGAATACTATAAGAATACTATAACTAACTCTGAATGAAGACTACTCCAACTGCCCAAAGATTATGGTACCTACCTACCTAACTGTAACCAGCTGCACCCTAAGAATAAGTTTCCGCCTCTTGGGCCCCTCAGGCTGGGTGCCGGAGAACGGGGCAGGCTGCCCCTGCAGCTCGTCCACCCCCATGGGCTCCTCCTCCTCTGGGGAGGCCACCTCCATGGGCTGTGGGGCAGCTGCGGCCATCCCAGATGGTTCTGCCCACCTTCCTCTTGTTCCGCAGTGCCACCTTCCTCCTCTCGCTCAGCCGCTCTGCTTGGCTCGTGGCTGGAGCCCCCATTACGGGCAGGAGCAGGGAGCTCGATCGCGGGCCCTGTCCCACCGCTGTCCGTGTTAACAGCTCTGGCACAGCGGCGCTGAGGTCACTGCTGACATGGGGAGGCCATGGTGACAGCACACCTGGCTCAGGCCCCACCTGAAGGGGGCCTGCCGGGCTCTGCCCCATGGAGGGATCCTGGGGGCTAGAGGGTGCCCCCGTGGGGAGGGAGCTGCGGCGCTGAGGGCTGCTCTCCTTGGCACACAGGGAGGCAATAGCCCAGGGGCCTCCAAAATTCACCTGCTCTCATGTAGATGCTCTTCTGCAACTCAGGACAGCTCCCAAGGCACAAAGCAAGGGACCCGCCAGCCACATCCTTGCTCACAGACACCTGAAACAAGGCAAGGTGCATGCTTGGTGTTCTTACCTAGTCAGGAGACACATGCTGTCATGGTGGGCCTGGGCATCTTCAAGGGAAGCCCACACACTCTGCTTCCTGAGCAGCCGTAGCCATCTCTTATCAATGCACTTGCCCAGTACAACCTCTAAGGCCTCAATGCAAGGCCTGCTGAATAAAAGGAATAAATTAAATTAAATTACATTAAATTAAATTAAATTGAAATGAAATAAATCTCAAGCAAGAAAAGTTTAGAGGAAGATGTGTCTTGAGCAGTCCTAAGAAAGTTTTTTGAGAAAAATGCAACGTGCACAGAAATGAAATGTGATAGACCTGCAGTCTGCAAAGGTGAAAGAGCGCTGGCCTCTTCATCCTTTCTGATGCCCCAAAGCAACTGATAGCATGAGAAAATCCCAAGGCCCTAACATACTCAGTGCTAAAAATCCCAGGGAAGACCTAATGGCTCTTCTAAAAGGCAATTGATAAAGCCTAACTTGCAGACAGCAAATAGCACTTTTTGTTTTTCCTACTCTTTATGAGCTGGAAGGTCAGCAGAGCACTACAGCGCTATGAGGAAGGCTCCTGGGGAGGGCCCCCAGGTTGAGGGTAGAGATTTTAAGGGGTGTCTAATTTCAAAAGATCAAAACCATTCTCTTTTTGTTCTCAGAGTGTACTCTCAATGCTGCTGGCAGCCTGACTAGTGCTTTGCTATTTCTCCGTTTGTCCCTGTGGTGTGTTTCAAGCTCATCTTTGGTGACTGTAAAGGGCCAAATTATGGTGCTTCATCATATGAAGATGTTGAATCTTACCTCCCAATTGGCATTTGTTGTCATTTGGCAAAGAAACTTCCGTGACAAGAGGAGAGGAGAGGAGAGGAGAGGAGAGGAGAGGAGAGGAGAGGAGAGGAGAGGAGAGGAGAGGAGAAAGAAGAAAGTGCTCCAGAGGGCCGCAGGATGCCCAGAATTTTGTGATGCAGTTTAACTGAATGGTACTAGTTAAATGTTGATAACCTTAATGAAGTCACTAAGAATGAGCTTGGTCTGAGTCGTGCTTTAGTCTGCACTTTTTTGGCTTAAGCTGAAGCACAAGACTTCCAAACTAGAAGGGACTAAAAGCGGAACTCTCAGGCTTTTCTAACCATGCGAAGGTGTGGTTTTGCTACGTTTTCTTGAAAAAGGAACGTGACGGGCTTTGCAAGTTGCAACTTGGCTCTCCTGCTGAGGCTTCCTGTTCCTTAAAGAGTACTTTCCCGTAGGCAGATTCCCTTGCAAGTTGCTCTGTTTTTTTCCTTCCTAGTTTTCTTTTTCTACAGGATTTAGAGGCCACCTTCACTGTGGAAGCAGTGTGCAAGTAGAGTCTTTTTCTAAAGAAAATTTTCCTTCTTATGCTTTTTTACACACAATTCTTACTGTAATATGTTCCTCCAGAATATTAGCGACAGGTGTTTGGGGCCCTTCATAAACTGCTATGCTTCCAATTAAATGTTCCCCCAGAGTTTCTCCAGGTCCCTTCTGAGTTCTTCTCTGTGTGAGGAAGACAGCAGAGAGGACACTGACACTGTGATGACCGCGAGTTGCTTGCCAAATGCGTTTGCTACAGGGCTGCCTTCATGCCTGCCTGGCATCTCTCCAGGCATGTCGTGATCCTGTCCATGATCACAAGCGAGCAAGGAAGTGTGTATTTCTCCTGCTCAGCAGTGCAGTTAACAACAGAACAAAAAAAGTGGGAGATGAATGTCTCTGCTGTGCAGTGTTGAAACCAGCTCTGCTGCATGGATAAAGCTCTGCTCATTCCCCTGGAAGATGTGGCCGGGGCTGAGCAGGGGCTGGTTTGGCAGCAGCATCAGTGCCCCATCCGTGTGTCTGAGGGCAAGTGGCTGTTTGCTGCGCTTGTGCTGAGCTTGGTGCGGTGGTCTGAACTCCACGGAGTTACCTGCAGGGTGATTTTTGCAACTGTAGCTTTGAAGCGAAAGGGCTGCAGGGAGCCTAAATCCTGAAGCGGGCCCCCAGGGGCCTCTTCTGCTCGGGCAGTTGTGCTGACTCCGTAGCCTTTTGCACGCTGAGTGCCTGTGAAGGAGGGAGCTGTGCTGTTCCCCTGAGAATCACTGTGTGCAGGGCACACAAGTGCTTTTCTTGCATGTGAGTTTGTGTTTGGGGTGATGGCCTCCTGCTTGCACAGTCTTCAGCCTCCTGCAGAAAAACGTTTCAAGGAGGGCGCTGAGTCTCCCTCTCCTGCTGGGCGGCTTTGTGGCCACAGGGCCGCAGGGCTAGTGCCAGAGCTTCTCTGCAGTTCAGAGAAAGCTTGCTTGGTCCTGCCTAGAAAGGGGAGGGATGCCTACATGGACACACGTGAGCTTACACGGCCTCTACTTGTCTCTGAGTTTTGTGGGAGCTCGATTAAAGTAGCCCTGTGGCTGGTACAGAGCCCTACTTTCACCAGCATGTGCTGGACAAATCCTCTTAAATTTCTTCCTGCATTTCTTCCCGCCCTGCTGATGTCAGCCCCTTCCTTTTGCTGGTCTGAGCGTTACTGTGATCACAGGCTCGCAATCAGTCCCAAGGCAAGGCAAGGCGGCTTTACAAGTGAATGCATGCCCTAGTCCGTAGAGAATAGGGATGCCTCCAGCAGCTGCTCTTAGGCACTCGGTCTCTGCAGGAGCTGGTCCCTGGAGCCCGGGTGCTCCCAGCTGGTGCCCTCTGGACGGAGCAGCCCCCAAAGCCCGCAGCTGTCTTCTGTCTAAAGGGATGGGTGCGCTTAAGTGGGATGCCTGGCAGGCTGGATTCTTGCGTTTATTTGAGAAAGAGAAACCAGGAAGAAAAGAACAGAAAACAAGCAACTTGTAGCAGCCAGCTGTACTTCGCCTGGCTAGAGGCCAGCATGCAGCTGTGCGTGCCGTGTTCAGCCCCTGCGGGACTGCGCCCCGTGGGCGAGGGCACTGCCTGCGCGGGGGTCACCCTCAGCTCCCGGCTCACCTTCCCATAGGGAGCAACGAGCTGTGGGCTGTGTGTGAGCTGGGGTGCCCAGTGTGGGTGTGCGTCCCTGCAGCATGAAAGCTTTACACAGCTCTCAGCCCCGGAGCAGGGAACTGGAGCTGCCTCCTGCCGAGTCTTTCAGCTTTTTCTTCCCCTCTCTGATGCGCCTGTCTGCCATGGTCCTGGTGCAGCCCTGTCCGTCTCCTTCTGGCCTCCCCCAGGAGGCCTGTGGGTGGAGGTTTGCTCTGTCGCCCACCTTCTGGAAAACACCCACTTGTTCTGACGACAAAAGAACCCAGGACATGCCCGGCTGTGTGCTGCAGTTGCCAGGGAAGCGATGGCATGCAGAGGCTGTCGCTGTTAGCTGACCCTGTAGCCTGATGACAGCATAGAGGCAACGGATGACGTGCAGCTGATGTCACTGCCAGCCGATTGTGACCCGCCCCTTGGTGGCAGAGGGCCAGCCGCCCCTCCCAAGGCCCAGGCTTATTGCGCAGCCCTGCGTGGTGCCGTGCTATCCTGTCCTGCTCCCTGCTGGGCACGGTCGTCTTGTCCCGAGGTACCCCGTGTACCCCAAGGGTGCTGACGATGTCTTGTGCCTGGGAGAGAAGGTCCAAGCACTGCTCAGGACTGGGGGAAGTAGCTGCTTACGTCCCCGATCTCGTTTTGTCTGAGGACTTGAGGCACGAAACCGGTTGCGTTCAGAATTTTCACGGAGTACTGCTCTTTGCAGATGTGTCAGGTGGGTCAAAGGCTTGTGAAGGGTGAGCGTTGAGAAGAAGTCAGAGGCACGAGGCATTGGGACTCCTCAGGCCTTTTGGAGCCCTGATGCCACCTCTGGTGGAGAATGGATCGGAGGAGTTCTCTTTGCCGCTGACGTCTTCCGCTGTGGCGGAAGTAGAGCTCAGAGGTAGCTGACGTCCCAAGGAGCAAGGGGCTCCAGAAGATGAGAGGACTGGAAGAGGCCAGGAGTCGGCTAGCTGAGCTCGGCGGAGGCACCCAGTGCCAGGCAGTCCTCCATGGGCTGCAAGAGAGCGTGGGCCAGGGGCACCTGCTCCAGGCTGTGCGGTGTGGGGGAACACACGCTGCCAGGAGCAGCGGCCAGTGCGAGAGTGTTGGTTTCTCTTGGGCGGTCAAGGCTTGTTGTAACCGGCCAGGTCAGGGCGAGATGTGATGTGCAGGATCTCTGAGGTGGGAGCATGAAGCTGGCTGCCAGGTCCTCGGGCCATGTAGGCACTTCCTGATTTCTGTGTGCCTGTGTGTCCCTGTTCTAGGTTTCACTGCTCTGACAGAGAAGTTTAGCCAGAGCATCAGCATAGAGCGGGGTGCAGATGAGCTAACGCAAACCCTCAATGACTACATGGGTGACATTCTGGAGGGTAAGTGCCGTTCTGCAGGACTGTCGGCGATGGGGCCATGAGCCTGCTCTTTGGGAGAGGAGAGAGGTGTGCTGGGCAGCCTGCTGCTGCCTCCTTGTGCAGGCTGGGCGTTTCTGTGGGCCCTGAGGACCACCGAGAGCAGCTGGACTCTTGCGACGGAGGAAGCTTTTGCTGGTGTTGGGGCCCAGGGGAGCGTGGGGGCATGCAGCCAGTATCAGTGTGCAAGTGACGTGGGGACGCTGGTGCTGACAAATGAGTGTGTTACCTTCCCTAGCTCCCTTTTGCAGGGCCCGGTACTGCAGGCACCAGTGCTGTGGTCCCTGTGACCAAAGCAGAGAGGCTGCAGCTGTGCTTTCCTGAATTGTGCCCCACAATGCACTGCTGTCCTTGTGCTCCTCTGGCAGCAGAGTGCCTTCTTCTGTGGCTTCCTTGAAGAAGGCATAGAGGCAACTCCTCTCTTTCTTTTGCCTGCAGAGCTGCTGGGCTTTGGAGGAGACATCCTGAAGTTTGCAGGTATATCTTTCTAAACGAACCTTAGCTTTGTCTGCTGCCACTGAAGAGGCATGCTAGGGAAGAGGACAGAGTGAGCGGCGAGCTGGCAAAGCCCAGAGGGGTGGCTCTGTTGGCACGCAGGTGCTCAGGGGGAGCTGCCATCGTGGGCCCCAAGCTGGAAGCTGCAGCGGGACGGCGCTGATGTGCAGGGGTTGAGGGGGGGGGATACCCTGGGAGCTCAGGTTTGAGGCAGCATGTGAGGAACGAGGGGTCAAGAGAGCCCTTGCATCTCTGTGCTGAGTGGGAGTGGCTGTGGGGATGCCAGTGTTGCTGCAGACCCACTGCGCGCCCTGGTCCTCTGCCAGCGTGTCTGCTGTTGTAGCTGGCCTGGAAGAGGGGAAGGCGTCCCTGTGCGCAGGGTGCTGCAGTTGAGGAGGATGCCTTCCCCCAAGTGCATGTCCCTCAGCACGCCTGCTGGTTTCTGCTGTCTGTGCAGGTGGGTGCAGGTGAGGGAGTGTCAGGTCTCACCAGAGCCTTCCCCCGTTGCCTTGGTTTCCGCAGGGGATGCTGTGCTGGTGCTGTGGAGAGCGAGAGAAACGCAGCTGAGAGACACCATCAGCCTGGTGTTGCAGTGTTGCTGGCAAATCCAGGAGAAGTACAGCATCCGTGACACAGCCGTGGGTCTGAAGCTCCGACTGAAGCTAGGTACGGGGAGTGCTGAGTTGGCTGCGCTGTGCGAGGCTCCATGGCCCTGTGCAGGGCTGCAGGGTGCTTTGCCCCCTGAGGCAGAGTTGTGATGCCTCCTGGGGCCAGTGGAAGCCTTTTGCCTGGAAGGCTCTTGTGCATTCTCAGGCAGCCGGTTACAAGCTGCCTGCATGCACCCTGAGCAGATGGCCAGCAAAGCTGCTGGTGTGCTGGGCCTCTGCGGTAGGCAAGTGCAAGAGGTGCCCTGGCCCGTGAAGACTTTGTCAGTGTCAGCTTCATTTGCCTCTTTCTAGATGCCCATTTCAGGCCCCTCTGTCAGGAGGCCCCCGCTTAGGACCCCCTCCCCGTCGATACTCAAGCTTGACTCCATAAAGAGGGATGGGCACCTCCAGCTGAAGCAGCTGAGAAAAGGAGCCTGTCTTCAGGGCTGAGCTTCAAACTGAGCCTGTGAAGAGTTGAGCGGCGCGAGGCTGCGCAGGTAAAAGTGCTCTCTGCCTCAGCTGTGCTTGTCTCTCCCCAGGGATCTCTGCAGGGCACATGTCCCTGCTGACTGTTGGAGACAGAAAGGAGCAGCGCTTCCTGATCCTTGGCAAGGCCGTGGGTGAAGTCTGGCAGGCCCAAAACCTTGCAAATGCAAGTGAAACTATCCTGTCAGCCAGCTGCTGGGAGCTCTGCAACCAGAACCAGGTCAAGAGCAAGAGAGCGAAAGGCCAAGGAGCTGTGAAGGTGGGTGAGATGGCCTCTCGAGTGGTTTTGAGGAGCTGGAGGTGGCGGTGAGGGAGGAAGGTGTGAGAAGGCTGAGGAGATGGCCGTGGAGGGAGTTGTAGCTGTAAAAGGAGGTGGGCAGCTGTAGCTGTTGCCTTTCCAGCTGAGGCTTAGCTCTGGACTGTGCTTGCTGGGTTTGAGGTGGGGTCAGGAGGGACTGGCAGGATTTGGCCCTACTGGTAATGTCCTCTGTGGGTCATGGAGTTGTTCTGGAGACGGGGGAGATGCTTGGCCGATGGCTGCGCAGCTCGTGTGCTGCCGATGCCAGTGTTTGTCCCGGCGCAAATCCAGCAAGGTGGCCTTGACACACGAAGATCTTCTCCCCTTCTCTGGGAAGTGACAGCGGAGGGTAGGAGGGGGCCTTGGGACTCTTGGGGAGGCCGATGGCAGTGCTTTTGCTGCGTGTGCCTTCAGGTTACAGGCATGCAACGGCTGTCTGTGTCGGAACGTGAAGACCTTTTGTCCAAGTTCACGCGAGCCCGGCTGAACTGCTGTTCTCCTGAAATGCCAGGTGAGTGCCAACTTTGCCTTGTTCTGTGCCTGCCCAGAAAGATGGGCACTGGCTTGCTGAGGGGCCAGTGAGGAATGGCCTCTGCCCTCTCCCCCTTGCAGTTAGGTTTTGTGCCTTGGGCCCTGCTGTGCTCCAGCGGAGGCACTGGCTGCTTCCTGCTGCTGCTTCCAGGGGACTGCTGTGGCTGAGCACCTGCAGGAAGAACACACGGGCAAAGGGCGAAGAATTTTTCTCCCTGAGTTGCAGTGCCAGCCCCTGCTTTGCAAGGCCCCCGTAGCCAGGCTCGTAGCGCCATCCTGCCAGTGACCGCCTGTATTTTCCTTGCGTAGGCATCCTGAGACCTGCTGTTACCTTGGCCCCTCATCGTACTCTGGGGAAAGTGCTGAGGAAGTACATCCCAGCAAGTGTTCTGCGCAAGGTATGGCCACAGGTGCTGGGAGGTGCCTTTTGGGGAGAGGGGAGAAGGAGATGTGCATTGCAGAAAGGGAGTTCTCAAGAAAGCAGACAAGGCAAAGAAAATGCCCCCTTCCTTAGGTGAGAACCTGGGGAAACGGGTCCACTGTGCTACACATGCCAGGAAGCTGCCCGCTGTGTGCTCCTGCAGAGAGAGACGCGGGCGGCGGGAGGTGGATTGCCCTCTGCATTTCCTACTGATGTTGTTGTGGCCATGACCCTGTGATAAGCGAGAGATTCCTCTGGAGTCGCGACAGCATTGCTGAGGGTGGCCCCTTGTGTGCATACCTGCAGCAAGGTGTGGTGTTGTCAGCAGACGTTTCTCTGCCTAGTGCTTTCTTGTCCGGTTCTGTGTCTGTCTTGCGAAGGCTGATGCCTGCTTTGCACTGCGGGGAGGCTTTCTTCGTTCCTCTGATAGCGCCTGTTACTGGCCCTCTGTGTGCTCTGCCTTGGTATCTGCTGCAGGCAGTAAGCACCCAGGGAGAGCGGGCCGGTGAAGGTGCCCTGCTCTTGTCTTCCAGATTGACGACGGAGAGCCCCTGGCGTGCTTATCCGAGCTGCGGCCGGTCACCTGCCTCTTTGTGAGGCTGCAGTTTGCTGCCAAGGTCAACCTAGCCCAAATCTGCAAGGCTATCCAGGACAGCAGCGTGCTGATTTCGGAGATCCTCCGTCCTCACAAGGGTGAAATCAACAAAATCTCCATGTTCGATAAGGTGAGCGTGGGGGAGCAGTGCCCCCGCGCCCAAGCGTGGGTGGCAGAGCGGAGGGAAGCGGCTCTGTCTCTAGAGCAGTGGGGAAAGGAGAAGCAGCTCTGCCTCGCTGCTGGGATTGGTACCTCTGGCCTGGGGTTGCCCTGAGGCTCTGCTGGTCTGGGCGGAGGCTGGAGCCTCAGGGCAGGAAGGGTTTGCTGCAGGCGTTGTGGCAAGGTGTGCTGCCTCTGTCCTGGGCAGGGCTGCACGTTGCTGTGTGTGTTTGGCCTCCCTGGAGGAAAGCTGCCCTGCGAGAGCGTTCACGCCTTGGAAAGCGCGATTCAGATCTCCACCGCCTGCTCCACAAGGCCGAGGAAAATTGAGTGAGTGGGGAGGCATGCTGCCCGGGACGGTACGGGGTGAGGTGGGCGGTGGTTTCTCGGAGAGACGTGCCCTCCAGCTTGGCCTCCACCGTCGCTGGGGGGAAGGAGGCCGTGCCCTGAGAGGTGGCAGATGGCCCTGGGGTGTGCCCCCCATAGCCAGGGGAGTTCCTGCAGCCACCACAGGCCACTCACGGCCCTGGAAGGAGCCACCACGAGGGCAGCGGCCTCCTGCGGGCCAGGGGCAGGCGCTTGCAGGTGCCCGGCGTGTGGAGCGGGACCAGGCCACGGCGCCTGGCCCGAAGTTGCTGTCGCTGCAGGCGGGGTGCAGAGAGAGCCGCCTCCCCCCCCGCTGAGGAGACGTGCTGGGGCCTGCTTGTGTCGGGAGGGGATTTGGGGCACGTGGCAGCTCTTGGGCCTTAGGGGAAGGGTGCCAAACCGCCGGGCTGCTCTCCGCAGCCCCTTCAAGCTGGGGCTGTCCGGCTCCTGAGCTCTGCCAGTCCCTGAGGCCTGCGCTGCCGGGGCGGCTGGCGGTGTGCGGGGAGGTGGGGAAGGGGTGGAGGGGGGCAGGCAGCACTGCTCACGGGCGCTGCTGAGTCCCTGCCACTCTGCCTGTGCGTCAGGGCGGTGTCCGTGGGGGTCACCAGCGGGACGGCGTTCTGCGGAGTCGTTGGCCACCGCGTGAGGCACGAATACACAGGTACGAGGTGTTTGTCTTGGAGTGGGTGCCTGGGCTGGGTCTGTGGAAGGACAAGGCAGAGTGCCGGGGAAGAAGCTGTGGGCCGTGTGCGCTGGGCTGGGACGAGGGCCTGGCCTGCGGCCCGTCAGGAACGACAGAGGCTGAGCGGGTCCCACTGTGGGGCTGGGGAATGGGCTCCAAGCCTTGGCGTTCCTCTCGGTCGTGCTCAGCCGGGTTTGGCTCTTGCCTGTGCTGGCGGTGATGCAGCCGTCAGCCTGGCAGGGTGGTGCGGGTTGGTCTCCTGGGTCCGTCAATGCGTGCTCTCTCTCTGCGGCAGTCATGGGCCAGAAGGTGAACCTGGCAGCGCGGCTGATGGAGCACTACCCTGGGCTGGTGTCCTGCGATGCAGCGACCTACGCGGCCTCCAGGCTGCCCCAGTCTTACTTCAAGGAGCTGCCGAAGGCCAAGATGAAGGGGGTCGGCGATCCTGGCACTGTCTATCAGTACCTGGGGATGTCGGAGAAGCTGTGAGTGTCCTCTCTGAGCAGGCTGGCTGGGGGCGTGGTGGCACACAGGGTCCAGCCTTGGTCAGCAAAGAGGAGTTGTGCGGAAAGAGACCGAGCTGCCGCCCTGCCCACACCTCCCACCCCTGTGGCTGAGAAGATGGAAAGCCATAGCGTGGCTGTGCTTTTTGCCTGTTCCCCTTGGGGCCTGTTGCTGTTGGGAGAGTGGGAGCGATGCAGTAGGGGTGGAGAAGGCTCGTAGGTGTCTCTCGGCACAGAGTGGCCTGTCAGTCCCTGTCCAGATGGCTTCCAACTGTACTTTCTGCTCTGTGCTTGCTTGGTTGCGTGCAAGACTAATGCAGTGGTATTTCTGAGCCACCGAGGGGGTTTTCTCTTGGCTGCTTCTAAGCAGGAAGCTCTTGGAAAGCTTTTGGTCAGTGCTGTTCCCCTGGGAAAGCGTGGCTGGCTGGGACTCACTTCCTGGTGGAACTTGAGCTGTTCCTCTGGGACAGGCTTTGAGGTTCTCTTTGGATGACGTTTTGAACATTAGCATTGGCCGTCTCTTTGAAACTACAGAAAAGCTTGAGCCCAAGATGCCAGGCGCTTGGTGTCTTGGCCAACTAAGTGACCCTTGTGCTCCTGTTGCACGTCCTGGCTTGAACCGAGAGCTCTTTATTCCTCGTCTTTACCTGGATAGCATCTGTTGCCCTTCTATAAATTGCTTCCTGTGAGCAAACCGCAGGGAAGCAGTTTGCAGGACCAGAGGCTCGTTTTGCTTGTCACGTGTGGTAAAGCAGTCTGCTCACCAATGGTCCTCCCTGGGTTCTTTCTCCTGTCTTTGCTTTCTTTGGTTTTGGCCTCTGGTGCTTGCGTGTTGATACAGTGTGCTGTCACAGTGTGGCCGTTGGGCTTGTTTGTGCCAAAAGTTTTGCTGGTGCTTGTTTGGTGTTTTCCCCCTCTCATGGGTGAGCATGAACTTTGGCAGTGGGAGCGTGGGCAGGATACCATGGCGCTCAAAAGAAGAGCGGTAGCTGAGAGTGCATCCTCAGCTCCACGCATGGCTCTCCATCCTCCAGCTTCTGCCTGCTTCATTGACTTTTGTTTTTCTCTTCCTCTGCTAGCATATTTGGCCTGGATCTTATGGAGGAGAGGTCTGCATATGGCCCCTTGTTCGGTAGGTGAACGCCTTGCTCTTCTGAACACCAGTTTCTTGCCCTTGGTAGCTGTTTGAAGCAGCCTGGGAATGGAGAAGCTTTTGCGAGGAATGGTGTTGCCTGCAGTGGCCATAAGGGTTTGGTGCATCCCTTGGCTCGTAGCTGGTTCATAGGTTTGGGGTTGGGCCAGAGCTGGAGGTGGGAAGCAGGGTGAGGCGCCTAGTGCTTCCTGCTGTGCTCCACAGCTAGCATGGCGGGAGCTTTCAAGCATGCAGTTGCTCCCAGGCTCGGGGCTAAACTGATGCACATAGCTAGGATGAGGAAGGAGCTTTCCTTCTGTCTGTCTGCCTGCCAGAGCTTTTTTGGCAGTGGCTTCTCTCCCTTGTAGTCCCGAGCATTCATTTCTTGGCAGCACCTGGGCATCTTCCTGTGAGGAGTGCCTGCTGCTGTGGAAATGCCAGGGCACACAGGATGCCTGTAACTGCTGCTGCTGTTGTCAGCTGTTTGGGGGCTGAAGATGTTGCCTTAGCTGCAGGGAGGTGGGAAGTGTTCTGTTGCTTGTGGTGCACGGAGGAGATGTTCTGCATCTCTTTGGGCCCTAGGGGCCTGCAGTGACTCAGATTGTCCCTTCTGACCTTGCCCTGGGTGACTGTGGGGAGTTGTGGGAGGATGCCTGAGGAGATCCCTTGCCTGTGGGCAGGGAGGCAGGGAGGGAAAGGGGGCATGGGAGTTGTGGCGTGAGTGAGGCAGGGAGGTGGGCCTGTCAGTGCTCTAAGGCAGGCCTGGCTGCAAAAGTGTAGCTGTTTGGGTGGGAAGGAGCCCTGGGTGCAGGCAGGCTCGCAGGGGCGATGGAGGGAAGGTGCTGTGGCAGCAAGAGGGAAGGACGCCCACGGCTGTTTGCTTTTGAGCTCGCTCCAGCAGCTTGCTTTCTTGTCTGCCTTCACAGGTCGGGAGAAGGAGATTGCCCTCTTTGAAAGTGCCTTGGAAGCCTACGTGGCTCGTCAAGAAAGGCACATCCTAGCATTTGAGGGCATGCTAGGCTCTGGAAAGAGCCATTTACTCACGGAGCTTGCCTCTTTAGGCCAGGCTGCTGGCCACAGGTGAGTGTTTTGGAGAGCTACCTGTGGGACACTTCCCCTGCCCATCCACTGATGTTCCCGGCATCCTCGAGCCCCTCTGCTAGTGCGCCTGGCCCTTAGCCTGCAGCATCCCAGAAAAGCCTCCGGGAGCCCCTGGTTAGGAGCAGCTGCGTGCTCTCCCACTCCCTCTTGAGGGAGCTAGAGGTGGCTTGTGCAGTCAGTGCTGTTCCTCTTGCATCCTTGGGCCGGGCCCGAAGGGAAGGAAAGAGCCCAAGCTGCGTGGGCAGAGAAGAAAGCTGGGGGGCAGGGGCTGCCTGAGAAACGCTGCTTGCCCTCGGGCTTTCATCCCGAAGGCCCACTGGGGCAGCAAAGCCTTCCCTCCCGTGGTGTAGGAGGCAGATTGTGAAGCTGTGGAGTGGAAACACAAAGGCCCAACTTGCTCGGTCCTTGCTGCTTCAGCTGGCAAGTTGCTGTGCAAGGGGGGGAGTGCTGAGCGCTGTGGAGACACGGGGTCTGGTGGTGGCTCTGCCAGGGGCTTGGCACGAATTGCCCCTCTGTGCCCTTTCCTTGTAAGAAGAGGGAAAAGCTTGGCCCTCTGTGAAGCGCTCTGAGGTGTGTGGATGAAGAGTGCGTCTGGGGCTGTATGTCCAGAGTGCCCTTGCAGTCAGCCCTGGATGATGTGTCTCTTCTCTCCTAGTTTTGACTTGGAAGTCTGCAGCTCTTTGCATGCCTTTCTGAGTCTCAGTCCCTTTTGCTTTTGCATGGCAGGGTAGTAGCCGTGGAACTGACGGAGCTAAACCTGAAGCAGGTCCACTCTGCTGTCCGTATGGTGCTGGCCATGGCCCTGGGCCTCCAGGCCTGTAAATCCTGCGGTGCCAGACAGCTTGTCCTGCAGGCAAAGCTCCGAGGGCTGATGCAAGAGAGCAACTACTGCCTCCTCAATGAACTCTTCCTCGTTAAGGTGAGAGGCGAGACCCTCTCTGGCCCTGGCAAAGGGCTGCTTGTGAGCTTTTGTCATTCGGAGGCTCTGATGGGGAGTCGCTCCGCTCGCTGGTGGCAAGAGCAGGGGGATATAGCACAGGCTTCTGTTCCTGGGTGCAGCGGGGGGGCTCCCTCTTGGGGGTGAGCTCAGGTGCCAGGCTGGTGCACGTAGTTCCTGATGTCTTGCTCAGCACCCTGGAAGGGGCTTTGAAGAGCAGCTTGGAGGTGGGGCTGATGACCTTGTGTTGAGCTGACTGCTGCGTGAGTGGTCTGCTCCCTCCTGAGATTCCCATCGTGAGAGAACAAGCTCTTCACTCCTCCCACCCCCAGGAGCTCTGCCAGAGACCCTCAGGCCTCAGAGGGCCTCTGTTCTAGGCGCCAGGTGATGTCTGCCCTGTGTCTCCTTGCAACTGTGATGGGGAGAGGGATGATGCTGAGGCCAGGAGAGGCATTTTGCTGGGTTGGTGTTATGTGCTGGGTAGGTGTGCTGAAAGCCCCTGAAAGGCTGTTTCTCTGACTGTGCTTTTCTGGGCAGTTTCCCCTCTCGAAGGCGGTTTCCCAGATGAGTGGCACTCAAAGGCAACTGGAGCTGGAGGCGGTTTTGAAGAAAGTGCTGCAGAAGGTGAACTATTCTCTCCATCGTGGGTCAGAAAAGGAAAACAGCCCTGCAGGTGGAGGGTTCTGGAGGCGAGTGGTGGGAGCTGGCGGGAGGACCATGTACTTGAGTCATTGTCCTTCAGAGCCTAAGCACCCCTGCCCATACCCCCTGATAACTTTCCTCCCATAAAGTTGGTGGGCACATGCTTGGGAGAAGCAACGCTGTCTTTCTGTACCACCTTCCGTGAGAGACCTTGAAGTCTCAGAGAAATTGCAAGTCATTAAGATTCTGAATGCCTAAGTAGCTGGGGAGAGGAAAGGGACTTCACAGTGTTCTCTCGAGAGAGAGAGAGAGAGAGAGAGAGAGGCCAAAGTTGCTCCTGTGGAAGCTACTTGAGAACCCATCAGAATGCACCCAGAGCAAGCTGTTTGTTTCAGGCTGTTGAAGAAGAAGTCATCATATTTGTCATCGACAATGCCCACTGCATCGACTCTCTCTCCTGGAGTCTTCTGTGGAGTGTGCTCAGGGATGTCTCGATCTTTATGGTGATGGGCTTCGCTGCCGGTCACTGTAGAAGACAGAGGCTTTGCAAAGCTGCAGCAGACATCCCGAAGCTGCAGAAAACAACCTCTGTTCATCTGGGAGGGCTGAAGGCTTCCGCTGTGGTGCAGAAAGCCTGCCAGGCCCTTGGAGTTGCCAGCATACCCCAGGATCTAGAGACGTAAGTCGCAGGCAGGGCCTCTGAGCTCTTCCTGAGCGCTTGAACCTGTGCAGGGAGCAGAAGAGAATGAACCCCTAGAAAAGGCAGCGCAGGGCTTCTGGAAGGGCCAGTGCCTCTAGCCAGTGTCAGATGCTCACAGTTGTGAGCTGCGAGTGGGCAGCTGCCCAGGCACAGAGCATAGGAGGTGTCAGGCCGCCTGTGTTGCGCTGGAAGGTAGGAAGGAAGCGGTCCTGCACCCTGGCCTGGCTGAGGTGTGGCAAAGGCGTTTGTCTGTGTGGCAGGGCTGTGGGGGGTGATTCGTTGGGGCCTAGGTTCTCACTGGTGCCGGAGAGGATCTAGGCTGCTGGGGACAGGAAAGACGAGGCTTACTGCTCTGTGCCTTGGGCTCTGTCCACGATGGTTTTCCTGTGGATTCCAGCAAAGGCTGTAGCTTCTGGGTGGCTCAGATGCCAAAGCCAGTGGGAGTCGTGGCCCTTTCACAAGTGAGGTGGAGCTGTGGTGAAGACGTTGCTTCCTGCGTTACGCCCGCGTGGCTCAGCGCCCATCTGGAACGTGTGCACGTGCCTTACTTTGCCTGTGTCAGTGAGTGCTGGATCTGCTCCTTTGCAGGTTCCTGATGCAAAGAAGCTATGGCATCCCCTATTACTGTGAGGAACTGCTCTGCTACCTTAACTGCCACGACTTGCTCTTGTTCCACCCACTGGGGAAGGAAGAGAAACGAGAGGACAAGTGGGAGAGCCTCTTCAGTAAGCACCTTTGTGGCTGCCTGCCTAGCGGCTGTGGTGCATTTTCCACAGCACATTCTTGCCTGGGGGTTCCCCTGTGACCTAGGAACAGTCAGCTCTAGCAGCCATACAAAGCTTGGTGTGGATGGGGTGTGGGTCTGTACATGCCTTGCTGCTGGGACAGCCAAAGGAGAAGCTGGGGAGTTTTGGTGTCTTTGAGAGGCCAAGCAATGGTGCCGTGGCAGCCAGTTTCAAAGGAGGAGAAGAGATGCTGCCTGGCACTAAGCTAAGCGCTGCTCTTGTTTTGAACCTGTATGAAGCGGGGTGCTTATTCTGGCCCAGTATTGTGAGTCCCATGGCTGCAGTGTTCCTTGTGCACAGCCACACAGCTGGACTGATTCTATCAATGCCCCTCGGTGCCAGCTGCTGTAAGACCTGCTGGGGGATGAATGCTAAAGGGTTGAGGCTGGAGGGAGCTAAAGGATGTTGGGTGGGGAGGGATTTAGAGGAACGGAAAGAGGGCCAGAAGAGTTGAGTGGGTTAGTGAAAAAACCTGAAGGCAGGGAAAGGAAAATGGATCCCTGGAGTCAGCAATGTCTGGTCCGCCGCTGAAAGGAGAGCTCCTGCTGGGCCCATGATCTTCACTATATGGGTAGATGTCATTGGCGCACTTTACGTTCCTGCCCACACCCTAAGTGTTTGTTGGTCAGAAAAACTGTCTTCATCAGCAGGTGGGCCGAGGACTCAGGCTTTTCTGAGCCCCTGCTGTGCTTCTCCTCTGCCTCGTAGGCCAAAGCGTAGTTTGAAGCATGCGTCAGGAGGCAGGGAAGAGCAATTTCTGTCCCTGAGTGCAGTTGCTTAGGAAGTGCAATGTCTGGGGTCAGGGCAGGCAAAGGCAGAGCAGCATGACCACAAGCTGGCTTTGGGGATCCTCTGGTTAAAGAGAGTGAGAGATTAAACACAAGAGCCCTGTTAGGCACAAGCAGGGCACGTTTCTTTTGCCTGTAGCATGCCCCATGCGGGGGGGTTTTCATGGGGGCCTCTAAAGTGCTGCTGTCTGACCTGTGGAAAATCCCTTCCTTCTCACTTTCAGTCCCACTCCAAATTCTTGGGCTGCACTGGAGAACTCTGCTCTCAGGCAGACGCATGTGTGTTGTTTATTAGGCATTGGAATGTGCATGTATTTACCTTGGCAAAAGGCAAAAAAGGTCACTTGCAAAGAAGTCTGTCACCAAACCCACCCGGAGGCAAGGGACAGGCCTTGGAAACTTGAATGCCAAAGTGTGAATCCCCACAAAGGTGCTACTAAGTGAAGAAGGCAGTGGTAACACCACCTGGAGATGAATGCCAACCAGCTTGCCATGGCTCTGGCAGCAGCCCTGAGTGACCTGCCCTTTTGGATGAGCACTGGCAATGTGCCTGGCTCTGGGACAGTAGCAACACTGCTGCTTTCTGTCCTGAGGCGTTCCTTCCCCAGCTAGAAAGTCTGGAAGTTTTGATTTGGGAGTGTTTGGGAAGACTGCCTGGCAACAGGAAATGTTGGGGAAGGGCTCTGGAAGCAAAGGTATGCAAGGGCAGTGTTTTGCTCTTCTTAGCGACCGTGTTGGGGGCAGGCCGAGTGCATCTGCCCACCTAACGCAGGCCTTGTCCTAGCTAAGGTGGCTTTGGTAATGTTTGCAAGCAGGAAGTCATGACATGAATTGTCTCCCTTTGCTAATGGCTTTCTCCTGCTCCCTTGCTCCACTCAGCTTCTGTAATGGAGGCTTCAACCACTGCAGCAACGTGGAGCTCCAGCACGAGGAAGGACCGCAGGGTGTGCACCATCAGACCGGACGTGACCCTGCAGAACACCATGCTTCCCCCCACATTAAAAGGTGAGGGGCCGAGCCCCGCTGTGGCAGCTGGCGGCTGTGCTGGGTCCCTTTCCCGGGACATGAGCTGGAAACTCTGGGCATCCATGTGCTGCAGAGGTAGCCCTCTGCACTCTGGGACTCTGCTGGGAAGGTTGCTCTGGTCCCATTAGATTTTCCATGGAGAAACATGCCTGTGGCTGTGCGAAGTGTTTTTCCCCTCCTGGATGTGGCCCACCTGGGAGCGTGTTGTCTGCTCTCGGTGAAGAATAGGAGAAAAGAAGTTCTTGGGGCCACACTGTAATGTTTCGCTCTTCTCCGCGAGAGCAAATGCATTGCTGGGGAGTATTTGACTTGGCTCTGATTGAGCTTTGAACTAGGCTTCTCACCTTACTGTTCTGTTTGCAAGTTGTCCAGTTCATGCTGCTCTCAAGACACTGAACAGCAACCACAGCCATCTTGTGAATCTCTCTTTGCCTGTTGCTGTCTGGGCTGGCCCAGAAATCCCCCTTTCTAGGGGGTGCTGGATGGGAAGCTGTGAATGAGCATGGCTGCCCTCTAGATGAGCCCTGGCAGAATGCAGGTGGCAGAAAGCTCCTAGTTTCCAAAGTGTTCTTGTTGCAAGAGCTGCTTTGTCAAAGAAGGGGAAAGTCCTGTGTGACCAAGTGAAGGCAAGGGTTGTGGGGAGCTCTGAGTCGGCCTCAGTGGTGGGGGAAGGGCTCTCTGTCTGTGTGCCCTGTGGGCATAAATATACCCTAGAGCTGGCAAGCCACATCCCGGGATGTATGCATGTGTTGGATGCTGCCCTGCTCATCCGTGGTGGGGGAGCATTCGTTTGAGCATCTCTGCTTTCCGACGACCTTGTTTCCTGTGATTCGAGTAGGAGCAGAGCCGTCTTGAAGACATGTGCCCTGGGTTGTGATTGCCCAAGGGGCTGAGTCCCTAGGAAAGATGGGGAAAATCTACCATGTCGGGTGTTGCAGCTAATGCAGCCTGTGCAGCCTGAGCCTGGGGAGTGGGCAAGAGAGAGAGCTGTGGCTTGTTTTGGACAGGGATTGCGCTGGCTGAGCTGGACAGCATGAAGCCCTCGGAGCAGATGGTTCTGAAGTGTGCAGCCATCCTAGGGCCGCTGTTTAGCACTGAGCTGCTGTTCCACATGCTTCCCGGGTGGAGCAGGTCCAAGATGAACAAGGTGCTGAGTGACCTGGTGCGATGCAACATCCTGAAGTGGCTGAATGCTGAAAAGGTGGCAGAAGAGAGCAGTGTTCCCACCAAGGGGTCAGGCACCTCTCTGGAGGAGGAGAGTGGTAAGTGGTGGTAGCAGGAGCCCGGGAGCCCTGTAGGCTCCTGCTGCTGCCCCCAGCTATGTCCTTGGTGGGGCTCCCCAGAGCACGCTGCACTGCCCCAGTGGAAGCGTGTAATGCTCAGGGCACCGTGGGTGTTAGGGATGGGTTGTTAAAAGCTCTGACAAGTCCATTTCAGATTAGCCTGTGCCACTAGCTTTGTGCTGGAGGGCAATATTGCAGTGAGCTGCTCTGAGTCCCTCTGCTCTGCTGCCTGCAAACGCAGCTCATAGCACATGCAGGGAAAGGGGTATGAAAGCCCTGACATGCTTGCGCAGCCTCCCACAGTGTGCAGATGCGGGATTTTGTGCAGTGGATTTTTATTGCCCCCTAGCCCAGGGGGGAGCATAGGAGGCTGGGAGTGCCTTGCAGAGCGGGCAGAAAGAGCTGGCTGTGTCTTGCTTCTGCTGCTGGCAGCATGCCCAGCTCCCACCTGGAGCGCAGCTGCACACACTGTCTGTTGGCAGGGAGAGCAGGCTAGCAGCCTGTTGCGCTGGCCATGCTAGTCTGAGGAAGGCAAGCTGGGCCCTTTCGCTGTATGGCCGCGAGGTTCTGAATGCAGGAGCGCTGGTTTCCTGCCAAGGATGCACGCCAAGGCCTGTCTTTCATTGTGCAGCTGTGGCGTCCCTGAGCTCTGGCCCCAGCTCTGGCTGATGGGAAGCCCCGTTGCCTTTCAGATGCCCAGAAGTCATCCATGGACGAGACCAAGAAGATGGCGAGGCTGCAGTCTGGTGTGCTGGCCTTCTGCGCCCCGCTGCTGCAGGAGGCTGCCTACGAGTTGTGGCCGAAGGGACAGGGGGTGGCCATGCACCGCAAGTGTGTGGCCTTCCTGGAGAGGCACGTGCACAAGTGCCAGTGCTGTGGCGGAGGGGACTTTGTTGCCTTCCACCGCTTTGCCATCGGCAGCACCCAGGAGGCAGAGAGCTGTGAGGACCATGGCAGCGACTGCTACTGGCGCAGCTGGGAGGCCTCGCAGGCAGCAAGCGAGGAGATGAAGACGGATGAGCTCCCCACCACTACGGGTATGCTCTGTGCCATGCTCTGGAGCCTGGGCCCTGCCCACTGTTGTTGCACACATAATTGCAGTGCTCCTCTATCTCAAGGCCTGCCTGCAGAGCCATTTCACACAAGCTTGGGGATGCTTTCAGTGCAGGGCAGCTGCATTTGTAGGACTAGTTCAGTTCTCCACTGAGCACAGGTGCGCAACAAGAGACATGATGTGGCCACAGCGTAGAGCCTCTCTGCCCTTGAGTGTCCTGCTGCGTTTCCCCAGAATTACAGGAGAGCAGCCCATCTCCTTGCAGAGACCAGAGCCTCGGGGTGCACCCACGGCTCAGCAGGCTGAGGTGTATTTGCTAGTGCGTCTAGTACCCTTGGCCGAGCTGGGCTAAGTCTGGAGAAATAGCAGCCGCACAGTGAAGGCAGATCTCAGGGGAAGGGGCCGGGAAGGGAGGTGCCGTCAGTGCCTTTGGCTCTCCTCTCCTTCTCTTAGTGCTCCAGAATGGCAAGAAGCAGCTCTTTGTGCATATGCAGGCAGGAGGTGTTTAACCCCGTGCTTTCTTTGCAGATGCTGCAAATGGTGGGCAGAAGGAGAAGAGTTTCTTGGAGGAGACTTTTCGGTGAGGAGACAGGGTTTTGAAGATTATTTTTGAAGGCAGTGGGCTGAGGGTGTGCAGAGGGGACAAGTGGAGTCGCACCAGCTTGGGCTGCTGGTTGTGACTCTGGCTTAGGAAAGAGCAGGCCCCCAGCTGTGGGAGCTGGCTTGAGATGGCCATGGAGGTGAGCATCTTTGAGGAAGCCTGTGGGATCCCAGTGATGCTAGTCACTAGAGTGGAGCAGCCCTGGCTTTCTAGCTGTTCGAGAGCAATGTTGCAAGCTGTGCAGGGGCAAAGCAGCCCTTGGGAGCAGGGTGGCTTGTAGAAGGTGACCGAAATGCCAGCTGGTCTCTCTGGCTGCCTAAAAGAGCAGTGTTCCTCCAGAGCAGGGTCAGCAAAGGCCCCAACAGGATCTGTGCTCATGCCTCCTTGTTACAGCTGTAGCCAAACAAATAGCTTGCCAGTGCTGAAAAGGGGAGCTGCTGCTCCTCATGCCAGTTCTGCCCTGCCTGAGCACACTGTCGCTGTGCTCTGGGGCCCCGGGGCTCCTCCCCCGAGTGCCCAGTATATTGGTCGACATCACTGCACTGGCAGGGAACGAATCTTGCCAAAAAGTGCCGTGTCAGTGAGTTGTCCTGGCTTTGCTTGCCGTTAGGGGAGAGCCAAAGGTCTTGAGCAAGGAGAGAAGGCAAGAGTGGAAGGGAGGAAGGAGCACAGCGGGAAGACAGGGCAAGGATGGGGGGTCCCTGCCCACTCAGGAGTCGATGGTGTCAATTGTAACCTGGAATGCCCCAGGGAAACTCTGGGTGCAGGTCACCGTTGTGTGGGGCAGAAAGAATGAGTGACCGAGCTCACTCAGCATGCCTTGGAAGGCTGTGAAACCCATGGCCCCCGCGTGATGCCTGTGTGCACGTGGCCTTGTGCTGTGCTAGAACGTGTCATTAGTGTAGGCTGAAAGAGCAGTGTTGGTGATGCTAGTGTTTTCTTTGGTGTCTTCTTTCTCCGTGATCTTGTCTCTGACTAGAGCGGCAGAGCGGTTTTTGGCTAAGACCAAAGGGATCTGTAAGGTGCCCAGCAAGACCCCATGGACCCACGGTGTCGTGTGTTCCTGCAACTGCAAGGCCATCGTGGAGCTGGTGCTTGTGCCCTTGGCTCACCATCACATGGCAATGGGCAACGATGCCAGAGCCTTTTATTATCTGCTGGAGGGTGCGGCTGCCTACTTGCACGTCTGCAACAACTACCTGGTGAGTTGCCCTGCTCGCCAGAGCCCCTTTGCCCATGGCGTCCTCTCAAGTGCCTTGCCCTGAGCAAGCCCATTTCCCCACTGCAATAGGGCATGCCTGGGGGCATGCCTTTGTGGGGACTCGGGTATGAATTGCTGGGGTCAGGCGCAGAGTTTGCCTCCTGTTTGCCTCTCCTGTGGCAAGAGAGACAGGGCAGTGAAGCAGGCCCTTTGCGCAAGGTGCACCTCCAAAGAGGTGGTAGGAGGGAGTGCTTGTGCCCGTGGTGTGAGAGGCAGCGTGACTGTGCTCGGGTGGGCATCGCCGGGCCAGATGCAGGCCCTCCTCAGAGAGATGCTGGAGGCAAGCGGGAAGGATGGGGCTGGAGGCAGGCTTGGCAGCGATGCTCAGCTACTCTGTGTGTTTGTTCAAAGGCCTTCCTGACCCTGAACAAAGCAGAAGCGCTGAGGAACTCGGTGGCTAAGAAAGGAAATGTGCTTGCGTGCTTTGAAGAAGCCACCTTCCTGAGCCTCCAAGGGGAGGTAAGGTGACAGGGAGGTTTTTGTGGGCTCTGCTGGTGGGTGGAGTTGGATGCCTTCCTGGGGGTTGGGGGAGGCTATCCCTGGCATTTCTAGCCACGACTGCTCTCAGCAGCCTTTCCTGGGCCCACTTCGCCCTCCGGCCAAAAGCAGTTGAGGTTCTGGCCTTGATTCCGCCAGAGACTTGCAATTGGGTGTCTGCTGAATCAGAGCCCTTTGGGACCCTTCCCAGCATCCTTGCTCTCAGCGTTCCCAAGAGGGCGGGAGGCTCAGGATTCTCTGCTGTGCCTGGGGCTGCTTGACTGACTTGGGGTGACCTTTCATGCCAAACGGGACTGCCTTAAAAGCCCTTTTGCTGTGCAGGTCTGCTACAATATGGGACAAATGGAGCTGGCGAAGAAAAAGATCAGGAAGGCATTGAGGCTGCTGAAGAGGAAATTCCCCAAGACCTCCACTGGCGCCTTCTTGCAGTTTGTGCTGGAAAAGTCCGAGCACGCCTCTCACAAGAAGAACAAAGACTCCTCCCTTCATCAGGAGGCAGGGTGAGAAGCAGAAGGGAAAGCGAAGGGAAGGAAGAGCCATTTCATAGCTGGTCGTGGGCATCTAGGCCCCAACCAGCCAAGGTTTAAGCCCAGGCTTTGCCTGATGCATCGGTCTTAGCAAGACAGAGGCACGAAGTAGCGAGGTTTGGGTAGAATGGGGAACGACGGAGCCTGACATTCCCGTGTGTACAAGCATTAGAGCGAGGCATGCATTTGCGTAAAAAGCAGGCTTGTATCGTGAGGGCTGCAGCTGCGTTTGGTGGTGCTGCTGAGAGCATTTGGTTTGCTTAAAGGCAGTGCAGATGCTTGAGCTTGGGACCAGTGCTCTGAGTGACCCATTTCTGATGAGACACTGGCAGGAAGGCCACGCGAGCAAGTTTGTCCGATTTTTGCCCTGCACTGCAAGTCTCCCAGAGCAGGGCTGTATGTCAGCACGTGTTATGTGGACTGTTCTGGTGAACGTGTTTCCAAAGGCTCTTCTACGCATAAGTGTGGAGGCTGTGGGGTGTGCGGGGGAAAGCAGCTGAGGGAGCTGGAGGCTAATGAATGGGGAGCTGGGGGTTGTGATGGGGAGCTCCTGGGGCATTGGCATGGGGGCTGGTGTGAGTGGGAGCAGAGAGGTGTTAGCAGGGAGTAGAGGCTGGAGAGGGGAAGGGAGTGCGCTGGCGGGAGCAGGAGGTGGGCCTGGCGGGGTAAGTGGAGGCGAGATGTGGGAATGAGGAAGCTCGGAGGCTGTAGCCAGGTGCAAGCCTCCCGTGCAATGACCCTTTTCCTCCCAGGGCCCAGCTTTGCTTGGCCTGCCTGGGCTGTAGTGCCAAGACACCCTCTTTAGCAGTCCTGTTTCCTCAGTGGTACTGCTTGGTTCTCCCGCTTGCATCGCTGCAGCCCTCCTGCGAGGAGGCGCAGCTGCCTCCTCCGTCCCCCTGCTTCCGCCATCCCGTTGGACTTTGCACTGTGCAGCTAGTGGCTGTGTCCCAGCAGTTTCCCTTGTGTGGCAGGAGGGAGAGGCTCCCCTGGCTGTTCCGGCAAAGCCACTGCCTGTCCTTACTGTGGCAGCTCTTCAGCCTGGAAAGCACTTGCAGCAGCCGGAGGCTGTCCCGCCTGGCAGGGCTCATGAAGGTGAACACGGCCGAGGAGTCCGAGGATGCGAGTCACGTGAGTGCCTTCTCTCTGCAGCAGCAGCAGACCCCTTTCTGACATAGCTCCTTTCCCCTGGCCTGGCAAGAGTACCACCAGGCCTGCCCCCAGCAAGAAGAGCCCAAAGATGACAGAGATGCACGTGTGCCTGCACTTTTCTGCATGAACTTCCAGAAGACGTGGGTTGCTGTTCCTTTTGGTTGTTCCTCTCCTTGGATTTGTTTCATAATTGTAAGCGTGGAGCTGGTTCTGGTTTTAAGCCAGCACCACTTTCTGCAGTCTGTCGTTTCCTTGTGGCTCTTGAGAATGCTTGTGTGCAACACACGGGGGCCCCTGCCTAGACACGGCTGCAGTTAGCAGTGGCAGTAGCAAGAGCCATTTGTCGGATGGGTGAGAGCCCTGGGAGTACAAGAGAAGAGAGAAGCTGGCAGTTGGGTTTATGGCCTGTCCCCTCTAGGCCAGAGAATCACCCTGGAGAGATTCAGTCCTGTGCATTGTCCTGTTTGGACCCTTCTAGGTCCTCTTCTCCTACCTGGAATATGCGCTGTGCTGCCAGAACCTGGGCTGCCGGGAAGAGTGGCTGCAATACGGGCGGACGGCCATGCAGCTTAGCGCTGACGTGCAGCTCTTTGGAGGAGGGGTATTAAACACTGCCAGCTTCGCCCAGGCCCTGTCCCATCTGACCCTCAGCCTGGGAAATCTGCCCCTGTCTATCGACGTAGGTAGGTACTGCCCCTGCTGCCTGCGAGGAGGAGTCTCTGCAGAGAGAGCCTGTGCGAGCCTGCTTGTTTTCTTCCCAGGCTATTGCGCCGAGAGGCTCTGCATGCAGCTGCAGAAGCCCGACCTGGACTACGTGGTTCTCAGGACGCTCTTCACAGCGCTCTTTCTCCAGATGAGGTAATCATGGTGCTGGAGAGACTGCTGGTTGCCCAGTGTCAGGGGGCTGACCTTTGGGTGCAGAAAAGTCTGATGGAGAAACTTGGATGGAGTTGTGAGAAAGAGCAAAGAAGGGAAAGCGAGGCAGAGAGGGATGCTGGGAAGGGGAGCAGAAGTGTCTGGAGGTGCTGACTGGGCTCCCACCCCATGGAGACGCTCCATGGAGGCTCATCGTGTTCCTCCCCAGGTACCCTGAATGTGAGGCAGTGCTGCGCAGGCTAGAGAAGCAGGTGTCTGGAGAGCACAGGATCGTTGGGCAGGCGTGCTTCTTCTCCTGCTGCTTAGACCTCTTGCTTGATGCTGGTGAGTCCTCAGTGATCAGGTCCCGGAGAGCCAGGAGGCTTGCAAAGACGCCCACCTGTTTCCTGGTCAGGCAAGACTGCCATACTGGACTTGTCGGCCAGAACTGGTGGCTTTGTCCAAGATTTAAACAGGCAGAGCCCCCCCAGGGCAGGCATAAAGGAACCGGCAATACAAGACTTGTGGAGTATCTTCTACCCTTTGGAAACACGGAAACAATTGTGCTGGCCAAAGTGGTTTTTCTCCTGATATAACAATGACCCCAGAGCCCCCAGCAATCCTTTTACTTCCTCGACAGAGTCCTTGGCCTTTTGGCTGTGTGCATGTGTGTTTGTCTCTTGATTTTTTTTCCCCTCCTTTTTTTTTCTTTTTCCATTTTCTACATGTGAGCAAAGAGCAATTTCACAAAGCTTTAATTATCCCCTTTCCTTGCTGTGTTTTGAGATTGCCCTTTCTGAAACCTCTTCGACTCACTCTGCTCTGGCTTCCCAGGAAGCAGGCCTAGCAGTGCTGGGATGTGCCTGAGCAGAAGGCACCTAAGAGCCTGTGCTCTGGGGTCCCTGTCATTGCTGATCAATGGCAGCATGCCTTTGTGCAGTGGTAGAAAGCTGCAGCTTTTGCAATGGAAAATGCTCTCAGGGCAGTTGTGAGTTCTCTTTTTTCCTTCCTGATGTTCTCTGCCCTTGCCTTCAAGGGCATTTCTGTGGAGCTTGAAGAGCTCTGAGGAGCTAGGGTAGAAGTTGAGCCCTTGCATCCTTCCTGTGCGGTTTGCTTGCCCTCTGAGTGGTTTGCCTGCCAAGAACTTCCCCGGCTGTGCTTGAGCCTTCTGCTGCTACAAATGCCTGAGGCAAGTCGAGGCCGGGGAGGGAGGTGCTGCTTCTCTGAGACCCATTTGTATTGCAGGGTGGCAGTACAAGTCATTTGAAGAGTGCAGGAGCTTCGTCGAGCAGAATGAAGCCAACTGCATTCTCAAGTCGCAGAGCGGCATCCTGCTTGGACTGTATTCATGCCTGGCTCTTTGGTAAGTTAGAGACTTGCTTTGAGCACGGAGAGGCTCAGGCAGTGATTGTGGCAGGGAAGGTGGGAGCTCTGGCCTTGTCACATCCCCCCATCGCATGTCCACCAAGGCGGCCATCTCTGGGGCACTGTGGCGAAAGGGGCCGGGGGAGCCGTGCACTGTGAGCAAGGTGGCAAGGAGCCCCGGGATGTGCTTCTGTGGAGCCCTGCCAGGGAAGGATGACTGGCGGCATTTGGCCACAGCCTTCCTTTTCCCCTTTTCTGCTCTGAGTGATGCTAACCAAGAGGAGCTACAACACACTGCAGTTCACCCCCCCATGGCCCCAACACGGCCCCAACATGCCCCCAGTAACTTCCTTTTCCTATAAGATGCATTGCCTCTGAAAGCCAGCTTGGGGCTGGAGGGTATAGCCTAGGAGACCTTTTGATTACTTCCTCATCTCTACAAAATGTGTGCGCGCGTGTGTTTGTTTCTCTGGACAATGTAGGTTTGCAAGGCTTGGGCAGTGGGACAACTTCCAGAAGCCCTTTGAAAAGGCCGAGAGGCTGCTGAAGAGAACTGGTGCCTCCCTTGTGGCCAGCCAAGCGTGCAGCCGGCTCCTGGAGTGCCACAGCCTGGTGCTGAAAAAGGACATTGAGCACGGATCGGCGAGGGCCCGTGAGAGCCGCACCAGGGCTCTAAGGGTGAGGGATGAGGAGGAAGGGGAGGCGCATGTTGCAAGGGGACTCTAGGGAAAGCCGTGTTGCTAGCAGCAGTGGGTTGACCTGTGCGGGTCGCAGCAGCCATGACAGCATGGAGTCAGGGCAGTGCCAGAGGGTAGTGGGTTAGAGAGCAACATGGCAAAAGACTCCTCTCACAAAGGTGTCAGCAAGAGATGGAAAAGAAGGCAGTCAGGTGAAGGCGTTCTTCCTGGGCATGTGAGAACTCCCTTGTGGGAATGGTCGGCAAGAGAGGAGAAGAGACTTGCAGAGCCATGAGCTAGTGAGCTCTGCTGAAATGCCCGCTCCGTATGAGGTCTTAGGGCTCAGGAGAGATTTGTGCGGCATCTCAGCCTTGCTAGCTGTGCACTCCTTGTCTCTTTAGGGCTGGTTTTTCTCTTTGGGGAATTGGTGGCCTTCTCAGTGCCAAGCCGTCGCTGAGCTCTGTGACTTCTCCCAACGTGCTTCTCTGTTGTTTTCTGGGCAGCTTGCGGAAGAGGTTTTCTCTCAGTGCTCTACAAGCCCCGTCTTCTACCCCAGAGTCTACCACCTGCAAGCCTACATTTTCCTCATGCTGGGGAATGAAGAGCAGAGCCTGTTGTGCCTCAAGCAGGGCCTCCAAGCCTGTGAAGACTATGGCAACCTCCTGGAGAAGACTTGGCTGGAGATGAGCACTGTAAGTACTTCATCTGTGCCTTTGAGGTGCTTCCTGGGCAGAGGAGCATGCTGTAGCAGAAGGTGGGCCAGACTGTGCTCCAGCAGGTACACGTAGGGAAAGCCCCCAGAGAGCTTCAGGGGCATGTGCTGAAAGTCCCTGGTGAGCTGGTAGGGGCTAGTAGCCCTGCTCAACAGGAGGGCAGAGACAGCTGCGATGTACCTCCCCCAGGTGGGGCTGGACTGACACCTGAGGAAGCAAGATGCCTCCTTCCCAGCATCTCTGCTTGGCTGAGGAGTGGTGAAGTTGAATCTTTCCCTGTTCCTTAAGGCAGCTCTGGGAGGCCAGGATCAACGTGTGCTGAGTCAAATTTGCCTTCCCTCTCCTTCTCCTCACTGATAGACTTTGGCAGCGCGGCAAATCGGTTGATGGATGGAACAAACTCCTGAGAGAGGCCTTGGTTGCCTTCCCAGACAGAAATGACAGCTCTGGGGATCGCCTGCTCTTCTCAGCTCTCACTGTGGCTTTTTTTCTTTTTTTCTTTTTTTCCCCTTAGGAGTCGTGGTTCACTGGAAAAGGCCCCACGGGAGATTTGTGGCTGAAGACAGCTCCACATTTTCCCCAGCTGAATCAAGCAAAGCCAGAGGTCTATAGCTCCAGGTACCTGCTGAAGCTGCCAGCACTGCAAAGGGAAGATCCTTTTCCAGGAATTAAATACTGTCCTCATTAGTCCAAACGCTTCTTCTTTTCCTTCTTCCTTTACTATATTTTGCATCATGCCTCGTTCTCTCCTTTCCCACAACAATGTTTGCACAACAGAAGATGAACTGAACCAATATGTACGCAATTAGTAAGGTCAATACCTGAAACAAAATAGTCTTCGCTGGTGTTTTAAGCGTTTTCCCAACCCTCCTGTCCATGGTGGGGCAAAGGCAACTCTAAGCCACATTTTGAAGAGTTAGTTACACTAACCCCTTCTTGGGCAAGATTTCAATCCAGGGTAGCATCCCAAGTCCTCCAAAGGAAAACTGGAAATGGCTGTATTGAAAACAGTCAGAGCATTTTGAAGTTCTTAGCAGTCAGGCTTCCATCAAGTGAGGAATATGATAAATAAGGCACAAAGCACTGCAGAGAAGGTAATGCTCTGGGGGATTAGTAAATTCCCATAGTTTTATAGTTGTTGCCATGGGTTAATAGTATTCCTTCTTCCTGGGGAGAGGTAAAACATCGGGCCATTTCAGGCCTGTCTCTGTGCAAATCTTCACCAATTTGGTTCTCCCGCTGGAGTTTTACCTTTCTGCAGCCCCACGGGATTGGGGGTGATAGGCACAAGGCAACTAGAAGAAGCCTCCCAGTCACTGGCCCTGGTCCTCCTGGGCGACTTGAACCATCCCAATAGCTGCTGGAGGGACAACACAACAGGACACAAGCAAGCCAGGAGGTGCCTGGAGAGCATCAATGACAACTTCCTGACACAGGTGATAGAGGAGCCACTGGGGAGAGATGTTCTGCTTGACCTCGTACCTACAAACAAGGAAAAACCCCGTTGGCCAATAAGCAGGGCAATAAGTAGGGTCGCAAGCCTGGACTTCAGGAGAGCAAACTTTGGCCTCTTCAGGGACTTCCTTGGAGGAATGCCATGGGTTAGGGCCCTAGAAGGAAGGGGGGCCCAAGAGAGCTGGTTAATATTCAAACATCACTTCCTCCAGGCTCAAGCTCAGTGCATCCCTAGGAGTAAGAAGTCAAGCCAAGGGGGCAGGAGACCTGCATGGATGAGCAAGGAGCTCCTGGCAAAATTCAAACAGAAGGAGGAAGTATACAGAATGCGGAAAGGGGGACAGGCCACTGAGCAAGCAGTTCTTGTGTGCAGGATGAGCTGTTTAGGGCTCTAAGGCAGGGCAGTACTGGGGTAGAAATAGCATGCTGGGCGAAGTGTAGAGGCCTGTAGAAGTGGAGAGGCAGGCCAGGGCATAGAGGAGTCGCAGCCTGGGAGAGTAAGGGAAGAGTTGCCCAAAGGTCCGTAACCTGCAAGCAGAGGCGGCAGAAACAGGAAACCACCAGCAGGCTCTGCCAGGGACTTGCTCTGGGCTCTTCCCAGCCCACAGGGAGCCACCAGAGGCTCCCGTGCACACCAGGACATGGCAGCCTGCAGTGTCACTCTGGGTGACGATTCATCTTGCCACAGTTTCAGAGGAGCACTCAGCATCCCTGAAACTCTTGTCCCGCCCTTTATAAAATACTTGGCGGTTAGAAGTAGTTCGATCACACTGGAAGAGCCATGCTTAAATACCTCTCTCTCCAACAGCAATGCACACCTCCAGCAGAAGGTTACACTCTGTCTTTTCAATTTAGGTTTGACCAAGGGCCTGGCAGAAAGCAATAAGGACACTGGTGTCAAGCAATATTGGAAACAAAATGAAAATGTGGGCCCTAAAATGTAAATCGCTTGAAAAGACTAGGCATGCAAGCATGTGTTCACCTCCTTCTCCTTGCTCCAGAGAAGACTGTGCCCATTCGTGCCCATCCTTTCCCTTCCCTCCTTAGCAACTGCAGGAAAAGAGGAAGCTTTCGGAGTGGGGGGAACAGGCCCGGAGTAACGACGGAGTCTCAATATGAGTATGGTCGTTCTCCCTTTATTAGAGCTTACACAAAGTATATATATCGACAAGCAATATGCATGCGTTAGCAATAGTTACATGATTGGTTACAGTTTCTGTCCACGCGCATAAAGCGGATACATGATTGGTGCAAGGTTGCTGTCCACGCTCCGTCGACATTTATGGAACCTAGTTCCGTCCAGACTTGTTTACCAGTTTTGTGAATACCTTCTTTTGTAGTGCTCAAGGCCGCTGCAAGGCTCGCTCGCCTTGTCCTACATTCCTTCCCTTACCCTGAGAACGGGATTGCTCATCCCAATCAGATCATGCCCTCTCTCACTTAACCATTCCTCCACAATTCCCCCTTCTTGTTTATGAGCAATCCAAGTGTGGTGCACTACTTTTAGCAAAGCGTTCTTCAGGTAGCGTAGTACTACACAAAAGCACAAGCGTACCACTACAAGGATTAGTAAGATGCGTATGCCTTCAGTAAGCAACTCTATTATCCACTGTGGCAGATTTCCAAACAGGTTAGTTCATACCTTCAAGATCCTCACTACCATGCCCTTGAGCTGCTAACAAAAATCAGTTGCAGCCCTATTTTTCAGAAGAGCATGTCGCAGGTTATTTTAGTCCACTAGTAGGTTAAGGCTGCGGAATTAGCTCTTGAGGATCCTAAGGTAGCGTAGCACTTAATGCATTAATAAGCGCAGCACTACAATTATTAGCAGGCATACTGCTGTTACACCTCCCCCTGCTATACTCAGAAAATTCGCTTTTCGCATACTGCTGGGAATTCCTACTAGGCAGGTTCTAAAGGGTTGTGTAGCAGAAGCAAGTGACAGACGAAAAGCGTGTTGCCCTGTTCGCCCAGGTAACGCACAGATATTGTCTGTGTTCAATCTTGTGGAGAGTCATTACCACTGGGAACAGCATTCCCAGAAGCAGGATCTCTGTCTGCTTGTTCGCTAGATGAGTCATGGTGAGTCAAGACAGGCTTCACGTTCTTGCTGGGTACCCACACTGGACCACGATCTGTGGAAACACACATATAACCTCGACCATTAAAAACAACAGGGGCGGGCCCAATCCATATTCCAGAGACTGGGTCCCGATACATTACTGTAAGCTGTGGTAACGTTGTTGTATTATTAAACTTAAGATTTTGGTGGTGAATGATTACCGGGGGTTCCTCACGGTCGCCCATGAGACAAAGATAATTCAGGGTGAAGAGCGCACGGTGCAGCCTCTGCTGTGCGTCCGTCTCCTCACCTTTTTGCTTTCTGAGATAGTCTTTTAAGACTAGATGGGCACGTTCTATGAGCCCTTGCCCAGTCGGTGAGTGTGGAATCCCGGTAACATGATCAACCCCCCATCGAGATAGAAACATCCTAAGCTTTTGACTGACATAGGCAGGTCCATTATCCATTTTTATGCGCTCAGGCACGCCCAATATGGCAAAGCAGGCCAACAGGTGTTTACACACATGATGTGCCTTTTCTCCGGGTAATGCAGTTGCCCATATCATTTTGGAGAAGGTATCAATGGTCACATGCACATACTTTAATCGGCCGAACTCGGGAATATGTGTGACATCCATCTGCCATAATTCTAGAGCTTTTAACCCTTTTGGATTTACCCCAAGCCCAATACCTGGGCCGTGGTTCCCACACCTTGGGCAAGCCTGCACAATACCTCGGGCCTCACTCTCTGTCAGGCCAAATTGCCTTTTTAAGCCCTTGGCATTGTGATGAAACAGGTCGTGACTTTGCCTAGCCTGCTGAAACTTGTCCATAGGGGGTAGATGACACGCTGAGCTAACCAGGCTGTCAGCAAGCTGATTGCCTTGGCCTAGCCCCACATCCAGCTGGTGACTACGAATGTGGATAACACAACAAGCTGCTGTTCGTTGACCCAGCACAGAGCGCAAGGTAATGAACAGACTTCCCAACCTCGGGTTAGATGTTTCCCTTATTAAGGCGTTCTCCAGTCGTGGTACTATCCCTGCTACATACAGCGAGTCAGTCACTACGTTTAGAGGGGTACTCAACCAATTGGTTAGAGCCCAAACTACCGCAGTTAACTCCAAAGTCTGAAGGGAATCCCGAGGCTGTCCCTCCATAACGTGCTGTTTCCATTGTTCACCTTCTTTCCACACGCATGCGGCACGTCGCAAACGCTTACCTGCATCCGTGTAGACAGTAACGCCATCTGAAAGGGGTTCCCTACTTACTTTGGACTTTTCTATCCATTGATTTCGCTGTAGCACCTGCCATAACTTTCCCTGAGGCTGACACGAATGTACCTTACCACAGAAACCTAACAGAGCATTTTGTATGGCCACAGCATTTTGGAGCCACCACTCTAGGTCAGCCATGTTAACAGGTATACTGATATCGTTCGGCTCTTGACCACTGATCTCTAAGATTCTTGATCGCCCTTTGCGTATCAGTTCACCTACTGCTTCAGTTCGGGTCTGGACACTCGTTTTTGGTTGTACACTCAAAAATACCCACTCCAAGATGTTAAATACATCTCTGTGACTTTTGCTTTTGTCAGTGGCGTCTGGCAGAACTGGGGAGGGAGGCTCCTCGCTGCTATGTTGCCACTGACAAATGACCGCGTATGGTGAGTCTTTTCCATTGCATATGAGTAAGGATATGGGCAGGCTCAGAAGGCGTCACGAGGACCATGATAGATGTAGTTTTTCCGCAATGCGCTGCAATACCGCATGTTGCTCAGGTGTCATGGTAATCTTGTTAGCAGGATTTGCACCTCGCAGCAAAGCTGTCAGGGGTGCGATATCAGTGTTGGAGATACCGACACAATGCCGCACCCATTGGATGTCACCAAGTAAGGTTTGGACATCATGCAAAGTACATAATTGAGTCTCAAGCTCTGTTTTTTGGGGTCGAATTTTTGACTCTGCAATGGTCCATCCAAGATATTTCCATGGAGCCGTGCGTTGGATCTTTTCTGGTGCAATGACAAGTCCCTTTGTAGATAAGATGTCGCTTAATTGTTTTAATGATTGTTCCGTAAAAGGCTCTGCCTGACAACAAAGAATGTCATCCATATAGTGGTAAATGATGGTGTCCGGCCATTGATTTCGGAGTGGCTGTAGTGCCCAGGCAACATAAAGTTGGCACAAAGTCGGTGAACTTTTCATTCCTTGTGGTAAAACAACCCACTCATAACGCTCCGCGGGTGCAGCCTCGTTTATTGCTGGTACAGAAAAGGCAAAGCGTTGTGTATCTTGAAGGTGTAACGGGATGGTAAAAAAGCAGTCCTTCAAATCGACTATCAGTATATGCCACCTGCCTGGTAGCATACTGGGTGATGGCATCCCGGGTTGCAGCGCTCCCATGGGCTGCATCTGCTCATTGACCTTGCGAAGATCATGCAGAAGTTGCCACCTTCCATTCTTTTTTGGAATGACAAAGATAGGCGTATTCCATGGACTAACAGAAGGCTTGATGTGTCTGGAGGCAAGTTGTTCGGCAACCAGTTGCTTAGTGATTTGCAGTCGAGAGGGGTTCATTAAGCAGGGAGATATCCCTTTGTCTTTCTCTTGCGCCTGCAGGTCCACTTTTTTCAGGCGCTCTGAGAGTTCCTGCAGCATTCTCACAGTTTCCCCTGGTGACGGCGGTACCCTACTCTTGTCCGGTGCACTATTCTCCAAAGGCTCGCTGGTTGAAAACAACGGGGGGTGCTCTGATAGAGTCTGACATGAGCTGGTGGTATCGGTAAAGGAGGAGTTAAGCGGCCGCTGAGATGGAACAGGCGGCGGCAACGGCGGGTACAGAGGAGTTACACGAGACGGCGGTGAGGGGGGAAAACCGGGGGGAGGCCAGCCCTCCTTTCCGTCCAGATCGATGAGGTCAGCAAGGGGCGCGGCCGCCGCCCCTCTTTGAGCCTCCTCCGGGTGCACTTCCGCGTTTGCCTCAGAGCTCGGACCGGTCGGCTCTGAGGAAACCTCTGCCTTCTGGGAAGGAGCTGGCAAAGATGCCGGCAGCCCTTCCCCCCCAGAGTCCTCCCGCACCCTTTGCAGTACCTCCGCCACAGTCCGACATGCCGGCACCGTTGGCCCTTTAATGGGGAGTGGTCCGCCGAAAAATCGCGACATCAAGCTTGTCTTACTCGGAGGGGGTCTAATAGCAGCAGCTCCGGGGCTCAGCATTTTCGCAGCCGTGGACACTACTTCCCTCTCTGCCTTCATTACAGTTAAAGTTTCCAACACAGTATTCCACAGTACGCGAACGGCTTTTATCTCCTTTTCCTCCTTCTCACTTCCCCCGATCGTCTTCTGCCACATTGCTCCCCCAAACTCTTGCCACTCAGACACCGAAAACAACAGGTGGGGGTCAGAAAAATGGCCCCAACGCCGTCCCAACTTGATCAGATCATGTACCTGCTTCGCCGGGGCTTCTATCCCTCTCTTAGAGAGGATTCCGACGAGCAGCATGGCCGCAGCCTCAGTTTCCATGGCTGCGCCTGAGAGGTGGGGCGCGACCCCACAGCGACCCCACAGACCAGTGTCTGCCCTGCTGCAGTTTAAGGCAGCACCTTCTCTCAGCCGAAATTTCCCACTCCCCTCCTCTAGCTGCTTACCACAGGCTCGGAGATCTTAGTGGAGCTGAACCATCCTCTGCTACCAGATGTCGGAGGACGCCGGAGTGGGAGGCAGGCCCAGAGTAACGACGGAGTCTCAATATGAGTATGATCGTTCTCCTTTATTAGAGTTTACACAAAGTATATATATGGATAAGCAATACTCATGCGCTAGCAATAGTTACATGATTGGTGCAAGGTTGCTGTCTACGCTCCGTCGACATTTATGGAACCTAGTTCCATCCAGACTTGTTTACCAGTTTTGTGAATACCTTCTTTTGTAGTGCTCAAGGCCGCTATACGGCCACTTTCAGCAGGCTTCAGCAGGCCCACTTGCCTTGGCCTAGATTCCTTCCTCTACCCCGAAGACGGGATTGCTCATCCCAATCAGAGCATGCCCGCTCTCACTTAACCACTCCCATAACCATTCCTCCATCAGGGGCCCTCCCCAGGGGCCTTCCTTGTAGCGTGGTAGTGCTCTGCTGACCTTCCAGCTCATAAAGAGTAGGAAAAACAAAAAGTGCTATTTGCTGTCTGCAAGTTAGGCTTTATCAATTGCCTTTTAGAAGAGCCATTAGGTCTTCCCTGGGATTTTTAGTACTGAGTATGTTAGGGCCTTGGGATTTTCTCATGCTATCAGTTGCTTTGGGGCATCAGAAAGGATGAAGAGGCCAGCGCTCTTTCAGCTTTGCAGACTGCAGGTCTATCAAGTTTCATTTCTGTGCACGTTGCATTTTTCTCAAAAAACTTTCTTAGGACTGCTCAAGACACATCTTCCTCTAAACTCTTCTTGCTTGAGATTTATTTTATTTCCATCTATTTTAATTTAATTTAATTTATTCCTTTTATTCACCAGGCCTTGCATTGAGGCCTTAGAGGTTGTACTGGGCAAGTGCATTGATAAGAGATGGCTATGGCTCCTTGGGAAGCAGAGTGTGTGGGCTTCCCTTGAAGATGCCCAGGCCCACCATGACAGCATGTGTCTCCTGACTAGGTAAGAACACCAAGCATGCGCCTTGCCTTGTTTCAGGTGTCTGTGAGCAAGGATGTGGCTGGCGGGTCCCTTGCTTTGTGCCTTGGGAGCTGTCCTGAGTTGCAGAAGAGCATCTGCATGAGAGCAGGTGAATTTTGGAGGCCCCTGGGCTATTGCCTCCCTGTGTGCCAAGGAGAGCAGCCCTCAGCGCCGCAGCTCCCTCCCCACAGGGGCACCCTCTAGCCCCCAGGATCCCTCCATGGGGCAGAGCCCGGCAGGGCCCCTTCAGGTGGGGCCTGAGCCAGGTGTGCCGTCACCATGGCCTCCCCATGTCAGCAGTGACCTCAGCGCCGCTGTGCCAGAGCTGTTAACATGGACAGCGGTGGGACAGGGCCCGCGATTGAGCTCCCTGCTCCTGCCCGTAATGGGGGCTCCAGCCACGAGCCAAGCAGAGCGGCTGAGCGAGAGGAGGAAGGTGGCACTGCGGAACAAGAGGAAGGTGGGCAGAACCATCTGGGATGGCCGCAGCTGCCCCACAGCCCATGGAGGTGGACTCCCCAGAGGAGGAGGAGCCCATGGGGGTGGACGAGCTGCAGGGGCAGCCTGCCCCGTGCTCCGGCACCCAGCCTGAGGGGCCCGAGAGGCGGAAACTTATTCTTAGGGTGCAGCTGGTTACAGTTAGGTAGGTAGGTACCATAATCTTTGGGCAGTTGGAGTAGTCTTCATTCAGAGTTAGTTATAGCATTCTTATAGTATTCTTAGGGGAGGGTATTCTTATAGTATTCTTAGGGGAGGGTCGTTAATGGTATAGTGCAGCATTAGGATAGTTAGCTTAGAGGTGGTTACAGTATTCAGAGGGGGTAGGTAGTTACAGTGAGTTACAGGAGCCTTTGGGCAGTTACAACAGTCTTCCTTCAGAGATTCTTAGGAAATAGCATCTTTGTAGCCATAGCGACAGAGGAAGCCCGAAGAATGGAGGGACTACCATGGGCTAGGCCTTTACAAAGTCTCTCCTTTCACAAGATCTTTAGCATGGAGGTGCCAGGGGTGCCACAAATGTCCATAATACACATGCATGCGGTGCCAGGTCAACTGGCTAAGTCAACTGGGCTACGAGTAGAGGCAAGAGTACGTCTGTGCGCAGCTGATTGTAGGACTGGGCCCCCCAAACCATCCTCTTTCCCTCTATGGAAAAGCAGCAGGATTATGACATATCTTTCCCAGTGACATGGGATTCCAAAGTTTCACCAAATACGTGTCCAACACCAGCATTTATGTACAGGAGAACGTTTAATGCAAAGTGACTGTGGCCACAAGTGTGGGGTTCCTCTCCACCTTCCTAAGACACCGTCTGAGGAGCCTTGACAAAGCGCAAACAACAGGAACTTTACTTCATGTCTTTCCTGAAAGCTTCAATCTCCTGAACCGCCGCGTAGCTCTGCACTGTGCAGGAATACGATGACACAACACTGCTGCAGATCCAGTTTCAGCCGACGCAATCCCCAGTGCCACCACCGGCTGCTCTTGAAAATTCATTCTGAGATTAACAGCACAGTGACAAATGACTTTTCCCCCTTCTCTGCCACAGCGCCTCCTCACAGGTGCTAGATTTTGCCTCTTTGGACAGGATTTCCGCAGCATTCCTGCTTCGGACGCTCAGCATTTCCTTTTTCATTCAAGACCTGTGGCCACAGTTTTGGAGCTGATGAGTCGGCAGTGCATGAGAGGAAACTAGCATGAATTACAGGCTCTCAGGTCTGCAGGCAGCAAGGAGGAAAGAAATAGCGACACAGGATCTCTTAGGCCTCCTCGCTCTGGGAACAGCTGGGAAACAAGCCTGCCGTTCAGCCATCACTGAATGTCCCAGCACAGGGGAAACACAGATTTTTTTTCTCCTTTTAGCCTTCATGCACATTTTTAATGCCATCTCCTGTTTTGCAAGCTCTTAAGAAATCAAGGTCATCTCCTCAGTGCTCAAATCTGACACAGCTCCATGAACTGCAAGGAGGCAACTCCCCTGATTTACACTGGCCTGTCTCCACCTTGTCTGCCACCTTGTCTCCACTCCCATTCTAGTCCAAGGCGATGGAGGGTGGGAGTCAGTTGCTCCTGCGGGAACACCAGGTGACATCTGCGGTGCCAGAGGTGATGCAAGGCATGCACAAATGACTGCAAGCCCGCCCTGTGCAATGCTGAGAGACACACACCCTTGTGTGGCATCAGCTGGGGGCTCTGGGGGGGATTCCCTGGCCGTATGAAACGCACCAGCTGCCCACGCCTGGGAGAAAGAAACTTCTCCTCAGGCACTGAGATCAGTGCAGCCTGCAGAGCTACTCAGCTGAACCCAAGAGACATGTATGATAAGGAGAGCTATGTGTCTCTCTAGGCTCCATCCACTGGATTTACGAGATCTCCCTTCCTTAGGAAGCTTAGACACATGTGGTAAGGTGATTCAGGGCAGAAACTCAATTTAATGGCCTAAGCAGACTGCTCCAGGGCCCCCTGAGATGCCTGGGTGTCCAGCAGAAGCACATAGGGCTGGCAGGGACAGCAGGGGAGCTGCAGGTGGAGGCTGGACAGACACCCCAGGGCATCTCCCATGGATTTGGTGCCTGGTGCCACCACCTGAGTGCCACCACTGCACTGAGGAAAGACCCATGCTGGCTACATTCAGGGGGGCTGCAGGAGTGGGATGCGCAAGGCAGACACGTTTCCACGCGGGGGCCTACGCTCTCCAAGCCTGGCAATTCTCCTTTCCAGCAGCCTTGGCTCTCCTGCCTAATTCTGTGGACAGGGAACGTGCTAAGAGTGTTCCCCATGTGCCTGGGGGGCGCAGGCTGTCCTCCCCCAGGGACTTTCTGGGTGGCAGTTTGTCCCCCTCGCAGAGCACTTCCCCTCCATCCAAGGCCCTAAGCTGCTGCAGGCAGTGTGTGCAAAAGACGTCTCCAGGTTCATGGTGCTTGCCAGGGGTTCCTGCAAGTTTTCGACACGAGCTACCTGGCAAGGGAAGGAAGCATCTGTCTGAGCCCCAGGAACAACGCTTTGCTCCCTGCCAAGGCATTGCTAGAGGTTTTCATGTGGTCAGTTGTCAGCTCTTCCTTGCCCCGGCGGCAGCAGCAGCAGTGGCAGCAGCGGCAGCAGCCTGTGCTGTGTCGCTGTGGGGCAAGGGAGGCGCAGTGCCCCCCTGCCCTCGCTGGCAGCCAGGTTTCCCACGTGGGGGCCATGGCCGGGCTGAGCGCAGCCGCAGTGCCCAGCTAGGCTGGGCCCCGGTGGGGTTATCCCTGCCCCAGGGCCTGCGCGGGGGCTGGGGCAGCCCCACAAGTGCCCCATGCAGCCCCTGGCCGCTGCAGGACCAGCCCTGGGCGGGGACCCTGGTGTCCGCGGGGGGCCGTGCCCCCTCTGTGACATGGGCTGGCGTCACAGGGGACATCCCGTGTCACAGCCACAGCTGCCCTCTCCCGTGCAGCCCTGGACCCTCCCCACATGTCCCAGCGAGGCTGCGCCAGCCCAGACGCTGGGGCTGCTCTCGGCACTGCTCTGCTGCCAGGAGCCGCCGAGCCGCGAGCGGGAGCCGGCGAGGGGAGGCCGGGGCAGCGTGGGGCTGCAGAGGAGGGCGCAGGAGCAGGAGGAAAGTGGTGAGGAGGCATTTGCCAGGCACCCTCCTGCTGCGGGGGGAAGCCAGAGTGCTGAGGACAACGATGGAGCTCGGGGATGCTGGCCATGGCACGCAGCGTGGGCAGGAGGTGCCCATCATCCCCCCGCGGGGTAAGGCCTTCGGGAGCTCCTTCCCCAGGGTCGCTGTCGAGAGCCTGAACTCCCAGCTCGGCTGCGCACACCCTGGGGCTGTTGGGGGTGGCTGCACGCGCTGGTGGTGCCCCAGGAGCCCCGACTGATGGTGCCTTGTGGCGCAGGGGGCCATGTGGCTGCCAGCACTGCTGGTGCCTGGCCCTGCCTCTGCCCCTGCCGCCGGCTGGGCAAGGAGCTGCAGCTGCCCACTGGCCGTGCAGAGCCTGTGCACGCGGGGATGCCATATGGGGAAACTGGCCCCGCAGGGGAGCCCCTGGGGATACCCTGAGCCCCCAGGCTCCAACGGGCACAGCACCAGCCTCTGTGGGGTGGAAATCCATGGCCACTATCCCTGGGGAGGGGGTCGCCCGCTGAGATCGGCATCGGGAAGGAACCAAGAGCTGTCTGAAGAAGGCTGAGGTGTCCTGCAGCTCTGCTGGGTGCTGGCGAGACAGCGGGAAACACATGTGCTCCAGATGACTCCTCGGCCTTTTCCTCAGCTCAGCTTGGCTCTTGGCGCGGGAGCCCAGCCACTGCCTCTGGTCCTGGCCACGGGATCTCCTGGTGCCTGCAGCCTGGCAGAGCAGGCCTTGAGCTGGCAGAGGCATTGTGCATGTCAGGCGGCGGGAGCTCCACGGCCTCCTGCCGCTGCTTCACGTCCAGAGCTCTGCTTGCGTCAGATGACAGGGTGCAGGCTGAAGGCAGCCGCCACCTGCGCTCTGCAGCCCCTGTCAGGCAGGGGCTTAGTCTGGGCAGGGGGTGCTCTTTGATTACGCCTGCTCTGCTCATCTCCTTGCTTAGGCGTGTGCCGAACGGCTGTGAGCTGGCCCAGCCAGAGCGTGACGTGTCTTTGCCTTGCTTTGCAGTGGCCGTGCCCATCTGGGGTGGTGTGTCGGACTACATTATAGAGAAGCTGGTGCTGAACAAGGTGCGTGTGCCCTCCTGTTCCTCCCCTCCGGCCCTCGTGGTTTCAGCAGCCCTCACCCCTCTGTGCCCTTGGGTGCAATAGTCCTGCCCCTCCTTTGAAAGCCAAAGGAACCTCCCTGGAGAAGGATGCTGCAAATGACAGCTGTGCCCCTCACCAACTTCTCCCTACAGGGAGATGGCAAATGCCAGTGCACTTGCAGGTGCAGGAAGGGTGGGAGGCTCTCTGGGCCTTCTCTGGTGCCCCCTGGCAGAGGACAAGGCCAAAGAGAGAGCCTGGCACATTTCTCCAGGGTTATCTGCCTTCCTGCAAACCCTTTCATGGATCTGCTGTGAGGTGAGACATGATTGCCTTGTGAGGTGGAGAGGGGGAGGAGGAGGGGGAGGAAACTACCCGGAACGTTCTTCCCAAGGACTTCTCCAAGGCTTCTCCCAAGCTTTGCAGAAGGCTCTATCTTGCCCCTTTTGTGTGCCCGACATGGGCAGGGCACATAGCACCATGGCCATGCTCTGAGAAGTTCTGGCTTTGTTTCTCCATCTCCCATTCTTCTAATGCTTCTCTCCTCTTCTCTTCTGCTTGCAGGACCTGAGAATTTCTCCACTTGGCACCTTCAGTGTTGTTGCAAAACAAGTCGTTGCTGGCAAGAATGGTCTTCTGACTGTTCGTAGACCCACATTTTGCCTCTCCAGCAACCTGGTGGATCTTCACGGCCTCATCCAAGATAAGGCCTCTGTTGGTGGTAAGAAGCGAGAGTGAACCCTTTGCTTCCCCTGGTGACATTGGTGGGGTGTGTGGCGCTCTGCTCTTTCGCAGTGGCTGTTAGAAATCTCGAATTGCTCCCCCGGGTCCTGAGAACAGCTTCAGGGTTTGGGGATTATCCCAACATCATAATGCAGAATCAAATGAGACTCTCCCTCTCTCTCTGGGACTTGCTTGATCAGCTGGCTCCATCGCAGGTGTTTTGGGCTGCTGCTGCTTCTAATGCCATGTAGTTCCAGCTGTTGTGCCCTGTTTATGCCACAGCAGCCCTTGTACAGGCAAAGAGCAGCATTGCTGCTGGCTCTTGCAAGCTGCTTGTGCTTCAAAGTGGGGCAAAGGCATCTCTAGAGAGCCTTGCAGCAGAGGTGGGAAGCCTAGCGTGTAGGCAAAGGCGTCAGAGGCCAGCTGTGCTGTGATTGCTGGTGAGTGGTGGGAGCAGTGCAGCTGTAGTGTGCGGCTGGGGATGGCCGTGGGGCAGCAGGAGGTCGGAGATGTGTTTGGAGTGGGCCTTTGCTTTGCAATGACTCCCTCTTTTGGGTGCTGTGAACAGCAGTGTGGCATCCTCGGGCACAGGCCTCCGGCCCCGAAAGCGGGGATGTGTGCTGAGCAATTGTGCGACCTGGGGGTGGCCAGAAGGACTAAGGTCAAGAGGACAAGTCATTCATATGGCTTCCTAATGAAGATGGTCAGGATCCAGCCTGTAAGATGAAGGGCTGTTGTGCAGCCCCTGTGTTTTCCTCCTTCTTTGCAGCCAGCGTGACACAGCACAGCTATGTCTCGTCAAAGCTGGCAGGCCCTGAGTGCGGGCACGATTCCCATGAGCACTGCCTTCTGCTGGGAACTGGCCCCCTTGCTGCTCTCCTTGTCCTGCCCTCCTGCCTCACGCTCAGAGGAGACGGCTAGGGCTCACTCTTTGTGTTTCTGCAGGGAAGGAAGCACTGCTGCAGCCTTGGCCCAGCAGGTTGCAGAGGGCTTTGAATTTCTGCTTTTCTGCCAGGGAGGGAGGCCATGAGCCTCCTTTGTGGGCTTTTGCAGGGCCTTGAAGAAGACAGCTCTGTAGCACTGTGCTGCTGGAAGACCTTCAAGCTCGCAGCACTGTGTTTGAGCCTGCTGAAGTGCTCCGTCAGTGACTGTGCTGCTCTTTCGTTGCTGCCTAGGGTACAAGAAAGCTGAGACCCTGAAGTATCCTCACGTAGACGTGGACATCTCCGTTCCTTGGAAAACAGTGGCGGCTTGCGTAGAGGAGACCGTGTACCTTCTCTCTTGCTGCCTGGCAAATGGGAAGAATGTTGCCCTTGTTCTGAAGGACATTGGCATGCTCGTCATCGAAGGCAAGGAGGTGAAAATGCGATTTTACAAAGGCCTCCTGCGCAGGCTGAATGGCTCTCAACAGCTGCTAGCAGCTCTTCTTGCCGTAAGTTTTCCCTTTCGGCAGCGCTCCTGCTTGCTTGTTTGAAACCCTAGCCAAGTCCAAGGGAAGGGACACGAGGACAGTGCTAGTCTCGAGCAATGCCAGCTCCCTGCACAGTTCTTCTGCAGCATTCAGAGCACTTGGCGACATAGCGGACCCTGGCAATAGGTGTCCTGGGTGCAGCCCGAGAGCCATGCAACCCAGCATGCTGTCCCCAAATGCTCAGGGAAAAAGTCCAAGGAAAGGGCAGGTCTTGTGTGGTTTTCCCACTAGGCTTCCTCCAGAAGTCTTCCAGAAAGCCAGGGTTTAGCTTGGATCTTTGTGTTAGCATCCCCTTTGACTCCAGGCCTCCTCTGGCCGTGTTTGGGATTGTGGGGCAGTGCATTCAGCAGTTGCACCTCAAGTTGTGCAAGACTGTTTCTGTGTGTCACAGGCACAGTCACTGCAAGCCAGTGCCCTTCCCCAGGTCTCTAGTGCAGCCCTGTCGTTCAGCCTGGGCTTTCCGGTGCGGGAGTCTTTCCCTTCTGTGCTAGTCCCTGGTGTCCTTTCAGCCCATTTGCGGGGCCAGGGCCTCTTCTGCAGCCTTCGTTCCAGTGGGTGCAAGACCAGGAGCGTCAACGCTTCTTGGAACACCTCCCCACCCACCCCCTGGAAGTTTGGCACTCTCCATGATTCCCCGCTGTACAGGGGAACAGGACAAGCTGTACATCTCTAGTCCTGCCTGCTGCAGATGCAGTCATTGGAATGTCAGGAGAGACTTTGGGGTTAAGGCCACATCTGAAGGCATTGTTCTCAGCTGAGGAGCAGGCAGTGAAAGGCCTTCGCCTGTGCTTGCCTCGCTTGACTTCTCCATTCAGCCAGAACTGGTCTCCTGGCTGAGCCTCTTGGCTCTTGCCCTTGCTAAAAGCTTGCCAGTGCTTTGAGCCATTTGCCTGTATTCCCCTGCAGCTGCTCTTCTGAGGAATTGAGGGGGTGCTGTGAGGAAGAGCAAGGGTTGTTTCCGAGTTTCTGAGAGGCAGCTTCTTCTCTGAACAGTGCGAATGTTGGCTGCCCTTGAGAGCAGCGAGATCCTTTTCTTGGTAGCATCTCACCTCTGTTTCTACCCTTTGCAGATGCCAGAGATGAGGGATTCAGTCCTCTCAAGCAGCAAAACAGCTGCTTCCCAGATCCGTTCTGGCTCTGTCATCGTCTTTCCAACGTGAGTGCTTTGCTTCTTTGCTTCTTAGCCCCTGGCTCACCAAGGGAGCAGCTGCTCACCACAGGTTTGATAGGAGTGCGTTGCAAGGGCTTGTGAAGGCTGCTCAGCAAGTGCTTTGGGAGCAAGTCTTGTGCAACGCTTGCTTCCGAGGCTTGCTCTGGCTTTGCTTGGGCTCTGTGGGGGGGGGGGGTTCTGCCAAGCTCTGTGCTGTCTCCCGCCCTGCTAAGGGCTATGTTCCTTTAATGGCTCGGGGATGGAGGCTGTTCTTTGCAGATGCACTGTCCTGAGTGTGGGAGGGCCTGCAAGGGCTGTGGAGGGCCAGCCTGGAATTTCCAGTGGTGGTGGAAAGCTGGAGGAAAGGAGCCTAGTCTCTTCTGCCTGGACAGCAGCATGGACAGGGGCTGGCGGACAGGCTCCAATGGCCAGCTGGAGGATTTGGCTTGGAAAGCTGAGAAGGAGCTTTCTCACCAGAGGGAGGGGGAAGCCCTGGAGCAGTGTGAGGAGGAAGCTTGTGGCCCTGCAGGCACGCATGTTGGGTCACTGCACTTCCTAAGAGAGTCCTCCAGGAGCTGGCCTATTCTGCATATTCCCCTTTGCGAAAGGGTAGGCTTCCCAGCAGCTCTGACATGTGCCTGTGTGCCCAGAATTCGCAGAAGCGGCAAAGGACATGTGGAGCTCTTCTCCTAGCAGCTCTGACATGTGTCTGTGTGCCCAGAATTCACAGAAGTGGCAAAGGACATGTGGAGGCCTTCCTTGCGAGTGTCTTTTTCCGGTTTCCAGGTACGTGCTTGAGAGTGCCCCCAGAAAACCAGCTGTGCGAGCTGTGAAGGCCAGCCGTGAAGAGGAGAAGGGACAAGGTGTCGGCAGCAGCAAGAAAGGTAATGGAGCGGCTGCTTCCTGGCAGGGCTTTGTGCCTTCTCCTTCGGTCCTCCTTGGCAGGGCATTGGAGCCAAGGCTGCAGCACCATGGCTCGGCTAGCATGAGGCACTAGAGGCAACGCTGCTCAGCCCTGATGGCAACTCTCAAGGGACTGCCGAGGCACCAAGACCTCAGGGCAGCTCAAAACACCCAACAGCCCTTGGTCCTGCCAAGTTCAACTTGGCCACTGGACTCCGTGCCCTAGTGCACCCTGCAAAGTGCTCCTCCATTTGAGGAGCTGGAGAAGAAGGGAGTCCAACTGGAGGACAGTCCTTGTGAATCATCATTCTGCCCGGAGCAGAATGCGAATGCAAGGAGGGACCTATCTACTGGAATCCAAGGATTTTCCTCTCATGGGAAAAGTCCCCTAGTGTAGATGGTCAAAAGTCTGCTCAGGTGTGCCAAGAGTTTCTTGGATTTTCAAAGCAGGCAGTTGTAGCCTTTTCTTGTGAGTTTCTCACACACATTCCCAAAGCAGAGGAAATGTAGGCCTGAGACATTTGTCAAAGGACCTGCACACCACTCCAGTTCAAACAGTCACTGTGATGCTGCTCTGAAGTGTTTTCTTGTCTCCTGCTTCCAGAGAATGTGTCTGGCCAGCGCCTCCTCCTGCGAGAGAGGCAGCCTGCACGCAAAGTAGCGTCTGCCAGTCTGGAGGAAGGCAAGGGGGAGAAAGGCAAGGAGAAAGAGCCTCATGGCAGGTGAGACGCTTGGAGCAATGGAGGAGGGTGACCGTGTAGCCTTGTGTGTCTTGGAGGGTGATGTGTCCCTTGGACACAATGTCCCTAGGGGCTCTGAATGCCTTTTGTGCTGTGCCACAAGGACTAGGCATGCCTTGCTGGCTGGGCAGCCCAGAGCAAGTCCCTGGCAGAGCCTGCCTACGGCTTCCTGTTTCTGCCGCCTCTGCTTGCAGCTTACAGAGCTTTGGGCAACTCAGTGCAATTGGTCCTTCGGGAAGAGGAGGGCCTTTTCTCCTAGCCCGTGGATGAAAGTAACCAGGATGCTCTGTATTTGCCGAGAGCAGGGCTGGGGGTCTCAGGGCAGTTTCTGAGGCTGAGGCAAAGTCTGCATGCTCTTGTAAAGCCTTTGGAAGAGGGAGGTGTTTGTGTGAGCTTTGCCCCAAGGTGTGGGCTGCTTGCAGAGGCCAGTGAGTAAGCAGTGAGCAGTTGCAGATGAATTCTGGGACCTGGGAGCCCTTTGCTTCCCATGAAATCTTGTCTGGTGGCTGGCACAAGCAGGCTGTGGCTACACCCTGCTGGCAGGTGCCTCTCCGTGTCCCCAAAGGCATGCCAAACACTCGTGTGGAGTTGGTGGCTGTGAGTGCAAAGGGAAGTGTGTGTGTGTGTGTGTGTGCGCGCGTGTGTGTGTGTGTGCAGGGTCTGGGAGAGGCAGGAGGGCCCCATTCCGAGTGAGAGAGAGCCTCTGTGCCTGCTGGCAGCGGATCCTTTCCCAGCAGTGTCTCCAGGTGTGTGGAGCTGGGGTGAGCAGCCTAGTGGAAGAGGTTGAGAGGAGTGAGGTGGAAGAGAGGGCTGCAAGGAATGCTGTTGGAGGGGAGGAATGCCTTGGGTGAATATCTCCCTAAAGGAGTGGTGTTTCCCCTTGGACAACGCCCTTCCTTCGACACCCAGCAGCAAGGAGGAAGGAGGGTTATTCCCAGGCAGCGGTCACAGGGTGGTGAGCAGCAGATTGGAGAGGGTGTGTCCTTGGATCAGGCAGCCCTGAGAGGCAAGGGCTGGTTGTATTTGCACTTTGAAGAGGATGTAACTGTGGGCCATGAGTGTCTGAAGACTGAAGGAGTCCAAGGGACAGAGTAGTTATTCCCGTTTCAGTTTCCCAAGCTTCCAAGAAACCTGGCCACTGAGCAGTGGCTAATGGAGTTAGCAGGAGAGCAGGTAATGGTTTGGATGTGGTCCTTGTAGATGGCCCTGCTGCTCTCCTTGCTGCATTGATGGAAAGTCTCGCTGTGGGCACCCGGAGCTCTCCTTCAGGCATGTTATGCAGCCCGGGGTGTTTTGCTGTGTCCGTCGATGCGACCCCAGTCAGTGGAACCCACATGCTCCTGCTGCAGAACTAGCTTCTGCTGCAGGAGCAGGCGCCCAGCTTGTGAGGGTGAGGTGGAGACCCTGCTCCCCCTGTGCTCATACCACCTGCCTGCCATGTGTATTTGCAGCATCCTCCCAGAAATCCAAGGGTGCTCTGCAAAGGAGGAAGCACCAGGCATGAGGAAGCAATCGTCAGAATCGAGAGTGCGAGCTGCATGGCCTGTGAATGCAGGCCTTCTGAAGGGAGGACAGGTAGGTGCTCCTCATTCAGGTCCTTCTTGTGCCAGCCTGCATTCTGCAAAAGCATCATCCTGTGGGTGCTGGCTGTACAAGAGCCCTTCCGATGGGTTCCTTTGAGCCCTGGCGGACTTTGCCCACGGCTTGCTTTCAGAGATGCCATTTGTGCCCTAGTTTTGCAATGCATCTGTTGTTGCTCCTGCGCTCTCCATGAACACACCAGCAGAGCCTCTTGGGCCCCCTTTCTGGTGCCAATAAAACTGCTGGGCCTTTCTGTGATAGAAGATGGAGAGTTTCTGTTCAGCTGTGTGATTCCTTAGATGCTTGTTGCGAACAAGAAAGGGATGTTCAGCCTTGCTCAGCTTCCCTTCAGGGCAAAAGGGTGCTGACAGGAAGGCTGAGGAGAAGGGTCAGAGGAAAGGCAGAGAAATAATCTTCCTTTCTGGAAAACCAGACCTGCTGGAGCCCCCACTGCCCCCTCCCACCCTCCCTCACAGCACTGCCCTGCAGATTGCCCTAGATTTTAGTGAGCTGCCTTCCCCTGTGCTTGCCTCCCTTGACTTCTGCATTCGGCAAGAACTGGTCTCCTGGCTGAGCCTCTTGGCTCTTGCCCTTGCCAAAAGCCTGCCAGTACTTTGAGCCATTCGCCTGTGTTCTCCTGCAGCTGCTCTTCTGAGGAATTGAGGGGGTGCTGTGAGGAAGAGCGAGGGTTGTTTCCGAGTTTCTGAGAGGCAGCTTCTTCTCTGAACAGTGCAAACGTTGGCTGCCCTTGAGAGCAGCGAGATTCTCTTCTTGGTAGCATCTCACCTGTGTTTCTCACCTGTACAGATGCTAGAGATGAGGGACTCAATCCTCGCTGCCACCAAAGCACTTGATGTCCACGCCCGCACTCCCCGTCGTCATATGTTTCCAACGTGAGTACATCTGTTTGCTTCTTAGCCTCTGGTTTAGCAAGGGCGCAGCTTCTCAGCACAGGTTTGGTAGGGCTGCATTGCCAGGGCTTGTGAAGGCTGCTCAGGAAGTGCTTTGGGAGCAAGTCTTCTCAGTGACTGCTTCCCAGTGACCCGCAGGCATGCTCTGCCTCATCTGGGCTCTGTGTGGGGCGTTCTGCAGAGCTCTGTGCTGGCTCCCACCTTCCACGGGCTTTATGCTTTACTGCCTTGATCCTTTCCTCCTTCTTCGACACTGGGTGCCCAGTAACAATCCATTGTCCATCCCGGAACAGAGAGTCTTTGGGTCCCCTGAGCAGTGGCTACTGGAGCTGGCAGGAGAGCGGGTAATGGTGTGTCTTGGAGTCAGTCCTTGTAGATGCCCCTGCGGCTCTCCTTGCTGCATGAATAAAAAGTTGCATTGTAGGCACCTGGAGCTCTTCTTCACACATGTTGTTCAGCCCTGGGTGTTTTGGTGGGGGGTGATCTCTTGTGTCCGTTGATGTGACCCAAGTCAGTGGAACCCACATGCTTCTGCTGCAGAACTGCCTTCTGCTGCAGAAACAGGTGCCAAGCTACTGAGCGTGGAGTGGAGATCCTGCCCCCCCTGTTCTCATACCATCTCCCCACCGTGTGTATTTGCAGCACATTCCCAGTTACCCCAGAGCGCTCTGCACAGAAGGCAGTGCCAGGCGGGAGGAAGCCATTTCCAGAAGTTAGCTCACCAGCGGGCCGGCTTTTGAATGAAGTCGATCTGAACGCAAGACATGTAAGTGTTCCTCCTTGAGGTCCCTCTTGTGCCAGTCTGCATTCTGCAAAAGCATTGTCCTATGGGCTCTGGCTGTACAAGAGCCCTGCCACTGGGTTCCTTTCAGCCCTGGTGGACTTTGCCCACGGTTTGCCTTCAAAGGTGCAGGTTGTGCCCTAGTTTTGCAATGCATCTGTTGTTGCTCCTGCGCTCTCCAAGAACACACCAGTAGAGCCTCTTGGGCCCTCTTTCTGGTGCCAATAAAACTGCTGGGCCTTCCTGTGATAGAAGACAGAGAGTTTCTTTTCAGCTGTGTGATTCCTTAGATGCTTCTTGTGAACAAGAAAGGGATGTTCAGCCTTGCTCAGCTTCCCTTCAGGGCAAAAGGGTGCTGACAAGAAGGCTGAGGAGAAGGGTCAGAGGAGAGGGAGAGAAATAACCTTCCCTTCTGGGAAAAAAAGAAACAGCTGTAGCCACCAGATTTCGACTTCTGCTCGTGGCAGTACCCTCCACTCTTTTTTGACAGCAGGGCACATCTGAGAGTGAGCACGTGGGAAAGACAGGCAAGCCTGCTCAGGCTGTCACATAGGCTGGGGCATGTTGCGGTGTCCCTTGCTGTTCTCCAGCTGGGGCTGCAGCATCCCTGCCTGGGGCAGCAGTTGTCATGTGGGGTGCCTGAGGCCGGGCCAGAGCCAGGGGGCTGGTGACTGCCCAGGTCCTGCAGTGCCTGTCTGCTTGAGAGGTGCATGTTGAGAGCAGGTGAGTGGCCTTGGAAGTGGGGCACAAAGGTGTGTGCAATTGTCTTGCAGGTGCAGCAGAGTGGGAAGAAGGTGGCTGAAAAAAAGCCAAGTATTCAGGAGGTCGTGAAGTACCAGGTGGGAGAAGATAAGGAAGTGATCCTGAAGATTTACTTCTCCCGCATAGAGGAAGAGGCCAAAAGGCTGGCTGATCAACAGGGGCGTTGTGAGACAGGGCAGGTATGTGGCAGCTCCAGGATCAAGCCTGGCAGAGCTGAGGGGCAGTGAGCCAGTGAGGGGTCCCACTCCCAATCCCAGAGCCACTGTGTTGCCTACAGTGTGCCGTGACTTTTCCTGACATGGGCTTGGCATGGGTTGAAGCCTGACACTAAGCACCTCTCTGCAACCACAAGCAAATGCCCAACACTGCTGTGGAGCTGAAGGGCTGTGGCTGCAACTGGGAGCAGGGTGGAGGGGCTGGGGGAGGAGAGAAGCAGGAGGGGTGAGAGAGAGAAGGTGTCAGTGCTGCTGCAGCCACACTGCCCCATGAGCAAGCCACAGGGCTGGCCTTGCCTCAGCCTTGCCTTCCATGCAAGGGCTAGCTCTTGGGTGCTCACAATTGCCTTCCACTGTGGCACCTACAAGTTGTGAGCAGCTGAGCGCAAAGGGATCCTTCCGGTGGTTGTCTGTCCCTTTGCAAAGCTCTCACTGACTGCTGAAGCCAAGACGCAGGTTCCCCCCCGAGTCTTGGTGCCAGCAGACTCAGCCCCAGGCTGAGGAGCTGCCCACGGGACCTTGTTTGGACACAGGGGCCTGTGTCCCATGACGGTGAGCATGGCAAGACCATCAGAAGACCCTGCTGCAAACATCGCTGGCCTGAACTAGTCTGCAGTAGTTCTCTGCCTTTCTGCCTGGCCAGAACACAGCCTCTTCCTTTCTCCCTCCTTCTCCAGGGGCAAGAATAGTCACGTGCGGACACAGACGAAGCAGCAGCAGTGACTGTGAGCCATGCGGGCACACAGGAAGATTTGTTCCACTGAATTAAACCAACCGCCCCAAGCGGTGTGGCTCTTCGCTGGGTGTGCTGTGAGCTCTGCCGTTTGCAGCATGGGAGCATTGGAGAGGCCTGGAGAGGCCAGCTGAGGAGTCAGGGCTTGGGTGTGAGTGGCTGCTGCCAGGGCAGCTCTGTGCCAAGGTCCTGCTGCAGCTTTTGGGCTGCAGCTGTGGTGGCTGTGGCTTAGGGGTGTGCTGTGTCTTGCTGGTGCCTGAGAGAGGCATGGAGAGGGCCCTGCCATGGCCAGCACATGCCCTGGGCCAAGGGGCCGGTGGGGAGAGGAGGGAAGAGCTGGTTTAGGCCTCTGAGGCAGAGAAGGGCTTGAGCCTGCACCTCCCTTGCTGGTGCCCAGTGGTGGCTGCATGGTGGGAGGGAACTGCCAACTCGTGTGTGTGTGTGTGTTGGGTGCACTTGAGTGTGGGGCTTTTGCGGGTGTGAGGGGAATGAGGAGGGTGCCAAGGGCCAGAAGCGGAAGCTGCCACCCAGGAGGCTTGGTGCCAGGAGAGTCCATGGCCACCTTGGCTGTAGCGCCCATGAACTACTGGAGTGGCAGAGCCTGAGGGGAGCGAGGAAGGAGAACAGCAGAACACAGAGCCCGGACTTGAGGCGAGCAGACTTCCCCTTGTGCAGGGACCTGCTAGGGGGGTGCCATGGGAGGCAGCTCTGAAGGGCAAAGGAGCTCAGGAAAGCTGGCAGGTCTTGAAGGTCTTGAAGGACAGCCTCCTCCAAGTGCCACAGTGCTCCACCTGGAAAGTCCAGCAAGCAAGCAGCTGTGTCTGTTCTGTGCGTTCTGTCCATCTCCAGGTCTGCATTTCTTGCAGCGACCATTGGCGAGGTGTTTCTCGCCATGGGGTCTCCGGTGCCAAGCCTGCGCCCCATCTCTTACCCTCGTAGACCGCGACTCCTCTCCGCCATGGCCTGCCTCTCCACTTCGCCCAGCCCTCTCTTTCTCCACACTACAGCCTTGCCTTAGAGCCCTAAACAGCTCGTCCTGCACACAAGAACTGCTTGCTACTGCGAGCAAGATCAAACTAGGGTCGTAGCACACAAAGAGAAACAAAGGCCATGAGCCATAGGAACATGGTCCAAGAGAGAACTTGCTCTCCCAGCTCAACCAAGCAAAAGAAAGCTGCAGACAGCTCTCCAAAAGTTCAACGAGAGCAAGCCTGACAAGCCTCAGTCCTGAGGCCTTGCCATGTCAGTGCCACCATCAGTCTAGGGCAGGGCCTAATGCGGTTCCTTGCTTGGCTTTTCTGTTCCTTTTCAGAGAACATTTCCTTGGCTTCTTTTCACCTCTGCACAGCTTCTGCTTTCACAGATATCCCTGTTGCGCTGCTTGGCTCTCCTTCCTGACCAAGAGCCACTAGCTCACAGCCTGCCACTCTATATGCAAAGTGAAGATTTGGGCTTTTTCCTCCCCGAGATGCCTTACTCCACCTGCAGTGAATAGCCTCTGACACTTTCTTGCCCAGCCATTGCGTGTGCTTGGAGCCTTCTGCAGCTCTTCTTCTGGGGGCCTGTAACACAGAGAGGAATGAGGGGGTTGGGTTTTGGTTTTGTTGTCAACAGCCAATCCCTGCCGGAAGAAAGCAAGGCAAAAAGACAGCTTGGGCTGCCTTTGTCCTCCGGAGCGTGTTCTTCACGGCATGGAGTCGTGTGTATGTGAGCACCACTTGGCTTTGAAAAGGGGACTGGAACTCCTTCCTCATCACAAAGGCCTTAACTCATACTGATGAGCTGAAGGCCTTCAGGAAAGCCCAGAAGCTGCTCATCCTGTTCTTAAAGTGCCGCCTCAGAGGGCAAGTGGGCCAGAGAACCATGCTGGGCTGCCACCTTAAGCAGGACCTCTCCTTGAGGGGCTGAATACTTGCTTTTCTCAGGAGCAGTCCCATGGCTTCAACACTGACCGTGAGGTGACTTAGGCATCATCAACTCATACACGGCAGCGGGCACATGGTTTCAATGAGGACCGTGAGGTCACTTTGGCCCCAGTACCTGAGAGGCCAGCAGCGGGCACATGGCTGCTGTGCTTTGGAGGGAGCAACGTGCCTGGGGAGGCAGCAGGAGCGTTGCCAAGCTCGATGCAGGAGGGTGTTGTGGAGCTGACGCCACGACGGCTCCACACCGCCTCCCGTTGCGTCTTCGTAGACGCGCTGACGAAATACGGGCTCGATAAGTGGCCAGGGAGGTGGACTGAAACCGGGCTGAGCTGGAAAGGAGCTTTGCAGGGAAGGATCCGGGTGTCCTGGTGGCACCAAGTTGACCATGATCCAGCAATGTGCCCTGGCGGCAAAGAAGGTCCATGGTATCCTGGGCTGCATCAGGAAGAGCGTTGCCAGCAGGTCGGGGAAGGCGATGCTTCCCCTCTCCTCAGCGCTGGTGAGGCCACACCTGGAGGGCTTGGTCCACCAGTACAAGAGACCCACGGACCTACTGGAGAGAGTCCAACCACAAAGATGACTAAGGGCCTGGAGCATCTCCCATACGAGGAGAGACTGAGAGAGCTGGGACTGTTCAGCCTGGAGGGGAGAAGGTTCAGGAGGATCTCATCAACGTATATAAACCCCCGATGGGGACAGGGCGGGTAAAGAAGACAGAGACAGATTCTTCTCAACGACAGCCAGTGACAGGACGAGAGGCAACGGGCACATATAGAAATACAAGAAATTTCATTCAAATATGAGAAAAGATTTTCTACTGCGAGGGTGATGGAACACTGGAACAGGTTGCCCAGCAGCGTGGTGGAGTCTCCATCCTTGAAGATATTCAAAACCTGAGTGGACACGGTCCTGGGCAACCTGCTCTAGGTGATCCTACTATAAAAAAGGGGGTGGGGGTAGACGATCTGCAGAGGTGCTTTCCGTCCTCATGCGTTGATTCTGCGATTTGGTGCTGCTGCAATTTGTGAAATCACTTGTGAGCTGCCTAGGGGGACTTTGCTCCTCCATGGAAGGACCACTCCGTATTGCGGAGCGGTCACTGCCTGCCCAAATTACTTCTCAAGGTCTTCAATGAGGTGCGGGTGCTTCTTCTTCAGGGCCTCGTAGAGGCGGTCCTTGCACCGGGGAGTCCAGCTCGGCATCAGCCAGAACAGCGCACGCATCCTGCTCTGGGACGTTTTTTCCGCCAAAATTCTTTGGTATTGCTCAAAGTCCAGAACATCCCCGAGCAGGAGGTCCAGGACACCTTTCACTTCAACAGCGCGTTCAATCAGCTCCACTCGGTGCCGCTCGACAAAGTGCTTCTCTGGGGAGGCCAGAAGCGAAGGGTTAGTCATGTGTGGACACGCTGGCGCTCTTCCAGCCGCCGCACACGTCACGGAGCAGCAGCCGCTTCAGAGCGGGGTTGATCTGAGCTGGCGCAACCCGAGGAGGAGACGAACGGCATCACGGAGCGCCCGTTCCTCTCCGTTATTAGCGGATAACGGCACCGCCTAGCCCAAAGCAGAGGCCCGGGTGAAGGTCTAATTCGAACTAGGGCTGTGCCAGGGTCAGTGCCGTGTTTTAGAGCGGACGTTTGAGCCCCGGCCCCTGGTTTTGAGGCGTTTCACCCCCAAAGGTCTCACCTGTCGCTGCCAACGCTCGAGCGGATGCTTCTGGGATTTGTCCTCTGCCCGCCGAGCCTGTGGGAGAGCAAGACAGAGCAGACATGAGAGGGTGAGCGACGGCAGGGCCCAACGCTGACGAGGGAACTCAAACCCCACATGGTCAATGGGGCGCTGGAGAATGCAGGGACGGAGCGGACACACTTCCCCAGGAGGCTCCATCCCGCTGGAGAATGCAGGGACGGAGCGGACATACTTTCACAGGAGGCTCCATCCCGCTGGAGAATGCAGGGACGGAGCAGACACACTTCCACAGGAGGCTCCGTCCCGCTGGAGAATGCAGGGACGGAGCAGACACACTTCCACAGGAGGCTCCGTCCGGCAGGAGCGCTCAGACTCCCAGGCCACCTCCCAGCCTTGCTGGTGACCCTCTCTCACGGCTTCACCTCCTACCTGGCCTGCTGCGCCACGATCCAGGGACCCAGCGACTCATGCAGGGTGCATCTGCACCTGCCCCGCTGTGGGTAATGTCTCCTGGAAGAAGAGAGGAACCAAGGTTGGGTTTCTCCACCATAGGGCTGCTCCCATTCCCGGTGAGCTAGTGCCATCAAGTGACAGCACAGCTAATTACAGCCCTGTCAGAGACCACCACCACTTGGTGTGAATTGGCCGTGAGAGATGCTGGAGCTACGGATGATGTTTGATGAGCACCTCTGACAGGGAGACCAGATCCCATCGCCTGGTTCAACACGTTATGTCTTGCTGGGAACTCACCGCACGGGAGTTTTAACCTAATTTCAGACACCATCATGGCAAATATGTACAATCGAGCTCGTCACCCTTGGTTTCTTCTGCAGCCAGCAGAAAAAGAGACATTTTGGGGGGTTCTACTTCTGCATGAAAAGACTCGTGCACCAGTCTTCCCTCCTCGGGAGATCTCACAGCTTCGCCATGCTGGAGGTGAAAGGATGCGAGACACCTACCTTTCCTCAGCACCGCATGCCACACAGATTTGGCCTTGCTTTTGTCCTTCAAGCTAAGTTTGACGTTCTCCGCCATGACACCAAGGTAGATTTCACTGAAGATCTGCTGCTCATCTGCCCCTCTGAGATGGAAGTCCAGGGTCTGGTGGAAAGGCAGGAATCGTTCTCAGGAGCTGCCTTTTCATAGCCAGCACAGCAGAAGCAGCCAACCCTGTGACCACCCATCATGGTCAAGCTCATGCACTCAATGGAGGAGCACAAGAAACCAACCCCATGACCATCCACCATGGTCAAGCTCATCCACTCAATAGAGGAGCAGAAGAAACCAATTCCATGACTGTCCACCATGGTCAAGCTCATCTACTCAACGGAAGAGTAGAGGAAACTTTGTCTTAGTCCCCAAAATTTGGGCATTTCACGTAAACGAATAGCTTAGGCTCCAGAAGGCAATTCCTGCCCCAACCTTAGACACCGATATTGGGATGGGATAAACTGCATTTTGAAGGAATTAAACCATTTTCCTTGGTTGTAGGGCAACCTGAGATGGTTCTTTCACCTGAGACAGATGCATTTTTAGCAACAGAAGTTAGAGGACAACAATCCCACTCTATAAACCTAAAGGGGTCATAGAAAGGAACTGGAAACGCATCAAGGACACGTATAGGAGTTAAGGTTTGCTAACAGCGCCATAACTGTTGCTCTGCTGTGTCATTCGGCTTCTTCCACCGGTAAAATGCTCAGCTCTACCAGGTGAAGTACCACCTCCTTTTGCTCTTCCCCAGATCCCAGTTACCTTGGGTTGTATGGCCGCGGTTTGTGAGCTAGAAACAACATAGGACCTCCCGCAGTTGAGCCGTTTGGTCAAAGGGGGTTTATCCACCCGGTAGGACATGGACTTCTTCTCTTTCTCTTCAACTGCCTGCAAAAAGTCAAACACAGTCGGCGCCAGGAGAGAAAGATGAGCAAACGCGGACGTATATGTAGATTTGGACTCGTCAGGCACTGCCCAGCCTCGGAGGAGCGGTGATGCTTCTGCAGCGTCGGTACGTGCTTGCTGGGATCTCACCTGCTTTATGGAGCGGTCATCAGGGATCAGGTAGAGATGGAGGGTGACAGGTTCCTTCCTGGTGGTGTGATAGATCAGCACAAGGGAGTGGAGAGGCAAATGGAGAATCGAAGTCATCTTCCTCCAAAGCACCCCCAGAAAGGAGAAGCTGGGGTCTTCCAGCACCGCATGGAACGGTTCCACCTCCGCTGGCGTCTCCAGGACCAGCTTTCCGCTGATAAAGTGGCCAATTCGCATCTCAGAAGTGTCGTCTTGTGCTGCCGGGAGGAAGCAAGGAAATGAGGTCTCTCCAGAGGTTCCCACCGAGGGTTTAAACCGCGAGCCCGGAGTGGGGACTCCTGCACCTTGGCTTTGGAGGAAGAGGACAGAGAAGGAGGTGCGGGGACACAGCAAAGCCAGGACACAGCCCGGCTGCTCTTACCTCCGAGGCACACGAAGTGCGGCAGGTAGACAGCGCCCACGGCGCCAGCCGGCTCAGCCTGGATGTTGAACAAGGGGCCGACGAACGTCCACTTTTCAGCGTCGGATCCTCGCAGGTGCTGCCGCCAGGAGCCGTACTCGTATTTCAGGGTGACCGCCGCCTTCACGTCGAAGCACAGATCGGTTTCGGCACACCGAAACGAGCTGCCACCGGGGAGAGAAACTCTGCGCGGCAAAGAGGAGAGCTGGATCAGGGAGAGGTTGGGAGGTCTAGTTTGAACCGATGATGTAGTCGATGTCCTGCACGAGCAGCGCTTAAAACGTGACTCCTAGAGAAGCCAACCGCTCTCTGATTAAGAGTAGGCAGCTGGTAGACACCCTAAATTCAAGCAGGCTGCTCCCACCTCGGTCCCGCCAAGCGTTCGGCCACATTCCCTGAGACACACCGAATTTGGAGCCACCACCTCTCACCTGTAGGTTTTCTTCTTGCCGCCCTCATCCCAAATGATTTCCGGCACGGTCACTTTTGGAAGATACTGGAGATGGGAATGAATGTTAGCTCGGCGCCCACCAGAGATGTCCCCCAAGCTCTGCGAGCTGCCATGGGAGAAGGGCTTGGGACAGTTTTGGAGCCGAGGAGGCAAGAGGGACCAAAGCCCAGCCTCGTGGTTTGCATCCTTGCAGGAGAATTACACGCACAAAGGTGATACCCAAAATCAGGGGCGAGCGAGAGGGAGGAAAGACAGAGCAGACGGAGAAAACGCGTCACGCCATTCTCCATCACCAGCTCAGTAGACGGGCAGAAAAAATTAAAAAACCCATTAACTACATCTCAGGCGCATCCCAGCAGGTCCCAAGAGACCCAACATGGATGTACATCTCTCCCATCACACGGACCAGGGCTGTCCGGGCAGCTGGACATGGCGCCCTACCGCTGTGGGCATCTAACCCTGAGCAAGGTGATTCTTGGGGACAACAGAGAGGGATGACAGAGGGGAGCCGGCAGAGCCACGGAGATACGGAGCTCCCACCTTGTCCCTCTGACAGCGGCCACAGCCGTCCTCCTCCCTGTGTTGGGCCATCAGGAAAACATCTGTCACGGATATAGCAAAATAAATAAATTCTAGATGGCTTTCGAGGCTCTTTGAGGTGTTGCGAGGCGACGGTAACCGCACGCAAGAGCGGCTGCACTCTCGCTCGCGGTGTGCGACGCTACAGCGTGATCTCATTTGACCTCGTCTCAACCAAGATTGAACCCGGACCACCCTCTTCCACCTAGCTGAAAATTGGGTGATTTGTGTCTTGCCGTGTAGGCAAAAGGTTGGTCCCACCAGGGCTGAGCCGCCGCGAAAGGCAGCTTCCCATTTCAGCGAAATTAAGCCCGCCGGAAACGGGATACAGGGCGAAGCCCAAAAAACGCCCGCAAAATCGCCCTGCGGACAAGCTCAGCGCCACTCACCAGGATCGGATGAGTCTTCTTCTCCGGAGGAACTGGATGGAAAGCCCAACCTGGACATTGCTGAAGAGAGGCAAGAATAGGTTAAAAAAAATAAAAGAAAGACGATATCTTAAAAACACTGAGCCTTGGCGGCAATCGGAAACGTAACGTTCTCACTCACCTGCGAGCGGAACGTCTTGCTCTAACTGGGACAAAGCTTCAGGTTGTCTGTGGGCTTCTGGAGGAGAAAGAGAGGAAAAAGTCCTCAAAATCCAGAGCCTGGAATCAGTTCTACGCTAAACTCATCGCTTCCCGGCACGGCTTTGGGCAGGAACCAGGCTGCCCCGTTCTCCACTGCGAGCGAAGAGTGACTCTGTGCCATCTCAGAGGGGCTCAGGACCCAGCTGGCTCAAGCCTCAGTCTGAGGCCTGCTTCAAGCAGGTTGGGCTGGAGACCTCCCGAGGCGCCGGCCAAGCCGCATTGTCCCCACGTTCCTACAATCCTACGGCCGAAACCACCGCAAAACCCTGTGCCCAAGAGGATAAAAACAGGACTGACCTTCCACTTCTCTCTCTGCCACCGCGGCAAAGCCCTGCTTATTAACTCTGCTCATTTCTGGAAAGAAACGCACGGAGAAAATCAGCAGGAAACCCGTTACAGCGGCGCAACGCGGGAAGAGGAGCCCAACCATCCCAACGGACGCTGCTAACTCCTTCCAACCTCAGCCCCAGGTACGGGATGCAAGGAAAGAGGGCCAGGTTTCACACCCCCCATTTCTGCCCCGCTTTCAGCTTGGGAAGTCCTGGCTCCTTCTCAGAGCGACCTAGGTCAAGCCAAGCTGTGGCTCCAGGGTGTTTCATTCCTCAGAAAACGCACGTGCGAGGAGGAGGACGTCACGTGTTGGGACGCAGCCAGGAGGAAAAAAGTAGCTGCTCCGAATAGGAGAGTCCAAGCAGCTCTTCCGCACCCTCAGGAGTCGAAAAGAACCAAAAACGGAGCTAAACTGAGTGCAAAAAGATATAAAAACATGATCTTGGAGCAACTCAGCTGGTTGATTACATCCTTGTTGGTTGAGGGACCACAGAGACGTGTTGGAACGACAGCGTGTTGGGGGCTTCATGTGTCCGAGAGACTGCATGTCCAAGGGACCACGCATGCTTCAGAAACAGATGAAGCCACCAAGACCCGACAGACACGACTGAGAGCAGAAGGGGAAGGACGAGGCAGTGTTGGGAGCTGGAAGGAGTTTTGGTGTCTAAACCTGGGGCTGAATCCCACCACGAGGGTTGGAGGAGCTGAATCTCCTCTGGGAAGCTGGAGGAGGTAAAACCCACCCAGAAATTTGGAGAAAGTCAGTCCTATCTGGAGAGTTGGAGAAGATAAACGTCACCTGGAAAATCAAATATGAATCCCACCAACAGAGTTGGAGAAGATGAATCCCACCTGGAGAATTAGAAAAGAAAGTAAATCTCACCTGAGACATCAAATATGAATCCCACCAAGAGGGTTAGACAAGGCAAATCCCACCTGGAGAGTTAGAGGAGATAAATCTCACCTGGAAGATCAAGTATGAATCCCACCAGGAGAACTGAGGAAGCCAAATCTCCACCCTGGAGAGTCGAAGGAGAAAATAAATCTCACCTGGAAAAACAGAGGAGGTTGGATGAGATGAATCCCACCACAAAGGTTGGATGACATCAATCCCACTCTGAAAGCTAGACAAGCTGAATCCCACCAAGAACACTGGAAGAGCTGAATCCCCCCAGGAAAGTTGGAGAAGATCAATCCCACCCAAAAAACGGGACAATCTAACAGGGAAAATCAGAAGAGGTCAATCCCGACAGGAGAGCTGCAGGAGCTGAAACTCACCCAGAAGGCTGGAAAAGGTCAATCCCGCCCTGAAAGCCGGACGAGGTCAATCCCACCTGGCAAATTAGAAAAGGTCGATCCCAGCCCCAAAATTGGATGAGGTCAACCCCAGCCCAAAAGCCGGATGAGATCAAGCCCACCAAGAAGGTTGGAAGAGGTCAACCCCAGCCCAAAAGCCAGATGAGGTCAACCCCAGCCCAAAAGTCAGATGAGATCAAGCCCACCAAGAAGGTTGGAAGAGGTCAACCCCAGCCCAAAAGCCGGATGAGGTCAACCCCAGCCCAAAAGCCAGATGAGGTCAACCCCAGCCCAAAAGCTGGATGAGATCAAGCCCACCAAGAAGGTTGGAAGAGGTCAACCCCAGCCCAAAAGCCAGATGAGGTCAACCCCAGCCCAAAAGCCGGATGAGATCAAGCCCACCAAGAAGGTTGGAAGAGGTCAACCCCAGCCTAAAAGCCGGATGAGGTCAACCCCAGCCCAAAAGCCAAATGAGATCAAGCCCACTAAGAAGGTTGGAAGAGGTCAACCCCAGCCCAAAAGCCGGATGAGATCAAGCCCACCAAGAAGGTTGGAAGAGGTCAACCCCAGCCCAAAAGCCAGATGAGATCAAGCCCACCAAGAAGGTTGGAAGAGGTCAACCCCAGCCCAAAAGCCAGATGAGATCAAGCCCACCAAGAAGGCTGGAAGAGGTCAACCCCAGGCCAAAAGCCAGATGAGGTCAACCCCAGCCCAAAAGTCAGATGAGGTCAACCCCAGGCCAAAAGCCAGATGAGGTCAACCCCAGCCCAAAAGCCGGATGAGATCAAGCCCACCAAGAAGGTTGGATGAAGTCAACCCCAGCCCAAAAGCCGGATGAGATCAAGCCCACCAAGAAGGTTGGAAGAGGTCAACCCCAGCCCAAAAGCCAGATGAGGTCAATCCCACCAGAGAGCTGAAAAAGGTCAATCCCACCCCAAAAGCTGCAGGACATCAGTCCCACCAAGGAGAGGGAACAAGGTCAATCCCACCCCAAAAGGTGGAGGAGAAAAATCCCACCAAGAACATGAAGAAAAGCTCAACCCACCCAAATTTTGAGATCAGTGAATCCCTCGCACACCCCTTCCCTCGCACACCCCATCACATGCTGACACCGTCCTGCGTTACACCCCGTCCCTCGCACACCCCGTCCCTTGCACACCCTGTCACGAGCTGACACCGTCCCTCGCACACCCCGTCCCTCGCTCACCCCGTCCCTCGCACACCCCCGTCCCTCGCACACCCCGTCCCTCACACACCCCGTCACAGGCTCACCCCGTCCCTCGCACACCCCCGTCCCTCGCACACCCTGTCACGCGCTCACACCGTCCTGCGTACACCCTGTCCCTCGCACACCCCGTCACACGCTCACCCTGTCCCTCGCACACCCCCGTCCCTCGCACACCCTATCACGCGCTCACACCGTCCTGCATACACCCTGTCCCTCGCACACCCTGTCACATGCTCACACCGTCCCTCGCACACCCCCGTCCCTCGCACACCCTGTCATGCACTCACACCGTCCTGCGTACACCCCGTCCCTCGCACACCCCGTCCCTCGCACACCCCGTCCCTCGCTCACCCCATCAAGCGCTCACACCGTGCCTCACACACCCCGTCCCTCACACACGCTGTCCCTCGCTCACCCCGTCCCTCGCACACCCCGTCCCTCACACACCCCATCAAGCGCTCACACCGTGCCTCGCACACCCCGTCACTCGCTCACGCCCATCCCTCGCACACCCCCGTCCCTCGCCCCTCGCACACCCCCGTCCCTCGAACACCCCATCCCTCACTCACCCCATCCCTCGCACACCCCGTCCCTCGCTCACCCCCGTCCCTCGCTCACCCCGTCCCTCACTCACCCCGTCCCTCGCTCACCCCCGTCCCTCGCTCACCCCGTCCCTCGCTCACCCCGTCCCTCACACACCCCGTCCCTCGCTCACCCCGTCCCTCGCTCACCCCCGTCCCTCGCTCACCCCCGTCCCTCGCACACCCCCGTCCCTCACTCACCCCGTCCCTCGCTCACCCCCGTCCCTCGCTCACCCCGTCCCTCACTCACCCCGTCCCTCGCTCACCCCCGTCCCTCGCTCACCCCGTCCCTCGCTCACCCCGTCCCTCACACACCCCCGTCCCTCGCACACCCCGTCCCTTGCTCACCCCCGTCCCTCGCTCACCCCGTCCCTCGCTCACCCCCGTCCCTCGCACACCCCGTCCCTTGCTCACCCCTGTCCCTCGCTGACCCCGTCCCTCGCACACCCCGTCCCTCGCACACCCTGTCCCTCGCTCACCCCCGTCCCTCGCTCACCCCCGTCCCTCGCACACCCCCGTCCCTCACTCACCCCGTCCCTCGATCACCCCCGTCCCTCGCACACCCCGTCCCTCGCTCACCCCGTCCCTCGCTCACCCCCGCCCCTCGCTCACCCCCGTCCCTCGCTCACCCCCGTCCCTCGCACACCCCGTCCCTCGCACACCCCATCCCTCGTACCCGTCTTTCCCGCACAACCGTCTCTCGCACACCCCCGCACAGTCCGGCTGTGGCTGCTTTCGCTTTCAACCGGTTTCGCTTTCGCTCTCTCACCCGGAACTACAGGTGCCATTAGGGAGGGTCATGCACACGCCAGCCCCACGCACACGCCAACCCCACACACACGCCAACTACACGCACACGCCAGCCCCACGCACACGCCAACCCCACGCACACGCCAGCCTCACGGCCCAGCCCCACGCACACGCCAGCCCCCCACACACGCCAACCCCACGTACACGCCAGCTCCACGCACACGCCAACTACACGCGCACGCCAGCCCCATGCACACACCAACTACATGCGCGTGTCAACTACACACACACACCAACTACACGCACACGCCAGCCCCACGGCCCAGTCCCACGCACACGCCAGCCCCCCACACACGCCAACCCCATGGCCCAGCCCCACGCACACGCCAGCCCCATGCACACACCAACTACACGCACACGACAACCCCACGGCCCAGCCCCACGCACACGCCAACTACACGCACATGCCAGCCCCACGCACACGCCAACCCCACACACGCTAACCCCACGGCCCAGCCCCACGCACACGCCAACCCCACGCACACGCCAACCCCACGCACACGCCAGCCCCACGCACACACCAACTACACGCACACGCCAACCCCACGCACACGCCAGCCCCACGCACACGCCAGCCCCACGGCCCAGCCCCACGCACACGCCAACTACACACACACGCCAGCCCCATGCACACACCAACCCCATGGCCCAGCCCCACGCACACGCCAGCCCCAGGCACATGCCAGCCCCACGCACATGCGCACACCAACCCCATGCACACGCCAACTACACGCACACGCCAACCCCACGGCCCAGCCCCACGCACACGCCAACTACACGCACATGCCAGCCCCACGCACATGCCAGCCCCACACACGCCAACCCCACGGCCCAGCCCCACGCACACACCAACTACACGCACACGCCAACCCCACACGCATGCCAGCCCCACGCACACGCCAACTACACGCACACGCCAGCCCCACGCACACGCCAACCCCCCACACACGCCAACCCCACACGCATGCCAGCCCCACGCACACGCCAACTACACGCACACGCCAGCCCCACACACACGCCAGCCCACGGCCCAGCCCCACGCACACACCAGCCCCATGCACACGCCAGCCCCACGGTACAGCTCCACGCACACGCCAACTACACGCACACGCCAGCCCCACGCACATGCCAACTACACGCACACGCCAACCCCACGCACACACCAGCCCCACGCACATGCCAACCCCCCACACACGCCAACCCCACGCACACGCCAGCCCAGCGGGGCAGTGTTCCCCCCCCCATCCCCCGCCCCCCACTGCCCCAGGGACCCAGGCGTCCGGGGGCCCCCTCCCCCCACCCCGGGGTGCCCGGCCGTTACCTCAGGGCCTCCCCGGACGCCTGGGCCCCCCACTTCCCCCCACCGGGGCCCGGTGACATCGCCGCCCGCCCCGCACCCGGGAACTACAACTCCCAGCAGGCAGCGCGGCCGCCTCGCCCCGCCCCCTTCCCCCCTCCCGCCGGGGATTGGGCGGGCGGCGCGCGGGCGCTGACGCAGCGGCGGCGGCGCGCGGGGATTGGGCGGGCGGGCGGCGCGCGTGCGCGGAGTGGGCGGGCGCGTGCGCGGTGAGTGGTGATGGTGGTGGGGGGGGGCGGGCGCGGGAAGGAAGATGGCGACGGAGCGGCCCGAGGGGGCCGCGGGCCCCGGCGCGGGGGAGCTGCCGCCTCCGCCGCCGCCTCCGCCGCCGCCGCCGCCGCCTCCTTACGCGGGCTGGGCCCCCGCCGAGCTGCAGGCCACGCTGGCCGACATCGGCGCCCCCGCGCAGGGTCCGCCGGGGGTTGGGCACGAGGGGGGGGGCGGTTGGGGACGGGGGGGGGCGGTTGGAGACAGGGAGGGGGGGGCTGGTTGGGGACGGGGAGAGGGAGATGGGGACAGGGACGGGGGGGGTGGGGACGGGGGAACAGGGATGGGGGGGTGTTTGGGGACAGGGATGGGGGGGTTGGGGACAGGAGAGCACGAGGACGGGGGATGTTTGGGGACAGGGGGTTGGGGACAGGGATGGGGGTGTTTGGGGACAGGGATGGGGGGTGTTTGGGGACAGGGATGGGGGGGTTGGGGACAGGAGAGCACGAGGACGGGGGATGTTTGGGGACAGGAGGGGTTGGGGACAGGGATGGGGGGTGTTGGGGACAGGGATGGGGGGTGTTTGGGGACAGGAGGGGTTGGGGACAGGGATGGAGGGTGTTTGGGGACAGGGATGGGGGGTTGGGGACAGGGATGAGGGGGCTATTTGGGGACAGGAGGGGTTGGGGACAGGGATGGAGGGTGTTTGGGGACAGGGATGGGGGGTTGGGGACAGGGATGAGGGGGCTATTTGGGGACAGGAGGGGTTGGGGACAGGGACGGGGGATGTTGGGGACAGGGACGGGGGGCTGGGGACAGGGATGGGGGGTGTTTGGGGACAGGAGGGGTTGGGGACAGGGACGGGGGGCTGGGGACACGGATGGGGGGTGTTTGGGGACAGGGACGGGGGGTTGGGGACACGGACGGGGGGTGTTTGGGGACAGGAGGGGTTGGGGACAGGGATGGGGGATGTTGGAGACAGGACGGGGGGCGTTTGGGGACAGGAGGAATTGGGGACAAGGACAGGGGTGTTTGGGGACAGGAGGGGTTGGGGACAGGGACGGGGGGGCTATTTGGGGACAAGGATGGGGGATTGGGGACAGGCCCCGGGGGGGGGATGGAGGGGGCTTTGGGGGGGGGATATTTGGGGACAAGCCCTGGGGGGGGGGGGTCAGGGAATTTGGGGACAGAACTGGGAGTATTTGGGGACAGTGGGGACAGCGGCGGGGACATTTGCTCGGGGGGGGTTGGGGACAGCAATGGGGGGGGATTTGGGGCGGGATTGGACAATTTGGGGGAGGGGACAGATTTGGGGTCCCCCGGGGGCGTTTGGGGGGGGGGGAGGTCCCTCACCCATGGGTGCCCCCTCACCCATGGGTGCCCCACAGGCAGCCGGGAGGAGCTGGTGGAGCGGCTGCAGACCTACACGCTGCAGGTGAGCCGCCCCCCCCCCCCCGGCACCCATGGGTGGCCCCGCGCTGGGGCACCCTTGGGTGGGGGCCAGCACCCCCCACAAACACCCTCCTCCCCCCCCCCAATGGGTGTCACCGTGCCCCAACGTCCCCCCCACCCCGGCGTGGGGGATCCCTCATCTCCCTCCTCTCCCAGGGTGGGGGGTGGGGGGGGTCCCTACACCCCCACCCATGGGTGCTGTCCCCAAATCGCCCCCCCCCCCACCCGTCACCCTGTCCGTCCGTCCCCCGCAGACGGGCATTGTCCTGAGCCGCCCGGTGCTGCGGGCCGAGGAGGGTGACAAGGCGACGCAGCCCCCCCTGCCGGGGCAGGTAGGACCCCGGGGTGCCCCAGGGTGGGGGGGGGGCAGGGAGCACCCCAGGGTGCCCCGTGGGGGGAGATGGGGGTGTTATGGGGGGCAGGGAGCACCCCGGGGTGCCCCATGGGGGGAGATGGGGGTGTTATGGGGGGCAGGGAGCACCCCGGGGTGCCCCGTGGGGGGAGATGAGGGTGTTATGGGAGGCAGGGAGCACCCCAGGGTGCCCCATGGGGGGTGATGGGGGTGTTATAGGGGGCAGGGAGCACCCCAGGGTGCCCCGTGGGGGGAGATGAGGGTGTTATGGGGGGCAGGGAGCACCCCGGGGTGCCCCATGGGGGGAGATGGGGGTGTTATGGGGGGGCAGGGAGCACCCCGGGGTGCCCCGTGGGGGGAGATGGGGGTGCTGTGGGGGGCAGGGAGCACCCCAGGGTGCCCCGTGGGGGGAGATGGGGGTGTTATGGGGGGCAGGGAGCACCCCAGGGTGCCCTGGGGTGGGTGGGGGGGCAGGGAGCACCCCAGGGTGCCCCATGGGGGGAGATGGGGGTGTTATGGGGGGCAGGGAGCACCCCAGGGTGCCCCATGGGGGGAGATGGGGGTGTTATGGGGGGCAGGGAGCACCCCAGGGTGCCCCATGGGGGGAGATGGGGGTGTTATAGGGGGCAGGGAGCACCCCAGGGTGCCCCATGGGGGGAGATGGGGGTGCTGTGGGGGGCAGGGAGCACCCCAGGGTGCCCCATGGCGGGAGATGGGGGTGTTATGGGGGGCAGGGAGCACCCCGGGGTGCCCCGTGGGGGGAGGTGGGGGTGTTATGGGGGGCAGGGAGCACCTTGGGGTGCCCAATTGGAGGTGGGGGGATGATGGGTGCTCCGGTAGGACCTTGGGGTGCCCCATTGGAGGTGGGGGGGATGATGGGTGCTCCAGTAGGACCTTGGGGTGCCCCATTGGAGGTGAGGAGATGATGGGTGCTAGGGTAGGACCTTGAGGTGCCCCATTGGAGGTGGGGGAGATGATGGGTGCTCCAGTAGGACCTTGGGGTGCCCCATTGGAGGTGGGGGGATGATGGGTGCTCCAGTAGGACCTTGGGGTGCCCCATTGGAGGTGGGGAGATGATGGGTGCTCCAGTAGGACCTTGAGGGTGCCCCATTGGAGGTGGGGGAGATGATGGGTGCTAGGGTAGGACCTTGGGGTGCCCCATTGGAGGTGGGGAGATGATGGGTGCTATGGTGGGACCTTGGGGGTGCCCCATTGGAGGTGGGGGGATGATGGGTGCTATGGTGGGACCTTGGGGTGCCCCATTGGATGTGGGGGGATGATGGGTGCTCCAATAGGACCTTGGGGTGCCCCATTGGATGTGGGGAGATGAAGGGTGCTCCGGTAGGACCTTGAGCTGCCCCATTGGAGGTGGGGAGATGATGGGTGCTCCAGTAGGACCTTGAGGGTGCCCCATTGGAGGTGGGGGAGATGATGGGTGCTCCAGTAGGACCTTGGGCTGCCCCATTGGAGGTGGGGAGATGATGGGTGCTATGGTGGGACCTTGGGGGTGCCCCATTGGATGTGGGGGGATGATGGGTGCTCCAATAGGACCTTGGGGTGCCCCATTGGATGTGGGGGGATGATGGGTGCTCCAGTAGGACCTTGAGGTGCCCAATTGGATGTGGGGGGATGATGGGTGCTCCAGTAGGACCTTGAGGGTGCCCCATTGGAGGTGGGGGCATGATGGGTGCTAGGGTAGGACCTTGGGGTGCCCCATTGGAGGTGGGGGAGATGAAGGGTGCTACGGTGGGACCTTGGGGTGCCCCATTGGAGGTGGGGAGATGATGGGTGCTCCAGTAGGACCTTGGGGTGCCCCATTGGAGGTGGGGGAGATGATGGGTGCTCCAGTAGGACCTTGAGGTGCCCCATTGGAGGTGGGGGAGATGATGGGTGCTAGGGTAGAACCTTGGGGTGCCCCATTGGAGGTGGGGAGATGATGGGTGCTACGGTGGGACCTTGAGGTGCCCCATTGGAGGTGGGGGAGATGATGGGTGCTCCAGTAGGACCTTGGGGTGCCCCATTGGAGGTGGGGAGATGATGGGTGCTCCAGTAGGACCTTGAGCTGCCCCATTGGAGGTGGGGAGATGATGGGTGCTCCAGTAGGACCTTGGGGTGCCCCATTGGAGGTGGGGAGATGATGGGTGCTAGGGTAGGACCTTGGGGTGCCCCATTGGAGGTGGGGGAGATGATGGGTGCTCCAGTAGGACCTTGAGGTGCCCCATTGGAGGTGGGGGAGATGATGGGTGCTAGGGTAGGACCTTGGGGTGCCCCATTGGAGGTGGGGAGATGATGGGTGCTATGGTGGGATCTTGGGGGTGCCCCATTGGAGGTGGGGGGATGATGGGTGCTATGGTGGGACCTTGGGGTGCCCCACTGGAGGTGGGGGGATGATGGGTACTCCAATAGGACCTTGGGGTGCCCCATTGGATGTGGGGAGATGATGGGTGCTCCGGTAGGACCTTGAGCTGCCCCATTGGAGGTGGGGAGATGATGGGTGCTCCAGTAGGACCTTGAGGGTGCCCCATTGGAGGTGGGGAGATGATGGGTGCTCCAGTAGGACCTTGAGGGTGCCCCATTGGAGGTGGGGGAGATGATGGGTGCTAGGGTAGGACCTTGGGGTGCCCCATTGGAGGTGGGGAGATGATGGGTGCTATGGTGGGACCTTGGGGGTGCCCCATTGGAGGTGGGGGGATGATGGGTGCTCCAATAGGACCTTGAGGTGCCCAATTGGATGTGGGGGGATGATGGGTGCTCCAGTAGGACCTTGAGGTGCCCCATTGGAGGGTGGGAGGGATGATGGGTGCTCCAGTAGGACCTTGAGGGTGCCCCATTGGAGGTGGGGGCATGATGGGTGCTAGGGTAGGACCTTGGGGTGCCCCATTGGAGGTGGGGGAGATGAAGGGTGCTAGGGTAGGACCTTGGGGTGCCCCATTGGAGGTGGGAAGATGATGGGTGCTCCAGTAGGACCTTGGGGTGCCCCATTGGAGGTGGGGGAGATGATGGGTGCTAGGGTAGGACCTTGGGGTGCCCCATTGGAGGTGGGGGAGATGATGGGTGCTCCAGTAGGACCTTGGGGTGCCCCATTGGAGGTGGGGGAGATGATGGGTGCTAGGGTAGAACCTTGGGGTGCCCCATTGGAGGTGGGGAGATGATGGGTGCTACGGTGGGACCTTGAGGTGCCCCATTGGAGGTGGGGGAGATGATGGGTGCTCCAGTAGGACCTTGGGGTGCCCCATTGGAGGTGGGGAGATGATGGGTGCTAGGGTAGGACCTTGGGGTGCCCCATTGGAGGTGGGGGAGATGATGGGTGCTCCAGTAGGACCTTGGGGTGCCCCATTGGAGGTGGGGAGATGATGGGTGCTAGGGTAGGACCTTGAGGTGCCCCATTGGAGGTGGGGGAGATGATGGGTGCTAGGGTAGGACCTTGAGCTGCCCCATTGGAGGTGGGGAGATGATGGGTGCTACGGTGGGACCTTGAGGTGCCCCATTGGAGGTGGGGGAGATGATGGGTGCTCCAGTAGGACCTTGGGGTGCCCCATTGGAGGTGGGGGAGATGATGGGTGCTAGGGTAGGACCTTGGGGTGCCCCATTGGAGGTGGGGGGGATGATGGGTGCTAGGGTAGGACCTTGAGCTGCCCCATTGGAGGTGGGGAGATGATGGGTGCTCCAGTAGGACCTTGAGGTGCCCCATTGGAGGTGGGGGAGATGATGGGTGCTAGGGTAGGACCTTGGGGTGCCCCATTGGAGGTGGGGGGGATGATGGGTGCTAGGGTAGGACCTTGAGCTGCCCCATTGGAGGTGGGGGAGATGATGGGTGCTACGGGGGGGCAGGCAGCACCTTGTGGCACCCCATCGAGGGTGGGGACCCCCCACGGGCCCCCCACCCTGACCCCCGGCACCCGCAGCTGCCCGCCATGGCCATGCAGCACCCGCCGGTGGGCATGGTGCCCCCGCCGCCCGGCATGGGCATGAGCTACCCGCTGGGCGTGGGGGTGCCGCCGCCGCCGCCGCCGCCGCCGGGCATGGGGCCACCCTTGCGGGTGCCCCCCGGCGAGGCGGGGCTGCGGGTGCCCCCCGGGGTGCCCCCCGGGGTGCCCCCCGGCGAGCCGGGCCTCTCCGAGGACGAGCGGCTCAAGCTGGCGCAGCAGCAGGCGGCTCTGCTGCTGCAGCAGGAGGAGCGCGCCAAGCAGGTAGGGCACCCATGGGACCTCCCTCCCCACCCCGGGCACCCATGGGACCTCCCACGGGCACGGGGGCACCCATGGGACCTCCCCCTCACAGCGCGGCGGCAACCCCCGGGCGGTGGGGGGGTCTCCGCTTTGCCCTAGACGGTCGCCCTTTGGCGCCTCTTCTTGGGTGCAGGGGGCACCCACCCGGGCGTGGGTGGGAGTTCGGGGTGCGGGAGGGCACCCGTGGGGTGCTCCCCCCTCCCCCCGGCGTGGCAGGGCACCCGTTGGACGTTCCCGGGCACCCGTGGGTCTTCTCCAGGGCGTGGTTGGGCACCCGTTGGGCACCTCTGGCGGCTATGGGTCTCTCCTGGAGCATGGTTGGGCACCCATGGGCCCCCTAGCATGGTTGGAGACCCATTGGACACCCATGGGCCCCCCCCCCCCCCCCCAGGGCATGGGTGGGCACCCATTAGACATCTTTGGGTACCCACAGGTCTTCTCTGGGGCATGGCTTGGCACCCATGGGTCCCCTAGCATGGTCAGAGACCCATTGGACACTCCTGGGCACCCATGGGCCCCCCCAGGGCATGAGTGGGCACCCATTAGACATCTCTGGGCACCTATGGGTGTTCTCTAGGGAATGGTTGAGCACCCATTGGACACCCCTGGGTACCCATGTGTCTTCTCCTGGCCGTGGTTGGGCGCCCATGGGTCTTCTCCAGGGCATGGCTGGGCACCCGTGGGCCTCCTGGCATGGTTGGGCACCCACTGGGCACCCATGGGCACCCATGGGTCTTCTCCAGGGCGTGGTTGGGCACCCATGGATCTTCTCCAGAGCATGGTTGGGTACCCATGGGCCCCCTGGCATGGTTGGAGACCCTTTGGACACCCCTGGGCACCCATGGGTCTTCTCCGGGGCATGGTTGGACACCCATGGGTCTCTCCTGGAGCATAGCTGGGCACCCATGGGCCCCCTGACATGGTTGGGCACCCGTTGGGCACCCATTGGTTTGCTCTAGGCCATGGCTGAGCACCCGTTGGGCACCCATGTGTCTCTCCTGGAGCGTGGCTGGGCACCCGTGGGCCCCCCGGCATGGTGGGAGACCCATGGGACCTCCTTGGGCACCCATGGGCCCCTCCTTGCCCCCCAGCATTGCCGTGCACCCATAGGCCCCCGTTGCACGTGGTCACGCACCCATGGGTCCCCCCAGCAGCCACATCTGGGCACCTTTTGCGCACGGTGGGGGCACCCGCAGCCCCCACCCCGGTGTTGCTGCCCCCCCCCAACCCTGATGTAGCACCCAAAGCGGGGGAGGGGTGCCAGCACCAACGGGTGCCAGGTGTCACCCTGACCCCCCCCCCCCCGCACCTTTCCGGCAGAGCCAGCACCCGTTTGGGGACAAGGTGAAGGAGCAGGAGCTGCTGGAGCAGCAGAAACGGGTACGGTGGGCGCAAGGTGGGAGGAGGGGGTGGGACACACGCGGGGACACGGGGTGGGGACAGCGGTGACGCTGCCACCGGTGCCCGCAGGCGGCGGTGCTGCTGGAGCAGGAGCGGCAGCAGGAGCTGGCCAAGCTGGCGCCCGCCGTGCCCCGGCCCCCGCCGGACGTGGGACCTTTGGGTGCTCGGCCACCGCTGGCACCCCGAGGTGAGTGCCACCGTCCCCAAGGGTCACGTCGGGCAGTGTCGCCGTCCCCGAGGACACATTGGGCAGTGCCACCGTCCCCAAGAGCTGTGGTGGGCCGTGCCACCATCCCCGAGGGCACATCGGGCAGTGCCACCATCCCCAAGGACACATCAGGCAGTGCCACCGTCCCCAAGGGTTAAAATGGGCAGTGCCACCATCTCCAAGGGCCACACTGGGCAGTGCCACCATCCCCGAGGGGCAAAATGGGCAGTGCCACCATCCCCAAGGACACATCAGGCAGTGCCACCATCCCCAAGGACGCATTGGGCCGTGCCACCATCCCCGAGGGCCACATTGGGCAGTGCCACCATCCCCAAGAGCTGCGGTGGGCCATGCCACCATCCCCGAGGACACATCAGGCAGTGCCACCATCCCCAAGGACGCATTGGGCCTTGCCACCCTCCCCGAGGGCCACATTGGGCAGTGCCACCATCCCCGAGGCCACATCAGGCAGTGCCACTGTCCCCAAGGGGCAAAATGGGCAGTGCCACCATCTCCAAGGGCCACATCAGGCAGTGCCACCGTCCCCAAGGACACCTCAGGCAGTGCCACTGTCCCCAAAGGGCAAAATGGGCGGTGCCACCATCCCCAGGGACCACATTGGGCAGTGTCACCGTCCCCAAGGGCTGTAGTAGGCAGTGCTGCCATCCCCAAGGACCACATTGGGTGATGCTACTGTCCCCAAAGACACATCGGGCAGTGCCACCATCCCCAAGGACACATCAGGCAGTGCCACCGTCCCCAAGGGTTAAAATGGGCAGTGCCACCATCTCCAAGGGCCACATTGGGCAGTGCCACCGTCCCCAAGGACACATTGGGCTGTGCCACCATCTCCAAGGGCCGCATTGGGCAGTGCCACCGTCCCCAAGGGTTAAAATGGGCAGTGCCACCATCTCCAAGGGCCACACTGGGCAGTGCCACCGTCCCCAAGGACACATTGGGCCGTGCCACCATCTCCAAGGGCCACATTGGGCAGTGCCACCATCCCCAAGGACACATTGGGCCGTGCCACCATCCCCAAGGACACATTGGGCCGTGCCACCATCCCCAAGGGCACATCGGGCAGTGCCACCATCCCCAAGGATTAAAATGGGCAGTGCCACCATCTCCAAGGGCACATCAGGCAGTGCCACCGTCCCCAAGGATTAAAATGGGCAGTGCCTCCGTCCCCAAGGACACATTGGGCTGTGCCACCATCTCCAAGGGCCACATCGGGCAGTGCCACCATCCCCAAGGGCTGTAGTAGGCAGTGCCACCATCCCCAACAGTCAAAATGGGCAGTGCTGCCATCCCCAAGGACACATCAGGCAGTGCCACCATCCCCGAGGGCCACAGCGGGTGATGCCACTGTCCCCAAGGGCCAAAATGGGCAGAGCCGCCATCCCCAAGGGCCACATTGGGCAGTGCCACCGTCCCCAAGGACACATTGGGCCGTGCCACCATCCCCAAGGGCACATCGGGCAGTGCCACCATCTCCAAGGGCACATCAGGCAGTGCCACCGTCCCCAAGGGTTAAAATGGGCAGTGCCACCGTCCCCAAGGACACATTGGGCTGTGCCACCATCTCCAAGGGCCACATCGGGCAGAGCCGCCATCCCCAAGGGCTGAGACAGGCAGTGCCACCGTCCCCAGGGTGTCAGGAGAGCTGTGGTGGCTGGTGCCACCCCCACTGGGCTCACGCACCATGGTGCCACCCTCTCCCCGTCAATGTCCCCACGTGTCCCTGGCCATCCCCATCGAGGTGTCCCCATCTCCCTGGGGGTCCCTAGGTGTCCCCATGGGTGTCTTTGGGTGTCCCCATGCCTGTAGGGGTCCTTGGGCATCCCTGGGTGTCCCCATCCCCGTGGGGGTCCCCAGATGTCCCCATGGGTGTCCCTGGGTGTCCCCATCCCCATGGGGGTCCCTTGGTGCCCCCAGGGGTCCCTGGGTGTCCCCATGGGTGTCCCTGGGCGTCCCCATCCCCGTGGGGGTCCCTGGGTGGCCCCATGGGTGTCCCTGGGCATCCCCATCCCCATGGGTGTCCCTGGGTGTCCCCATCCCTGTGGCGGTCTTTGGGTGCCCCCGGTTGTCCCCATGGGTGTCCCTGGGTGTCCCCATCCCCGTGGGGGTCCTTGGGTGTCCCCATGGGTGTCCCTGAGCGCCTCCATCCCCGTGGGGGTCTTTGGGTGCCCCTGGTTGTCCCCATGGGTGTCCCTGGGCGGCCCCATCCCCATGGGTGTCCCTGGGTGTCCCCATCCCTGTGGCGGTCTTTGGGTGCCCCCGGTTGTCCCTATGGGTGTCCCCGGGCGTCCCCATCCCCGTGGGGGTCCCTTGGTGTCCCCATGGGGGTCCCCGGGTGGCTCCGGTGGCCTCCACCATCGCTCACCAGCTCCTCTCGCCCCGCAGGCAGCGCACCCGTGGGTGCCCCCATGCCTGGCATGCCCATGGGTGCCCCCCGCCCCCGCGGGCCCCCCCCGCCCCCCGGCGAGGAGAGCCGAGAGGTGAGAGCTGCGGGGGAGGGGAGGGGGCGCCCGGACGCCTGGGCCCTCTGGAGGGGGGGGGTGGGGAGAGGGGAGCACCCGGACACCCAGGTCCCCATGATGGGTGGAGGTTGGAGCAGGGCACCCGGACGCCTGGGTCCTCGTGGGAGGTGACGGATGGGTCCCAATGGGGGTTGGGGCAGGGGGTCCCTTGGGTGGGGGGGACTTGGGGCACCCGGACACCTGGGTCCACATTGAGGTGGGATGGAGGAAGCCATCTGCCATGGGGTGGCACCCGGACACCTGGGTCCCCATTGAGGTGGGATGGAGGAAGCCATCTGCCATGGGGTGGCACCCGGACACCTGGGTCCCCATTGAGGTGGGATGGAGGAAGCCATCTGCCGTGGGGTGGCACCCGGACGCCTGGGTCCCCACTGAGGTGGGATGGAGGAAGCCATCTGCCATGGGGTGGCACCCGGACGCCTGGGTCCCCATTGAGGTGGGATGGAGGAAGCCATCTGCCATGGGGTGGCACCCGGACACTTGGGTCCCCATTGAGGTGGGATGGAGGAAGCCATCTGCCGTGGGGTGGCACCCGGACACTTGGGTCCCCACTGAGGTGGGATGGAGGAAGCCATCCGCCATGGGTGGCACCCGGACACTTGGGTCCCCATTGAGGTGGGATGGGGGAAGCCATCTGCCATGGGGTGGCACCCGGACGCCTGGGTCCCCATTGAGGTGGGATGGAGGAAGCCATCTGCCATGGGGTGGCACCCGGACACTTGGGTCCCCATTGAGGTGGGATGGAGGAAGCCATCTGCCGTGGGGTGGCACCCGGACACTTGGGTCCCCCCTGAGGTGGGATGGAGGAAGCCATCTGCCATGGGGTGGCACCCGGACACCTGGGTCCCCATTGAGGTGGGATGGAGGAAGTCATCTGCCATGGGGTGGCACCCGGACACCTGGGTCCCCATTGAGGTGGGATGGAGGAAACCATCCGCCATGGGGTGGCACCCGGACACCTGGGTCCCTGGCGGGGGTGACAGCACAGGGACCACCCGGACGCCTGGGTTCTCCCCACAGCCGGACGACTCCACCGTGGGCCCGAAGATCCCGCAGGCGCTGGAGAAGATCCTGCAGCTGAAGGAGATCCGCCAGGAGGAGCTCATCACTGTCCCCGGCGTCTCGGGTGAGTCCGGGGGCACCCCGGGGTGGGCCCCGACGGGTGCCCAGCACCCACCGCTCACCCGCTCCGTGTCCCCCACAGCCGATGACGAGATGGAGACGGATTCACGGGCTTCGCTAAGCGTCTCGGCCTCCGAAACCGAGGACGACGCGGTGCTCTCCAAGAAAGAGGTGAGGGTGGGCGCCGGGGTGGCCGGACCCCCACCCAGCTCTGCCGAGAGGGCACCCTTGGGTGCCAGGCCCCGCCGTGGGCTGGCGACACCAACGCCAAGCCCGGCAGCGCCCTCAACCTCGCTCTTCTCCTCGCCGCCAGCGCAACCGCAAGCGCCGCAACCGCAAGAAGAAAAAACGGGCCCGGGTGACGCGTGACGGGGCCACCCAGTCCGCCCGGGACAGCCCGGCGAGCGCCGAGGCCACCGCCACCGACGTGGAGATCGAGTACGTCACCGAGGAACCCGAGATCTACGACCCCAACTTCATCTTCTTCAAGAGGATCTTCGACGCTTTCAAGGTAGTCATCAACTCGGCGCAAGGGGCCCTAGCCGGGCACCCGGGGCCGCACCCGCGGCGGGCAGAGCCTCACGGCACCCGTCGCCCTGCCCGCAGCTCACGGATGACGTGAAGAAGGACAAGGAGAAGGAGCCGGACAAGGCGGACAGGCAGGAGAACGCCACCGTGCCGAAGAAGAAGGGCTTTGAAGACGGGCAGAAGGGCAGCGAGGATGATAGCTCGGAGGATGAGCAGGTGGGTGCCCAGCTGGGCACCGTTTTGGGTGCCGTCATGGGACGGGAACGGCCACCGTGGTGGGAACGGGCACCGTTTTGGGCACTGTGGTGGAGATGGGCAGCATTTTGGGTATCGCAGTGGAGATGAGGACCAGGATGGGTGTCGTGGTGGGGACAGGGACCATGGTGGTCACTCTGGGGAGAACGGGCACCAGGATGGTAATCGCAGCGGGGACAGGCACCGTTTTGGGCGGTCGTGGTGGAGATAGGTACCAAAATGGGCACCATGGTGGAAATGGGAGCCAGAATGGGCATCATGGTGGGGACGAGGACCATGGTGGTGACTTTGGTGAGGATGGACGCCAAGATGGGCACTGTGGGGAAAGATACCAGGATGGTCATCGTGGTGGAGATGAGGCAGTAGAGTGGGTATTGGTAGGGACAGGACACCAGAATGGACATTGTGGTGGAAATGGCAACCAGGTGGGCTTTGTGGTGGGGACAGGACACCAGGATGGACATCGTGGTGGGGACGGACACCAAATTGGGCACCGTGGCAGGAACAGGCACCATTTTGGGTGTTGTGGTGGGGACAAGCGCTAGGATGGGCATCATGGTGGTGGTGGGAACTGTGGTAGTCACCACAGTGGAGACAGGGGCTGTGATGGGCATCGTGGTGGAGATGGGCACCAGGATGGGACCGTGGTGGGGATGGTGGACCGTGGTGGGCACTGTGGTGGGAATGGGCACCAGGATGGGCACTATGCTGGGGTCAGGAACCGTGATGTCCATCGTGGTGGAGATGGGCACCATGGCAGAGATGGGGACCATGGTGGGAACCATGGGTGGGATGTGGACTGGATCGGACATCATGGCGGAGATGAGCACTAGAATGGACACTGTGGTGCAGACTGTGACCGTGGTGGGTGCCAGGGTGACAGGGAGCAGAGGGGACGCACTGAGGGGCCAGGGGTGGCAGGACCCACTGGCACCCTGTCCCTGACGCCCCGGGGTGCCGTTGGCAGGAGAAGAAGCCCGAGGTGCCCAAGCTGTCGAAGAAGAAGCTGCGGCGCATGAACCGCTTCACCGTGGCCGAGCTGAAGCAGGTGAGGGGACGCGGTGTCCTCTGCCCGCCTCGGGGTGGACATGACACCCGTGTGCCCACCTGGGGACAGCTGTGCCACCCCGAGGTGCCCTGTGCCCACCTTGTAGAGGACGTGACACCCGTGTGCCCACCTGGGGACAGCTGTGACACCCCAAGGTGCCCTGTGCCCAGCTTGTAGAGGACGTGACACCTGTGTGCCCACCTGGGGACAGCTGTGCCACCCCAAGGTGCCCTGTGCCCACCTTGTAGAGGACACAACACCCATGTGCCCACGTGGGGACAGCTGTGCCACCCCAAGGTGCCCTGTGCCCACCTTGGTGCGGACACAACACCCGTGTGCCCACCTGGGGACAGCTGTGACACCCCAAGGTGCCCTGTGCCCAGCTTGTAGAGGACGTGACACCTGTGTGCCCACCTGGGGACAGCTGTGCCACCCCAAGGTGCCCTGTGCCCACCTTGTAGAGGACACAACACCCATGTGCCCACCTGAGGACAGCTGTGCCACCCTGAGGTGCCCTGTGCCCACCTTGATGCGGACACAACACCCATGTGCCCACTTGGGGACAACTGTGTCACCCCGGGGTGCCCCATACCATGCAGACGACATTGGGGGTCCCCCCTGCCTGCCCGGCGAGCCCCGTGCCGGCGACACCCCGAGGGTGACACCGGCGCCCGCCTGTACCCCGGCAGCTGGTGGCACGCCCCGACGTGGTGGAGATGCACGACGTGACGGCGCAGGACCCCAAGCTCCTGGTGCACCTCAAGGCCACCCGCAACTCGGTGCCCGTCCCCCGGCACTGGTGCTTCAAGCGCAAGTACCTGCAGGGCAAGAGGGGCATCGAGAAGCCACCCTTCGAGCTGCCCGACTTCATCAAGCGCACCGGCATCCAGGAGATGCGCGAGGCCCTGCAGGAGAAGGTAACCCGTGGCGCCAACGCCGAGGCGGGCGCCCACCCGGGGTGGCCGTGGCTGGGGATGGGCCCCGGTGGCCCATTGGAGGCAGTGGGCAGGTCCTCAGAGATCCTGGGTGCCCATCCAGAGCGTTTGGGAGGTCTTGGGAGATCCTGGGTGCCCCTCGGGGGTGGTAGAGATGTTCTGGAGCCCTGTTGGGGGTGTCCTGGGTGATCCTGGGTGCCCATCCAGAGCGTTTGGGAGGTCTTGGGAGATCCTGGGTGCCCCTCGGGGGTGGTAGGGATGTTCTGGAGCCTTGTTGGGGGTGTCCTGGGTGATCCTGGGTGCCCGTCTAGGGTGTTCAGGATGTTACGGGAGATGCTGGGTGCCCACCTGGGCTGTTGGGAGCGTCGTGGGGGATCCTGGGTGCCCGTCTAGGGTGTTCAGGATGTTATGGGAGATGCTGGATGCCCACCTGGGCTGTTGAGAGCGTCCTGGGGGATCCTGGGTGCCCATCCAGGGCATTTGGGAGGTCTTGGGAGATCCTGGATGCCCCTTGGGGGTGGTAGGGATGTTCTGGGGCCTTGTTGGGGGTGTCCTGGGTGATCCTGGGTGCCCATCTAGGGTGTACAGGACGTTACGGGAGATCTTGGGTGCCCACCTGGGCTGTTGAGAGCGTCTTTGGGGGATCCTGGGTGCCCATCCAGGGCATTTGGGAGGTCTTGGGGGATCCTGGGTGCCCCTCGGAGGTGGTAGGGATGTTCTGGAGCCCTGTTGGGGGTGTCCTGGGTGCCCGTCTAGGGTGTTCAGGACGTTACGGGAGATGCTGGATGCCCACCTGGGCTGTTGAGAGTGTCCTGGGTGATCCTGGGTGCCCATCCAGGGCATTTGGGAGGTCTTGGGGGATCCTGGGTGCCCCTCGGGGGTGGTAGGGATGTTCTGGAGCCCTGTTGGGGGTGTCCTGGGTGATCCTGGGTGCCCGTCTAGGGTGTACAGGACGTTACGGGAGATCTTGGGTGCCCACCTGGGCTGTTGAGAGCATCCTGGGGGATCCTGGGTGCCTGTTGGTGGCGTCCTGCTGAACTCTGGGTGCCCGTTCAGGATGTCCTGGGGGATCCTGAGTGGCCACCTGGGCTGGTGGGACCCATTCAGGACGTCATGGGATCTCAGAGTGCTTCTCGGGGGTGTTGAGGTTGTCACAGGAGACCATTGAGGACATCCTAGGTGCCCATCCGGGGCGTTGGGGACATCCTGGTTGATCCTAGGTGCCCAGCTGGGGTGTTGAGAACATCCTGGGGGCATTGGGGACATCTCTGGGTGCCCCGCGGGCGTGATGGGGACGTCCCGGAGGGCTCTGGGTGCCCCCCTGACACCCGGCACCCGCAGGAGGAGCAGAAGACGATGAAGTCGAAGATGAGGGAGAAGGTTCGGCCCAAAATGGGCAAAATCGACATCGACTACCAGAAGCTGCACGACGCCTTCTTCAAGTGGCAGACCAAGCCCAAGCTCACCATCCATGGTGACCTCTACTACGAGGTGGGTGCCCCCAGCACCCTTGGGTGCCCCCGGCGCCCGCCCGGGCCCGCAACACCTCTTGGACGCCCCCTCTAGCACCCATCCCACCACCTCCGGGTGTCCATGGAGGCCTCAACTGGGCTCTGTCCCCTCTAGGTGCCCCCGGGGCACCCAGTTGGGGCTCTGTCCCCTCGGGGTGCCCCCCCCCCCAGCACCCATCTTGGTGTGGGGTCCCCCTCTGGTCACCTGCCAGGGTGCTCCCCTCGGTCCCCCCACCCTAGGTGACCTCCTCCGCGTCCCCGTGCCTCCGAAGCACGTGCCATGTCCCCTGATGGTGTCCCCATGTCCCCCTGACGGTGCCACTGTGTCCGTCGTGCCCCCCCCTGACAGTGCCACCCTGTGTCCACCAGCAATGTCCTCCTGCGAGTGCCACCGTGTCCCTCATGCCCACCCAGCGGTGCTGCCCTGTCTCCCGTGTCCCCCAGCAGTGTCCCCATGCCTCTCTGACAATGCCACCCTGTCCCCTTGTCCCCCAGTAGTGTCCCTGTGCCCCCCTGACAGTGCCACCCTGTCCCCTGTGTTCCCCAGTAGTGTCCTTGTGTCCCCCTGATGGTGCCACAGTGTCCCTCATGCCCCCCAACGGTGCCACCTTGTTCCTTATGTCCCCTGGCAGTGTCCCCATGCCCCCCTGACAGTGCCACGCTGTCCCTTGTGTCCCCCAGTAGTGTCCCTGTGCCCCCCGACAGTGCCACCCTGTCCCCTGTGTCCCCTAGCAGTGTCCTTGTGTCCCCCTGATGGTGCCACAGCATCCCTCATGCCCCCAACAGTGCTACCCTGTCCCCTGTGTCCCCTGGCAGTGTCCCAGTGTCCCTCTGATGGTGCCACCTTGTCCCTCATGCTGCCTTGACAATGCCACCCTGTTCCCTGTGTCCCCTAGCAGTGTCCCCATGTCCCCCGATGGTGCCACCATGTTCCCCGTGCCCCCAGTGGTGTCCCCGTGCTCCCTGATGGTGCCACTGTGTCCCTTGTGCCCCCCAACAGGCCTCCGTGTCCCCCAGCGGTGTCCCCGTGTCCCTCTGGCAGTGCCACCCTGTCCCTCATGCCCCCCTGACAGTGCCATCTTGTTCCTTATGTCCCCTGGCAGTGTCCCCATGTCCCCCTGATGGTGCCCCTCTGTCCCCCATGTCTCCCCAGCAGTGTCCCCATGCCCCCCTGGCAGTGCCACCATGTCCCTTGTGTCCCCTGGCAATGTCCCCATGTCCCCCTGACGGTGCCACCCTGTCCCCCGTGTCCCCCAGCAGTGTCCCCATGCCCCCCTGACAGTGCCACCGTGTCCCTCATGCCCCCCGACGCTGCCACCCCATCTCCCAGCACTGTCCTCGTGCCACCTTGTCTCCGCTTCCCTCCACCACGATGTCCCTACCTCCCGGTGTCCCCTGCCCATCCCCCACCACGATGTCCCCCGTCCCCACGATGTCCCCCGTCCCCAACGCTGTCCCCTGCCGCGCCAGGGGAAGGAGTTCGAGACACGCCTGAAGGAGAAGAAGCCGGGCGACCTGTCGGACGAGCTGCGCATCGCCCTGGGCATGCCCGTGGGGCCGGTGAGCCGGGCGGGGGGCACCCATGGGTGCTGGGGGCACCCGTGGGTGCTGGGTGCACCCCGGGGTGGGGGGGGGGGACCGGATAAAACAGGGAAAGCGGGGGGGGGGAGAGGGGGTAACACCGCGGGGCGCAGCAGGGGGATACCGAGGGGCGACGCGGGGGCCGGGGGAGCGTAGCAGGGACGTGGGGGGCACCCATGGGTGCCCTGACGCGCGTCCCCCCCCCCGCAGAACGCCCACAAGGTGCCCCCACCCTGGCTCATCGCCATGCAGCGCTACGGGCCCCCCCCCTCCTACCCCAACCTCAAGATCCCCGGCCTCAACTCCCCCATCCCCGAGGTGAGTGGGGGTCTCGGGGTGCTGGGGGGGGGTCCCAGGAGGGGGTTTGGGGGGTCCTCAGGGTGCTGGGGGGGGTCCCAGGAGGGGTTTTGGGGGTCCTCCGGGTGCTGGGGGGTCCCAGAAGGGGGTTTGGGGGTCCTCGGGGTGCTGGGGGGGGTCCCAGGAGGGAGTTTGGGGGTCCTCAGGGTGCTGGGGGGGTCCCAGGAGGGGTTTTGGGGGTCCTCGGGGTGCTGGGGGGTCCCAGGAGGGGGTTTGGGGGTCCTCGGGGTGCTGGGGGGGTCTCAGGAGAGGGTTTGGGGGTCCTCGGGGTGCTGGGGGGGTCCCAGGAGGGGGTTTGGGGGTCCTCGGGGTGCTGGGAGGGTCCCAGGAGGGGGTTTGGGGGTCCTCAGGGTGCTGGGGGGTTCCCAGGAGGGGGTTTGGGGGTCCTCAGGGTGCTGGGGGGGGGTCCCAGGAGGGGTTTTGGGGGTCCTCGGGGTGCTGGGGGGTCCCAGGAGGGGGTTTGGGGGTCCTCGAGGTGCTGGAGGGGTCTCAGGAGAGGGTTTGGGGGTCCTCAGGGTGCTGGGGGGGTCCCAGGAGGGGGTTTGGGGGGTCCTCAGGGTGCTGGGGGGGTCCCAGGAGGGGATTTGGGGGTCCTTGGGGTGCTGGAGAACCCCAGGGAGGAGGTTGGGGGACCTCAAGGTGCTGGGGGGGTCCTAGAAGGGGTTTGGGGTGCTGGGGGGGCCTGAGGGGGTCCTTTGGGTGCTGGGGGGGTGTCACAGTCCTGGGTGGGGGGTCCTAGGGAGGAGTTTGGGGTCCTTGGGGGGGTCCTTTGGGTGCTAGGGAGGGGGATCGCAGGCAGGGGGTGCCAGGGTTTTCGGGGGTCACCAGGGGGCAGGGAGGTCAAGGAAGATGGTGGGGGGGGGTCCCTTGGGTGCTATTGGGTCACAAGAGGGGGGGGGGAGAGGATTTGGGGTGCTGGGTCACAGTCCGGGGGGGCCCTTGGGTGCCTTTAGACCCCCCCACCCCCAAACTGCCTGGGGGTGGGCAACATCTCCGCAGGGCACCGTTACCGGGGAAGCTCGCAACGCCAGCACGGCGCTGGGTGGGGGGGGGGGGGGATTTGGGGTGGGGGGGACCGGGCACCCACGGGCAGCACCCACCCGCTGCACCCAGGGCTGCTCCTTCGGGTACCACGCCGGGGGCTGGGGGAAGCCGCCCGTGGACGAGACCGGCAAGCCGCTCTACGGCGACGTCTTCGGCACCAACGCCGCCGAGTTCCAGGTACGCCGGCACCCGCGGGTGCTCCCGGGAGCACCCATGGGCTCCCTCCCTCCCCACCCAGCTCTCCCGGGCACCCATCTCCACCCCAGCTCCTCCTGGGCATCTCCGTCTCCTTCCTGGGCACCTTCATCTTCCTTGTTTTTCTCCTGGGCACCTTCATATCTCTTGTTTCCCACCTGGGCACCTGCATCTCCCTTATTTCCCTCCTGGGCACCTTCGTCTTCCTCCTGGGCACCTTCATCTTCCTCCTGGGCACCTCCATCTACCTCGTTTTTCTCCTGGGCACCTTCATCTCCCTTGTTTCCCACCTGGGCACCTTCATCTCCCTCCTGGGCACCTTCATCTCTCTTGTCTCCCTCCTGGGCACCTTCGTCTCCCTCCTGGGCACCTTCGTCTCCCTCCTGGGCACCTTCGTCTCCCTCCTGGGCACCTTCATCTCCCTTATTTCCCACCTGGGCACCTTCATCTTCCTCCTGGGCACCTCCATCTACCTCGTTTTTCTCCTGGGTACCTTCATCTCCCTTGTTTCCCACCTGGGCACCTGCATCTCCCTCCTGGGCACCTTCATCTCTCATTTCCCACCTGGGCACCTGCATCTCCCTTATTTCCCACCTGGGCACCTTCATCTTCCTCCTGGGCACCTTCATCTCCCTTGTTTCCCACCTGGGCACCTTCATCTCCTTCCTGAGCACCTTCATCTTCCTCCTGGGCACCTTCATCTCTCATTTCCAACCTGGGCACCTTCGTCTTCCTCCTGGGCACCTTCGTCTTCCTCCTGGGCACCTTCATCTCCCTTGTTTCCCACCTGGGCACCTTCATCTTCCTCCTGGGCACCTTCATCCCCCTTATCTCCCTCCTGGGCACCTTCATCTCCCTCCTGGGCACCTTCGTCTTCCTCCTGGGCACCTTCATCTCCCTTATGTCCCACCTGGGCACCTTCGTCTTCCTCCTGGGCACCTTCACCTCCCTTGTTTCCCACCTGGGCACCTTCATCTTCCTCCTGGGCACCTTCATCCCCCTTATCTCCCTCCTGGGCACCTTCATCTCCCTCCTGGGCACCTTCGTCTTCCTCCTGGGCACCTTCAACTCCCTTATTTCCCACCTGGGCACCTTCGTCTCCCTCCTGGGCACCTTCGTCTCCCGTGTCTCCTTCCTGAGCACCTTCATCTTCCTCCTGGGCACCTTTTTCCCCTTCTGGGCTCTCCACCACCCTCATTTTCACCTTGGGCACCTTCATCTCCCTCCTGAGCACCCTTGGGCATCTCCATCTCTCTCCTGGGCACCCCAGGTACCTTCCTCTCCTTCCTGGGCATCCTCATCCCCATCCTAGGCACCTCCATCTCCATCCCAGGCACCTTTTTCTTTCTCCTGGGCACCCAGTGCACCCTCATCTTCCTTCTGGGCACCTTCATCTTCCTCCTGGACATCTCCATCTTCCTCGTGGCCACTCCAGGCATCTCCATCTCCTTCCTGGACATCTGCATCTCGCTTTTGAGCACCCCTGAGCACCTTCATCTTCCTCCTGGTCACCACAGGCACCTTGGTCTTCCTTTTGGGCACCTCCACCTTCCTCCTGGGCAGCTCCGTGTCCCTCTTGGGCACCTTCATTTCCATTCTAGGCACCTTCATCTTCTTCCTGGACACCCCTGGGCACCTCCAGCACCCTGAGCTCCTTGGGCACCCCCTGCACCCTCCATCTCCCTCCTGGGCACCTTCTTCTTCTTCTGAGCATCCTTGGGCACCTCCATCTGCCTCTTGAGCACCCCAGACACCTTCATCTCGCTTCTGAGCACCCCACGCACCCTTGTCTCCTTCCTGGGCACCTCCATCTCCCTCCTGAGCACCCTCAGGCACCTCCATCTCTTTCCTGACCACCTCGGAGATCTTCATCTCCTTCCTGAACGTCATGCACCCTTGTCTCCTTCCTGGGCACCTCCATCTCCCTCCTGAGCACCCCCTGCACCCTTGTCTCCCTCCTGGGCACCTCCATCTCCCTCCCGAGCACCCCCTGCACCCTTGTCTCCCTCCTGGGCACCTCCATCTCCCACCTGAGCACCCTCAGGCACCTCCATCTCTTTCCTGACCACCTCGGAGATCTTCATCTCCTTCCTGAGCGTCATGCACCCTTGTCTTCTTCCTGGGCACCTCCATCTCCCTCCTGAGCACCCCCTGCACCCTTGTCTCCCTCCTGGGCACCTCCATCTCCCTCCTGAGCACCCCCTGCACCCTTGTCTCCCTCGGGGGCACCTCCATCTCCCTCCTGAGCACCCTCAGGCACCTCCATCTCTTTCCTGACCACCTCGGAGATCTTCATCTCCTTCTTGAGCGTCATGCACCCTTGTCTTCTTCCTGGGCACCTTCTCCCCTCCTGAGCACCCCCTGCACCCTTGTCTCCTTCCTGGGCACCTCCATCTCCCTCCTGAGCACCCCCTGCACCCTTGTCTCCTTCCTGGGCACCTCCATCTCCCACCTGAGCACCCTCAGGCACCTCCATCTCTTTCCTGACCACCTCGGAGATCTTCATCTCCTTCCTGAGCGTCACGCGCCCTTGTCTTCTTCCTGGGCACCTTCTCCCCTCCTGAGCACCCCACGCACCCTCATCACCCCTCGGGCACCTCTGTGTCCCCCCCCGTCTCCCTCACGGGCACCCCGACACCTCTCCGTCCCACCGCAGACCAAGGCGGAGGAGGAGGAGATCGACCGGACGCCTTGGGGCGAGCTGGAGCCGTCGGACGAGGAGTCCTCAGAAGAGGAGGAGGAAGAGGAGAGCGACGAGGAGAAGCCTGACGAGACGGGCTTCATCACGCCAGCCGACAGGTGGGCGCGGCGGGGACCCGGCGCGGTGACACCCGGAGGTCCCGGGCGCCCGCTCACCGCCTGCCCGCTGTCCCCCGCAGTGGCCTCATCACCCCCGGTGGCTTCTCCTCGGTGCCGGCCGGCATGGAGACCCCCGAGCTCATCGAGCTGAGGAAGAAGAAGATCGAGGAGGCCATGGATGGGTAAAGGGGGAGGATGTGGCCGTGGGCATTGGGTGGCTTTTGGGGTAGATCGGAGGGGGGCGGCTGCCAGGGAGACCCAGGGTGGGTGCAGGGACGCGGGGTGGGTGCCAGGGTGGGTTTTGGGGTAGATATGAGGAGATGGGTGCCAGGGGGACATGGGGTGGGTGCAGGGGTGGGAGGAGGTAGTGGGTGCTGGAGGGGACGTGGGGTGGGTGCTAGGGTGTGTTTTGGGGTGGGAGGAGGTAGTGGGTGCTGGAGGGGACATGGGGTGGGTGCCAGGGTGGGTTTTGGGGTAGATATGAGGAGATAGGTGCCAGGGGGACATGGGGTGGGTGCAGGGGTGGGAGGAGGGAGTGGGTGCTGGAGGGGATGTGGGGTGGGCGTTACGGTGGGCTTTGCGGTGACAGGAGGAAGTGGGTGCTGCAGGGGACATGGGGTGGGTGCCAGGGTGTGTTTTGGGGTGGTAGGAGGGAGTGGGTGCTGGAGGGGACATGGGGTGGGTGCCAGGGTGTGTTTTGGGGTGGTAGGAGGTAGTGGGTGCTGGAGGGGACGTGGGATGGGTGCTAGGGTGTGTTCTGGGGTGGGAGGAGGTAGTGGGTGCTGGAGGGGACATGGGGTGGGTGCCAGGGTGTGTTTTGGGGTGGGAGGAGGGAGTGGGTGCTGGAGGGGACGTGGGGTGGGTGCTAGGGTGTGTTTTGGGGTGGGAGGAGGGAGTGGGTGCTGGAGGGGACGTGGGATGGGTGCTAGGGTGTGTTTTGGGGTGACAGGAGGAAGTGGGTGCTGGAGGGGACGTGGGATGGGTGCTAGGGTGGATTTTTGGGGTGACAGGAGGAAGTGGGTGCTGAAGGGGACGTGGGGTGGGTGCCAGGGTGTGTTTTGGGGTGGTAGGAGGGAGTGGGTGCTGGAGGGGACATGGGGTGGGTGCCAGGGTGTGTTTTGGGGTGGGAGGAGGTAGTGGGTGCTGGAGGGGACGTGGGATGGGCGCTAGGGTGTGTTTTGGGGTGACAGGAGGTAGTGGGTGCTGGAGGGGACATGGGGTGGGTGCCAGGGTGGGCTTTGAGGTGCCAGAAGGTCACACGGTGGGTGCTGCCTGGATCTCAGCAGTGCAGGAGCAGGAGGTGGCTTTCGGGGCAGGTTTGGGGACACGGGGTGACCTTCAGGGTGTGGGGTGCCGGGATGGGTGCCGTGCCCCCAGCACCCACCCCACCCATCACCCCCCCCACCCCACCCCACCCCACAGCAGCGAGACGCCGCAGCTCTTCACGGTGGTGCCGGAGAAGCGCACGGCCACCGTGGGCACCGCCATGATGGGTTCCACCCACATCTACGACATGTCAGCGGTGAGCACCACCACCACCACAGGTGGGTGGGGTGGGACAGCACCCACCCGACGGGTGCTGACCACCCCCGTGCCCCACAGGTGATGGGTCGCAAGGGCCCGGTGGCCGAGGCGCAGGGCGTGGAGGTGGCGCTGGCGCCCGAGGAGCTGGAGCTGGACCCCACGGCCATGACGCAGAAGTATGAGGAGCACGTGCGCGAGCAGCAGGCCCAGGTGGAGAAGGAGGACTTCAGCGACATGGTGGCCGAGCACGCCGCCAAGCAGAAGGTGAGAAGGTCACCCGTGGTGCCACCACCTTTGGTGACACCAGGAAGGACTGAGGGTTGGGCAGGTGACAGCACCCGTTCTTCACCCTCCTTCTTCTGCTCCACAGCAGAAGAAGCGCAAGGCCCAACCGCAGGACGCCCGCGGCGGTGGCAAGAAGTACAAGGAGTTCAAGTTCTAGCTCGTCCCCTCCGTGTCCCCAACCCGGCCGCGTCCCCGACTCCTCCATGTTGTCCCCACCGACACCACCATGGTGTCACCTCCCGCCTCGGTTTTGTAAATAAAAAAGAGCCGGGTGACCCCCCCGGTGTCACCTGGCTCCGCGCGTCAGCTGCTTGTGGGGTGCCACCGGCGGGGTGTCCCCAAGGGTGGCTGGGGGGCTGCTGGGGTCCCTTCAGGTGTGCATGTCCCCAACCCGCTGGTGGCGTCACCCATTTGGTGATGTTCTCCCCGGTGGCCCCCATCGTGTCTGCCTGTCGCCCCCCAAAATGTCCCTCGAGGTGTCACCGCAGTCCCATGGCCCTGGTGCCTGCCCCACAGTGGCCCCTGTCCCTGGTGTCCCCCCTGCCCCACATGGTGCCACTTGCCCCCCTGGCCCTGGTGTCCCCTGGCCCTGGTGTCCCCCCTCCCCCATGGTGCCACTTGCCACCATGGCCCCTGTGTCCCCTGTGTCCCCTTGGCCCTGGTGCCCCCCGCATGGTGCCACTCGCCCCCATGACCCCTGTGTCCCCTGTGTCCCCTTGGCCCTGGTGCCCCCCGCATGGTGCCACTCGCCCCCATGACCCCTGTGTCCCCGGTGTCCCCTGTCCCTGGTGCCCCCCCCCCATGGTGCCACTCGCCCCCATGACCCCTGTGGCCCTGGTGTCCCCCTCCATGGTGCCACTCGCCCCCATGACCCCTGTGGCCCTGGTGTCCCCTGTCCCTGGTGCCCCCCCATGGAGCCACTCACCCCCATGACCCCGGTGTCCCCTGTCCCTGGTGCCCCCCCCATGGTGCCACTTGCCCCCTGTGTCCCCGGTGTCCCCTGTCCCTGGTGCCCCCCCCCATGGTGCCACTCGCCCCCATGACCCCTGTGGCCCTGGTGTCCCCTGTCCCTGGTGTCCCCCTCCATGGTGCCACTCGCCCCCATGACCCCTGTGGCCCTGGTGTCCCCTGTCCCTGGTGCACCCCCCCATGGTGCCACTCACCCCCAGGACCCCTGTGGCCCTGGTGTCCCCTGTCCCTGGTGCCCCCCCCATGGTGCCACTCGCCCCTGTGGTCCCTGTGGCCCCAGTGTCCCCTGTCCCTGGTGCCCCCCTGGCCCCGTGGGGGAGGGGGGAAGCGCGGGCTCTGCCCCTTTTAGACCGGCATCTGCCCGAGGGGGCGTGGCCCTGTGCCGGCACCGCCCAATGAGCGCCCGGAAGTGCCCGCTGGGCGGGGCCACCGGCCCCTGCAGCAAGGGGCGGGGGCTGCGGCCACTGCGGCGCTGGGGGGCGGGGCCAAGCCGGGCGTCGCCAACCAGTGAGCAAGCTGGGAAGACGGTCGCGGGGCGGGGCAAGCCGGCCTTGCAGCAGCGCCAGCCAATGGGCGCCCGCGGGGGGAGGGGGGCGGGGCGCTGCGGCAGGCAGCGCCGAAAACCCCCAGGGCGGAGGGTGGGGGCCTCCAATGAGCGCCGCGGGGGCGGGGCTGCGCCGGAGGCGGAGGGGGCGGGGCTGCCCGCCGGCGCCTTTTCCGGGTGGGGCGGGGCTGAGAAGAGCGACCAATGAGAGCGCTCAGCGGGCGGGGCGGTGAGGAGGACGGCGGGGGCGGGCGGCGGGGGCGTGGCCGGCGGCCGTTAGGGGCGTGGCCGTGCGCGCGGCGGCGGCGGCCGTTAGGGGCGGGGCTGCGGCGGGTGGTGGGGGGCGTGGCCGGGCGCGCGGCGGCGGCCGTTAGGGGCGGGGCGGCGGCGGCCGTTGGCGGCGGCGGGGCCATGGCGGAGCGCGCGGGAGGCGGTGGCGGCGGCGGCCAGCGCGGCCCCCCCGGTGCCGCCCCGCAGCAACCGCCCGCTGCCCCGCAGCAACAGCAGCCGCCGCCACCCACCGGGCCGCCGCCTCCCACCGGTCCCGGGCCCGCCACGCCCGGAAGCGGCGGCGGTAGCGGCGGAACGGGCCGCCCGGTACAGATGAACCTATACGCGACGTGGGAAGTGGACCGGAGCTCGCCCAGCTGCGTGCCCAGGTGAGACCCCCCCCCCTCCGCCCCGGTCCCGGGCCCGGGCCGCCCCCGCGCCTCCGGTACCGGAACTGCGCCCCAGCAGCACCGGAACCGCCATGTTCCCCCCCACCCACCACCCACCGGGGCTGGGACCCCCCCCGGTCCCGGTCCCCCCCCGGTCCCGGTCCCCCCCCCCTTTAGGGTGCCAGGGACCCCCCCTATTCCCGGTTCTCCCCCCCCACCGGGTCACGCTGGCGTCCCCCCCGTGTGCGGGACACGCGTGTGCTCCCGCTTCCGTGCCACGCGTGCGACACGCGGGTGACACGCGTGTCCCCCCCTCCCCCAGGCTCTTCAGCCTCACCCTGAAGAAGCTGGTGATGGTGCGCGAGGTGGCCAAGGACCTCAGCTCCGTCGTCATCGCCGTCAAGCTGCAGGTGAGGGGGGCACCCATGGGTGCGGGGGGGGGGCCCAAGGGTGCCCCAGGGCACAGCTGAGGGGTCCCAAGGGGTCTGGGGGGGGTCTCAGGGGTTTGGGGGGGCACCCATGGGTGGGGGGGGTCCCAAGGGTGCCCCAGGGCACAGCCAGGGGGGTCCCAAGGGGTCTGAGGGGGGGTCCCAGGGGTTTGGGGGGGCACCCATGGGTGGGGGGGGTCCCAAGGGTGCCCCAGGGCACAGCTAAGGGGGTCTCAAGGGGTCTTGGGGGGGGTCCCAGGGGTTTGGGGGGGCACCCATGGGTGGGGGGGGGGCCCAAGGGTGCCCCAGGGCACAACCAGAGGGGTCCCAAGGGGTCTGGGGGGGGGTCCCAGGGGTTTGGGGGGGCATCCATGGGTGGGGGGGTCCCAAGGGTGCCCCAGGGCACAGCTGAGGGGTCCAAGGGGTCTTGGGGGGGGGTCCCAGGGGTTTGGGGGGGCACCCATGGGTGGGGGGGGCCCAAGGGTGCCCCAAGGCACAGCCAGGGGGGTCCCAAGGGGTCTGAGGGGGGGTCCCAGGGGTTTGGGGGGGCACCCATGGGTGGGGGGGGGCCAAGGGTGCCCCAAGGCACAGCCAGGGGGGTCCCAAGGGGTCTGAGGGGGGGTCCCATGGGTTTGGGGGGGCACCCATGGGTGGAGGGGTCCCAAGGGTGCCCCAGGGCACAGCCAGGGGGGTCCCAAGCGGTCTGGGGGGGGGGGGGGTCCTATGGGGGGGGGGGGCCCAAGGGTGCCCCAGGGCACAGCCGGGGGGTCCCAAGGGTGCTGCAGAGTGCAGCTGGGGGGGTCCCCAGGGGTTTGGGGGGGCACCCATGGGTGGGGGAGGGTCCCAAGGGTGCCCCAAGGCACAGCCAGGGGGGTCCCAAGGAGTCTGGGGGGGGGTCCCATGGGTGGGGGGGGGTCCCATGGGTGCCCCAGAGCACAGCTGGGGGGGGTGTCCTAAAGGATCTGGGGGGGGTCCCATGGGTGCCCCAGGACTTTGGGGGGGGTCCCATGGGTGCCCCAGGGTGCAGCTGGGGGGGGGGTCCCAAAGGTGTCCCCAGGACTTCTGGGGGTCCTAAGGGTGCTGGGGAGGTCCTGGGGCGCCAGGGAGGGACCCAAAGTGCAGCTGGGGGGGGTCCCAAAGGTGGGGGGGGGGACCAGCCCCGCCCCCGCATTGGGTGCCCCCCTTTGGGTGCCCCCCTGGGTGACACCCGTGTCCCCCCCCCCCCCTGCGCAGGGCTCCAAGCGCATCCTGCGCTCCAACGAGATCGCGCTGCCGGCCAGCGGCCTGCTGGAGACGGAGCTGCAGCTCACCTTCTCCCTGCAGGTGGGTGCCCAGCACCCATGGGTGCCCCCCCCCCATGGACACCCACCCCCAGGACCCCTTCATCCTCCCCAAAAATCTCCCAGGACGCCTGGGTCCCTGAGCATTGCAGGGGCACCCCGGACGCCTGGGTCCCCTTGGGCGCATGGACACCCTTGGGTGCGGGTGCCCGGATGCCTGGGTCCCCTTGGGCGCGGGGACACCCTTGGGTGGGGGTGTCCGGACGCCTGGGTCCCCGTGGGCGCGGGGGCACCCTTGGGTGCTGGTGCCTGGATGCCTGGGTCGCTTTGGGCGCGGGGGCACCCTTGGGTGCTGGTGCCTGGATGCCTGGGTCCCTGTGGGCACAGGGGCACCCTTGAGTGCGGGTGCCCAGCCGCCTGGGTCCCTGAGTGTTATGGGTGCCCACAGCCCCCCGGACACCTGGGTCCTTGAGGACACGTGGGCCCCCTGGTCACCTGGGTCCCTGAGCGTTGCGGTTCCCCTCAGCCCCCCAGACACCTGGGTCCCTTTGGGCGCGGGGGCACCCTTGGGTGCTGGTGCCCGGCCGCCTGGGTCCCTGAGCCTTATGGGTGCCCGCAGTACCCCCACTTCCTCAAGCGCGACGCCAACCGGCTGCAGATCATGCTGCAACGCCGCAAGCGCTACAAGCACCGAACCTTCTTGGGCTACAAGACGTTGGCCGTGGGGCTCATCAACATGGCCGAGGTGGGTGCGGGGCCCCTGGGTGCTGGGGGGGGTGGGGGGCGGAGCCGCCTTGTTGGGTGCGGGGGGCTCTGGGTGCCTGGGAGCTGAGGATCGGGGTGCTGGGGGCCGGGGTACCAAGGTTTGGGGTGTTTGGAGGGTGCTGGAGCACCATAGATGGAGGTACTCAAGGGGTGGTGGGGTGCTGGGGCACCACGGATCGGGGTGCTCGGGGTGCTGGGCCACAATGGATTGGGGTGTTCAGGGTGGTGGGTGCCAGGACACCACGGATCGGGGTGCTTGGGGTGCTGGGGCACAACAGATGGGGGTGCTTGGGATGGTGGGTGCCAGGACACCATGGATCAGGGTGCTCATGGGGTGGTGGGGTGCTGGGTACCAGGGCACCATGGATCGGGGTGCTTGGGGTGGTGGGTGCCCAGGGGGTGGTGGGGTGCTGAGGCACCACAGATCAGGGTGCTCAGGGTGGTGGGTGTCAGGACACCATGGATCGGGGTGCCCAGGGGGTGGTGGGTGCCGGGCTACTATGGATCAGGGTGCTCAAGGGATGGTGGGTGCTGAGGTACCTGGGATCGGGGTGCTCAAGGGGTGGTGGGTGCCGGGCCACTATGGATCAGGGTGCTCAAGGGGTGGTGGGTGCTGAGGTACCTGGGATCAGGGTGCTCAAGGGGTGGTGGGTGCTGGGGCACCACGGTTCGGGGTGCTCAGGGTGGTGGGTGCCAGGACACGACGGATCAGGGTGCTCAAGGGGTGATGGGTGCCAGGGCACCACAGATCAGGGTGCCCATGGGGTGGTGGGTGCTGGGGCACCACAGATCGGGGTGCCCAGGGGGTGGTGGGTGCCAGGACACCACGGATCAGGGTGTTCAAAAGGTGGTGGGTGCTGGGGCACCACGTTTCGGGGTGCTCAGGGTGGTGGGTGCCGGGACACCACGGATAAGGGTGGTGGGTGCCAGGACACCACGGATCAGGGTGCTTGGGGTGGTGGGTGCCAGGACACCACGGATCAGGGTGTTCAAAGGGTGGTGGGTGCTGGGGCACCACGTTTTGGGGTGCTCAGGTTGGTAGGTGCCAGGGCACCATGGATCAGGGTGCCCAGGGGGTGGTGGGTGCCAGGACACCACGGATCAGAGTGCTCAAGGGGTGGTGGGTGCTGGGGCACCACAGATTGGGGTGCTCAAGGGGTGCTGGGTGCTAGGGCACCACGGACCAGGGTGGTGGGTGCCAGGACACCACAGATCGGGGTGCTTGGGGTGGTGGGTGCTGGGGCACCACAGATCAGGGTGCTCAAGGGGTGGTAGATGCTGGGGCACCACGGATCAGGGTGGTAGGTGCCAGGACACCATGGATCAGGGTGCCCATGGGGTGATGGGTGCCAGGACACCACGGATCAGGGTGCTCACGGGGTGGTGGGTGCCAGGACACCACGGATCAGGGTGCCCAGGGGGTGATGGGTGCTGGGGCACCACGGATCAGGGTGCCCAGGGGGTGGTGGGTGCCAGGGCTTCACGAATCGGGATGCCCATGGGGTGATGGGTGCTGGGGCACCACGGATCAGGGTGCTCACGGGGTGGTGGGTGCCGGGACCCCACAGATCAGGGTGCTCAGGGTGGTGGGTTCCAGGACACCACAGATGAGATTGATGGGTGCCAGAACCCCACCGATCAGGTCTCTCAAGGCGCAATGAGCATTCTGGGTGCCGGGAGAGCACAGGTCAGGCTACCGGGGCACCCATGGGTGCCACCCCGTGCCCGCAGGTGATGCAGCACCCGAGCGAGGGGGGCCTGGTGCTGGGGCTGCACAACGTGGTGAAGGACGTGGCGGTGCCCGTGGCCGAGATCCGGGTGAACTCGCTCTCCAGCCAACCCATCGACCACGAGGCCAAGAGCAAGCTGTCGGGTGAGGCCCCGGCGTCACCCATGGGTGCCCCGGCTCCCCCGTTGACGCCCCGGGGAGCGGGAGGAGCTGAGGAATCCATGGATACGTTGGGAGGGGGGGTTTCGTGAGAGGGGGATGTGGGGCACCCATGGGTGCAGGGAGGGGGGACCCATCACGCGCCACGGGGTGCCCGTGGGGGTAGGGGAGGTGTGTGGGTGCGGGGGCCACCCAAGGGGAAGAGCCGGCAATGGGGCGCCCATGGGTGCAGGGAGATGTTTGAGCGAGGAGCACCCATAGGGAAGGAGACACGTGGAAACGGGGAGCACCCATGGGTGCAAGGGGACATCGGTGGGAGTGGGGAGCACCCATGGGGGAAGGTGGGTGCAGGGGCACCCGTGGGACAGGAGAAGGTTGGTGGGAGTGGGGAGCACCCATGGGATAGGAGAAGGTTGGTGGGAGCAGGGAACACCCATAGGGAAGGAGACCCGTGGAAACGGGGAGCACCCATGGGTGCAGGGGGACATCGGTGGGAGCAGGGAGCACCCATGGGACAGGAGAAGGTTGGTGGGAGCGGGGAGCACCCATAGGGAAGGAGACGCGTGGAAACAGGGAGCACCCATGGGTGCAAGGGGACATCGGTGGGAGCGGGGAGCACCCATGGGATAGGAGAAGGTTGGTGGGAGGAGGGAGCACCCATAAGGAAGGAGACGTGTGGAAATAGCACCCATGGGTGCAAGGGGACATCGGTGGGAGCGGGGAGCACCCATGGGATAGGAGAAGGTTGGTGGGAGCGGGGAGCACCCATAGGGAAGGAGACGCGTGGAAACAGGGAGCACTCATGGGTGCAAGGGGACATCGGTGGGAGCGGGGAGCACCCATGGGATAGGAGAAGGTTGGTGGGAGGAGGGAGCACCCATAAGGAAGGAGACGTGTGGAAATAGCACCCATGGGTGCAAGGGGACATCGGTGGGAGCAGGGAGCACCCATAGGGAAGGAGATGTGTGGAAATAGGGAGCACCCATGGGTGCAGGGGGACATCGGTGGGAGCGGGGAGCACCCATGGGATAGGAGAAGGTTGGCAGGAGGAGGGAGCACCCATAAGGAAGGAGACCCGCGGAAATAGGGAGCACCCATGGGTGCAAGGGGACATCGGTGGGAGCGGGGAGCACCCATAGGGAAGGAGATGCGTGGAAATAGGGAGCACCCATGGGTGCAGGAGGACATCGGTGGGTGCAGGGACACCCATGGGACAGGAGAAGGTTGGTGGGAGCAGGCAGCACCCATAGGGAAGGAGACCCGTGGGAACGGGGAGCACCCATGGGTGCAGGGGGACATCGGTGGGAGCGGGGAGCACCCATAGGGAAGGAGATGCGTGGAAATAGGGAGCACCCATGGGTGCAAGGGGACATCGGCGGGAGCAGGGAGCACCCATGGGACAGGAGAAGGTTGGTGGGAGCGGGGAGCACCCATAGGGAAGGAGATGCGTGGAAATAGGGAGCACCCATGGGTGCAAGGGGACATCGGTGGGAGCGAGGAGCACCCATAGGGAAGGAGGCGCGTGGAAATAGGGAGCACCCACAGGTGCAAGAGGACATCGGCGGGAGCAGGGAGCACCCATGGGACAGGAGAAGGTTGGTGGGAGCGGGGAGCACCCATAGGGAAGGAGATGCGTGGAAATAGGGAGCACCCATGGGTGCAAGGGGACATCGGTGGGAGCGAGGAGCACCCATGGCATATGAGAAGGTTGGTGGGAGCAGGGAGCACCCATGGTGAAGGAGGCGCGTGGGAGCGGGGAGCACCCATGGGTGCAGGGGGACATCGGTGGGAGCGAGGAGCACCCATAGGGAAAGGAGACCCGTGAAAATAGGGAGCACCCATGGGTGCAGGGAGACATTGATGGGAGCAGGGAGCACCCATGGGGGAAGGGGGGTGCAGGGACACCCATGGGATGGGAGAAGGCTGGTGGGCGCGGGGAGCACCCATAGGGAAGGAGACCCGTGGAAACAGGGAGCACCCATGGGTGCAAGGGGACATCGGTGGGAGCAGGGAGCACCCATGGGATAGGAGAAGGTTGGTGGGGGTGGGGAGCACCCATAGGGAAGGAGACCCGTGGAAACGGGGAGCACCCATGGGTGCAAGGGGACATCGGTGGGAGCAGGGAGCACCCATGGGATAGGAGAAGGTTGGTGGGGGTGGGGAGCACCCATAGGGAAGGAGACCCGTGGGAGCGGGGAGCACCCACGGGTGCAAGGGGACATCGGTGGGAGCGGGGAGCACCCACGGGGGAAGCTGGGTGCAGGGACACCCATGGGTGCAGGGAGACATGGGTGGCAACAGGGAGCACCCATGGGAAGGGGCACCCATGGGTGCAGGGGGAGACACGTGGGGAGGAGCAGGCACCCACAGGATGGGGGGCAGCACAGCAGCACCCAGGGGTGCAGCAGGGCACCCAAGGGCGCAGGGGGCACCCAAGGGCGTGGGGCAACATCCCCCCCACCCCAGCGTGGGCAGCACCTACCAACAAGGAGCAGGGTGGGAGCACCCTGGGGGGGGGGGGGTCAACCTAGCCGGGTGCCCACCCATGGGTGCCCCCCACCCATGGGTGCCCCCCAGACCGCTCTCCCGACATCGACAACTACTCGGAGGAGGAGGAGGAGAGCTTCTCCTCGGAGCAGGAGGGCAGCGACGACGCCCTGCACGGCCAGGTGGGTGCCCGCCGGGTGCCCCCCCACCCACCCGGCACCCATGGGTGCCCCCGGCGGGTGTCACCCTGTCCCATCCCCCCCCCAGGACCTCTTCTACGAGGAAGAGGAGTTGCAGAAGGTGAAGAAGACGAGGAGGAAGCTCCCGGCCTCCGCCTCCACCCGGGTGAGCGGGTGCCCCGGCGGGGTGGGGGGGTGACAGGGTGCTGGGGGGGGGTGTCTCGCTGCACCCATGGGTGCTGTGGGTGCCCCGGGAGGAGCTGGGGGTGTTTGGGGGGGGTCTCGCTGCACCCATGGGTGCTGTGGGTGCCCCGGGAGGAGCTGGGGGTGTTTGGGGGTGTCTCGCTGCACCCATGGGTGTTGTGGGTGCCCCGGGAGGAGCTGGGGGTCCTTTGGGGGGGGTCTCGCTGCACCCATGGGTGCTGTGGGTGCCCCAGGAGGAGCTGGGGGTGTTTGGGGGGTGTCTCGCTGCACCCATGGGTGCTGTGGGTGCCCCGGGAGGAGCAGGGGGGTCCTTGGGGGGGTCTCGCTGCACCCATGGGTGCTGTGGGTGCCCCGGGAGGAGCTGGGGGTGCTGGGGGGGGTCTCGCTGCACCCATGGGTGTTGTGGGTGCCCCGGGAGGAGCTGGGGGTGCTTGGGGGGGGTCTCGCTGCACCCATGGGTGCTGTGGGTGCCCCGGGAGGAGCTGGGGGTGCTGGGGGGGGTCTCGCTGCACCCATGGGTGCTGTGGGTGCCCCTGACCCCCCCGTCTGCCCGCAGCAGCCCAACATCAAGCAGAAGTTCGTGGCCCTGCTCAAACGGTTCAAGGTGTCCGAGGAGGTGGGTGCCCCCCCCAGCACCCATGGGTGACACCGGGTGCCCTGGGGACAACGGGGCTCCGGGGATGGCGGGTGGCACCGAGCACCCTGGGGACAGGACACACGGGTGGCTGCAGGGATGGTGGGGTGACACCAGGCACCCTGGGGACAGGACACACGGGTGGCTCCAGGGATGGTGGGGTGACACCAGGCACCCTGGGGACAGGACACACGGGTGGCTCCAGGGATGGTGGGTGACACCAGGCACCTTGGGGACAGGACACATGGGTGGCTGCAGGGATGGTGGGGTGACACCGGGCACCTTGGGGACAGGACACACGGGTGGCTGCAGGGATGGCGGGGTGACACCGGGCACCTTGGGGACAGGACACACGGGTGGCTGCAGGGATGGTGGGGTGACACCAGGCACCCTGGGGACAGGACACACGGGTGGCTGCAGGGATGGTGGGGTGACACCAGGCACCCTGGGGACAGGACACACGGGTGGCTGCAGGGATGGTGGGGTGACACCGGGCACCCTGGGGACAGGACACACGGGTGGCTGCAGGGATGGTGGGGTGGCACCGGGCACCCTGGGGACAGGACACACGGGTGGCTCCAGGGATGATGGGGTGACACCGGGCACCTTGGGGACAGGACACACGGGTGGCTGCAGGGACGGTGGGGTGACACCGGGCACCTTGGGGACAGGACACACGGGTGGCTCCAGGGATGATGGGGTGACACCGGGCACCTTGGGGACAGGGCACACGGGTGGCTCCAGGGACGGTGGGGTGACACCGGGCACCTTGGGGACAGGACACACGGGTGGCTCCAGGGATGATGGGGTGACACCGGGCACCTTGGGGACAGGACACACGGGTGGCTGCAGGGATGGCGGGGTGACACCAGGCACCCTGGGGACAGGACACACGGGTGGCTGCAGGGATGGCGGGGTGACACCAGGCACCCTGGGGACAGGACACACGGGTGGCTCCAGGGATGATGGGGTGGCACCAGGCCATGGAGCCACCATGGGGACAGGCCACACGGGTGGCTCCAGGGACGACGGGGTGACACCAGACCACGTAGCCACCATGGGGACAAGCCCCGTCGGGGAGCTCCAGGGCCCACGCGGTGCCACCGGCCACCCGGGGCCGACGTCCCACGGGGTCTCCCGGCCGGGCGGGGTGACGGGGGGCGGCTGCAGCGGCGCGGGGGCACCCATGGGTGCTGCGGCGGTGGCAGGTGGGCTTCGGCCTGGAGCACGTGTCGCGCGCCCGCATGCGGGAGGTGGCCGAGGACCTGGACGAGCTCTACGACACCCTGGAGATCTTCAACCCCAGTGACAGCGGCGCCGACCTCGATGACACCGACAGCGTCCTCAGCACCCCCAAGCCCAAGCTGCGGTGAGCGGGTGCTGCCACCCACCCCGAGGGGGCACCCATGGGTGGGGTGCTGCCAGCGGGACCCTCGAGGTCGCCCCATGCCAACCTGGTGCCATCTCCACGGCTTCGCTGGTTCCACGTCCCCCCTGGTGGCCCCCTGCCCGGCTCGGTGGCCCCAGGGTGGCCCCAGTGCCAGCTGGGTGCTGGTTTGGTGGCCCCAGGGTGTCCCCATTGCCAGCTGGGTGCACGTGTCCCCCGACATCGTGTTGTCCCCAGGGCGGGCTGGTGTGCCACCTCCGTGTCCCCCAGCACCGCGCTGTCCCTGTGTCACCTCCGTGTCCCCAGCACCGCGCTGTCCCTGTGTCACCTCCGTGTCACCGGGCAGCACGTTGCCCCTGTGTCACCTCCGTGTCACCAGGCTCTGCAATGTCCCTGTGCCACCTCCATGGCCCTGGGCACCATGCCGTCCCCGTGCCACCTCCATGTCCCCAAGTACCGTGTTGTCCCTGTGCCACCTCTGTGTCCCCAGGCTCTGCATTGTCCCTGTGCCACCTCCACATCCATGTGCACCAGACCATCCCTGTGTCGCCTCCGTGTCCCCAAGCACCGTGCTGTCCCCATGCCACCTCCATGTCCCTAAGTACCGTGTTGTCCTCATGCCACCTCCACGTCCCCGGGCACTGTGCCGTCCCTGTGCCACCTCTGTCCCCAGGCACCGCATTGTCCCCGTGCCACCTCTGTGTCCCTGGGCACCATGCCGTCCCTGTGCCACCTCTGTGTCCCCAAGTACCATGTTGTCCTCATGCCACTTCCACGTCCCTGGGCACTGTGCCGTCCCTGTGCCACCTCCGTGTCCCCAGGCACCGCATTGTCCCTGTGCCACCTCTGTGTCCCTGGCACCGTGCCGTCCTTGTGCCACCTCCGTGTCCCTGGGCACCAGACCATCTCTGTGCCACCTCCGTGTCCCCAAGCACCATATTGTCTCTGTGCCATCTCCATGCCCCTGGGCACTGCACCATCCCCATGTCACCTCTGTGTCCCCAGGCACCGCATTGTCCCCATGCCACCTCCATGTCCCCAGACACCGTGCCGTCCCCATGCAACCTCCATGTCCCCAGGCCCTTCATTGTCCCTGTGCCACCTCTGTGTCCCCGGGCACTGTGCCGTCCCTGTGCCACCTCCATGTCCCCAGACACTGCGTTGTCCCCATGCCACCTCCATGTTCCTGGGCATCGTGCTGTCCCTGTGCCACCTCCGTGTCCCCAGGCACCACGTTGCCCCTGTGTCACTTCTGTGTCACCAGGCTCTGCATTGTCCCTGTGCTGCTTCTGTGTCCCTGGGCACCGTGCCGTCCCCGTGCCACCTCCATGTCCCCAGGCACCGCGTTGTCCCCGTGCCAGCTTCGTGTCCCCAGGCACCGCGTTGTCCCTGTGCCACCTCCACATCCATGTGCACCAGACCATCCCTATGCCACCTCCGTGTCCCCAAGCACCGTGTTGTCCTCATGCCACCTCCACGTCCCTGGGCACTGTGCCGTCCCTGTGCCACCTCCGTGTCCCCAGGCACCGCATTGTCCCCGTGCCACCTCCATGTCCCTGGGCACTGTGCCATCCCCATGCCACCTCTGTGTCCCCAGGCACTACATTGTCCCTGTGCCACCTCCACATCCATGTGCACCAGACCATGCCTGTGCCACCTGTGTCCCCAAGCACCGTATTGTCCCTATGCCACCTCCATGTCCCCAGACGCTGCATTGTCCCCGTGCCACCTCCCTGTCCCCCAACACCATGTCATCCCCATGCCAGCTCCACGTCCCTGGGCACTGTGCCATCCCCGTGCCACCTCCATGTCCCCAGGCACTACATTGTCCCTGGGCCACCTCCACATCCGTGGGCACCACACCGTCCCCGTGCCACCTCCGTGCCCCCAGGCACTACATTGTCCCCGTGTCACCTCCATGTCCCTGGGCACCGTGCCGTCCCCGTGCCACCTCCATGTCCCCAAGTGCTGTATTGTCCATGTGCCACCTCCATGTCCCCAAGCACTGCGTTGTCCCCGTGCCACCCCTGTGTTCCCCGACACCACGCCATCCCCGTGCCACCTCCATGTCCCCAGACACTGCATTGTCCCCGTGCCACCTCTGTGTCCCTGGGCACCATGCCGTCCCCATGTCACTTCCGTGTCCCCAGGTACCACATTGTCCCTGGGCACTTTGCTGTCCCCGTGCCACCTCCATGTCCCCAGACACCATATTGTCCCCAGGCCACCTCCGTGGCCCTGGGCACCACGCCGTCCCCGTGCCACCCCCGTGTCCCCGTGCCCCGCGGTGTCCCCGTGCCACCTCCATGTCCCCCAACACCACGCTGTCCCTGTGCCACCCCCGGGTCCCCCTGCCCCGCGGTGTCCCCGTGCCAGCCGGTGCCACCTCCATGTCCCCAGGCACCACGTCATCCCCGTGCCCCCCCCGTGTCCCCCGACACCGCGCCGTCCCCGTGCCACCTCCATGTCCCCATGCCCCACGTTGTCCCCGTGCCCCACATTGTCCCCATGACAGCCAGTGCCACCTCCGTGTCCCCAAGCACCACGTTGTCCCCGTGCCACCTCCGTGTCCCCCGGCACCGCGCCGTCCCCGTGCCACCCCCGTGTCCCCCTGCCCCACGTTGTCCCCGTGCCACCCCCGTGTCCCCGTGGCCCGCGGTGTCCCCGTGCCAGCCGGTGCCACCCCCGTGTCCCCAGGCCCTTCTTCGAGGGCATGTCGCAGTCCAGCTCCCAGACGGAGATCGGCAGCCTGGGCCGCGAGGGTGCCGGCGGGGTGAGCAGCACCCATGGGTGCTCCCGGCACCCCCGGGGCGCTGGGGGGTTCTGGGGACACCGGGGTGGGTGCTGGGGGGTTCTGGGTGCTCTGGGGGCACCGGGATGGGTGCTGGGGGGGTTCTGGGTGCTCTGGGGTGGGTGCTGGGGGGGTTCTGGGTGCTCTGGGGGGCACTGGAGTGGGTGCTGGGTGCTCTGGGGGCACCGAGATGGGTGCTGGGGGGGTTCTGGGTGCTCTGGGGGGCACCGGGATGGGTGCTGGGGGGGTTCTGGGTGCTCTGGGGTGGGTGCTGGGGGGGTGCTGGGTGCTCTGGGGGGCACCGGGATGGGTGCTGGGGGGGTTCTGGGTGCACTGGGGCACTGGGATGGGTGCTGGGGGGGTTCTGGGTGCTCTGGGTGCACCGGGATGGGTGCTGGGTGCTCTGGGGGCACTGGGATGGGTGCTGGGGGGGTTCTGGGTGCACCGGGGTGGGTGCTGGGAGGGTTCTGGGTGCTCTGGGGGCACCGGGATGGGTGCTGGGGGTGGTTCTGGGTGCTCTGGGGGGCACTGGGATGGGTGCTGGGGGGGTTCTGGGTGCTCTGGGTGCACTGGGGTGGGTGCTGGGGGGGTTCTGGGTGCACTGGGGGGCACTGGGATGGGTGCTGGGGGGGTTCTGGGTGCTCTGGGTGCACTGGGGTGGGTGCTGGGGGGGTTCTGGGTGCTCTGGGTGCACCGGGATGGGTGCTGGGTGCTCTGGGGGCACCGGGATGGGTGCTGGGGGGGTTCTGGGTGCTCTGGGGTGGGTGCTGGGGGGGTTCTGGGTGCTCTGGGGGCACCGGGATGGGTGCTGGGGGGGTTCTGGGTGCTCTGGGTGCACTGGGGTGGGTGCTGGGGGGGTTCTGGGTGCTCTGGGGTGGGTGCTGGGGGGGTGCTGGTTGCTCTGGGGTGGGTGCTGGGGGGGTTCTGGGTGCTCTGGGTGCACTGGGATGGGTGCTGGGGGGGTTCTGGGTGCTCTGGGTGCACTGGGATGGGTGCTGGGGGGGTTCTGGGTGCTCTGGGTGCACCGGGGTGGGTGCTGGGGGGTTCTGGGTGCTCTGGGGGCACCGGGGTGGGTGCTGGGTGCTTTGGGAGGACCGGGGGGGGTGCTGGGGGGGTGCTGGGTGGCGCAGGGATGGGTGCTGGGGGGGTTCTGGGTGCACTGGGATGGGTGCTGGGTGGTTCTGGGGCACTGGGTGGCGCAGGGATGGGTGCTGGGGGGGTTCTGGGTGCTCTGGGGGCACCGGGATGGGTGCTGGGGGGGTTCTGGGTGCACTGGGGTGGGTGCTGGGGGGGTTCTGGGTGCTCTGGGGGGCACTGGAGTGGGTGCTGGGTGCTCTGGGGGCACCGAGATGGGTGCTGGGTGGGTTCTGGGTGCTCTGGGGGGCACCGAGATGGGTGCTGGGGGGGTTCTGGGTGCTCTGGGGTGGGTGCTGGGGGGGTGCTGGGTGCTCTGGGGGGCACCGGGATGGGTGCTGGGGGGGTTCTGGGTGCTCTGGGGTGGGTGCTGGGGGGGTTCTGGGTGCACTGGGATGGGTGCTGGGGGGGGTTCTGGGTGCTCTGGGGGCACCGGGATGGGTGCTGGGGGGGCTCTGGGTGCTCTGGGTGCACCGGGATGGGTGCTGGGTGCTCTGGGGGCACCGGGATGGGTGCTGGGGGGGTTCTGGGTGCACTGGGGTGGGTGCTGGGGGGGTTCTGGGTGCTCTGGGTGCACTGGGATGGGTGCTGGGGGGGTTCTGGGTGCTCTGGGGGCACCGGGATGGGTGCTGGGGGGGTGCTGGGTGCTCTGGGTGCACTGGGATGGGTGCTGGGGGGGTTCTGGGTGCGCTGGGGTGGGTGCTGGGGGGGTTCTGGGTGCTCTGGGTGCACCGGGATGGGTGCTGGGGGGGTTCTGGGTGCTCTGGGGTGGGTGCTGGGGGGGTTCTGGGTGCTCTGGGGGCACCGGGGTGGGTGCTGGGGGGGTTCTGGGTGCTCTGGGGGCACCGGGATGGGTGCTGGGGGGGTTCTGGGTGCTCTGGGGGCACCGGGGTGGGTGCTGGGGGTGGTTCTGGGTGCTCTGGGGGGCACTGGGATGGGTGCTGGGGGGGTTCTGGGTGCTCTGGGTGCACTGGGGTGGGTGCTGGGGGGGTTCTGGGTGCTCTGGGGTGGGTGCTGGGGGGGTGCTGGTTGCTCTGGGGTGGGTGCTGGGGGGGTTCTGGGTGCTCTGGGTGCACTGGGATGGGTGCTGGGGGGGTTCTGGGTGCTCTGGGTGCACCGGGGTGGGTGCTGGGGGGTTCTGGGTGCTCTGGGGGCACCGGGGTGGGTGCTGGGTGCTTTGGGAGGACCGGGGGGGGTGCTGGGGGGGTGCTGGGTGGCGCAGGGATGGGTGCTGGGTGGTTCTGGGGCACTGGGATGGGTGCTGGGGGGGTTCTGGGTGCTCTGGGGGCACCGGGGTGGGTGCTGGGGGGGTTCTGGGTGCTCTGGGTGCACTGGGATGGGTGCTGGGGGGGTTCTGGGTGCTCTGGGGGCACTGGGATGGGTGCTGGGGGGGCTCAGGGTGCTCTGGGGGTACTGGGATGGGTGCTGGGGGGGTTCTGGGTGCTCTGGGGTCACCGGGATGGGTGCTGGGGGTTTCTGGGTGCTCTGGGGTCACCGGGGTGGGTGCTGGGAGGGTTCTGGGTGCTCTGGGGGCACCGGGATGGGTGCTGGGGGGTGCTGGGTGCTCTGGGTGCTCTGGGATGGGTGCTGGGGGGGTGCTGGGTGCTCTGGGTGCACCGGGATGGGTGCTGGGGGGGTTCTGGGTGCTCTGGGTGCACTGGGATGGGTGCTGGGGGGGTTCTGGGTGCTCTGGGTGCACTGGGATGGGTGCTGGGGGGGTTCTGGGTGCTCTGGGTGCTCTGGGATGGGTGCTGGGGGGGTTCTGGGTGCTCTGGGGGTCACCGGGATGGGTGCTGGGGGGTTCTGGGTGCTCTGGGGGCACTGGGGTGGGTGCTGGGAGGGTTCTGGGTGCTCTGGGGGTCACCGGGATGGGTGCTGGGGGGTTCTGGGTGCTCTGGGGGGCACTGGAGTGGGTGCTGGGGGGGGTTCTGGGTGCACTGGGGCACTGGGATGGGTGCTGGGGGGGTTCTGGGTGCTCTGGGGGGCACCGGGATGGGTGCTGGGGGGTTCTGGGTGCTCTGGGGGGCACTGGAGTGGGTGCTGGGGGGGGTTCTGGGTGCACTGGGGCACCGGGATGGGTGCTGGGGGGGTTCTGGGTGCTCTGGGTGCTCTGGGATGGGTGCTGGGGGGTTCTGGGTGCTCTGGGTGCACCGAGATGGGTGCTGGGGGGGTTCTGGGTGCTCTGGGTGCACTGGGATGGGTGCTGGGGGGGTTCTGGGTGCTCTGGGTGCACTGGGATGGGTGCTGGGGGGGTTCTGGGTGCTCTGGGTGCACCGAGATGGGTGCTGGGAGGGTTCTGGGTGCTCTGGGGGGCACTGGGATGGGTGCTGGGGGGGTTCTGGGTGCTCTGGGGGCACTGGGATGGGTGCTGGGGGGGTTCTGGGTGCTCTGGGTGCACTGGGATGGGTGCTGGGAGGGTTCTGGGTGCACTGGGATGGGTGCTGGGGGGGCTCTGGGTGCTCTGGGGGTACCGGGATGGGTGCTGGGGGGGTTCTGGGTGCTCTGGGTGCACTGGGATGGGTGCTGGGAGGGTTCTGGGTGCACTGGGATGGGTGCTGGGGGGGCTCTGGGTGCTCTGGGGGTACCGGGATGGGTGCTGGGGGGTTCTGGGTGCTCTGGGGGGCACTGGAGTGGGTGCTGGGGGGGGTTCTGGGTGCTCTGGGTGCTCTGGGATGGGTGCTGGGGGGGTTCTGGGTGCTCTGGGGTCACCGGGGTGGGTGCTGGGGGGTTCTGGGTGCTCTGGGGTCACTGGGATGGGTGCTGGGGGTGGTTCTGGGTGCTCTGGGGGGCACCGGGATGGGTGCTGGGGGGTTCTGGGTGCTCTGGGGTCACCGGGGTGGGTGCTGGGGGGTTCTGGGTGCTCTGGGTGCACTGGGGTGGGTGCTGGGGGGGTTCTGGGTGCACCAGGGTGGGTGCTGGGGGGGGTTCTGGGTGCTCTGGGTGCACTGGGATGGGTGCTGGGGGGGTTCTGGGTGCTCTGGGTGCACCGGGGTGGGTGCTGGGGGGGTTCTGGGTGCTCTGGGATGGGTGCTGGGGGGTTCTGGGTGCTCTGGGGGCACCGGGGTGGGTGCTGGGTGCTTTGGGAGGACCGGGGGGGGGTGCTGGGGGGGTGCTGGGTGGCGCAGGGATGGGTGCTGGGGGGGGCTCTGGGTGCTCTGGGGGTGGGGGGGGGTTTTGGGGGGGGTCCCAGGACCCAGCCGTGACCCCCCCCGTCCCCCCCCGCGACAGGCCGAGGTGGGTGCTGGGTGCAAGGGCGCCCGGAGACCCCCCGAGGACGGCGGCCAGGACGCCGAGGTGCCGGTGAGGGGCCCCCCCAAATCCTGCCCCTGGCCCCCCACCCATGGGTGCCCCCATATCGGGGTGCCCCGGACCCCCCCCAAATTAGGGTGCCCATAGCTCCCTTCACCCCCAAAATTAGGGTGCCCCAAACCCCCCACATTTGGGTGCCCCCAGCTCCCTTCACCCCCGATATCGGGGTGCCCCCACCCCCCACCCAACATTAGGGTGCCCCCAGCTCCCTTCACCCCCCATATCGGGGTGCCCCCACCCCCCACCCAACATTAGGGTGCCCCCAGCACCCTTCACCCCCCATATCGGGGTGCCCCCACCCCCCCACCCAACATTAGGGTGCCCCCGGCTCCCTTCACCCCCGATATCGGGGTGCCCCCACCCCCCACCCAACATTAGGGTGCCCCCGGCTCCCTTCACCCCCGATATCGGGGTGCCCCCACCCCCCCACCCAACATTAGGGTGCCCCCGGCTCCCTTCACCCCCCATATCGGGGTGCCCCCACCCCCCCACCCAACATTAGGGTGCCCCCAGCTCCCTTCACCCCCCATATCGGGGTGCCCCCACCCCCCCACCTAACATTAGGGTGCCCCCAGCTCCCTTCACCCCCAAAATTAGGGTCCCCCACCCCCCACCCAACATTAGGGTGCCCCCAGCTCCCTTCACCCCCCATATCGGGGTGCCCCCACCCCCCCACCCAACATTAGGGTGCCCCCAGCACCCTTCACCCCCCCGATATCGGGGTGCTCCCACCCCCCCACCCAACATTAGGGTGCCCCCGGCTCCCTTCACCCCCCATATCGGGGTGCTCCCACCCCCCACCCAACATTAGGGTGCCCCCAGCACCCTTCACCCCCCATATCGGGGTGCCCCCACCCCCCACCCAACATTAGGGTGCCCCCAGCTCCCTTCACCCCCAAAATTAGGGTGCCCCCACCCCCCCACCCAATATTAGGGTGCCCCCAGCACCCTTCCACCCCCAATTCTAGGGTGCCCCCTGGTTTTGGGGGACCCCCACCCACTGACAGCACCCCACGCAGGATGGGGGGGGGGACCCCGACCCCCCGCCGGAGCCCGCGGGGGCCCCCGAAAAGCTCCGCACCCCCCTGAAGAACAGCAAAGGGGAGCTGGCGTCGCCCAGGTGGGGGGCACCCTTGGGTGGGGGTTGGGTGCCGGGGTGGGGGTTGGGGTGCCGGGGTGGGGGGACATTGGGGTCCCAGGGGAGGGATTTGGGGGATCCGGGGGGATTTGGGGGGTCAGGGTGGGGGAACGGGGTGCTGGGTCCCTTTTGGGGGGGGTCAGGGTGCTGGGGTGGGGGTCAGGGTGCCGGGTGCCTTGGGGTGCCGGGTCCCTCGGGGGGGGTCAGGGTGCTGGGGTGGGGGATCAGGGTGCCAGGGTGGAGGGTTGGGGTGCCGGGTCCCTTTTGGGGGGGGGGGGTCAGGGTGCCGGGTGCCTCGGGGTGCCAGGTCCCTCGGGGGAGGGGGTGTCGGGGTGCTGCAGTGGGAGGTCAGGGTGCTGGGTCTCTCGGGGGTGTTGGGGTGCTGGGGTGGGGGATTGGGGTGCTGGGTCTCTCGGGGGGGGGGTCAGGGGGGAGTCGGGGTGCCAGGTCCCTCGGGGGGGTGCCGGGGTGGGGGGTCCCTCGGGGTGCCGGGTCCCTCTTGGGAGTGGGGATCAGGGTGCTGGGTCCCTCAGGGTGCCATGTCCCTCGGGGGGGTCAGGGTGCTGGGGGGGGGATCGGGGTGCCGGGTGCCTTGGGGTGCTGGGTCCCTTGGGGGGGGTCAGGGTGCCGGGTCCCTCTGGAGGGAGGGGTCAGGGTGCTGGGAGGGGTCAGGGTGCTGGGTGCCTCGGGGTGCCAGGTCCCTTGGGGGTGGGAGTCAGGGTGCTGGGGGGGGGGGTCAGGGTGCCGGGTCCCTCGGGGTGGTCAGGGTGATGGGGGGGGGATCAGGGTGCCGGGTCCCTTGGGTGCCAGGTGCCTCAGGGGTGGGGGGGGTCCCTCGGGGTGCCGGGTCCCTCTGGGAGGGGGGATCAGGGTGCCGGGTCCCTCAGGGTGCTGGGTCCCTCGGGTGCCGGGTGCCTCGGGTGCCGGGTCCCTCTGGGAGGGGGGATCAGGGTGCCGGGTCCCTCGGGGTGCCGGGTCCCTCTGGGAGGGGGGGATCAGGGTGCCGGGTCCCTCAGGGTGCCGGGTCCCTCGGGTGCCGGGTGCCTCGGGTGCTGGGTCCCTCTGGGAGGGGGGGGATCAGGGTGCCGGGTGCCTCGGGTGCCGGGTGCCTCGGGTGCCGGGTCCCTCTGGGAGGGGGGGGATCAGGGTGCCGGGTCCCTCAGGGTGCTGGGTCCCTCAGGTGCCGGGTCCCTCGGGTGCTGGGTCCCTCTGGGAGGGGGGATCAGGGTGACGGGTGCCTCAGGGTGCTGGGTCCCTCGGGTGCTGGGTCCCTCGGGTGCCGGGTCCCTCTGGGAGGGGGGGGATCAGGGTGCCGGGTCCCTCGGGTGCTGGGTCCCTCTGGGAGGGGGGGGATCAGGGTGCCGGGTCCCTCAGGGTGCTGGGTCCCTCGGGTGCCGGGTGCCTCGGGTGCCGGGTCCCTCTGGGAGGGGGGATCAGGGTGCCGGGTCCCTCGGGTGCCGGGTCCCTCTGGGAGGGGGGGGATCAGGGTGCCGGGTCCCTCAGGGTGCCGGGTCCCTCGGGTGCCGGGTCCCTCGGGTGCTGGGTCCCTCGGGTGCTGGGTCCCTCGGGTGCCGGGTGCCTCGGGTGCCGGGTCCCTCTGGGAGGGGGGGGATCAGGGTGCCAGGTCCCTCGGGGTGCTGGGTCCCTCTGGGGTGGGGGTCAGGGTGCCGGGTCCCTCTGGGAGGGGGGGGATCAGGGTGCCGGGTCCCTCAGGGTGCCGGGTCCCTTGGGTGCCGGGTGCCTTGGGTGCCGGGTCCCTCTGGGAGGGGGGATCAGGGTGCCGGGTCCCTCGGGTGCCGGGTGCCTCGGGTGCCGGGTCCCTCTGGGAGGGGGGGGATCAGGGTGCCGGGTGCCTCGGGGTGCCAGGTCCCTCGGGTGCTGGGTCCCTCGGGTGCCGGGTGCCTCGGGGTGCTGGGTCCCTCTGGGAGGGGGGATCAGGGTGCCGGGTCCCTTGGGTGCCGGGTGCCTCGGGTGCCGGGTCCCTCTGGGAGGGGGGGGATCAGGGTGCCGGGGTTGGGGTGGGGTGGGGGGGTCCCCGGGGAGGCCGGGTGCCAGCGCGTCACCCGGCACCCGCAGCAAGGCGGAGGGGGGTCCCGCCACGCCGCGTCCCCGCCGGGGCACCCCGCTGCGCGAGCGGCAGCACCCCAGGGCGCCCGGCGAGCGCGCCAACAGCTCCGACAGCGAGCGCTCGCCCGACCTGGCCCTCGGCACCCAGGTGCGGCGCGGGGACACCGCGCGGGGGGACACCCCGGGGACACCCCGGGGACACGGGATGGGGACACCCCAGGGACACTCTGGCGATGGGGACACTCCAGGGACACCCTGGGGACACCCCGGGGACACCCTGAGGGTGCCCCGGGGACATGGGATGGGGACACCCCAGGGACACCCCGGGGACACGGGATGGGGACACCCCGGGGACACTCTGGCGATGGGGACACTCCAGGGACACCCTGGGGACACCCCAGGGACACCCCAGGGACACCCTGAGGGCGCCCCAGGGACGTGGGATGGGGACACCCCGGGGACACCCCGGGGACACGGGATGGGGACACCCCAGGGACACTCCAGGGACACGGGCACAGGGACACCCCGAGGACGCCCCGGGGACGTGGGATGGGGACACCCCGGGGACACCCCGGGGACACGGGATGGGGACACCCCAGGGACACTCCAGGGACACGGGCACAGGGACACCCCGAGGACGTCCCGGGGACGTGGGATGGGGACACCCCAGGGACACTCTGGCGATGGGGACACTCCAGGGACACCCTGGGGACACCCCGGGGACACGGGCACAGGGACACCCCGGGGACACCCCGGGGACACCCCAGGGACACCCCGGGGACGTGGGATGGGGACACCCCAGGGACACTCTGGCGATGGGGACACTCCAGGGACACCCTGGGGACACCCCGGGGACACGGGCACAGGGACACCCCGGGGACACCCCAGGGACACCCCAGGGACACCCTGAGGGTGCCCCGGGGACGTGGGATGGGGACACCCCAGGAACACCCCGGGGACACGGGATGGGGACACCCCAGGGACACTCTGGCGATGGGGACACTCCAGGGACACCCTGGGGACACCCCGGGGACACCCCAGGGACACCCTGAGGGTGCCCATGGGTGTGGGATGGGGACACCCCAGGAACACCCCGGGGACACGGGATGGGGACGCCCTGGGGACACTCTGGCGATGGGGACACTCCAGGGACACCCTGGGGACACCCCGGGGGCACGGGCACAGGGACACCCTGGGGACACCCCGGGGACACCCCAGGGACACCCTGAGGGTGCCCCGGGGACGTGGGATGGGGACACCCCGGGGACACCCCGGGGATGTGGGATGGGGACACCCCAGGGACACTCTGGCGATGGGGACACTTCAGGGACACCCTGGGGACACCCCGGGGACACCCCAGGGACACCCTGAGGGTGCCCCGGGGACGTGGGATGGGGACACCCCGGGGACACCCCGGGGACACGGGATGGGGACACCCCAGGGACACTCTGGCGATGGGGACACTCCAGGGACACCCTGGGGACACCCCGGGGACACCCCAGGGACACCCTGAGGGTGCCCCGGGGACGTGGGATGGGGACACCCCAGGGACACCCCGGGGACACGGGATGGGGACACCCCAGGGACACTCCAGGGACACGGGCACAGGGACACCCCGAGGACGCCCCGGGGACGTGGGATGGGGACACCCCAGGGACACTCTGGCGATGGGGACACTCCAGGGACACCCTGGGGACACCCCGGGGGCACGGGCACAGGGACACCCTGGGGACACCCCGGGGACACCCCAGGGACACCCTGAGGACGTCCCAGGGACGTGGGATGGGGACACCCCAGGGACACCCCGGGGACACGGGATGGGGACACCCCAGGGACACTCCAGGGACACGGGCACAGGGACACCCCGAGGACGCCCCGGGGACGTGGGATGGGGACACCTCAGGGACATGGGATGGGGACACCCCGGGGACACCCCAGGGACACGGGCACAGGGACACCCTGGGGACACGGGATGGAGACACCCCGGGGACACCCCAGGGACACCCTGAGGACGTCCCGGGGACGTGGGATGGGGACACCCCAGGGACACTCTGGCGATGGGGACACTCCAGGGACACCCTGGGGACACCCCAGGGACACCCTGAGGATGTCCCAGGGACGTGGGATGGGGACACCCCAGGGACACCCCGGGGACACGGGATGGGGACACCCCAGGGACACTCCAGGGACACGGGCACAGGGACACCCCGAGGACACCCCGGGGATGTGGGATGGGGACACCCCGGGGACACCCCAGGGACAGGGACACTCCAGGGACATCCCAGGGACATGGGATGGAGACACCCCAGGGACACTCCGGGGACGTTCTGGGGATATTCTGGGGACACCCCAGGGACACGGGCACACGGACACCCTGGGGACACCCCGAGGACACCCCAGGGACATGGGATGGGGACACCCTGGGGACACGGACACAGGGACACCCCAGGGACATCTCAGGGACGTGGGATGGGGACACCCCAGGGACACTCTGGGGATATTCTGGGGACACCCCAGGGACATGGGATGGGAACAGCCTGGGGACACCCCGGGGACACGGGATGGAGACACCCCAGGGACACTCTGGGGATGTTCTGGGGACACCCCAGGGGCACGGGCACACGGACACCCTGGGGACACCCCGAGGACACCCCAGGGACATGGGATGGGGACACCCTGAGGACACCCTGGGGACGTGGGATGGGGACACCCCAGGGACACAGGCACAGGGATACCCTAGGGACACCCTGAGGACACCCCGGGGACACCCTGGGGACATGGGCACAGGGACACCCTGGGGACACCCTGAGGATGCCCTGGGGACACGGGATGGAGACACCCCAGGGACACTCCAGGGACACCCCAGGGACATCCTGGGGATGCCCCGGGGACGTGGGGTGGGGACACCCCAGGGAACCCCAGGGACATGGGATGGGGACACCCTGGGGACACAGGGTTCCACCGTGGGGACACCAGGGTGGGCACAGCTTGGGGGACACCCCAGGTGTCACCCATCCCTGCAGCAGGCACCATCGTGGGCACCGGGGTGGGGACACCAGGGCGGCCACAGCTTGGGGACACCCCAGGTGTCACCCATCCTTGCAGCGGGTGCTTTCATGGGCACCGGGGTGGGGACACCAGGGCGGCCACAGCTTGGGGACACCCCGGGTGTCACCCATCCCTGCAGCGGGTGCTTTCATGGGCACCGGGGTGGGGACACCAGGGCGGGCGCAGCTTGGGGACACCCCGGGTGTCACCCATCCCTGCAGCAGGCACCATCATGGACACCAGGGTGGGGACACCAGGGCGGCCACAGCTTGGGGACACCCCGGGGGCCACCAGCCCCAGCTTCCCGGGTGTCCTCGCCCCCCCCCCCCACCCAAGCGGGTGCTGAGGATGCCGGGGGCACCCATAGGTGCCGCGCAAGGTGGTCTACGACCAGCTCAACCAGATCCTGGTGTCGGAGACGGCGCTGCCCGAGAGCGTCATCCTGGTGCACACGGGCGAGTGGCAGGGCCAGGTAGGCGCCGGGGCACCCACGGGTGCCACCAACAGTGGGGGGGACGTGCGGGGACCCGCCGGCACCCGCTGACCTCCCCGCCCGGCACCCAGTTCGTGGCGGAGCTGCTGCAGGAGCAGAAGAAGCCGCTGGTGGGCACGGCGGCCGCCGTGGAGCTCCAGGCCGTGCTCTCGGCCCTCCTCACCCGCATCCAGCGCTAGTGAGTGCCACCGCCGCGTCCCCTCCGTGCCCTCCTGGGGACACCACCCCCACCCCCCGCGTCCCCTCCGTGTCGTCCTGGAGGTGCCCCGGGCACCCGTGTTCTTCTCGGTGCCGTCTTTGGGGTGCTCGTGGTCTCCAGGTGCTCTCCATGGTGTCCTTGGCGTCCTTGTGGCACCCGTGTCCCCTCCATGTCATCCTTGGGGTGCCTGTGGCACCCATCTTCTTCTCTGTGCCATCCTTGGGGTGTCCATGGTCCCCGTGTCCCCTCCATGTCGTCCTTGGGGTGCTCGTGGTCTCCAGGTCCCCTCCATGGTGTCCTCGGGGTCCTTGTGGCACCCATGTTCCCTCCATGTCATCCTTGTGACACCCATGTCCTCTCTGTGTCATCCTTGGGGTGCCTGTGGCCCCCATCTTCTTCTCTGTGCCATCTTCAGGGTGTCCTTGGGGTCCCTGTGTCCCCTCTGTGCTGTCCTTGGGGTGCTCGTGGTCTCCAGGTCCCCTCCATGGTGTCCTTGGGGTCCTTGTGGCACCCGTGTCCCCTCTGTGTCATCCTTGGGGTGCTCGTGATCTCCAGGTCCCCTCCATGGTGTCCTTAGGGTCTTTGTGACACCCATGTCCCTTCCGTGTCATCCTTGGGGTGCTTGTGGCCCCCATCTTCTTCTCTGTGCCATCTTTGGGGTGTCCGTGGTCCCTGTGTCCCCTCTGTGCTGTCCTTGGGGTGCTCGTGGTCTCCAGGTCCCCTCTGTGGTGTCCTCGGGGTCCTTGTGGCACCCGTGTTCCCTCCATGTCATCCTTGTGACACCCATGTCCCCTCCATGTCGTCCTTGGGGTCCTTGTGGCACCCATGTCCCCTCCATGTCATCCTTGGGGTGCTCGTGGTCTCCAGGTCCCCTCCATGGTGTCCTTGGCGTCCTTGTGGCACCCGTGTCCCCTCCATGTCATCCTTGGGGTGCTCGTGGTCTCCAGGTCCCCTCCATGGTGTCCTTGGGGTCCTTGTGGCACCCGTGTCCCCTCCGTGTCGTCCTTGGGGTGCTCGTGGTCTCCAGGTCCCCTCCATGCTGTCCTTGGGGTCCTTGTGACACCCGTGTTCCCTCCATGTCATCCTTGTGGCACCTATGTCCCCTCCATGTCATCCTTGGGGTACTCGTGGTCTCCAGGTCCCCTCCATGCTGTCCTTGGGGTCCTTGTGACACCCGTGTTCCCTCCATGTCATCCTTGTGACACCCATGTCCCCTCCGTGTCGTCCTTGGGGTGCTCGTGGTCTCCAGGTCCCCTCCATGGTGTCCTTGGCATCCTTGTGGCACCCATGTCCCCTCCATGTCATCCTTGGGGTGCTCGTGGTCTCCAGGTCCCCTCCATGGTGTCCTTGGCGTCCTTGTGGCACCCGTGTCCCCTCAATGTCATCCTTGGGGTGCCTGTGGCACCCATCTTCTTCTCTGTGCCATCTTCGGGGTGTCTGTGGTCCCCGTGTCCCCTCCATGTCATCCTGGAGGTGCCCCGGGCACCCGTGTTCTTCTCGGTGCCATCTTTGGGGTGTTTGTGGTCCCCTCCGTGTTGTCCTTGGGGTGCTCGTGGTTTCCAGGTCCCCTCCGTGCTGTCCTTGTGGCACCCGTGTCCCCTCCATGTCATCCTTGGGGTGTCTGTGGTCCCTGTGTCCCCTCTGTGCCATCCTTGGGGTGCTCGTGGTCTCCAGGTCCCCTCCATGGTGTCCTTGGGGTCCTTGTGGCACCCTTGTTCCCTCCATGTCATCCTTGTGGCACCCTTGTCCCCTCCATGTCATCCTTGGGGTGCTCGTGGTCTCCAGGTCCCCTCCATGGTGTCCTCAGGGTCCTTGTGGCACCCATGTCCCCTCTGTGTCATCTTTGGGGTGCTCGTGGTCTCCAGGTCCCCTCCATGGTGTCCTTGGCGTCCTTGTGGCACCCGTGTCCCCTCCATGTCATCCTTGTGGCACCCGTGTCCCCTCTGTGTCATCCTTGGGGTGCTTGTGTCACCCATCTTCTTCTCTGTGCCATCTTTGGGGTGTCCGTGGTCCCTGTGTCCCCTCCGTGCCGTCCTTGGGGTGCTCATGGCACCCATGTCCCCTCCATGTCATCTTTGGGGTGCCTCTGGCACCCATGGGTGCCCCACGCCCAACCCAACACGCCCCAGCACCCTGTAGGTGCCCTCATGGGTGCCCCACGCCCAACCCAACATGCCCAGCACCCTGTGGGAGCCCCACGCCCAACCCAACATGCCCCAGCACCCTGTGGGAGCCCCCATGGGTGCCCCACGCCCAACCCAACATGCCCAGCACCCCATGGGTGCCCCACGCCCAACCTAACATGCCTCAGCACCCCATGGGAGCCCCCATGGGTGCCCCACACCCAACTCAATGTTCCCCAGCACCCCATGGGTGCCCCACGCCCAACCCAACATGCCCCAGCACCCTGTGGGAGCCCCATGCCCAACCCAACATGCCCAGCACCCCATGGGTGCCCCACGCCCAACCTAACATGCCTCAGCACCCCATGGGAGCCCCCATGGGTGCCCCACACCCAACTCAATGTTCCCCAGCACCCCATGGGTGCCCCACGCCCAACCCAACATGCCCCAGCACCCTGTGGGTGCCCCCATGGGTGTCCCACACCCAACCCAACATGCCCCAGCGCCCTGTGGGTGCCCCGTGGGTGCCCCACACCCAACCCATCATGCTGCAGCACCCTGTGGGTGCCCCACGCCCAACCCTACATGCCCCAGCACCCTGTGGGAGCTCCCATGGGTGCCCCACGCCCAACCCAACATGCCCCAGCACCCTGTGGATGCCCCATGCCCAACCCAACACGCCCCAGCACCCTGTGGGTGCCCCATGGGTGCCCCACGCCCAACCCAACATGCCCCAGCACCCCATGGGTGCCCCATGCCCAACCCAACATGCCCAGCACCCCATGGGTGCCCCATGCCCAACCCAACGCACCCCATCACCCCATGGGTGCCCCCGTCACCCTTCCAGGGCACCCACACCGTGCCCCGCCGCCCCCCCCCAGCACCCCACGGGGAGCCCCGTGGGTGCCCCCGCGGCGGCACCCACGGGTGTCCCCCCTCTCCACCCCTGCACCCCCAGCTGCAACTGCAACGCGGCGGTGCCGCGGCCGGTGAAGGTGGTGGCGGTGGGTGGCCAGAGCTACCACAGCGCCGTGCTGCGCTGCTTCGTCCGCCTGTTGGGCGCCCGCGGCCCCGAGTGGCTCGGCTACCTGCGCTTCCTGCTCGTGCCGCTGGGTACGTCGCCGCGGGGACACCGGGGACACCGTGGGGACGCGGGGTATCAGGGACACATGGGGCGTTGGGGACACGCGGGGCATCGAGGATGCACAGGGTGCCCGTGGCCCCGAGTGGCTTGGCTGCCTGCGCTGCCTCCTCGTGCCACTGGGTGCGTCACTGCGGGGACACCGCGGGGACACGCAGGGCGTTGGGGACACGCGGGGCGTCGGGGACACTCGGGGTGTCGAGGACATGCGGGGCATTGGGGACAGGTGGGGCATCGGGGACGTGCAGGGCGCCCGTGGCCCCGAGTGGCTCGGCTGCCTGCGCTGCCTCCTTGTGCTGCTGGGTACGTTGCCGTGGGGACACCAGGGACACCGCGGGGACAAGCGGGGCGTTAGGGACATGTGGGGTGTTGGGGACATGCGGGGCGTCGGGGATGCGCAGGGCGCCCGTGGCCCCGAGTGGCTCGGCTGCCTGCGCTGCCTCCTCATGCCGCTGGGTACGTCACTGTGGGGACACTGGGGACATGTGGGGCGTCGGGGACACGTGGGGTGTTGGGGTCACGTGGGGCATTGGGGACACACAGGGTGTCAGGGACGCGCAGGGCGCCCGCAGCCCCAAGTGGCTCGGCTGCCTGCGCTGCCTCCTCGTGCTGCTGGGTACGTCACTGTGGGGACACTGGGGACATGCGGGGCGTCGGGGACACACGAGGCGTTGGGGACACGTAGGGCATCGGGGACACGCAGGGCGTCAGGGACACGCAGGGCGCCCGCAGCCCCAAGTGGCTCAGCTGCCTGCGCTGCCTCCTCGTGCCGCTGGGTACGTCACCACGGGGACACCGGGGACACGCGGGGCATTGGGGACGTGCAGGACATCAGGGGACACATGGAGCATCAGGGGACACAGGACATTAGGGACACACAGGACATCGGGGGGACACAGGACATCGGGGGGACACAGGACATCAGGGGACACACGGGACATTGGGGGACACACAGGACATCGGGGGGCACAGGACATTAGAGACACATAGGACATTGGGACACGGGACACCAGGGGACACACAGGACATTGGGGGACACATGGGACATCAGGGGGACACATGGGACATGGAGGGGACACGGAGCATCGGAGACACAGGACATTAGGGACACACGGGACATCGGGGGGACACACGGGGCATCAGGGGGACACCGGACGCTGGGTGACGCGGGGCGACGCGCTTCGAGTGCCCACTGACGCCCACCCTGACCCCCACCCTGACCCCCACCCACCCACAGGGTCCCACCCGGTGGCCCAGTACCTGGCCTCGGTGGACGGGCGCTACGGGGCCACCTTCCTCGACCCGGCCTGGCGCGAGCTCTTCGGGCGCAGCGAGGCGCCCGCCACCGGTACGGGGCACCCCGGGGTGGGCACCCGCTGCGCCCGGCAGCACCCAGGGGACGGGCGTCGTGGGTCGCCTCGGGTGGGCGCCCACGGTGAATGGGAGCACCCAGGGATGGGCACCTTGGAGCACCCTTGGGTGGGCACCCACGGTGAATGGGAGCACCCAGGGATGGGCATCTTGGAGCACCCTTGGGTGGGCGCCCACGGTGAATGGGAGCACCCAGGGATGGGCATCTTGGAGCACCCTTGGGTGGGCACCTGGGTGCCATGGTGAATGGGAGCACCCAGGGATGGGCATCTTGGAGCACCCTTGGGTGGGCACCCACAGTGAATGGGAGCACCCAGGGATGGGCACCTTGGAGCACCCTTGGGTGGGCACCCACGGTGAATGGGAGCACCCAGGGATGGGCATCTTGGAGCACCCTTGGGTGGGCGCCCACGGTGAATGGGAGCACCCAGGGATGGGCATCTTGGAGCACCCTTGGGTGGGCACCTGGGTGCCATGGTGAATGGGAGCACCCAGGGATGGGCATCTTGGAGCACCCTTGGGTGGGCACCCACAGTGAATGGGAGCACCCAGGGATGGGCATCTTGGAGCACCCTTGGGTGGGCACCCACGGTGAATGGGAGCACCCAGGGATGGGCATCTTGGAGCACCCTTGGGTGGGCACCCATGGTGAATGGGAGCACCCAGGGATGGGCATCTTGGAGCACCCTTGGGTGGTCACCCATGGTGAATGGGAGCACCCAGAGTTGGGCATCTTGGAGCACCCTTGGGTGGGCACCCATGGTGAATGGGAGCACCCAGAGTTGGGCATCTTGGAGCACCCTTGGGTGGGCACCCATGGTGAATGGGAGCACCCAGGGATGGGCATCTCTGGGCCAACACCCGGGAGCAGCGGGGGCACCCATGGGTGCCCATTCTAGGGCTGGGCCCTGGCAATACGTGGCCATGGGTGGGCACCTAGGGGCGGGTGGTGGGCACCCAGGGGTGGGCGTCGGGGCACCTACACGCCTCCCCCTCGCCCCCCGTGGGTGCTGCCACCCGCCGTGACGCCCGCAGAGCCCTTCAACGTGGTGGGACGCATCATGGCCTACGTGGCGGGCGCCGGCGCCACCCACCAGCTGCCCGTGGCCGAGGCCATGCTCACCTGCAAGCACAAGTTGTGAGTGGGGACGTCGGCGTGGGGACGTCGGCGTGGGGACATTGGCGTTGGCGTGGGGACGTCGGCGTGGGGACGTCGGTGTGGGGACGTTGGCGTGGGCGTGGGGACGTTGGCGTGGGGACGTTGGTGTGGGGACATCAGTGTGGGGACGTTGGTGTGGGGATGTTGGCGTGGGCATCGGGACGTTGGCATGGGGACATTGGCGTGGGAACGTTGGCATGGGGACGCTGGCGTGGGCATTGGGACATTGGCGTGGGCATGGGGTCGTTGGCATGGGGATATCAGTGTGGGGACGTTGGCGTGGGCTTTGGGATGTTGGCGTGGGGATGGGGACATCGGCATGGGGACGTTGGCGTGGGGACACTGGCGTGGGCATTGGGATATTGGCATGGGGATGGGGACGTTGGCATGGGGACATCAGTGTGGGGACGTTGGCGTGGGGATGTTGGCGTGGGCATTGGGACATTGGCGTGGGCATGAGGACGTTGGCGTGGGCATGGGGACATCAGCATGGGGACGTTGGCATGGGGACACTGGCTTGGGCATTGGGATGTTGGCATGGGGATGGAGACGTTGGCGTGGGCATGGGGACGTTGGTGTGGGCATGGGGACATCGGTGTGGGGACGTTGGCATGGGGACACTGGCGTGGGCATTGGGATGTTGGCATGGGGATGGAGACGTTGGCGTGGGCATGGGGACATTGGTGTGGGCATGGGGACATCGGTGTGGGGACGTTGGCATGGGGACACTGGCGTGGGCATTGGGATGTTGGCATGGGGATGGAGACGTTGGCGTGGGCATGGGGATGTTGGTGTGGGCATGGGGACATCGGTGTGGGGACGTTGGCATGGGGACACTGGCGTGGGCATTGGGATGTTGGCGTGGGGATGGAGACGTTGGCGTGGGCATGGGGACATTGGTGTGGGGACATCGGCATGGGGACATCGGCATGGGGACGTTGGCGTGGGGACGTTGGCGTGGGCATTGGGATGTTGGCGTGGGCGTGGGGACATCGGCGTGGGGACGCTGGCGTGGGCATGGGGACGTTGGCGTGGGGACGTCGGCGTGGGCATTGGGACGTTGGCGTGGGCATGGGGACGTTGGCGTGGGTGTGGGGATGTTGGCGTGGGGACATCGGCGTGGGGACATTGACGGGACGTTGGCATGGGCATGGGGATGTTGACATGGGGACGTTGGTGTGGGGATGTTGGTGGGGGGATGGGGACATTGGCGTGGGGTCGTCGATGTGGGGACGTTGGCGTGGGGACGTCGGCGTGGGCGTGGGGACGTTGGCGTGGGGATGTCGGTGTGGGGACATTGGCATGGGGATAGGGACGTCGGCTTGGGGACGGCGGTGTGGGAACGTTGACGTGGGGACGTTGGCGTGGGGATGGGGACGTTGACATGGGGACACTGGCGTGGGGATGGGGACGTTGGCGTGGGGATGTCAGTGTGGGGACGTTGGCATGGGGACGTGGGCGTGGGGACATCGGTGTGGGAACGTTGGCATAGGGACATTGGCGTGGGGATGGGGACGTTGGCATGGGGACATCGGTGTGGGGACGTTGGCGTGGGGACGCTGGCGTGGGCATTGGGATGTTGACATGGGGATGGGGACATTGGCGTGGGGACATTGGCGTGGGGACATCGGCGTGGGGATGGGGACGTCGGCGTGGGGACATTGGCTTGGGGACGTTGACATGGGGACACTGGCGTGGGCATTGGGACGTTGGCGTGGGCATGGGGACATTGGCGTGGGGACGTCGGTGTGGGGACGTTGGCGTGGGGACGCTGGCGTGGGGATGGGGACATTGTCATGGGGATGGGGACATTGTCATGGGCATGGGGACGTTGGCGTGGACATTGGGACGTTGGCGTGGGCATGGGGACGTTGGCATGAGGATGGGGACATTGTCGTGGGCATGGGGACATTGGCATGGGGACATTGGCGTGGGGATGGGGACGTTGGCGTGGGGACATCAGCGTGGGGACGTTGGTGTGGGGACGCTGGCGTGGACATTGGGACATTGGCATGGACACGGGGACGTTGGCATGGGCGTGGGGACATCGGTGTGGGGACATTGGCGTGGGGACACTGGCGTGGCATTGGGACGTTGGCATGAGGATGGGGACATTGGTGTGGGCATGGGACATTGGCGTGGGGACGTCGGTGTGGGGACATCGGCGTGGGCATTGGGATGTTGGCGTGGGCGTGTGGGGGCGTTGGCATGGGGACATCAGCATGGGGACATCAGTGTGGGGACGTTGGCGTGGGGATGGGGACGTCGGTGTGGGGACGTTGGCATGGGGACACTGGCGTGGACATTGGGACGTTGGCTTGGGCATGGGGACATTGGCATGGGGACGGTGGGGGCATGGGACTTGGGTGGGGACATCAGTGTGGGACAGGGGCATCGGCATGGGGACGTTGGCGTGGGGATGGGACACCAGCATGGGGACATCAGCATGGGGACATTGGCATGGGGACATTGGCGGGGGCATGGGGACATCGGTGTGGGCCGGGGGCATCGGCATGGGACCTTGGCGTGGGGACGTGAGGACGTTGGCGTGGGGACGTCATGGGGACACGGGGACGCTGGCGTGGGAGCGTGGTGGCATGGGGACGTCGGCATGGGGACATCGGCCTGGGGCCACCACGGCGTCCTTCTCCCGCAGCCAAGACGAGGGCTCGTACAGAAGTTTGTGCCCTTCGTGGGGGTGAGTGTGACACCAGGTGACGGCGGGTGACACGGGGTGGCGCCAAGGCCGGTGCCCTTGGGGGTGCCCGGCAGGGGGACACCCAGCCGTGGCACCTGCGGGTGGCACCGGGGGGGGGTGGAGGGTGGCGCAAGGTGACATTGGGGGGGACGTCGGGCACGGCCCTGGGCACAGGGTGACACTGGAGGTGACATCGGAGGTGAACCAGGGTGGCGGGTGGCACAGGGTGACACTGGAGGTGACATCGGAGGTGGCCCAGGGTGGCAGGTGGCCCAGGGTGACACTAGAGGTGACATGGAGGTGGCCCAGGGATGGAGTGGCCCAGGGTGACACTGAGGGTGGCCCAGGGAGGTGGCCCAGGGAGGGGGTGGCACAGGGTGACACTGAGGGTGGCCCAGGGTGACACCAGGGGTGGCCCTAGGCCGTGGCACCAGGGTGGCGGGTGGCCCAGGGTGACGCTGGAGGTGACATGGGAGGTGGCCCAGGGTGGCGGTGGCCCAGGGTGACGCCGGGGGTGACGCTGCAGCTGCGCCCTCACGGCAGGTGGTGAAGGTGGGGCTGGTGGAGGACCCTCCCCCGGCAGCAGGTAGGTGACACCTGAGGGTGCCGCCCCCTCCCCACGGTGCCCGTCCCCACCCCACGGTGACACCCGAGGGTGCCGCTCCCTCCCACGGTGTCCATATCCCCCATGGTGACACCCAAGGGTGCTCCCTCTCCATGGTGCCCATATTCCCCACGGTGACACCCGAGGGTGCTCCCTCCCCATGGTGTCCATACCCCCCACGGTGGCACCCAAGGGTGCTCCCTGCCCATGGTGTCCATATCCCCCATGGTGGCACCCAAGGGTGCTCCCTCCCCATGGTGCCCATACCCCCCACGGTGACACCCAAGGGTGCTCCCTCCCCATGGTGTCCATACCCCCCACGGTGACACCCAAGGGTGCTCCCTGCCCATGGTGTCCATATCCCCCACGGTGACACCCGAGGGTGCTCCCTCCCCATGGTGTCCATATCCCCCACGGTGACACCCAAGGGTGCTCCCTCCCCATGGTGTCCATATCCCCCAGGGTGACACCCAAGGGTGCTCCCTCCCCATGGTGTCCATATCCCCCACGGTGACACCCAAGGGTGCTCCCTCCCCATGGTGTCCATATCCCCCACGGTGACACCCAAGGGTGCTGCCTCCCCATGGTGTCCATATCCCCACGGTGACACCCAAGGGTGCTCCCTGCCCATGGTGTCCATATCCCCACGGTGACACCCAAGGGTGCTGCCTCCCCATGGTGTCCATATCCCCCACGGTGACACCCAAGGGTGCTCCCTGCCCATGGTGTCCATATCCCCCACGGTGACACCCAAGGGTGCTGCCTCCCCATGGTGTCCATATCCCCCACGGTGACACCCAAGGGTGCTCCCTGCCCATGGTGTCCATATCCCCCACGGTGACACCCAAGGGTGCTCCCTGCCCATGGTGTCCATATCCCCCACGGTGACACCCAAGGGTGCCCCCTCCCCATGGTGTCCATATCCCCCACGGTGACACCCAAGGGTGCTCCCTCTCCATGGTGCCCATATTCCCCACGGTGACACCCGAGGGTGCTCCCTCCCCATGGTGTCCATATCCCCCACGGTGACACCCAAGGGTGCTCCCTCCCCATGGTGTCCATATCCCCCACGGTGACACCCAAGGGTGCTCCCTCCCCATGGTGTCCATATCCCCCACGGTGACACCCAAGGGTGCTGCCTCCCCATGGTGTCCATATCCCCCACGGTGACACCCAAGGGTGCTCCCTGCCCATGGTGTCCATATCCCCCACGGTGACACCCAAGGGTGCTCCCTCCCATGGTGTCCATATCCCCATGGTGACACCCAAGGGTGCTCCCTCTCCATGGTGTCCATATCCCCCACGGTGACACCCAAGGGTGCTGCCTCCCCATGGTGTCCATATCCCCCACGGTGACACCCAAGGGTGCTCCCTGCCCATGGTGTCCATATCCCCCACGGTGACACCCAAGGGTGCTCCCTCCCCATGGTGTCCATATCCCCCATGGTGACACCCAAGGGTGCTCCCTCTCCATGGTGTCCATATCCCCCACGGTGACACCCAAGGGTGCTCCCTCCCCATGGTGTCCATATCCCCCACGGTGACACCCAAGGGTGCTCCCTCTCCATGGTGCCCATGTGACCCCATGGTGGCACCCAAGGGTGCTGCCCCCTTCCCCATTCCCCCACCCCCCCACCCCGAGGTGCCCCCTCGTCGCAGCCCGGGCGCCGGGGCACCCCAGGGTGCCCCCCCCCCACACCCGTGACGCGGCGGCCGCAGGTGACGGGGACGAGGGCCCGGCGCTGAGCCTGGCCGTGCCCTCGACGTCCCCCCCCCGGGGGCCCCGGGGTGCCCCGCGACGCCTGCGCCACCCCCCCCTCCTCGCCCTCCATGGCCGCCACCGCCGTCACCCCGGGGTGAGCACCCGTGGCACCCGCGCGGCCCCCGGGGACCCTGGGGTGGCACCTCGGGGGGGAGTTCCTCGGCCCCCCGAGCACTCTACGGGGTGCCCCCTACGGGCTCCTGGGGTGGGTGTGCGGAGTGGGGGGCACCTGGGTCCCTGGGGTGGGAGCCCATGGGTGCTGGGTCCCCTGGGTGGGAGACCATGGGTGCTGGGTCTCCAGGGTGGGAACCCATGGGTGTTGGATCCGTGGGGTGGGAGTCCATGGGTGCTGGGTCCTGGGGTGGGGAGCCCATGGGTGCTGGGTCCTGGGGTGGGAACCCATGGGTGCTGGGTTTCCAGGGTGGGAGTCCGTGGGTGCTGGGTCCTGGGGTGGGAATCTATGGGTGCTGGGTCTCCAGGGTTGGATCCCACGGGTGCTGGGTCCCTGGGATGGGAGACCGTCGGTGCTGGGCCCCTGGCTGGGAACCCAGGGGTGTTGGATCCGTGGGGTGGGGAGCCCATGGGTGCTGGGTTTCCAGGGTGGGAACCATGGGTGTTGGATCCGTGGGGTGGGGAGCCCATGGTGCTGGGTTTCCAGGGTGGGAACCCATGGGTGTTGGATCCGTGGGGTGGGGAGCCCATGGGTGGTGGGTCTCCAGGGTGGGAGACCATGGGTGTTGGATCCATGGGGTGGGGAGCCCATGGGTGCTGGGTTTCCAGGGTGGGAACCCATGAGTGCTGGGTCCTGGGGTGGGAACCCATGGGTGCTGGGTCTCCAGGGTGGGAGCCCATGGGTGCTGGGTCCTGGGGTGGGATCCCATGGGTGCCAGGCCCCTGGTGCGGGATCCCACAGGTGCTGGGTCCATGGGGTGGTATCCCATGGGTGCTGGTCTTCAGGATGGGAAGCCATGGGTGCTGGGTCTCCAGGGTGGGAGTCCATGGGTGCTGGGTCCTGGGGTGGGAACCCATGGGTGCTGGGTGTCCAGGGTGGGAGTCCATGGGTGTTGGATCCGTGGGGTGGGAATCTATGGGTGCTGGGTCTCCAGGGTGGGAGCCCATGAGTGCTGGGTCCTGGGGTGGGAATCTATGGGTGCTGGGTCTCCAGGGTGGAAGTCCATGGGTGCCAGGCCTCCAGGGTGGGATCCCACGGGTGCCGGGCCCCTGGGATGGGATCCCATGGGTGCTAGGTCCCTGGTGCAGGATCCCACGGGTGCTGGGTCTCCAGGGTGGAATCCCATGGGTGCTGGGTCCATGATGTAGGATCCCATGGGTGCTGGGTCCATGATGTGGAATCCCACGTGTGCCAGGCCCCTGGGGTGGAATCCCATGGGTGCTGGGTCCCTGGCGCAGGATCCCATGGGTGCTGGGTCCTTGGGGAGGGATCCCACAGGTGCTGGGTCCCTGGTGCAGGATCCCATGGGTGCTGGGTCTGTGGGGAGGAATCTCATGGGTGCCGGGCCCCTGGGGTGGGATCCCATGGGTGCTAGGTCCATGGGGAGGAATCCCATGGGTGCTGAGTCCATGGGGTGGGATCCCACGGGTGCTGGGTCTCCAGGGTGGAATCCCATGGGTGCTGGGACCCTGGTGCGGGATCCCATGGGTGCCGGGCCCCTGGGGTGGCATCCCATGGGTGCTGGGTCCATGATGTAGGATCCCATGGGTGCTGGGTCCCTGGGATGGGATCCCATGGGTGCTGGGCCTCCAGGGTGGCATCCCACGGGTGCTGGGCCCCTGGCGCAGGATCCCATGGGTGCTGGGTCTGTGGGGAGGAATCTCATGGGTGCCGGGCCCCTGGGGTGGGATCCCATGGGTGCTAGGTCCATGGGGAGGAATCCCATGGGTGCTGAGTCCATGGGGTGGGATCCCCACGGGTGCTGGGTCTCCAGGGTGGAATCCCATGGGTGCTGGGTCCCTGGGGTGGGATCCCACGGGTGCTGGGTCTCCAGGGTGGAATCCCATGGGTGCTGGGACCCTGGTGCGGGATCCCATGATCTGGGGTGCCGGGCCCTGGGGTGGCATCCCATGGGTGCTGGGTCCATGATGTAGGATCCCATGGGTGCTGGGTCCATGGGGAGGAATCCCACGGGTGCTGGGTCTCCAGGGTGGAATCCCACGGGTGCTGGGACCCTGGTGCGGGATCCCATGGGTGCCGGGCCCCTGGGGTGGCATCCCATGGGTGCTGGGTCATGATGTAGGATCCCATGGGTGCTGGGTCCCTGGGATGGGATCCCATGGGTGCTGGGCCTCCAGGGTGGGATCCCATGGGTGCTGGGTCCCTGAGGAGGGATCCCACGGGCGCCCGACGCCCCGAGCGAGCGGGCGCCTGACCTCTTCCCACCACCCGCCACCCACCACCAGCGGGGCGGGCGACGCGCTGGGGCTGCAGGTGGACTTCTGGGTGCCGGCGGGCGCCGGGGCGGGCGGGGCCGGGGCGGGCGGGTGCCCCCCGGGAGCGGGCGCCCCGCGACGCCGCCAAGACCAGCCTGCGCGGGACCTTCCGCTCGCTGCTGGTGTCGCGGCTGCCGGCCGCCGGCGAAGCGCCCGGCCCCGCCATGGCCCTCACCGTGGTCACCCGCGAGAAGAACAAGAAGGGTGCGCGCCGGGTGGGGGGCACCCCGGGGTGGGGGGCACCTGAGGGTGGGCGTCTGGGGGTTGGGGTGGGCGTCTGGGGGTTTGGGGCCGCAGTCGATGGTGGGCGTCTTGGGGCACCTCGAGGGTGGGCGTCTTGGGGCGCCTCGAGGGTGGAGGCATCTCAGGAACGTCCGTGGGGGTGGGTCTAGGGGGTTGAGGTGGGCACCCAAGGGTGGGGGGGTCTTGGAACGCCCATGGGTGTGTGTCTAGAGGGTTTGGGTGTGGGCACCCAAGGGTGGGAGGTCTTGGGAACGCCATGGGTGTGTGTCTAGGGGGTTTGGGTGGGCACCCAAGGGTGGGGAGGTCTAGGGGCACCTCAAGGGTGGGAGTCTTGGGGCACCCAAGGGTGGGGAGGTCTCGGAACGCCCATGGGTGTGTGTCTAGGGGGTTCAGATTGGGCACCCAAGGGTGGGAGTCTTGGGGCGCCTCGAGGGTGGGCGTCTTGGGGCACCTCGAGGGTGGAGGCATCTCAGGAACGTCCGTGGGGGTGGGTCTAGGGGGTTGGGGTGGGCACCCAAGGGTGGGGGGTCTTGGGAACGCCCATGGTGTGTGTCTAGAGGGTTTGGGGTGGGCACCCAAGGGTAGGAGTCTTGGGGCGCCTCGAGGGTGGAGGCATCTCAGGAACGTCCGTGGGGGTGTGTCTAGGGGGGTTTAGGTGGGCACCCAAGGGTGGGGAGGTCTTGGGAACACCCATGGGGGTGTGTCTAGGGGGTTGAGGTGGGCACCCAAGGGTGGGAGTCTCGGGAACACCCATGGGGGTGTGTCTAGGGGTTGAGGTGGGCACCCAAGGGTGGGGAGGTCTTGGGAACGCCCATGGGTGTGTGTCTAGAGGGGTTGAGGTGGGCACCCAAGGGTGGGGGGGGTCTTGGGAACGCCCATGGGTGTGTGTCTAGGGGTTGAGGTGGGCACCCAAGGGTGGAGTCTCGGGAACACCCATGGGCGTGTGTCTAGGGGGTTGAGGTGGGCACCAAGGGTGGGGAGGTCTCGGGGAACACCCATGGGTGTGTGTCTAGGGGGTTTGGGGTGGGCACCCAAGGGTGGACATCGGGGAGCACCCAAGAGTGGGTGTCGGGAAATTGGCATGTGGGCACCCAAGGGTGGACATCGGAGCACCCAAGGGTGGGTGTCCGGGGAATTGGCATGTGGGCACCCAAGGGTGGACATCAGGGAGCACCCAAGGGTGGGCGTCCAGGGAATTGGGGTGTGGGCACCCAAGGGTGGACATCAGGGAGCACCTCCAGGCGGGTCTCCAGGGAATTAGCGCGCGGGCACCCAAAGGCGGGTGTCCAGGGGAGCACCCGAGGGCGGGGGGGGGTGTGGGGGCACCCATGGGTGCCCGCTGAGCCCGCGGGTGCCCCAGTGGCCGCCCTGTTCCTGAGCAAGCGCCCGCGCGAGCCGCAGCCCGACTCCAAGAGCCAAGTGGTCGAGGGCATCAGCCGCCTCATCTGCTCCGCCCGGCAGCCGCCCACCCTGCTGCGAGGTGGGCACCCATGGGTGGGGGGGGGCACCCGTGGGTGGGGGGCACCCATGGGTGGTGGGGGGCACCCATGGGTGGGCGCCTACGGGGTGTCAAGGGGGTTACAGGGTTCCTGGGGGGTTTTGGGGAGCTCCTGGAGGTGGGAGACCTGGGCGTTGTGGTGGGGCACCGTGGGTGGGGGCACCCAAGGGTGGGGGGGCACCCAAGGGTGGGGGGGCACCCGTGGAGGGGGGGCAACCGGACCCTACAGGGTGTCTCGGGGGGGTTCCAGAGGTTACAGGGGGGGTATGGGTGGTATGGGGGGCACCCGTGGGTGGGGGGGGCACCCAAGGGTGGGGGGGGCGCCCATGGAGGGGGGGCAGCTGGGCCCTATGGGGTGGGGGGAGCTGCTGGGTGTGGGGGGGGGGTTACAGGGTGCTCCTAGGGGTGGAGCCCTGGGGTTTAGAAGGGGGCACCCAAGGGTGGGGGGGGCACCCATGGGTGGGGACACCCAATGGGGGCACCAGGGGTGGGGGACACCCCAATGGGGGCACCACCAGGGTGGGGGGCACCCAATGGGGGCACCACCCAGGGGTGGGGACACCCAGTGGGGAGGACACCCAAGGTGGGGGGCACCCAATGGTGGGGACACCCATGGGTGGGGGGCACCCAAGGGTGGGGGGCACCCAAGGGTGGGGATACCCAATGATGGGGACACCAAGGGTGGGGAACACCTAATGGTGGGGATACCCAACGGGTGGGGAACACCCAACGGGTGGGAGACACTCAACGGGTGGGGGACGCCCAACGGGTGGGGGGGGGGCACCCATGGGTGGGGGTGGGGGTGGGGGAGCACCCACGGGTGCGGCGGCGGGTGCCAGCGCGGTGCCGCAGTGACCGTGGACGGCGTCGAGTGGGACGACGTCAAGTTCTTCCAGCTGGCGGCCCAGTGGCCCACCCACGTCAAGCACTTCCCCGTGGGCCTCTTCGGCGCCAAGCCCCCCTATGAGGGCACCCATGGGTGCTGCCCCCCACCCTGACCCCACCCACCCAACCAACCTCGCGCCGCCACCCACGGCTGCCCCTGCGCTGCGCCCCCGGGGTGCTCAACGCCGCCCATGGGTGCTCCTGCTGCTGCCACCACCCACCCCGGCCCTGCTGCTGTCGCCACCACCCGTGGGTGCTCCCCCAGCACCCATGGGTGCTGTCGCTGCCATGCGCCTCTCCCCCAGCTGCTGAGCCCCCCCCGTGACGCTCTAGGGTGCCCCCAGCACCCATGGGTGTCATCACTGCCATGCTCCTCTCTCCTGGCTGCTGAACCCCCCCCGCGACGCTCCAGGGTGCCCCCATGTCACCCGTGGGTGCCCCCAGCACCTGCAGGTGCCCCCAGCACCCATGGGTGTCATCACTGCCATGCTCCCTTCCCGGCTGCTGAGCGCCCCCCCACAACGCTCCAGGGTGCCCCAGTACCCATGGGTGTCGTCACTGCCCCCCAGCTGCTGAGCCCCTCCAGCACCCATGGGTGCCCCCAGCACCTCCAGGGTGCCCCCAGCACCCATAGGTGTCCTCAGCACCCATGGGTGTCATCACTGCCATGCTTCCCTCCCGGCTGCTGAGCCCCCCCGCAACACTCCAGGGTGCCCCCAGCACCCATGGGTGTCGTCACTGCCCCCCAGCTGCTGAGCCCCCCCCCCCACGAGGCTCCAGGGTGCCCCCAGCACCCATGGGTGTCATCACTGCCATGCCCCCTCTCCCGGCTGCTGAGCCCCCCCATGACACTCCAGGTCCTCCCAGCACCCATGGGTGCCCCCGCTGCCACTCCAGCCGCTGAACCCCCCCCCCACTGCCCCAGGATGCGCCCCCCCCCCACCCATGGGTGCACCCACCACCCCAGGGTGCCCTGCCAGCCCTGACACCCCCGGGTGGGCTCCCCTCCCCCCCCCCAGCACCCATGGGCCCCCCCCAGCACCCATGGGTGCCCCCGCTGCCACTCCAGCCGCTGAACCCCCCCCCCACTGCCCCAGATGCGCCCCCCCCCCAACCCATGGGTGCACCCACCACCCCAGGGTGCCTGCCAGCCCTGACACCCCCGGGTGGGCTCCCCTCCCCCCCCCCAGCACCCATGGGCCCCCCCAGCACCCATGGGCCCCCCCCAGCACCCATGGGCGCCCCCACATCCGTCCTTGTGCCAAAGTGGGAGGGGGACGCGCAGCACCCAACCTCCCCCCCCCAGCACCCATGGGCGCCCCCACATCCATCCTTGTGCCAAACCGGGGGGGGGGGAAGACGCGCAGCACCCAAACCGCCCCCCCCCCCTTCCAGCACCCATGGGCGCCCTCGGGGAGGTCCAGCACCCATGGGCCTCCCCCCCCCGCACCCACCCCAGCACCCATGGGTGCCCCCCTCCCCCCCCGGCGTCGCGGCCGCGGTAATGAATAAACGTCTCGGGGGGGGTCGTAGGCGGAGCCTGGTTCTTTGGGGGGGGGAGGGGAGGGGCCCGGACGCCTGGGCCCCCCTTGGGGTGCTCTTGCACGCGCGGGTGCAGCACGGGGTGGGTGGGGGGAGGGGGGCACCCACACAGGGTGCGGGGGCCCCCGCCGAGCACCCCTGGGTGCAGAGAGGCGGCGGGCGGCGGGCATCGCACATGCATCGCACACGCGTCGCACACGCGTCGCACACGTGTTGCACATGCATCATGCAGACCTTGCACACGCGTTGCACATGCATCGCACATGCGTTGCACACGCCTCACGCATGCATTGCGCGTGCATTGCACACGCGTTGCACACGCGTTGCACGTGCATTGCAAACGTCTTGCGCGTGCATCGTACGCACCTTGCACACGCATTGCACATGCGTTGCACATGCATCACACATACATTGTGCATGCCTTGCACATGCCTCGCACATGCGTTGCACACGCGTTGCACACGCGTGGCACACACCTCGTGCATGCATTGCATGCGCATTGCGCCTGCGTCGCACATGCATTGCAAACGTCTTGCACATGCATCGCACGTGCATTGCACACGAATTGCACATGCATTACACACACCTTGCACACACCTCGTGCATGCATTGCGCACGCTTTGCACATGCCTTGCACGTGCATTGCAAACATCTTGCACGTGCATTGCACACGCCTCGTGCATGCATTGCACACGCTTTGAACACGCCTTGCAGGTGCATTGCAAGCGTCTTGCACACGCCTTGCACATGCATTGCACACGCATTGCACATGCCTCGTGCATGCATTGCACATGCCTTGCACACACCTCATGCATGCATTGCACACCCTTTGCACACGCCTTGCGCATGCATTGCAAATGTCTTGCACATGCATTGCACATGCATCATACACGCATTGCACATGCATCGCACACGCATTGCACACAGCTTTCCACATGCATTGCACACACCTCGCGCGTGCATTGCACGTGCTTTGCACATGCGTTGCGCACGCATCCCGCACGCATTGCACACGTCTTGCACGTGCAATTGCAAGCGTCTTGCACACGCCTTGCACATGCACGGCACATGCATTGCACGCTTTGCGCACACCTCGCGCATGCATTGCGTATGCCTTGCACATGCATGGCACACGCCTCGCGCATGTGTTGCGCATGCATTGCACACGCGCTGTGCGTGCGTTGCGCTTGCATGGCACACATTTTCTGCGTGCAGGGCACATGCATCATGCACGCATTGCATGTGCATCGTGCATGCCTTGCACATGCCTCGCGCATGCTTTGCACACACTTTGCACGTGCATCGCACACACCTCCTGCATGCATTGCACATTCCTCGCACATGCATTGCACACGCCTCGTGCATTCATTGCACACGCATTGTACGTGCATCGCACATGCATTGCACATGCATTGCTCACGCCTCGCGCATGCATTGTACATGCCTTGCACACGTGATGCTCATGCATCACGCGTGCATTGCACGTGCACTGTGCATGCGTTGCGCTTGCATTGCACACGCGTTTTGCATGCATCGCACATGCATTGCACACGCATCGTGCATGTATTGCGCACGTGGCATGCGTGCATCGCACATGCCTTGCACATGCATTGTCACGCACACCTGCACATGCATCATGCATGCGTTGCGGTTGCATTGCACACGCGTTTTGCATGCATTGCGCACGCCTTGCACACACGCCACGCGTGCACTGCACATGCATTGCGCACGCATCACGCATGCATTGCACATGGGTCACGCGTGCATCGCACACGCCTTGCACATGCATTGCACATGCATTGCGCACACGTCGCTGTGCAGGCGTTGCACGTGCATTTTGCACGCATCACACCCGCGTTCAGCACACACCGCACAGCCACAGCGCCTGTGTCACACACGCACCGCGCACACCCGCAGCCTGAGTGCCCCTGCGTCCCCCGGCCATCGCACAAGCCCACCCGCGTGTCGCGCACACATCCTGCACGTGTGTCGCACGCGGCGTGCAAGGGGCCGGGGCGTGCACCGCACCCTTATTGCACCAACATGCACATCGCACGGGCGTTTCTTGTGCATTGCTTGCCTTGCACACTCGTTGCACGCGCACCGCGCAGCCCCGGGCAACGCCTTGCAGCGGCCACGCGTGCACCTTGCACACGCACTGCACACGCACTGGAGACGCGTTGCAGCGGCATTGCAGGCGCACGGCGCCCGCACCCACACGTGCAGGGCGCACGGATTACACGTGCACACGCCTCGCGCGTGCACTGCACATTAGCCCGTGGTGCACGCACGTTGCACACGCGTGGCACACGCATTGCACACACGTTGCACCCGCACATGCGTTGCACATGCACTGCATGTGCATTGCCCACTCACGCACGTTGCACACGCATTGCACGCACATTGCACATGCATTGCGCGCACACATGCATTGCGCACGCTCTGCACCCCCACGCTCCTTCAACACGCATTGTATGCACAATGCACGTGCACATGCATTGCACACGCATCACACCAGCACACGCACTGCACATGCATTGTACGTGCCTGGCACATGCATTGCACGCGCGCTGCACGCGCACCCGCCGTGCACACGCATTGCACATGCACCAGCATTGCACGCATACTGCATGTACACACGCTTTGCACACGCATTGCGCATGCACACTCATTGCACATGCATTGCACATGCACTGCATGCGCACACGCCTTACAACATGCATTGCACATGCACCAGCATCGCACACGCACTGCACACGCATTGCACAGCCATTGCACACACACTGCACTCGCACACACGTTGCACACGCATTGTACATGCATTGCACACATGCTGCATGTGCACATGCATCGCACACGCATTGCACATGCTTTGCACGCCCGCTGCACACGCACACGCCTGGTACCCGCATTGCACATGCACGTGCCTTGCACACGCATTGCACACGCTTTGCACGCACACTGCACACGCACACTCCTTCCACATGCACTGCACATGCACCAGCATCGCACACGCCTGGTACCCGTATTGCCCATGCACACGCCTTGCACACGCCTTGCACATGCATTGCACATGCATTGCATGCACGGTGCACGTGCACACGCATTGCACACGCATTGCACACGCATTGCACATGCTTTGCACGCACAGTGCACGCGCATATGCCTTGCACACACGTTACACACGCATTGCACGCACGGTGCATGCGCACATGCCTTGCACATGCCTTGCACATGCTTTGCACGCACAGTGCACGCGCACACACATTGCACATGCCTTGCACAGGCGTCGCACATGCCTTGCACACACAGTGCACGCGCACACGCATCGCACACGCATCGCACACGCATCTCACGCACAGTGTACGCCCACGCGCCCTGCAACACGCCTTGCTCATGCACACGTGTTGCACACGCATTGCACATGCATTGCACGCACACTGCATGCACACACTCCTTGCACACGCATTGCACATGCACCAGCATTGCATACGCACTGCACAGGCGTTGCATATGCTTTGCACGCCCGCTGCACTCGCACATGCCTGGTACCCGCATTGCACATGCACACGCCTTGCACACGCATTGCACATGCATTGCACATGCACCAGCATCGCACACGCACTGCACACGCATTGCACATGCATTGCACGCACAGTGCACGCGCACACGCGTTGCACACACCTTGCACGCACAGTGCACGCGCACATGCCTTGCACACGCGTTGCACACGCAGTGCACGCACAGTGCACGCGCACGCGCCTTGCAGATGCTTTGCACGCACAGTGCACGCGCACACGCCTTGCACACGCGTCGCACATGCTTTGCACGCGCAGTGCACGCGCACACGCCTTGCACACGCCTTGCACATGCAGTGCACGCGCAGTGCACGCGCACACGCCTTGCACACGCCTTGCACACGCGTCGCACACGCCTTGCACACGCGTCGCACACGCCTTGCACGCGCCTCGCCCGCGCGCGCGCCTCGCAGCACGCCCCGCCCCCCCGCCGCGCGCACGCCCCGCCCCCCTCCCGGCCCCGCCCCCCCCCGCTCGCTCCTTGCGCGCGGCGCCGGACTGAGGCGAGCCGGAGCCGGAGCCGGAGCCGGAGCGGGGCCATGGCGGGCGGCTCCCCCCGCGCCCCCATGGCCGGGCAGCGGGGCTGACACCCGCCGCCCCGTCCCCTTCCTCCTCCTCCTCCTCCTCCTCCTCCTCCCTCTCCCCCTCCCCCACCCAACCCCCTCCCCTCTCCTTTCCCCCCCCCCGCCAAAGCCGGGGAAGGGGGGGGGCCCCGGCGTCCGGGCGGACCATGGCGTTCACGTTCGCCGCCTTCTGCTACATGCTGACCCTGGTGCTGTGCGCCTCGCTCATCTTCTTCGTCATCTGGCATGTGAGCGGCGGCCGCGGCGGGGGGGGCACCGGCACCGGGGGGGGGGCACCGGCACCGGGACCGGGGGGGGGGGGGGGGGACGGACAGCGGCACCGGGACCAAGCGGGGAGGGGGGGCACAAGGACCCAGGGGGCGCCGGCACCGGGGGCGGCCGGGGAGCGCCGGTTGCCGGGCAACGGCGGCGGCGGGCAAAGGGGAGGGGCGCCGGTTGCGTGGCAACCGGGGGGGGGGCAGCGCTGGGTGTGGGGGGGCGCGGGGGGCGCCGGTTACCTGGCAACGGCGGGGGGGGCGCTAGGAGGCTTGGAGGGGCGGTTGCCTGGCAACGGGGGTGGTGCTGGTGGGGGGGGGCGCGCTAGGGTCGGGGGGCGCCGGTTACCTGGCAACGGGGGGCGGCGCTGGGGGGGGGCAATAGGGCCTTGGGGGGGGGCGCGGTTGCCTGGCAACGGGGGCACTGGAGGGGGGGGCACTAGGACCTGGAGGGGAGGGCGCCGGTTACCTGGCAACGGGGGGCGGCGCTGGGGGGGGGCGATGGGGCCTTGGGGGGGGCGCGGTTGCCTGGCAACGGGGACACTGGCGAGGGGGGGGCACTAGGACCTGGAGGGGAGGGCGCCGGTTACCTAGCAACGAGGGCACCGCTGGGGCGGGGGGGGGCGCCGGTTACCTGGCAACGGGGACACCGCCGGGGGGAGGGGGGAGGTGGGGAGGGAGCAGCAATTGGGGCAGGTGGGGGGGGAGGGGAGGGGAGGAGCGGGCGGGGGCGGGGGGGCGGGGCCGGCGTGGCTCGGCCCCGCCCCCGTCTCCGCGGCTGTCTCCAGGCAGCCGCCGTCGCCATGGCAACGGGCCGCGGCGCCCGCGCGGGGCGGGGCTTAGACCCCCCCTCCCCTCAGCGCGCTGCTGGCTTGGCCCCGCCCCCAAACCCCCCCCCCCCTCCTGGGGTGGGGGCCCAGGCGTCCAGCCCCCCCCCCTCCCCAAGGTGGAGGAGGGGGGGGAAGGGCCCCTTCCCTGGACACCTGGGTCCCTGGTGGGGGTTAGGGGGCACGTGGCCCCCCCCCCCCGGACGCCTGGGCCCCTCCCGGACGCCTGGGCCCCGGCGCCCCTCACCCCCCCTCATGCCCCCCCCCCCAGATCATCGCCTTCGACGAGCTCCGGACCGACTTCAAGAACCCGATTGATCAGGGCAACCCAGCCCGGGCTGTGAGTGCTGCACGGGGGGGGCCCAGGCGTCCGGGAAGGGCCCAGGCGTCCGGGAGGGGCCCAGGCATCCGGGGGGGGGGGAGGGGCTCCCCGACACCTTGCGGGAAGAATCCAGGTCGGCGGCTATTTATAGCCCCCAAAAACGGGACGCGCGGGGGAGGGGCCCAGGCGTCCGGGGGGGCCCCCTTCTCCCCCCGACCCCATTCCTTATCCCTCCCCCCCCCTCTGGGAGGGGCCCAGGCGTCCGGGGGGGAGCCCAGGCGTCCGGGAGGGGCCCAGGTGTCCAGAGGGGCCCGGGCGTCCAGGGAAGGGCCCAGGCGTCCGGGAAGGGCCCAGGTATCCGGGAAGGGGCCCAGGCATCCAGAGGGGCCCAGGCGTCCGGGAAGGGCCCAGGCGTCCGGGTCCCCCCCCGACTCCATTTTTTTCCCCCCCTCAGCGCGAGCGATTGAAAAACATCGAGCGAATCTGCTGCCTCCTGCGCAAGGTGCGACCCGGGACCCCCCGAAACCCCCCCAAACCCCCCCAAGCCCCCAGGGACCCCCAAAACCCTCCAGGACCCCCCAAAACCCCCCAGTGACACCCCAAAACCCTCCAGGACCCCCCAAAACCCCCCAAACCCCCCACAGACACCCCAAAACCCCCCCAGGGACCCCCTAAACCCCCCCAAAACCCCCCAAGACCCCAGGGACCCCCCAAAACCCTCCAGGACCCCCTAAACCCCCCCCAAATCACCCAGAATCACCCAAAACCCCCCAAATCCACCCAAAACCCCCCAGTGACACCCCAAAACCCTCCAGGACCCCCTAAACCCCCCCAAATCCCCCAGGACCCCCCAAAACCCTCCAACCCCCCCAAGCCCCCCAGAACACCCCCAAATCCCCCCCCAGGACCCCCCTAAAATCCTCCAAAATCGCCAGCCCCCCCCAGTCCCCCCCAAAACCTCTGGGGACCCCAAAACCATCCGGAGACCCCCCTAAACCCCCTGAATCCCCCCAGACCCTCTAAAACCCCCAAAACCCCCCAAAACCCCCCAAAATCCCCAGGGACCCCCAAAATCCTCTGGAATTGCCCCAAACCCTCCCCCAAAGTCGCCAGGGTTCCCCAAAATCCTCTGGAATTGCCCCAAACCCTCCCCCAAAATCTCCAGGGATCCCCAAAATCCTCTGGAATTGCCCCAAACCCTCCCCCAAAATCTCCAGGGACCCCCAAAATCCTCTGGAATTGCCCCAAACCCTCCCCCAAAATCTCCAGGGACCCCCAAAATCCTCTGGAATTGCCCCAAACCCTCCCCCAAAATCTCCAGGAACCCCCAAAATCCTCTGGAATTGCCCCAAACCCTCCCCCAAAATCCCCAGGGACCCCCAAAATCCTCTGGAATTGCCCCAAACCCTCCCCCAAAATCTCCAGGGATCCCCAAAATCCTCTGGAATTGCCCCAAACCCTCCCCCAAAATCTCCAGGGATCCCCAAAATCCTCTGGAATTGCCCCAAACCCTCCCCCAAAATCCCCAGGGATCCCCAAAATCCCCTGGAATTGCCCCAAAACCCTCCAAAATCCCCAGGGACCCCCAAAATCCTCTGGAATTGCCCCAAAATGCTCCTGGACCCCCTGAGACCCCCCCAAAACCCCCCCAAAATCCCCAGGGACCCCCAAAATCCTCTGGAATTGCCCCAAAACCCCCCCCAAAATCTCCAGGGACCCCCAAAATCCTCTGGAATTGCCCCAAAATGCCCCTGGACTCCCCAAATCCTCTGGAATTGCCCCAAATCCCCCCCCTAGAAACCCCCCTGCCCCCACCGAGCCCCCCTGACCCCTGTGGGGGCGGGGCCTGGCAGGGGGCGGGGCTGTGCAGTGGGCGGGGCATTTGGTGGGGGCAGGGCGTTTAGTGGGCGGGGCTCACCAGGGGGCAGGTCATTGGTTGGTGTGTGGGGGTGTGGCCTTATAGGGGGTGGGGCATGGAGGAGGCGGGGCCCGGAGGAGGGGAGGCGGTGCTGGGAGAAGGGGGCGGGGCCGGGAGCCAACCCGGGGGGCCCTGAGAGGCAGTGGGCGGGGCCTGGGGTGGAGGGGGTGGGGCCTGGGGCGGAGCAGCCAGGCCCAGGGGAGGGAGGGGGGAGGAACCCCTGCCCGGAAGGGGGGGGGAAGTAGTTGGTGGGGGGGCGTGGCCTGTGAGGGGTGTGTCCAAATGGGGTGTGGCTTGTGGAGGGAGTGTGGCCAGCGTGGGCGTGGCCTGCGGTGTGGCAGTGCCCAAGAGGGGGGGCAGTGATCCCTGAGGGGGGATTGGTGGGGGCGTGGCTTTTGGAGGGGCGTGGCTAGGAAGGGGGCGTGGCCCGGAGCTGGGGGCGTGGCCTGAGGGGGCCCGCCCCCAGCTGGTGGTGCCCGAGTACTGCATCCACGGGCTCTTCTGCCTCATGTTCCTGTGCGCTGCCGAGTGGGTGACGCTGGGGCTCAACCTGCCCCTGCTGCTCTACCACCTCTGGAGGTACCGGGGGGGCAACAGCGTGACAACACCGCGACAACACCGTGACAACAGCGTCACCTGGGGGGGACATGGGGGGGGCACCGGGGGTGACACTAGGGCCCGACCTGCCCCTGCTGCTCTACCACCTCTGGAGGTACCAAGGGGGCAACAGCGTGACAACACCGCGACAACACCAGGACAACAGTGTCACATGGGGGGGGTATGGGGGGCACTGGGGGTGACGCTGGGGCTCGACCTGCCCTTGCTGCTCTACCAACTCTGTAGGTACCGGGGGGAGGAACACCGCGACAACACTGTGACAACACCAGGACAACAGCATCACCTGGGGGGGGGGGTATGGGGGGGCACTGGGGGTGACACTGGGGCCCGACCTGCCCTTACTGCTCTACCAACTCTGGAGGCACCAGGGGGCAACACCGTGACAACACCGTGACAACAGCGTCACCTGGTGGGGGGGACATGGGGCGGGCACCGGGGGTGACACTGGAGCTCAACCTGCCCCTGCTGCTCTACCACCTCTGGAGGTACCGGGGGGAGGAACACCATGACAACACCGTGACAACACCAGGACAACAGTGTCACCTGGGGGGGGGGGGACATGGGGGGGGTGACACTGGGATGATGCTGGGGCTCAACCTGCCCCTGCTGCTCTACCAACTCTGGAGGTACTGGGGGGAGGAACAGCGTGACAACACTGTGACAACACCGAGACAACAGCGTCACCTGAGGGAGGGCATGGGGGGGGCACTGGGAGTGATGCTGGGGCTCAACCTGCCCCTGCTGCTCGACCACTTCTGGAGGTACCAGGGGTGGGAGGGGGACACACACCGTGACAACACCGCGACAACAGCGTGACAACACCGCGCGAGCCCTCACACACCCGCACGGGGACACCAGGTCTGCTTGGCACGTGGCCACCATGTCTACCTGGCATGGGACTACCAGGTCTACCCGACACGGAGCCACCAGGTCTACCTGGCACGCAGCCACCTGGTCTACCCGGCACGGGGCCACCAGGTCTACTGGGCACGCGGCCACTAGGTCTACCCGGCACGGAGTCACTGGGTCTACTTGGCGCGCAGCCACCAGGTCTATCTTGCATGCAGCCACCGGATCGACCCGGCACGCAGCCACCAGGTCTACCTAGCCCGGGGCCACTGGGTCTACCCGGCACGAGGCCACCAAGTCTACCTGGCACGCGGCCATCAGGTCTACCCGTCACACGAACCCCCCCCCCCCCCCCCGTGTGAATCCTCGTGCAAGGCCCCGTGGGATACAAACCCCCACTCACACTCCGTGGGACCCCACGCGAGCCCTCGCCCCCCCCGCAGGTACTTCCACCGGCCGGCGGACGGCTCGGAGGGCCTCTACGACGCCGTCTCCATCATGAACGCCGACATCCTGGGCTACTGCCAGAAGGAGGCTTGGTGCAAACTCGCCTTCTACCTGCTCTCCTTCTTCTACTACCTGTACAGGTGGGCGCTGGGAGGCACTGGGGGGGACTGGGAGCCACTGGGAGGGGATTGGGCACCACTGGGAGGGGACTGGGACTGACTGGGAGGGACTGGGAGCCACTGGGAGGGGATTGGGCACCACTGGGAGGGGATTGGGCACCACTGGGAGGGGACTGGGACTGACTGGGATGGGACTGAGAAGGTCAGGGATGGGACTGGGGGGAACTGGGAGCCACTGGGAGGGGACTGGGAGGGATTGGGATGGACTGGGACTGACTGGGAGGGACTGGAAGCCACTGGGGGGGTGACTGGGAGGGATTGGGATGGACTGGGAGCCACTGGGAGGGGAATGGGACTGACTGGGAGGGACTGGGAGCCACTGAGATGGGGCTGGGAGGAACTGGGAGCCACTGGGGCCAACTGGGAGGGGACTGGGAGGGCGAGGGATGGGACTGGGGGGAACTGGGAGCCACTGGGAGGGAACTGGGAGGGATTGGGATGGACTGGGTGGGGCCGGGAGGGCTCTGGGATGGACTGGGAGCCACTGGGATGGGACTGGGATGGACTGGGACCAACTGGGATGGGACTGGGAGGAACTGGGACCAACTGGGATGGGACTGGGAGGGCCAGGGATGGGACTGGGGGAACTGGGAGCCACTGGGAAGGGATTGGGACTGACTGGGATGGGACTGGGGGGAACTGGGATGGACAGAGGGCAACTGGAAGCGACTGGGGCAGACTGGGAGGCACTGGGAGATACTGGGAGGTACTGGAGGCACCGCACTGACCCTCTCCCCAGTATGGTGTACACACTGGTGAGCTTCTGAGGGGCCCAACGCCCGGACGCCTGGGCCCTTCCCGGACGCTTGGGCCCTTCCCCGGACGCCTGGGCCCTTCCCGGACGCCTGGGTCCTCCCCGGACGCCTGGGCCCCTCCCGGATGGCTGGGCCCCTCCCGGACGCCTGGGTCCCTCCCGGACGCCTGGGCCCTTCCCGGACGCCTGGGTCCCTCCGGACACCTGGGCCCTTCCCCGGACGCCTGGGCCCCTCCCGGACGCCTGGGTCCTCCCGGACGCCTGGGCCCTTCCCGGATGCCTGGGCCCCTCCCGGACGCCTGGGCCCCTCCCGGACGCCTGGGCCCACTGCCAGGAGCGGGACGGGTTTTGGGGGGGAGGGGGGGGGACACATCCCCGCGATGACCCCAGTTTGGGGAGCGGGGGGGGGTGGGGGAGGGGGAACTGGGAGCACTGGGGAGGGCCCAGTTTGGCCCAGTCTGGCCCAGTTTGGCCCAGTCGGTCCCAGTTCCCCCCCCCTCCCTCCCCCCACCCCCCACCGGCTCTCTGTGTACAAAGACGTCGCGTCGTGGCTGAATAAAGACAACTGGCACCAGTAGTCGTGCGAGGGCTCCCCGGACGCCTGGGCCCCTTCCCGGACGCCTGGGCCCCTTCCCCGGACGCCTGGGCCCCTTCCCGGACGCCTGGGCCCCTCTCGGACACCTGGGCCCCTTCCCGGACGCCTGGGCCCCTTCCTTCCCCAGACGCCTGGGTCCTTCCCCGGACGCCTGGGTCCCTTCCTTCCCCGGACGCCTGGGTCCTTCCCCAGACGCCTGGGTCCCTTCCTTCCCCGGACGCCTGGGCCCCTTCCCGGACGCCTGGGCCCCTTCCTTCCCCGGACGCCTGGGCCCTTCCCCGGACACCTGGGCCCCTTCCTTCCCCCGGATGCCTGGACCCCTTCCCCGGACACCTGGGCCCTTCCCCGGACACCTGGGCCCCTTCCTTCCCCGGACGCCTGGGTCCCTTCCTTCCCCGGACGCCTGGGCCCCTTCCCGGACGCCTGGGCCCCTTCCTTCCCCGGACGCCTGGGCCCTTCCCCGGACACCTGGGCCCCTTCCTTCCCCCGGATGCCTGGACCCCTTCCCCGGACACCTGGGCCCTTCCCCGGACACCTGGGCCCCTTCCTTCCCCGGACGCCTGGGCCCCTTCCCGGACGCCTGGGCCCCTTCCTTCCCCGGACGCCTGGGCCCTTCCCCAGACACCTGGGCCCCTTCCTTCCCCCGGATGCCTGGACCCCTTCCCCGGACACCTGGGCCCTTCCCCGGACACCTGGGCCCCTTCCTTCCCCGGACGCCTGGGCCCCTCTCGGACGCCTGGGCCCTTCCCTGGACACCTGGGCCCCTTCCCCGGACGCCTGGGCCCCCCTGGACGCCTGGGCCCCTCCCGGACACCTGGGCCCTTCCCTGGATGCCTGGGCCCCTTCCTGGACACCTGGGTCCCTGGGGCTCCGCGGACGCCTGGGCCCTTTCCTTTCCCGGACGCCTGGGCCCCTTCCTTGCCCGGACGCCTGGGTCCCTTCCTTCCCCGGACGCCTGGGTCCTTTCCTTTCCTGGACGCCTGGGCCCCTTCCCTTCCCCGGATGCCTGGGCCCCTTCCTGGACACCTGGGCCCCTCACCCAGACGCCTGGGCCCTTTTCCCAGATGCCTGGGCCCTTTCCTTCCCCGGACACCTGGGCCCCTTCCCCGGATGCCTGGGTCCATCCCAGATGCCTGCATCATCCCCCCCCTCCCCCAGAGCACCTATAACCCCCCGGACGCCTGGGCCCCCTTGGGGGGGGGGGGGGGGCGGAATCAGCAATGCGTGAGCAGGGCAAGTTCAGGGTGGGGGGGGAGCTTGAGCAGCCCGGACGCCTGGGCCCCTCCCGGACGCCTGGGCCCCACCCGGACGCCTGGGCCCCTCCTGCGGGGTCAAATCTCGGCCTTTAGCTGAGCAGAGGAGGATGGAGCTGGGGGGGGGGGGGGGGGGAGGGTTGCTCGGCCCGGACGCCTGGGCCCCCACCCGGACGCCTGGGCCCTTCCTTGGCAGAGGAAGGTGATGGGGGGTTTTGGGGGGGGGGTGCAGCAGGGTCCCCCCCCCCCCCCCCGGACGCCTGGGTCCTTCCCCGGACGCCTGGGCCCCCCCCCCCGCCACCACCGTTGCACCCGAACCGAGCAGGGCGGAGTTGGGGGGGGGGGGATTGCTCAACCCGGACGCCTGGGCCCCCCCCCTTCCCCCCCTCCCGGATGCCTGGGCCCCCACCCAGCCTCTTGGGTCCGACAGGGTGTGGGGGGGAGCCGAAACTGGGGCGGAGGCTTCATGCGGGGGGGGAGGGGGGGTGCTGCCGCCAGCGGCCGAAGAGCAGGAGGAGGCAGGAGCAGACAGAAGGAGGCAAGAGAAGGCAGGAAGAGGCAAGTGGAGGCAGGAGAAGGCAGAAGGAGGCAGGAGAAGGCAGAAGGAGGCAGGAGAAGGCAGAAGGAGGCAGGAGGAGGCAGGAGGAGGCAGGAGGAGGCAGGAGGAGGCAGAAGGAGGCAAGTGGAGGCAGGAGAAGGCAGAAGGAGGCAGGAGGAGGCAGAAGGAGGCAGGAGGAGGCAGAAGGAGGCAGGAGGAGGAGGCAGGAGGAGGCAGGAGGAGATAGAAGGAGGAGGCAGGAGGAGGCAGGAGGAGGCAGGAAGAGGCAGAAGGAGCTAGAAGGAGGAGGCAGGAGGAGGCAGGAGGAGGCAGGAGCAGGCAGGCCAGGAGGATGCTGGCACTGGTAGTGGTTTTGGCAGCGGCGGCGGCAGCGACTCCAGGTCCCCGCTGCCCCCTGGGTTTCGGGCCGGTGCCGGGAGCTCCGGGGGGATGCGGCGACCGGGACGAATGCCGGGGGGGTCGCGTGTGCCAACACATGTGCCTCAACCACGAGGGCGGCTTCGCCTGCCACTGCCGCCGCGGCTTCGTCCTGCAGCCCGACGGCGCCGCCTGCCGCCCCCGGCGTCACCCCGGGGTGCTGGCTCGGCACCCCGGGGGGCGGCGGCGGCAGGGAGGCGGGCGAGCGGCCGGGCACCGGATCCGCACCCGGATGGGCGCCTGGATTTGCACCCGGATCTGCACCCAAACCGGCGTCGGGATGGGCAACGGGATCTGCACCCAGAGCTGCACCCGAAGGTGCGGCTAGATCTGCACCCGGATGGGCAGCTGGATGGGCAACGGGACTTGCACCCGGATCTGCACCCGGATCTGCACCCGGACGGGCAACGGGACCTGCACCCAGGGGTGCACCCAGCTCTGCACCCGGATCTGCACCCGCACGGGCATCGGGATGGGCAAGAGGACTTGCATCGGGGTGGGCACCCGGATCTGCACCCGGAGGGGCACCCGGAGGTGCACCCGCATCTGCGCCCGGATCTGCACCCGGATGGGCAACGGGACCTGCACCCAGGGGTGCACCCAGCTCTGCACCCGAAGCTGCACCCGGATCTGCACCCGGATCTGCACCCGGACATGCCACGGGACACGCCCCCACGCGGGCACCCACGGGGGCACCCACGGGTGCAGCAGGGCGCCCAACGCAGCGTGCAACGGCGCGGGCGCCCCGGCGGGCAGCGGGGCGCGCGAGAGGGACGGCGCCCGCGGGGACCCTATGCACGAGGACCCTATGCACGGGGACATTGCACACAGGGACCCTATGCACAGGGACATTGTATATGGGGACAGCGTGCACGGGGACCGTATGCACGAGGACCGTATGCACGAGGACATTGCACACGGGGACCCTATGCACGAGGACCCTATGCACAAGGACATTGCATATAGGGACAGTGTGCATGGGGACCGTATGCATGAGGACCATATGCACGAGGACCGTATGCACAGGGACCGTATGCACAAGGATGTTGCACACGGGGACCCTATGCATGAGGACCCTATGCACAAGGACATTGCACACAGGGACAGTGTGCACGGGGACCGTATGCACAGGGACAGCGTGCACAAGGACCGTATGCACAGGGACCGTATGCACAAGGACATTGCACATGGGGACAGCGTGCATGGGGACCATATGCACGAGGACCGTATGCACGAGGACATTGCACACCAGGACCGTATGCACGCGGGACCGTATGCATGAGGACATTGCACACAGGGACCGTATGCACAAGGACATTGCACATGGGGACAGCGTGCACGGGGACCATATGCACGAGGACCGTATGCACGAGGACATTGCACACAGGGACCATATGCACGAAGACCGTATGCACAGGGACCGTATGCATGAGGACATTGCACACAGGGACCGTATGCACGAGGACCGTATGCACGGGGACGTTGCACACAGGGACCATATGCACGAAGACCGTATGCACAGGGACCGTATGCATGAGGACATTGCACACCAGGACCGTATGCACGGGGACCGTATGCACGGGGACGTTGCACACAGGGACCCTATGCACGGGGACCGTATGCACAGGGACGTTGCACACGAGGAGGCCGGCGCACATGGGGACCGTATGCACGGGGACCGTACGCACGGGGACCCGCACCAGGGACGTCGCTCTCCCCCCGGCAGCCCGGCACGTATGGAGCCCCCCGCCCCGAGCCCTGGCAACCCCTGATAGGGCCGCCGACCCGCAGCCGTGGGATCCCTACGGAGCCCCCTATAGCGACGCCGCCGATCCCTACGGGGACCCCGGCCGGGATGCGGGACAACCCGACGCCTATGGGGACCCCTACGCCGACTCCTATGGGGCGGCCGAGCCGGCTCCGGGGCCCCTATATGACCCCTATACGGCCCCATCGCACCCCGACGCCTATGGGGACCCCTATGGGGGCCCCGACCCCTATAGGACCCCGACCCCTATGGGACATGGACCCTGATGCCTATGGGGATTGCCTATGCTGACCCCTATGGGGACTCCGACCCCGACGCCTATGGAGACGCCTATGCCGACTCCTATAGGGACCCGGCCCCTGATCCGGGGCCTGGGGGCTTCCATAGGGGCAGGGACCCCTGGCCTCGGCCTTGGGACCCCTATGGGCACCTCCCCAGGGCAGGGACCCCTATAGGGTCGGGGACCCCGACACAAGCCCCTGGGACCCCTATAGAGCCCGGGACCCTGAGACTCACCCCAGGGACCCCTATAGGGTGGGGGAGCCCCACACCGACTCCTGGGACCCCTATAGGGCCGGGGACCCTCAGGCAGATGCCGGGGACCCCTATAGAGTCGGGGAGCCCCACACCGACCCCAGAGACCCCTATAGGGTCGGGGAGCCCCATACCGACTCCTGGGACCCCTATAGGGCCGGGCACTCTCAGGCTGAGCCTAGGGATCCCTATAGGGTCGGGGACCCCTACCCTGACCCTGGAGACCCCTATAGGGTCGGGACCCCCCCACCGAGCCCAGGGACCCCTATAGAGCCCAGGACCTTGAGACCCGCCCCAGGGACCCCTATAGGGTCGGGGACCCCCACGCTGAGCCCAGAGACCCCTATAGGGTCGGGGATGCCCCAGGCTGAGCCTAGGGACCTCTATAGAGCCCAGGACCTTGAGACCCGCCCCAGGGACCCCTTATAGGGTTGGGGACCCCCAGGCTGAGCCCAGGGACCCCTATAGGGTCAGGGAGCCCCAGGCTGAGCCCAGAGACCCCTATAGAGCCCAGGACCCTGAGACCCACCCCAGGGACCCCTATAGGGTTGGGGACCCCCAGGCTGAGCCTAGGGACCCCTATAGGGTCGGGGACCCTGAGAATGACCCAGGGACCCCTATAGGGTTGGGGACCCCCACACCAAGCCCAGGGACCCCTATAGGGTTGGGGACCCCCACACCAAGCCCAGAGACCCCTATAGAGCCCGGGACCCTGAGACTGACCCCAGGGACCCCTATAGGGTTGGGGACCCCCACATCAACCCCAGGGGACCCCTATAGGGTTGGGGACCCCCAGGCTGAGCCCAGGGACCCTATAGGGTCAGGGACCCCTACACTGACCCTGAAGACCCCTATAGGGTTGGGGAGCCCCACACCGAACCCAGGGACCCCTATAGGGTTGGGGACCCCCCAACTGACCCTGGAGACCCCTATAGGGTTGGGGACCCCCAGGCTGAGCCCAGAGAACCCTATAGGGTCGGGAACCCCCACATCAACCCCAGGGACCCCTATAGGGTTGGGGACCCCCCCACCGAGCCCAGGGACCCTATAGGGTCGGGGTCCTGCCCGAGCCCCCCCCGGACCCCCCAACCACCCCCTATAGAGCCACCGGCCCCCCAAGTGCCCCCCCATGGCCAAGACCCCCTCAACTGCCCCCCTAACTGCCCCCCCCGCCCCTAAGGACCCCCCAAGTGCCCCCCCCGGAGCAGGGACCCCCCAACTGCCCCCCTAACTGCCCCCCCGCCCCTAAGGACCCCCCAACTGCCCCCCCAACTGCCCCCCCCAAGGCCAAGGACCCCCCAAGTGCCCCCGCGACCCCCCAATTGCCCCCCTGGAGCCAGGGACCCCCCAACTGCCCCCCCAGTTGCCCTCCCAGGGCCAAGGACCCCCCAAGTGCCCCCGAGACCCTCCCAATTGCCCCCCCTGGAGCCAGGGACCCCCCAGTTGCCCCAGTGACTAGTTGCCCCCCCCAAGGCCAAGGACCCCCCAGCTGCCCCCCCTGGAGCCAGGGACCCCCCCAACTGCCCCCCCAGTTGCCCCCCCCAGGGCCAAGGACCCCCCAAGTGCCCCCCCCACCCCCAGGGCCCCCCCAGTTGCCCCCCCAGGGACCCCCCCAACCGCCCCCCCCAGGGCCAAGGACCCCCCCAGCTGCCCCCCCCACCCCCAGGGCCCCCCCCGTTGCCCCCCCAGGACCCCCCCAACTGCCCCCCCCACCCTCAAGGACCCCCCCGCCGCCGCCCGGACGCCTGGGCCCCTGCGCCTGGCGCTGCCCCTGGCGCTGGGGGGGCGGCGCTGCTGGGGGCGGCGCTGGGGGCGCTGGGGGGGCGGCGGCGGGGACCCCCCCCCACGGGGACCCCCCCCAAACTGGGGTAGGGACCCCCCCCCCCCGGAACTGGGAACCCCCCCTCCCAAACTGGGACCCCCCCCAACATGGGACTGGGGCTCCCCCCCACACGGGGACCCCCCCCAAAATGGGGTAGGGACCCCCCCAAACAGGGACCCCCTTCCCAAACTGGGACCCCCCCCCAAAATGGGATAGGGACCCCCCCAAACTGGGATCCCCCCCCCCAGACTGGGATAGGGACCCCCCCAAACTGGGATTCCCCAGACTGGGATAGGGACCCCCCCCCAAACTGGGATCCCCCCCCCAAACTGGGGTAGGGAACCCCCCCAAACTGGGACCCCCCCCAAACTGGGATAGGGACCCCCCCAAACTGGGATCCCTGCCCCAAACTGGGGTAGGGACCCCCCAAACTGGGACTGGGGCCCCCCAAACTGGGATCCCCTGCCCCAAACTGGGATAGGACCCCCCCCCCCCCCAAACTGGGACCTTCTCCAGGACCCCCCCCCCCCAACTGGGATCCCTGCCCCAAACTGGGACTGGGACCCCCCCCCCCCAAACTGGGCCCCAATAAAAGGACGGAGCTGAACCTGCCCGGACGCCTGGGCCCCTTTTTTGGGTAGGGGGAGGGGGGACCCGGACGCCTGGGCCCCTGCCCCCGCCCCTCCCCCGCTCCAGCTGCTGAGCGGCTCCAGATGTGGCCGAGGGGGGGGGAGGAGGGGGGGGTGCGGCCGCGCTGAGTCATCGCCCAGCCCGGACGCCTGGGCCCCTGGGTGGGTGGGGGGTGGGCGGGGTGAGGTCACCGCGGCGACGGGGGCCAGCGGTGATGTCATAGAGTGGGAGGTCGCCGGGAGGTGGCGGCGATGATGTCACGGCGATGACATCACGGCGGGGGCGCCCCCCCCTCCCCCCACCCACCCAGTGACGGCCCCTCATTGGCCATGGCGGCGGTGATGTCACAGAGGCGATGTCCCCAACGACTGCCCCTCATTGGCTGTGGCGGCGATGACGTCACAAAGGAGACAGCCCAGGATGGCTCCTCATTGGCCACGGTGGTGGTGACATCACGGAGGTGGTGCCCCAGCGATGGCCCCTCATTGGCTGTGGTGGCGATGACGTCACAAAGGAGACAGCCCGGGATGGCCCCTCATTGGCCATGGTGGTGGTGACATCACAGAGGTGGTGCCCCAGCGATGGCCTCTCATTGGCCGTGGCAGCAGTGACATCACAGAGGTGGTGCCCCAGCGACAGCCCCTCATTGGCCATGGCAGCAGCGACATCACAAAGGAGACAGCCCGGGATGGCCCCTCATTGGCCATGGTGGTGGTGACATCACAGAGGTGGTGCCCCAGCGATGGCCTCTCATTGGCCATGGCGGCAGTGACATCACAGAGGTGGTGCCCCCAGCAACTGCCCCTCATTGGCCATGGCGGCGATGACATCACAAAGGAGACAGCCCGGGATGGCCCCTCATTGGCCATGGCGGCGGTGACATCACAGAGGCGACGTCTCCTCAGTGGCTGCATCGGCTGTGATGTCACGGAGGCGACGCCCCCGCGGCGGCTCTCATTGGCCACGACAGCAGTGATGCCACAGAGGTGACGCCCCAGCCGTGGCCCCTCATTGGCCGTGGAGGCAGCGATGACCTCACAGAGGCAGCGCCCTGCCTGCAGTCCCCCCATTGACCATGGAGGCAGCGATGACCTCACAGAGGCGCCGCCCTGCCCACAGTCCCCCCATTGGCCGTGGAGGCAGTGATGACCTCACAGAGGCGCCACCCTGCCTGCAGTCCCCCCATTGGCCGTGGAGGCAGCGATGACCTCACAGAGGCGCCACCCTGCCCACAGTCCCCCCCATTGGCCGTGGAGGCAGTGATGACCTCACAGAGGTGCTGCCCTGCCTGCAGTCCCCCCATTGACCATGGAGGCAGCGATGACCTCACAGAGGCGCCGCCCTGCCTGCAGTCCCCCCATTGGCTGTGGAGGCAGCGATGACCTCACAGAGGCGCCGCCCTGCCTGCAGTCCCCCCATTGGCTGTGGAGGCAGCGATGACCTCACAGAGGCGCCGCCCTGCCTGCAGTCCCCCCCATTGGCTGTGGAGGCAGCGATGACCTCACAGAGGTGCCGCCCCTGCCTGCAGTCCCCCCATTGGCCATGGAGGCAGCGATGACCTCACAGAGGTGCCGCCCTGCCTGCAGTCCCCCCATTGGCCATGGAGGCAGCGATGACTTCACAGAGGGGCCGGCCCGCCATGGCAGTGGGCAGGGGGCAGCTGGTGCTGGCGCTGGGGCTGGCGCTGACGGTGGCGCTGGCCTCACCGGCGCCCCCCTGCCGGCCCCCGGGTGCGGGGACGCCTGGGCCCCGGGTGTCACCCGGCGGTGGGCGGGGCCTCGGGGACACCCGGTCCCCCGCCGGGGGCGCTGGCCCTGCTGGGGGGCGCCGGGGCGGCGCTGGCGCGGGGATCCTCTACGGCGGCTCCGGGGACCATGGTGACGATGACAATGACGATGGCGACGGCCACGATGACGACGGTGACGGCGACGTCAACAGTGACGATGACGATGACGCCGGGGACAGCAGCAGCGAGAGCGACAGTGAGGGCGAGCTGGGTGTCTGCCGGGTGCGTCCCCCCGCCGATGTCCCCAAGGTCCCCCGCCGGCGGCCCCAAGGGTCCCCCAGCGTCCCAGCCGTCCCCAAGCTTCTCCCCGTCCCCAAGCTTCTCCCTGTCCCCAACTGTCCCCATCTGTCTCCAGCCATTCTCATCGGTCCCCAAGTGTCCCCCGGTCCCCAGCTATCCCCAAGTGTCCCCAAGTGTCCTCCTGTCCCCAAATGTCTCCCTGTCCCCACCTGTCCCCAAAAGTTCCCAACTGTCCCCATCTGTCCCCAACTGTCCTCATCGGTCCCCAACTGTCCCCATCTGTCCCCAACTGTCCCCCAGTCCCCAACCATCCCTAAGTGTCCCCGTGTCCTCCTGTCCCCAAATGTCTCCCTGTCCCCACCTGTCCCCAAGAGTTCCCAACTATCCCCATCTGTCCCCAAATGTCCCCCAGTCCCCAACCATCCCCAAGTGTCCCCAAGTGTCCTCCTGTCCCCAAATGTCCCCAAATGGGTCCTTGGCCCCATCCTGTCCCCATCACCATCCCCATTGCCATGGGCCACCACCCCCATCCCTGTCCCCATGGGTCCCTTGTCCCATCTCCATCCCTGTGGGTCCCCATGGGTCCCTCTCCCATCTCCATCCCTGTCCCCATGGGTCCCCATGTTGTCCCCATCCCCATCTCCCCCCACGGACAACCGTCCCTGTCCCCGTCCCCACCATGACGCCTGTCCGTCCGTCCGTCCGTCCCACAGCGCCCGGCGGCGTCACCCCCCTCGCCGTCCCCGCTGGCGGTGGCCTGGGTGCCCGGGGACGCGGCGGGGGCCCGGCGGGGGCTGGCGCAGCTGATGCGGGCACTGCGGGGACTGCAGGCGACTCGTCGTCCCGGACCCTGCCACCGCCGCGGCCATCGGTCCCGGCCTCGGGCCTGGTCCCGCCCGGCCAGGCGGCAATAAAAGGAGTCGCCGGAGCAGGGACGCGGCTCGCGGTGGCCACTGTGGGGACGGGATGGGGCCGTCAGGGGCGGGGATGGGGACGGGGACGTCAGGGATGGGGACATCAGGGACAGGACTGGGGGCCGGGATAGGGATGGGGACATCAGGGATGGAGACATCGGGGTGGGGACACCAGCAATGGGGAGATGGGGACATCAGAGATGGGGACATCAGGGACGGGGACACCAGGGCATGGGGACATCAGGGACGGAGACATCAACGATGGGGAGAGATGGGGACATCAGAGATGGGGAGACAAGGGACATCAGGGATGAGGACATCAGGGACAGGGACATCAGCAATGGGGAGACGGGGACATCAGAGATGGGGATGGGGACATCAGGGACAGGACTGGGGACCGGGGATAGGGCTGGGATCGGTATGGGGACATCAGCGATGGGGAGATGGGGACATCAGAGATGGGGTCAGGGACATCAGGGATGGGGCCATCAGGGATGGGGCCATCAGCGACAGAGAGATGGGGACATCAGGGACAGGACTGGGGACAGAGACGGGGACATCGGGGGGTGCAGGGACATCCAGGACAGGTGACACGGGGACCGGGGTTGGGCCGGGGCCATCGGGGAGGGGATGGGGCTTGGTGACACGCGACCGAGGTCATCAGGGACAGGAGGGTCCTGGCACAGGGGACACTCGGGGGGGGACCCTGGGGAGCACCCAAGGGCCACCGCCAACCCCAGAGCACCTGAGGGTGTCCCAAGCCACCCGGCGCTGACCCAGGACCTCCAGAGCACCCAAGGGGGCCACATCTCCGTGGTGGCCTGGGTCCCCCAACGGGTGCTAGATCACTCTATGGAGTCACCCCCCGTGGTGGCCTGGGGTCACCCAACGGGTGCTAGATCACTCTATGGAGTCATCACCCCCGTGGTGGCCTGGGTCACCCAACGGGTGCTAGATCACTCTGTGGAGTCATCACCCCCGTGGTGGCCTGGGTCACCCAACGGGTGCTAGATCACTCTGTGGAGTCATCACCCCCGTGGTGGCGTGGGTCACCCAATGGGTGCTAGATCACTCTGTGGAGTCATCCCACATGGTGGCCTGGGTCACCCAACGGGTGCTAGATCACTCTATGGAGTCATCCCACATGGTGGCCTGGGTCACCCAACGGGTGCTAGATCACTCTGTGGAGTCATCACCCCATGGTGGCCTGGGTCACCCAATGGGTGCTAGATCACTCCATGGAGTCATCACCCCCGTGGTGGCCTGGGTCACCCAACGGGTGCTAGATCACTCTATGGAGTCATCACCCCATGGTGGCCTGGGTCACCCAATGGGTGCTAGATCACTCTATGGAGTCATCACCCCCGTGGTGGCCTGGGTCCCCCAACGGGTGCTAGATCACTCTATGGAGTCATCACCCCATGGTGGCCTGGGTCACCCAACGGGTGCTAGATCACTCTGTGGAGTCACCCCCCGTGGTGGCCTGGGTCACCCAATGGGTGCTAGATCACTCTATGGAGTCATCACCCCCGTGGTGGCCTGGGTCCCCCAACGGGTGCTAGATCACTCTGTGGAGTCATCACCCCATGGTGGCCTGGGTCACCCAATGGGTGCTAGATCACTCTATGGAGTCACCCCCCGTGGTGGCCTGGGTCACCCAACGGGTGCTAGATCACTCTATGGAGTCAACCCCCCGTGGTGGCCTGGGTCACCCAACGGGTGCTAGATCACTCTATGGAGTCAACCCCCCGTGGTGGCCTGGGTCACCCAATGGGTGCTAGATCACCCAAGGGCAACTCAGATCACCAAGAATGACGGGTGACACTTAAGGGTGATGTAGAACGGGACTACAGCTCCCATCATCCCCGGGACTACAGCTCCCATCATCCCCGGGACTACAGCTCCCATCACCCCCCGGGACTACAGCTCCCAACACCCCCCGGGACTACAGCTCCCAACACCCCCTGGGACTACAGCTCCCATCACCCCCCCCGGGACTACAGCTCCCAACACCCCCTGGGACTACAGCTCCCATCATCCCCCGGGACTACAGCTCCCATCACCCCCCGGGACTACAGCTCCCATCACCCCTGGGACTACAGCTCCCATCACCCCCCCCGGGACTACAGCTCCCATCACCCCCTGCGCCTTCCCTCTCCCAACCCTCCCCGGGACTACATCTCCCATCACCCCCCTCGCGCTCCCTCTCCCAACCCTCCCTCCGGGACTACATCTCCCATCACCACCCGCGCGCTCCCTCTCCCAGCCCTCCCCGGGGACTACACCTCCCATCACCCCCCGCGCGCTCCCGCTCCCATCACCCCGGAACTACATCTCCCATCACCCCCCGCGCGCTCCCGCTCCCAGCCCTCCCCGGGGACTACAGCTCCCAGCATCCCCCGCGCCTTCCCTCTCCCAACCTTCCCGGGGACTACAGCTCCCATCACCCCCCGCGCGCCCCTTCTCCCAACAATCCCCGCGCCGCGCCTCCTGATTGGCCGCGGCGGGCGCGGCGCAGCGCGTCGCCTCCTTCTAGCCGCCATGTCGCGAGCGGCGCGGGCAGCTCGGGCCGTGACGGGTCGCCGAGGCGGTGGCGGCGCCGCCGCCGCCGCCTCGGCCACGGCTCGGCCGATCCGCACCATCATCCCCGCGGGCCGCGCGGCGCCGGGGCCGCCGTTGGGGCCGGTGCTGGGGCAGGTAGGGCCGGGGGCGGGGTGTGGGGGGGGGCCCGGTACCGGCTCCGGTAACGGTTCTTCCCGCTCCCGTCAGCGCGGGATCCCGATCGGCGCCTTCTGTCAGGACTTCAACGAGCGCACGCGGCACGTGCGGCCCGGGGTGCCGCTGCCCGTGCGCCTGCGTGTCCGCGTGAGTGGCGTGGGGGGCTCCCCCCCCCCGCGTGTCCGTGTCCGTGTCCCCCCCCCTCTCCGGTGTCACCGGGATCCCCCCGCCCCGGGTACGCGGGTTCCTGTGGGGGGCTGGTCTTGTCCCGGTGACCCCCCGTGGGTGCCCTGGGGACCCCCCGTGGGTGCTGCCTTTACCCCCGTGACCCCCCGTGGGTGCCGTGGTGACCCCCCCCCCCCCCCGTGGGTGCTGCCCTCGCCCCGGTGACCGCCATGAGCCCCCCGGTGACCCCCGTGGGTGCTGCCCTTGCCCCGGTGACCCCCCGTGGGTGCCCCGGTGACCCCCATGAGTGTCCCCGTGACCCCCGTGGGTGCCCCAGTGACCCCCCCCCGTGGGCACCCCGGGGACCCCCCGTGGGTGCTGTCCTCCCCCCGGTGACTGCCGTGACCCCCCCGCTGACCCCCGTGGGTGCCCTGGTGACACCCGTGGGTGCTGCCCTCGCCCCGGTGCCCCCCTGGGTGCCCCGGTGACACCCATGGGTGCTGCCCTCACCTCAGCGACCTCCCTGGGTGCCCCGGTGACACCCATGGGTGCTGCCCTCACCCTGGTGCCCCCCTGGGTGCCTCAGTGACACCCATGGGTGCCCTGGTGCCCCCCAGGGGTGCTGCCCTCCCCCCGGTGACCCCCATGGGTGCCCCGGTGACCCCCATGGGCGCCTTGGTGACACCTATGGGTGCCAACCTCCCCTCATAGACCCCCCCCGGGCACTGCCCTGGCCCCGGTGACACCCATGGGTGACCCCCCTGGGTGCTGCCCTCGCCCCGGTGCCACCCATGGGTGCCCCGATGACACCCGTGGGCGCCAACCTCCCCTCATCGACCCCCCCTGGGTGCTGCCCTGGCCCCGGTGACACCCCTGGGTGCCCTAGTGACACCCATGGGTGCCAACCTCCCCTCGTCGACCCCCCGCGGGCGCCCCGGTGACACCCATGGGTGCCCCGATGCCACCCATGGGCGCCACCCTCCCCTCATCGACCCCCCGTGGGTGCTGCCCTCGCCCCAGTGACACCCATGGGTGCCTCGGTGACACCCATGGGCGCCAACCTCCCCTCATCGACCCCCCGTGGGCGCTGCCCTGGCCCCAGTGACACCCATGGGTGACCCCCCGGGTGCTGCCCTCCCCCCGGTGCCCCCCCCACGGGTGCCCTGGTGCCACCCGCGGGCGCCCCGGTGACACCCATGGGTGCCGGCAGCCCGACGGCTCCTACGAGCTCACCATCGCCCAGCCGACGGCCACCTACTTCCTCAAGGCCGTCGCCGGCGTCGAGAAGGGGGCGGCGCGGCCCGGTGAGCGGGTGGGTGGGGGGCACCCATGGGTGCTGGGGGGTGTGTGAGCACCCTTGGGTGCCCTACAAGTGGGGGGGGGGCGCTGGGTGGCCGGTAAGTGGGTGCTGGGTGCTCTGGTGCGCCGTGGAGGAGGGGAGGGAGGGGGTCTTGGGGCTCTGGGTGCCCCACAAGTGGGTGCTGGGTGCCCTGGGTGCTTTGGGTGCCCCACAAGTGGGTGCTGGGTCCCCTGGGTGCCCCGTGGGGGGTCCCAGGTCCCTTGGGTGCCCCAAGAGTGGGTGCTGGGTGCCCTGGGTGCCCCATGGGGAGGTCCCATGTCCCTTGGGTGCCCCATGGGGGGTCCTGGGTCCCTTGGTTGCCCCAAGGGTGGGTGCTGACACCCCAGGGTGCCCCATGGGGGGGTCCCATGTCCCTTGGGTGCCCCACAAGTGGGTCCTGGCTCCCTTGGGTGCCCCATGGGAGGGTCCTGGGTCCCCTGGGTGCCCCAGAAGTGGGTCCTGGGTGCCCCATGGGGGGGCCCCAGGTCCCTTGGGTGCCCCAAGGGTGGGTGCTGGCTCCCCTGGGTGCCCCATAGGTGGGTCCTGTGTCCCTTGGGTGCCCCACAGTGGGTGCTGGGTGCCTGTGGGGGGGTCCTGGGTCCCTTGGGTGCCCCAAGGGTGGGTGCTGGCTTCCTTGGGTGCCCCACAAGTGGGTCCCAGCACCCCAGGGTGCCCCGTGGGGGGGGTCCCATGTCCCTTGGGTGCCCCACGAGTGGGTCCTGGCTCCCTTGGGTGCCCCATGGGAGGGTCCTGGGTCCCTTGGGTGCCCCAAAGGTGGGTGCTGGGTGCCCTGGGTGCCCCAGAGGTGGGTTGCCGACACCCCAGGGTGCCCCACAAGTGGGTGCTGGCTCCCTGGGTGCCCCATGGGGGGTCCTGGGTCTCCAGGGTGCCCCACAGTGGGTGTTGGGTGCCCCATGGGGAGGTCCCATGTCCCTTGGGTGCCCCACAAGTGGGTGCTGGCACCCCAGGGTGACCTGTGGGGAGGATCCCAGGTCCCTTGGGTGCCCCACAGTGGGTGCTGGGTGCCCCATAGGGGGGTTCCGGGTCCCCTGGGTGCCCCACGAGTGGGTCCTGGGTGCCCCATGGGGGGGTCCTGGGTCCTCTGGGTGCCCGACAAGTGGGTGCTGACACCCCAGGGTGCCCCACAAGTGGGTCCCAGCTCCCCAGGGTGCCCCATGGGTGGGTCCTGTGTCCCTTGGGTGCCCCACAAGTAGGTCCCAACTCCCCTGGGTGCCCGTGGGGGGGTCCTGGGTCCCTTGGGTGCCCCAGAAGTGGGTGCTGGTTCCCTTGGGTGCCCCATGGGGGGGGTCCCATGTCTCTTGGGTGCCCCAGAGGTGGGTGCTGGATCCCTGGGGTGCCCCATGGGGGGGTCCCATGTCCCTTGGGTGCCCCACAAGTGGGGTTCTGGGTGCCCTGGGTGCCCCATGGGGGGGTCCCGGGTCCTTTGGGTGCCCCACAGTGGGTGCTGGGTGCCCCATGGGGGGGGTCCCATGTCCCTTGGGTGCCCCAGAGGTGGCTGCTGACACCCCAGGGTGCCCCACAAGTGGGTCCCAGCTCCCCAGGGTGCCCCATGGGTGGGTCCTGTGTCCCTTGGGTGCCCCAAAGTGGGTCCTGGGTGTCCCATGGGGGGGACCCAGGTCCTTTGGGTGCCCCACAAGTAGGTCCCAACTCCCCTGGGTGCCCCATGGGGGGTCCTGGGTGCCCATGGGGGGGTCCTAGGTCCCTTGGGTGCCCCACAAGTGGGTGCTGGTTCCCTTGGGTGCCCCATGGGGGGGTCCCGGCTCCCCTGGGTGCCCCACAAGTGGGTGCTGGCGCCCCAGGGTGCCCCATGGGGGGGGTCCTGGGTCCTTTGGGTGCCCCACAAGTGGGTCCCAGGTCCCCTGGGTGCCCCACAGTGGGTTCTGGGTCTCTTGGGTGCCCCAAAGGTGGGTGCTGGCTCTCCTGGGTGCCCCATGGGGGGGGTCCCATGTCCCTTGGGTGCCCCACGAGTGGGTCCCAACTCCCCTGGGTGCCCCATGGGGGGGTCCTGGGTGCCCGTGGGGGGGTCCTAGGTCCCTTGGGTGCCCCACAAGTGGGTGCTGGTTCCCTTGGGTGCCCCATGGGGGGGTCCTGGCTCCCCTGGGTGCCCCACAAGTGGGTGCTGGGTCCTCTGGGTGCCCCACAGTGAGTCCTGGGTGCCCCATGGGGGGGTCCCAGGTCCTTTGGGTGCCCCACAAGCGGGTGCTGGCACCCCAGGGTGCCCTATGGGGGGGTCCCATGTCCCTTGGGTGCCCCACAAGTAGGTCCCAACTCCCCAGGGTGCCCCATGGGGGGGTCCCAGGTCCTCTGGGTGCCCCACAAGTGGGTCCTGGGTGCCCCATGGGGGGGTCCCATGTCCTTTGGGTGCCCCACAAGTGGGTGCTGACTCCCCTGGGTGCCCCGTGGGGGGGTCCCGGGTCCCCTGGGTGCCCCACAAGTGGGTCCTGGGTGCCCCATGGGGGGGTCCCATGTCCCCTGGGTGCCCCACAAGTGGGTCCCAGCACCCCAGGGTGCCCCGTGGGGGAGGATCCCAAGCGCGTGGCGGGTGCCGGAGGCAGCACCCACGGGTGACACGGTGACGGTGACGGTGCCAGGGCACGAGGTGGCCGGGCTGGTGTCGCTGAAGCACCTGTACGAGGTGGCGGCGGCGAAGCGGCGGGACCCGGCGCCGGCCCTGCGCGACCTCCCGCTGCGGGTGCTGGTGGGTGCCCTGGTGGGCTCCGCCCGCAGCCTGGGCCTGCGCGTCGTGCCCCGGTGAGGCCCCGCCCCCGGGCGCCTGGGCCCCTTCCTGCCCTGCCCTGCCCTGCCCGCCCGGACGCCTGGGCCCCTTCCTTCCTGCCCGCCCGGACGCCTGGGCCCCTTCCTTCCTGCCCGCCCGGACACCTGGGCCCCTTCCTTCCTGCCCTGCCCTGCCCTGCCCGCCCGGACGCCTGGGCCCCTTCCTGCCCTGCCCGCCCGGACGCCTGGGCCCCTTCCTTCCTGCCCTGCCCTGCCCTGCCCGCCCGGACGCCTGGGCCCCTTCCTGCCCTGCCCGCCCGGACGCCTGGGCCCCTTCCTTCCTGCCCGCCCGGACGCCTGGGCCCCTTCCTGCCTGCCCGCCCAGACGCCTGGGCCCCTTCCTTCCTGCCCCCGGACGCCTGGGCCCCTCCCGGACGCCTGGGCCCCTCCCGGACACCTGGGTCCCTGGGGATCCCCGGACACCTGGGCCCCTTCCTGCCCCCGGACGCCTGGGCCCCTTCCTTCTCCCGGACGCCTGGGTCCCTGGGGCTCCCCGGACGCCTGGGCCCTTTCCTTCTCCCGGACGCCTGGGCCCCTGGGGATCCCCGGACGCCTGGGCCCCTCCCGGACACCTGGGCCCCTTCCTTCTCCCGGACGCCTGGGCCCCTGGGGATCCCCGGATGCCTGGGCCCCTCGCTCACCCGGATGCCTGGGCCCCTTCCTTCTCCCGGACACCTGGGCCCCTTCTTCCCCGGACGCCTGGGCCCTTTCCTTCTCCCGGACGCCTGGGTCCCTTCCCGGACACCTGGGCCCCTGGGGATCCCCGGACGCCTGGGCCCCTCCCGGACACCTGGGCCCCTGGGGATTCCTGGACACCTGGGCCCTTTCCTTCTCCCGGACGCCTGGGCCCCTTCTTCCCCGGACGCCTGGGCACCTCTTGGACACCTGGGCCCCTTCCTTGCCCGGACGCCTGGGCCCTTTCCGGACACCTGGGTCCTTTGGCGGGGGGGGGTTGGGGTGGGGGGTGCCCAGACGCCTGGGCCCCTCACCCGGACGCCTGGGCCCCTTCCGGCAGGCTGACGGCGGAGGAATGCGCCGCCTTCCAGCAGCAGCGGCGGGAGCTGCTGGCGGCCAGAGAGGCGGCGGCCGCCGAGGAGGAGGCGAAGAAGAAGTGAGCCCGGACGCCTGGGCCCCTTCCCGGACGCCTGGGCCCCTTCCCGGACGCCTGGGCCCCTTTCCTTCCCCGGACGCCTGGGCCCCTTCCTTCCCCGGACGCCTGGGCCCTTTCCTTCCCCGGACGCCTGGGCCCTTTCCCGGACGCCTGGGCCCCTTCCTTCCCCGGACGCCTGGGCCCTTTCCACCCGGACGCCTGGGCCCCTTCTCACCCGGACGCCTGGGCCCTTTCCACCCGGACGCCTGGGCCCCTTCCCCGGACGCCTGGGCCCTTCCCCCCCGGACGCCTGGGCCCTTCCCCCCCGGACGCCTGGGCCCCTTCCCCAGCTGGGGGGGGGGGGGGGTTGTGTCTGGCCCAATAAACGTCCTTCTGCCGCGTCCTGGTGTCTGTTGGGGGGGGGGAGGGGCTGCCCCGGACGCCTGGGCCCCTTTGGGGACGGGTGTGAAGGGAGGGGGATGGACACACGGACACGGGTGGGGACACGGATGTGCAGGGACACGCGGGGACACACAGACACAGATGGGGACAGGGACATGCGTGTGTGGGAACACGGGGCCCACAGGGACACATGGACACGGGTGGGGACAGGGACACGGGTGGGGACACGTGCAGGGACACATGTGTAGCTGGGGACATGGGACACGTGTGTGTGGGGACACAGACACGGGTGGGGACACACGGACACAGGTGGGGACAGGGACACGCGTGTGCGGGGACCCAGGAACATGGGTGGGGACAGGGACACGTGTGTGCGGGGACATGGGGACACACAGACACGGGTGGGGACACGTGTGTAGCTGGGGACATGGGGGGACACTGTGGGGACACAGGGACACATGGACACGGGTGGGGACACGGATGTGCAGTGACACGGGAAACGTGTAGCTGGGGACATGGGACACACGGACACGGGTGGGGACAGGGACACGCATGTGTGGGGACACGGGGACACACGGACACAGGTGGGGATATGGATGTGCGGGGACACGTGGGGACACGCGTGTGTGTGGGGACACGGGGACACGGGTGGGGACTGGGACACGCATGTGAAGGGACATGGGGACAGGGACACACGTGTAGCTGGAGACATGGGGGACACAGACACGGGTGGGGACACGGATGTGTGGGGACATGTGGGGACACGTGTGTAGCTGGGGACATGGGACACGCGTGTGTGGGGACACAGGGACATGGGTGGGGACAGGGACACGCGTGTGCGGGGACATGGGGACACATGGACACGGGTGGGGACAGGGATGTGCAGTGACACGTGGGGACACATGTAGCTGGGGACATGGGGGGACACGCGTGTGTGGGGACACAGGGACACACGGACACGGGTGGGGAGACGGATGTGCAGTGACACATGGGGACATGCGTGTAGCTGGGGACATGGGGGGACACACGTGTGTGTGGGGACACAGGGACACGGGGACAGGGACACGCATGTGTGGGGACATGGGGACACGGACACGGGTGGGGACACATGCAGGGACATGCGTGTAGCTGGGGACAGGGACAAGTGTGTGCGGGGACATGGGGACACAGACACGGGTGGGGACATGCGTGTAGCTGGGGACATGGGACATGCGTGTGCATGGACACAGGGACACGGGTGGGGACAGGGACACGCGGGGACACGGAGGGGACACGCGTGTGCGGGGACACGGGGGGACACACGGACACGCCGGGACACGCGTGACGGAGCCGCCTCCGTCCCCTCCTCGTCCTCCTTCGTCCCCCCTCATCTTCCTCCTCCTTCAGCCCCTCCTCATCCTCCTGTTCCTTCATCCCCTCATCTTCCTCGTCCCCCTTCATCCCCTCCTCATCCTCCTCCTCCCTCATCTCATCTTCCTCTTCCTTCATCCCCTCCTCGTTCTCCTTCATCCCCTCATCTTCCTCCTCCTCCTTCATCCCCTCCTCGTCCTCCTTCTCCTTCATCCCCTCATCCTCCTCCTTCTTCATCCCCTTGTCCTCCTTCATCCCCTCCTCATCCTCTTCCATCCCCTCCTCATCCTCTTCCATTCCCTCCTCATCCTCCTTCGTCCCCTCATCTTCCTTGTCCTCCTTCATCCCCTCCTCGTCCTCCTTCATCCCCTCATCTTCCTCCTCCTTCATCCCCTCCTTGTCCTCCTTCTCCTTCATCCCCTTCTCATCCTTCATCTCATCTTCCTCTTCCTTCATCCCTTCCTCATCCTCCTCCCCCTTCATCTCATCTTCCTCCTCCTTCTTCATCCCCTCCTCATCCTCCTTCATCCCTTCCTCATCATCCTTCATCCCCTCATCTTCCTCCTTCTCCTTCATCCCCTCATCTTCCTCCTTCTTCATCCCCTCCTCATCCTCCTTCATCCCTTCCTCATCATCCTTCGTCCCCTCCTCATCCTCCTTCTCCTTCATCCCCTCCTTCTCCTTCATCTCATCTTCCTCCTCCTCCTCCTTCGTCCCCTCCTCCTCCTCACCCCTCCCCTCCCCTCCCCCCCCGCCCCCCCCCCCGGACGCCTGGGTCCCCTCCGTCGTTGCCGCGGAAACCCGCCCCCGGCAGCCGCGGCGGGAGGGGCCCAGGCGTCCGGGTGTCCCCCCCCTCCCCCCCCCTTCCCTCCCTCCCACGCCGCGTGCTGGGGATCCCCGGCGTCCCCCCTCCCCCCCCTCCCCCCCCGCGAGGGGCCCAGGCGTCCGGGATTCCCCCCTCCTCCCCCCCCCACTTAGGGGGCCCAGGCGTCCGAGCCCCCCCAACCCAACCCGCAAGGGGCCCAGGCGTCCGGGATCCCCCCCCCTCCCATAGAGGACCCAGGCATCCGAACCCCCCCCCCCCCACTTAGGGGGCCCAGGTGTCCGGGATTCCCCCCTCCTCCCCCCCCCCACTTAGGGGGCCCAGGCGTCCGAGCCCCCCCTGCCCCAAAACCCACTTAGGGGGCCCAGGTGTCCGGGATTCCCCCCTCCTCCCCCCCCCCACTTAGGGGGCCCAGGCGTCCGAGCCCCCCCCCCAAACCCGCAAGGGGCCCAGGCGTCCGGGTCCCCCCCCCCCTCCCATAGAGGACCCAGGCATCCGAACCCCCCCCCCCACTTAGGGGGCCCAGGTGTCCGGGATTCCCCCCTCCTCCCCCCCCCCACTTAGGGGGCCCAGGCGTCCGAGCCCCCCCTGCCCCAAAACCCACTTAGGGGGCCCAGGTGTCCGGGATTCCCCCCTCCTCCCCCCCCCCACTTAGGGGGCCCAGGCGTCCGAGCCCCCCCCCCAAACCCGCAAGGGGGCCCAGGCGTCCGAGCCCCCCCCCCTCCTAGCGGCAGGGGGCCCAGGCGTCCGGGATTCCCTCCCCTGCCCCCACTTAGGGGGCCCAGGCGTCCGGGTTCCCCCCCCTCCCATAGAGGACCCAGGTGTCCGAGCCCCCCCAATTAGGGGGCCCAGGCGTCCGACCCCCCCCCCCCCCAAAACCCGCAGGGGGCCCAGGCGTCCGAGCCCCCCCCCCCCCTCCTCGCGGCAGGGGGCCCAGGCGTCCGAGCCACCCCCGAACCCGCAAAGGGCCCAGGCGTCCGAGCCCCCCCCCCGTGGCAGGGGGCCCAGGCGTCCGAGCCCCTCTCCCCCAAGCCGCAAGGGGCCCAGGCGTCCGGGCCGTCGCTCCTCTCCCCACCGCCCCGCCCCGCCCCGACTCTATTTTTAGGCGCCGGCGCCTATTTTTAGCGCCGCGACTTCAGCGCCCAAATTTGGCAGCGGCGGAGTCGGCAGGGGGAGGCGGGGCCTCGCCGGGGCTCCCGGACGCCTGGGCCCACGCTGGGGGGGGGGGGAGCCGCAGGGCGGGGCCTCGCCGGGGCTCCCGGACGCCTGGGTCCCCCCCCACCCTGGGGTGGGGGGCAGCCCCAGGGCTCCGGCCACACGCGTGTGCGTCCGCCGCCGTTACGCGCGTCGCACACGCGTGTGCACGCATGCCGCACACGCGCCGCACACGCGTCGCACACGCGTCGCACGCGCAACCGAGGGGAGGGAGAGAGGGAAGAATGGAGGGATGAAGGGGAGAGGGAGGAGGAATGGATGGAGGGATGGAGGCAGGGATGGAGGCAGGATGGATGGAGGGATGGAGGAAGGATGGAGGCAGCGATGGAGGCAGCGATGGAGGAAGGAGGAATGGAGGAAGGAGGGATGAAGGGATGGATGGAGGCAGGGATGGAGGAAGTAGGGATGGAGGCAGGGATGGAGGCAGGGATGGAGGCAGGAGGAATGGAGGAAGGAGGGATGGAGGCAGGGATGGAGGCAGGAGGAATGGAGGACGGAGGGATGGAGGCAGGGATGGAGGCAGGGATGGAGGCAGGGACGGAGAGGGAAGGCCGGGCGCTCGGGGGGTGGCCTCCGTCTCTCACCCTCCGTCCATCTCCCCGTCCCCTGCCTCCCTCCCTTGACCCTCCCTCCTGGCACCCCTCTGTCAACGCTCGCCATCTCCCCCCCCTCCATCCCTCCCTCCGCTGACCCTCTCCGTCCGGCTTCCCATGGACCCTCTCCATCCATCCCTCCATCCCTTGACCCTCTCCATCCCTCCCTCGACTCCATCCCTCCCTCCGTTGACCCCCCCGCTCCTTCTCTCCCTCCATCTCTCGGCCTTCTCCATCCCTCCGTTGGCCTTCTCCCTCCATCCCTCCATCCCTTGCCTGCCCTCCCTCCACTGACCCCCTCCATCTGCCCATTGACCCTCTCCCTCCCCTCCGTTGACCCGCTTCATCCCTCCGTTGACCCGCTTCGTCCCCCCGTTGACCCTCTCTCCCCCTCCACTGACCCTCCCCCCCCATTGACCCTCTCCACCCCTCTCCGTTGACCCTCTCCCTCCATCCCTTCACTCCTTCCCTCCATGACTCCTCCAACCCTCCCTCCCTCGGCTTCCCCCCCCCTTCCGAGGCCCCTCTCCCCTCCCCTCCGTTGACCCTCTCCCTCCGTTGACCCTCTCCCCCCCCCCTCCACGGACCGTCTCTCCTCCGCGGGGGGGAAGGGGGGCTGTGGGCGGGTCCCTCCGCCGCCGCCGCCGCCAATCACGGCCGGCCCCGCCCCCCCCAGGCCGCCGCCATCTCCTATTTCGGTGCGAAGCCGCCGCGCGCCGCCTCCCCCCCCCCCCCCCCCGCGCGCGCTTCGGGGCCCCGCGCGGCAGCGGCGTCAGCGGTGACGCGGCCGCCCCCCCCCCCCCGGCGCGGCGATTGGGCGGGGCGGGCGGTGACGCGGCGGTGACGTGGGGCGGCGCGGGGCTATATAAGGGGGCGGGCGGGCGGGCGGCGGGGCGCGAGGATGCTCCGCTCCACCAAGGGCGCCTCCAAGGCGCGGCGCGACCAGATCAACGCCGAGATCCGCGCCCTGCGCGACCTGCTGCCGCTGCCCGACGGCGACCGGCTCCGGCTCTCCTACCTCCACATCATGGCCCTCGCCTGCATCTACACCCGCAAGGGCGCCTGCCTCCGCACCGGTGCGCACCGGGAACCGCGCCGCGAGCATGAACCGGGCACGGGATGGGGACGGAACCGGGCACCGCGTTGGGAGCATGCACCGGGCACGGGATGGGGACGGAACCGGGAACCGCGTTGGCAGCATGCACCGGGCACGGGATGGGGACGGAACCGGGCACCACGCTGGGAGCATGCACCGGGCACGGGATGGGGATAGAGCCGGGCACCGGGCACGGGATGGAAGCATGAACCGGGCACTGGGATGGGGATAGGAGCATGCACCGGACACCGGGAATGGGGACGGCAGAATGCACTGGGCACTGGGATGAGGATGGCAACAGGCACCGGGACTGCAGGATGCCCCAAGCACCGGGATGGGGATGGGAACAGGCACCGGGCACGGGATGGGGACAGCACCAGGCACCACGATCGGGGCAGAACCGGGCACCGGGATAGGGACAGGGAACCGGGAACGGAGATGGGAACTGGGGGTCAGCACCACGGACAGGGACCGGGGACCGGGACTGCGGGTCCGGGGATCAGCACCAGGGACAGGGTCCAGGGACCGGGACCAGGGACCGGGACCGGGGATCAGCACCATGGACAGGGACGGGATCAGCACCATGGACAGGGACCGGGAGAGCCGGGATGGGATAAGCACCATGGACAGGGAGCGGGTCCGGGACTGCGGGTCCGGGGATCAGCACCATGGACAGGGGCAGGATCAGCACCACGGACAGGGACCGGGGATCGGGGATCAGCACCACGGACAGGGACCGGGAGAGCCGGGACGGGATCAGCACCATGGACAGGGACCAGGGACAGGGACTGGGGATCAGCACCACGGACAGGGACCGGGGCTGGGACAGTGGGGCCAGGGATCAGCACCATGGACAGGAACCAGGGACTGGGGATCAGCACCATGGACAGGGGCAGGATCAGCACCATGGACAGGAACCAGGGACTGGGGATCAGCACCATGGACAGGGGCAGGATCAGCACCATGGACAGGGACCAGGGGGCGGGACGGAGGCAACGGGACCCGGGATCGGGATCGGGGTTGGGACCCGGGGATGGGACCGGACCTGGGACCGGGGTTGGGACCGAGGCTGGGACCCAGAGCTGGGACCAGAGCTGGGACCGGGGCTGGGACTGGACCTGGGACCGGGGCTGGGACCCGAGCTGGGACCAGGGCTGGGACCCAGGGATGAGATCAGAGCTGGGATCGGGGCTGGGACCGGGACTAGGACTGGACCTGGGACCCAGGGATGAGACCAGAGCTGGGATCGGGGCTGGAACCGGGACTGGGACTGGAGTTGGGACCAGAGCTTGGGCTGGAGCTGGGAGCAGAGACGAGAGCAGAGCTGGGACCCGGGCTGGGACAAGACCGTGACCGGGATGGGGGCAGAGAGGACCAGGGACTGGGACCGGGGCTGGGACCACAGCCCGGACTGGACTGAGAGGAAAGCAGCGGGGCCAGCAGCAGGGACCGGGACCGGGGAGCAGAGCCGGGGCCAGGCTACAGGCTGGAGACCAGGATTAGGGACAGAACCGGGACCGGGATCAGCACCGGCAGCAGGGATTAGGGGACAGGACCGGGTCCGAGATGGGGGGGAAAGGTCTGGGATGGGGGTACGGGACCGGAACTGGGGAACAGGACCAAGACTGAGACCGGGAAGGGTCCAGGATGCACCCGGGACTCTAGGACCAGGGATGGGCTTGGTGGGACCAGGGACTAGGGATGAGGACAAGGAGCACTGGGCAGACTGGGGGCACTGGGCAGATTGGGAGCAGGTTGGGGGGACCGGATGGTGCTGGGGGAAGCCCTGGGGTGGTTTTAGGGTGCACGGGGGGGGGGGTGAGGACCCAGGGACCCACTTGTCACCCTGAGCCAGCTGGGCCCAGCACTAAGCTGGGGTTGAATCCATCCCTGCCCGGCCAGGTGCTGAGCTCGGTGCTGAGCCCTTAGCCCCAGAAGGGTGCTGAGCTCAGTGCCAAGCCCACGAGGCTGCTGTGGTCCACGTGGGTGACGCTGGGGGTGACGCTGAGTCCATGGGGCCACCACGGGTCTATGGGGTGCTGAGCCTGGCGCTGAGCCCCTGGGGCCACCATGGGTCCACGCATCGGTGCCGTTGGGTGCTGAATCCATGGGGCCACCATGGGTCCATCGGGGTGCTGAGCCTGGCGCTGAGCCTCTGGGGCCACCATGGGTCCACGCATCGGTGCCGTTGGGCGCTGAGACCATGGGGCCACCATGGGTCCATCAGGGTGCTGAGCCTGGCGCTGAGCCTCTGGGGTCACCATGGGTCCACACATCGGTGCCGTTGGGCGCTGAGACCATGGGGTCACCATGGGTCCATCAGGGTGCTGAGCCTGGCGCTGAGCCTCTGGGGTCACCATGGGTCCACACATCGGTGCCGTTGGGCGCTGAGACCATGGGGTCACCATGGGTCCATGGGGGTGCTGAGCCTGGCGCTGAGCCTCTGGGGTCACCATGGGTCCACGCATCGGTGCCGTTGGGCGCTGAGACCATGGGGTCACCATGGGTCCATCAGGGTGCTGAGCCTGGCGCTGAGCCTCTGGGGCCACCATGGGTCCACACATTGGTGCCATTGGGTGCTGAGCCCATGGGGCCACCACGGGTCCATGGGGGTGCTGAGCCTGGCGCTGAGCCCCTGGGACCACCATGGGTCCACACATCGGTGCCATTGGGTGCTGAGTCCATGGGGTCACCATGGGACCATTGGGGTGCTGAGCCTGGTGCTGAGCCCATGGGACCACCATGGGTCCATGTGGTGGGTGCCGTTGGGGTGCCAAGCCCACGGAGATGCCATCGGGTCCCTGCACGGGTGCCATCGAGGTGCTGTCGGGGTGGGGCGAGCCCCCGTGGGCAGCGCGGCAGGCGCTGAGCCCCCCCGTTTGCCACCCGCAGGCCCGGCGCAGGGTGCCCTGGCGGAGCTGCTGGCGGGACCGGAGCTGGACGATCTGGTGGCCTCGCTGCCCGGCTTCCTGCTGGTCTTCACGGGTGAGGGCAAGCTGGTCTACATCTCCGAGAACGTGGCTCAGCACCTGGGGCACTCCATGGTGCGTGAGGCATCCGGCCGGGATGGACCGAGGGACGGTGGCGGGTGGGGACGAGGAGGGAGGGACGGAGGGAGGGGATGGAGGTGGAGGGATGGAGGACTGGAGATAGGGGATGGAGGGATGGAGATGGAGGAATGAAGAGAAGGAGGATAGAAGGACGGAGAGATGGAGAAAGGGGATGGAGGGATGAAGATAGGGGATGGAGGGATGGAGATGGAGGCATGAAGGGAGGGAGGATAGAGGGATGGAGGGATGAGGAAAGGGGATGGAGATGGAGGAATGAAGGGATGGAGGAGGAGGGATGGAGGGATGGAGATGGAGGAATGAAGGGATGGAGGATAGAGAGATGGAAGGATGGAGATAAGGGATGGAGGGATGGAGATGGGTCCTAGAGAGGATGGGGATGGAGGGGCGAGGAGCCAGAAGAGGGTGGACAGAGGTGGTGGGGTCTCAGGGGGGGTCCCGGGGTGCAGCCAAGCCTGACGCCCACGTGCAGGTGGACCTGGTGGCCCAGGGCGACAGCCTCTACGACATCTTGGACCCGGCCGACCACCTGGCCGTGAGGACTCAGCTGGCCCTGCCCTGCCCCGGCGATGGTGGTGAGCAGGGGACGGGGCTGGTGGGACGGAGGGAGGGATGAAAGGATGGATGGAGGAATGGAAGGAAGGAAGGATGGATGGACGGATGGATGGAGGGAGGAAGGGATGGACAGATGGAGGCATGGATGGGTGGATGGAGTGATGGGGAGATGGGTGGAGGGATGGATGGAAGGATGGAGAGATGGGTGGAGGGGTGGATGGATGGACAGATGGATGGATGGAGAGATGGGTGGAGGGGTGGATGGACGGACAGACGGATGGTTGGGCAGTTGGACGGATGGAGAGATGGATCTAGGGATGGATGGACATGTGGATGGATGGACAAATGGCTGGCTGGCCAGACAGATGGATGGATCAATGGATAGATGGATGGATGGATGGATGGATGGACAGATGGACAAATGGCTGGATGAGTGGCCGGACGGATGGACAGGAAGATGGTGGATGGAAAGATGGATGGATGAATGGATGGATGACAGATGGATGGACAGTTGGATGGATGGACAGACAGCTGGATGGAAAGACGGATGGATGAACGGATGGATAGATGACTCAATGGATGGATAGATGGACGGACAGGCAGATGGATGGACAGATGGATGGATGGATGGATGGACAGAGAGATGGATGAGTGGAGGGATAGATGACTCAATGGATGGATAGATGGACGGACAGGCAGATGGATGGACAGATGGATGGATGGATGGATGGATGGACAGAGAGATGGATGAGTGGATGGATAGATGACTCAATGGATGGATAGATGGACAGATGGATGGACAGATGGACAGACGGATGGATGAGTGGATGGATGGATGACTCAATGGATGGCGAGATGGATGGACAGATGGATGGATGGATGGACAGACGGATGGACGGATGGACAGGCAGCTGGACAGACGGGTGGCGGGTTGGCCGGCCGGAGAGGCCGCTGGCCGGGCGGGCGCCCACGCGACGTGCCAGCACCATGCTGAGCCCCGTGTCCCCCCCCGTGTCCCCTCCCCTGTCCCCCCCCCCCCCCGCAGAGCGTCTGCTGCGCTGCCGCTTCACCACGGCGAAGGCAGCGCGGAGGCAGAGCGGCGGCAACAAGCTGGTGCTGCTGCGGGGACGCTTCCGGGCGCCACCGCCACCGCCGGGACCTCGGGCCACCGCCGCTGCCACCGTCACCGCCGCCGCCGCCGCCGCCCGGCCCGTCTTCGTGGCCTTCTGCGCCCCGCTGGAGCCCCGGCCCCGCGCCGCCGCCGACTGCCTGCTCCTGGCCTCCTTCGAGACCTGCCACGCCAGGGACCTGGCGCTGCTCGACGCCTCCGACAGGTGAGGGGCCCAGGCGGCCGGGTGTCCCCACCCCCAGGGACCCAGGTGTCCCCATCCCCAGGGACCCAGGTGTCTTGGTGTCCCCATCCCCAGGGACCCAGGTGTCCAGGTGTCTCCACCCCCAGGGACCCAGGTGTCCTGGTGTCCTCAACCTCAGGGACCCAGGTGTCCTGGTGGCCCCATCCCTGGGGACCCAGGTGTCCAGATGTCCCCACTCCCAGGGACACAGGTGTCCCCATCCCCAGGGACCCAGGTATCTTGGTGTCCCCATCCCCAGGGACCCAAGTGTCCTGGTGGCCCCATCCCCAGGGACCCAGGTGTCCCCATCCCCAGGGATCCAGGTGTCTTGGTGTCCTCATGACCAGGGACCCAAGTGTCCGGGTGTCCCCACCCCCAGGGACCCAGGTGTCTTCATCCTCAGGGATCCAGGTGTCTTGGTGTCCCCATCCCCAGGGATCCAGGTGTCCAGGTGTCTCCATCCCCAGGGACCCAGGTGTCCTCATCCCCAGGTGTCCAGGTGTTCCCACCCCCAGAGACCCTGGTGTCCCCAACCTCAGGGATCCAGGTGTCCTCGTGTCCCCATCCCCAGGGACCCAGGTGTCTTGGTGTCCCTATCCCCAGGGACCCAGGTGTCCCCATCCCCAGGGACTCAGGTGTCCTGGTGTCCCCATCCCCAGGTGTCCCCATCCCCAGGGACTCAGGTGTCTTGGTGGCCCCATCCTCGGGGACCCAGGTGTCCAGGTGTCCCTGCCCCCAAGGACCCAGGTGTCCCCATCCCCAGGTATCCAGGTGTCTTGGTGTCCTCATGCCCAGGGACCCAGGTGTCCAGATGTCTCCACCCCCAGGGACCCAGGTGTCTGGGTGTCCCCATCCCCAAGGGACCCCGGCATCCGGGGGGGACCCAGATGTCCAGGAAGGGACCCAGGCGTCCGGCGGGGGAGGGATGGGTGCCATGGGCCGGGCACCCATGGGTGCTGTGTGTGTCCCCCCCCCGGCAGCGTGCTCTTCCACCTGGGCTTCGGGGCGCCGGAGCTGCGGGGACGTTCGTGGTACGGGCTGCTGCACCCCGATGACCTGCAGCACGTGGCCGCCCAGCACCTGCGCCTCGGTGAGTCCCCTCCCGCGTCCCCGTGTCCCCAAGGAGCCGCGTCCCCGAGCGCCCCGTGTCCTCCTGTCCCAATGTCCCCAAGGAGCCCCAGCCTCATGTCTCAGGGGGCTCCGTGTCCCCAAGGGGCCCCACATCCCTGCGTCCCCAAGGGCCTGGTGTCCCCCCATCGCCACGTCCCTAAGGGCCTGGTGTCCCCCCATCGCCACGTCCCTAAGGGCCCCGTGTCCTCCTGTCCCAATGTCCCCAAGGAGCCCCGAGCTCCATCCTCATGTCTCAAGGGGCCCCATGTGCCCCTGTCCCCGTGTCCCCACGGGTCTGGTGTCCCCTCGTCCCCAAGGAGCCCCAAGCCCCATCCTCATGTCTCAAGGGGCTCCGTGTCCCCAAGGGGCCCCACATCCCTGTGTCCCCGAGGGCCTGGTGTCCCCCCATCGCCACGTCCCTAAGGGCCCCGTGTCCTCCTGTCCCAATGTCCCCAAGGAGCCCCGAGCTCCATCCTCATGTCTCAAGGGGCCCCATGTGCCCCCGTCCCCGTGTCCCCACGGGTCTGGTGTCCCCTCGTCCCCAAGGAGCCCCAAGCCCCATCCTCATGTCTCAAGGGGCTCCGTGTCCCCAAGGGGCCCCACATCCCTGTGTCCCCGAGAGCCTGGTGTCCCCCCATCGCCACGTCCCTAAGGGCCCCGTGTCCTCCTGTCCCAATGTCCCCAAGGAGCCCCAGCCTCATGTCTCAGGGGGCTCCGTGTCCCCAAGGGGCCCCACATCCCTGTGTCCCCGAGGGCCTGGTGTCCCCCCATTGCCACGTCCCTAAGGGGCTGGTGTCCCCCCATCGCCACGTCCCTAAGGGCCCTGTGTCCTCCTGTCCCAGTGTCCCCAAGGGGTCCCAAGTCCCCAAAGGGTCCCATCCTAAAGAGTCTGCATGTCCCCCCAGAACAGTGTCCCCAAGGGCTTGTGTCACCCGATCCCCATGTCCCCAAGGGGCTCCTCTGCCCCCATCTCCAACAGCCCATGTCCACCCCTGTCCCCAAGCGTCCCCAGCCCTCCATCCACCACATCCCCAAGGGTCCGCGTGTCCCCAAAGGTCCCTGTCAACAGGGTCCCCACGTCCCCTGCCTAGGGTCACCCCATCCACCACGTCCCCAAGACCCTTCCCGGCCGAGCATGTCCCAGCCGTAGCACGTTGCAGGTGGCGCGTCGCGTGTCGTGGCGTCGCGTGTCATGCGTCACGGGCTGCGTCACGTGTCCCCCGCGTCGGCTGAGCCCGTCCGTGCGTCTGTCCGCAGCGGGGGGCGGCGCCCGAGGCCCGGGCCGAGATGGTGGCACGGCTGCAACGCCAAGGACGGGCTGGGCTGGACGTGGGTCTACGCCCTGGTGCGGCCCGAGGGCCCCGACGGGCCCCTGCTGGCCCACAACTTCGTCATCAGGTGAGGGGCCAGGCGTCCGGGTGTCCCCAACCTCAGGGATCTGGGTGTCCAGGTGTCCCCACCCCAGGGATCCGGGTGTCCTGGTGTCCTCAACCTCAGAGATCTGGGTGTCCTGGTGTCCCCAGCCTCAGGGATCCGGGTGTCCTGGTGTCCTCAACCTCAGGGATCCAGGTGTCCCCAACCTCAGGGATCCAGGTGTCCTGGTGTCCCCAACCTCAGGGATCCAGGTATCCAGATGTCCCCACCCCAAGGGACCCAAGTGTCCTGGTGTCCCCAACCTCAGGGATCCGGGTGTCCAGGTGTCCTCAACCTCAGGGATCCTGGTGTCCCCCAACCCCAGGAACCAGGTGTCCTGGTGTCCCCAACCTCAGGGACCCAGGTGTCCAGGTGTCCCCCACCCCTAGAGATCCAGGTGTCCCCCCCACCAAGGGATCCAGGTGTCCTGGTGTCCCCAACCTCGGGGATCCAGGTGTCCAGGTGTTCCCCACCCCCAGGGACCCAGGTGTCCTGGTGTCCCCACCCCCAGGGATCCAGGTGTCCCCACCCCTAGAGATCCAGGTGTCCCCACCACCAAGGGATCCAGGTGTCCTGGTGTCCTCAACCTCAGAGATCCAGGTGTCCTGGTGTCCTCAACCTCAGGGATCCGGGTGTCCTGGTGTCCTCAACCTCAGGGATCCAGGTGTCCCCAACCTCAGGGACCCAGGTGTTCTGGTGTCCCCAACCTCAGGGATCCAGGTGTTCTGGTGTCCTCAACCTCAGGGACCCAGGTGTCCTGGTGTCCCAATCCCCAGGGATCCAGGTGTCCCCACCCCCAGGGACCCAGGTGTCCTGGTGTCCTCAACCTCAGGGATCCAGGTGTCCAGGTGTCCCCAACCCCAGGGATCCAGGTGTCCTGGTGTCCCCCAACCTCGGGGATCCAGGTGTCCAGGTGTCCCCACCCCCAGGGATCCAGGTGTCCCCACCGCCAAGGGATCCAGGTGTCCTGGTGTCCCCAACCTCAGGGATCCAGGTGTCCAGGTGTCCCCAACCTCAGGGACCCAGGTGTCCTGGTGTCCCCAACCCCAGGGATCCAGGTGTCCCCACCCCAAGGGACCCAGGCGTCCGGGCACCCCAATGCCGGACCCTTGGGTGACACCGCACCATCGTCATCCACAGCGAGGCCGAAGCCTGGTGCCTGCGGCAGCAGCTGGCAGCCGAAGCCCCTCCGGTGCCGACCCCTCCGGCCCCCCGACGTCCTTCGGCCCTCCGGATCCACCCTTCGGCTCCGGCCTCGACCTTCTCCGGCCTCGATTTCCCCGGAGCCGGCAACCGGCAGGGCGGCAGCGACCTCGGCCTCGGAGGCGGCGTCGGAGCCAACGTGGGCGTCAACGTGGGCGTCAACGTGGGGCCCAACGTGGGCGTCAATGTGGGCGTCAACATCGCGCCCAACGTCGGCCCCGCCATCGGAGCAACGTCGGCGTCAACATCGGACCCAACGGAGTCAACGTCGGACCCAACGGAGTCAACATCGGCCCCAACCTCGGCGCCGGCGTCGGCCTGGGCGTCGGAGCCACCATCGGAGTTGACGTCGACCTCGGCGTCGGCGCCGATGTCGGTCCCGCTCTCGGATCCGGCGTTGGACTCGGTCTCGGCGCTGGAACCAATATCGGAGCCGGTCTTGGCTCCGGAGCTGACATTGGCCCGGGTCTCAGAGGCGGCGTCGGAGCCGATATCGCACCTAATCTCAGAGCCGGCGTCGGACTCGGCGTCGGAGCCGATATCGGCCCTGACCTCGGAGCCGACATTGGACTTGGCGTCGGGGCCAACGTTGGCCCCGGTCTCGGCACTGGCATCGGAGCTGATATTGGCCCCGATCTTGGAGCCGCATTGGATCCGGCATCGGACTCGGCATCGGCACCGATATTGGACCGGTCTTGGATCTGGCATCGGAGCTGGTGTTGGATCCAGCATTGGATTTGGTGTTGGAGCTAATAGCGGGCCCAGTCTTGGATCCGGCGCCGGATCTGCCATCGGACTTGGTGTTGGAGCCGACGTTGGACCCGGCCTTGGATCCAGCGTTGGACTTGGCGTTGGAGCCAACACTGGACCTCGCTTTGGATCCAGCGTTGCCTCCGGCATTGGAGCTAATATTGGACCTCGTTTTGGATCCGGCATTGGACTTGGCGTCGGAGCTGATATCGGGACCCGGTCTTGGATCTGCTGTTGGATCCGGTGTTGGATCTGCCATCGGACTTGGTGACAACATTGGACCTCGTCTCGGATCTGGCATCGGATCCGCCGTCGGACTCGGCATCGGCGCCGATATTGGACCTCGTCTCGAATCCGGTGTCGCAGCCGGATGTCGGACTTGGCGTCGGACTCAGCGTCGGTGCCACTATCGAGCCAGTCTCGAGTCCTGGCGTTGGATCCGGCGTAGAGCTTGGCATCGGACCTGGCGTCGGAGCCAATATCGGGCCTCGTTTCGGATCCGGTGTTGGATCAGGTGTTGGATCTGCTGTCGGACTCGGCGTCGGCGCCATATCAGACCTCGTTTCGGATCCGGCATTGGATCAAGCGCCGCATCCGGCATCGGACTTGGCGTCGCCGTCAACATTGGACCTCGTCTCGAGGCCGGCGTCGGATCTGCCATCGGACTCGGCATCGGCGCCGAGATCGGGACCTCGTTTCGGCTCCGCGGTGGGACCCCGGCGCGGGATCCGCCATCCGAGCGGGCGTCGGCGCCGAGATGGGACCTCACCTCGGAGCTGGCGTCGGATCCGCCATCGGATCGCCATCGGATCCGCCATCGGCCTCGGCACCGATATCGCGCCCGGTCTCGAGTCCGGCGTCGGAGCTGCTGTCGGAGCTGCCGTCGGCGCCAATATCGGTCCCGTTCTCGAATCCGGTCTCGGATCCGGCATCGGATCCGCCGTGGGCCTCATCGTGGGTGCCAACGCGGGCGGCCGCCTTGGCGCCGGAGCGGCTTTGGGTGCCGGCGAAAGCGCCGGGAACGGCGGAGACCTGGACACCTCCCTACACCCCGCGCCAGGCTCCTCCCTTCGCCTTCGGCCCCCCCCGAACCTCCCGAGGAAACACCGGAAAAATTACCGCCGAGTCCCGAGAGTCCCGGAAGCGGGCGCGGGACCGGCAGCCCGGCGGCGGGCAGCTGCCCGCGGCGGGGTGCCACCACCCAACGTCCCCGCCACCGTCGCCCTCCTCACTCCCGAAACGTCACCACCCGCCGAGGGACCTGCCCGGAGGCGCCTGCCGCGTAGGGGATCCAGGCGTCTTCCGGGTGACGTCGGCCATCCCGGAATGTCGGACTCGGTCGCCCCGCGACTCCTTCGCTGAGTTGTATCAACTCCCCCGGAGCCGCCTCCAGGACGCCTTCCGCCAAGGTGGGTGCTGCTCTGGGTGCCTGGGTCCCTTGGGGTGGGTGCTGCCCGGACGCCTGGGCCCCTTGGGGTGGGTGCTGCCTGGATGCCTGGGTCCCTCGGGGTGGGTGTCCCGGACGCCTGGGTCCCCTTGAAGGGTGTCCCGGACACCTGGGCCCCTTGGAAGGGTGGGTGTCCCGGACGCCTGGGCCCCTTGGAAGGGTGTCCCGACACCTGGGCCCCTTGGAGGGTCTCCCGGACGCCTGGGCCCCTTGAAGGGTGTCCCGGACGCCTGGGCCCCTTGGAGGGTGTCCCGGACGCCTGGGCCCCCCTTGAAGGGTGTCCCCGGACGCCTGGGCCCCCGTTAGAAGGGTGGAGAACCTGGACACCTGGGTCCCCTCGGAAGGGGTCTCCCGGACACCTGGGCCCCTTGGAGGGTGTCCAGGACGCCTGGGCCCCTTAGAAGGGTGGAGAACCCGGACCCCTGGGTCCCCTCGGAAGGGGTGGGAGAACCCGGACGCCTGGGTCCCTCGGAAGGGTTTCCCGGACTCCTGGGTCCCTGACGGCCATGTTTTCCGTGTCTCCTCTTTTTCCAGCCGGGAGCGAGAGCGCCCCTTCGTTCTGACCTAAGTCTGTGACGCGACTTGCCCCCAGTATGGCATATTGCCATGGCCCCACCCCCCCGCCGGGGCCCCCCCCCCGGCGCCTGCCTGCTAATTTAACTCGTAACGAGTCTCTTCGGTAATTGGGGGGGGCTGGTGGCCCCCCCTTCCCCTCCGCCCCTCCCCCGCCCTGCCCAGCCCAGCCCTCGGACGCCTGGGTCCCAGCCCCCCCCCCCCCAAGAGTGGCTGTAGGTGCCCCGTGAGACCCCGGATGTTCTCCATGGCCTTGGTGGCCCCCATGGCTACGTTGGCCCCATGGCTACGACGTTCTCCACGGCCTTGATGGGCCCCATGGCCTTGGTGGGCCCCATGGCCACGTCGTCCTCACGGCCATGATGTTCTCCATGGCCTTGGTGTCCCCCATGGCCATGTTGTCCCCATGGCTACGATGTTCTCCATGGCCACGTTGGCCCCATGGCCATGATGTTCTCCATGGCCACGTTGGCCCCATGGCCATGATGGTCCCCATGGCCTTGATGGGCCCCATGGCTACGTTGGCCCCATGGCTACGATGCCCCCACGGCCACGATGGTCCCCATGGCCTTGGTGGGCCCTCATGGCCATGTTCTCCCCATGGCTATGATGTTCTCTATGGCCTTGGTGGCCCCCATGGCCACGTTGGCCCCATGGCCATGTTGGCCCCATGGCTACAATGTTCCCCATGGCCTTGGTGGCCCCATGGCCACGTTGTCCTCACAGCCATTATGTTCTCCATGGCCTTGGTGTCCCCCACGGCCATGTTCTCCCCACGGCCACGATGATCCCCACGGCCTTGATGGCCCCATGGCCACGTTGTTCCCCACGGCCACGTTGTCCCCACGGCCCTTGATGGCCATGTCATCTCCCCGCCCTGGGTCTGCATTTTTGGCAGAACCCCCCCAAAAAAAGTGTTGTGTCCCCCCCCCCCCAAAATGGGGGTGCGAATGGCCTGGACCCCCCACCACCACCGATGTCCCCCATGTCCCCAACGATTGAGACCCGTTGGGGCTCAACAGCCCCAACCAAGGGGTTGAGATGCCTCCTGGCTCGATGTCCCCGATGTCCCCGGTTGAAAGGACCGAGACGTCGTGGCTCAGTGTCCCCGACATCCCTGACGTCCCCCGTGAGCCCAATTGAAGGGACCGAGACGTGTCACGGCTCAGTGTCCCCCAACGTCTCCAACACCGCTGATGTCCTCACCTGAGGGACAGAGCCACTTGGTGGCTCGTTGTCCCCAATGACCCCAATCAAGGGACCGAGCCGCATCACGGCTCAACGTCCCCGATGTCCCCAACGTCCCCGCCGTGTCCCCACCCAAGGGCCTGAGACATGTCATGGCTCAGTGTCCCCAGTGTCCCCCCCGAAGGGCCTGAGACCCATCGTGGCTCAGTGTCCCCAACATCCCCAACGCCACCGATGTCCCCGACACCCCCAATGTCCCCAATGTCCCCGACTTCACGGACTGAGACGCGTCATGACTCGACGTCATCGGGACCGAGGGACGGAGACCCGTCGCAGCCGGACGTCCCCGACGTCCCCAACCCGACGGACTGAGATGGATCGTGACTCAACGTCCCCGATGTCCCCAACCCGCCTGACCGAGACGCGCCGCAGCTGGATGTCCCCAACCCAACGGACTGAGACATGTCGTGGCTCGATGTCCCCAACCCAAGGGACTGGGACGCATCACGGCTCGACATCCCCCGTGTCCCCAACCCGACGGACGGAGACACATTGTGCTTCGATGTCCCCAACCCGACGGACTAAGACGCGCCGCGTTCAGATGTCCCCAACCCAACGGACGTCGCGGCTTGACGTCCCCGATGTCCCCAACCCAAGGAACTGAGACCCATCGTGGCTGGATGTCCTCGATGTCCCCAACCCAAGGGACCGAGACACGTCGGGCCTGATGTCCCCGAAGGACGTGGGCACCTTGCATTGCCCCAGCCTATCGCGCCCCGATGTCCCCGATGTCCCCAACTCAATGGACCGAGCCCCATCGTGGCCCAACGTCCCCCATGTCCCCGATGTCCCCAATTCAACGGACTGAGCCCCATCGTGGCCCAACGTCCCTGATGTCCCCCATGTCCCCAAGTCATGAGACTGAGATGCATCACGGCCGGATGTCCCCAACGTCCCCGCTGTCCCCAACTCAAGGGACTGAGCCCCATCCCGGCCCAACGTCCCCCGTGTCCCCAACACCCCCGAAGTCCCCGACTCGAGGGACTGAGCCCCACGGCGCCCCGACGTCCCCAACGTCCCCAATTCGAGGGACCGAGCCCCGTCACGGCTCGACGTCCGCCACGTCCCCGACGCAGGGGGACGGAGCCCCGTCGTTCCCGACGTCCCCGAGCCGAGCCACCGGCCGGGGGCACCTCGGGGCGTCCCCAACCCCTGGGCGCCTCCCCCCCACCCCGGGGTGGCCCCTTGTCCCCAACGAGGGCCTGGGGACATTCCCCGAGGCGCGAGGCCACCGTGGCCCCGCCGCAATAAAACTCTGATGACTCTGATGGCCGCTGCCTCTTCTGTGTGCGGGGACCCAGGTGTCCGGGAAGGGCCCAGGCGTCCGGGAGGGGCCCAGGCGTCCGGGAGGGGCCCAGGTGTCCAGGGAGGGGCCCAGGAGTCCGGGAGGGGCCCAGGAGTCCGGGAAGGGCCCAGGTGTCCGGGAGGGACCCAGGCGTCTGGGGGGGGCCCAGGTGTCCGGGAGGGGCCCAGGAGTCTGGGGGGACCCAGACGTCCAGGAGGGGCCCAGGCATCCGGGAGGGGCCCGGGCGTCTGGGAGGGACCCAGGCGTCCGGGATGGGGGGGCCCAGGCATCCGGGAGGGGCCCAGGAGTCCGGGAGGGACCCAGGCGTCCGGGAGGGGCCCAGGCGTCTGGGAGGGACCCAGGTGTCTGGGAAGGGCCCAGGCGTCCGGGGGACCCAGGAATCTGGGGGGGGCCCAGGTGTCCGGGGGAAGGACCCAGGCGTGCGGGGGAGGGGCCCAGGCGTCCGGGGAAGGGGCCCAGGCGTCCGGGGGAGGGGCCCAGGAGTCCGGGGGACCCGGGTGTCCGGGAAGGGCCCAGGCGTCCGGGGGAAGGACCCAGGCGTCCGGGGGAAGGACCCAGGCGTGCGGGGGAGGGGCCCAGGCGTGCGAGCGCCGCTGGAGGCGGGGCGAAGGGGGCGGGCCGGAGGCGGGCAGCCGGGGGCGGGGCTGCGGGACGCCTGGGCCCCTCGGACGCCTGGGCCCCTCCCCGCGCATGCGCGGCTCCTCCCGGCGACGCGGCGCGGTGAGCTCCCGGCCCCGGCGGTCGCGGTTCCCCCCCCCCCGGACTGGTCCCAGCGCCCCCCCCAAACTGGTCCCAGTAAGGCCCGGGCTGCCCCCTCCCCCCCCCCCGACCAGCTGGCACCAGCGACCCCTCCCCCCCCCCCAAACTGGGCCCAGTGCCCCCCCCGTACTGGTCCCAGTGACCCCCCCATATTGGTCCCAGTACTGCCATACTGGTCCCAGTGCCCCCCCCGTACTGGTCCCAGTACTGCCATACTGGTCCCAGTGCCCCCCCCGTACTGGTCCCAGTGACCCCCCCATACTGGTCCCACTGACCCCCCCGTACTGGTCCCACTGACCCCCCATACTGGTCCCAGTGCTGCCATACTGGTCCCAGTGACCCCCCCCGTACTCGTCCCAGTGACCCCCCCATACTGGTCCCATTGACCCCCCCCGTACTGGTCCCAGTGACCCCCCCCCGTACTCGTCCCAGTGACCCCCCCATACTGGTCCCATTGACCCCCCCCATACTGGTCCCAGTGACCCCCCCTGTACTCGTCCCAGTGACCCCCCCATACTGGTCCCATTGACCCCCCCCGTACTGGTCCCAGTGACCCCCCCCATACTGGTCCCAGTGACCCCCCCGTACTGGTCCCACTGACCCCCCCCGTACTGGTCCCATTGACCCCCCCATACTGGTCCCAGTGACTCCCCCATACTGGTCCCATTGACCCCCCCCGTACTGGTCCCAGTGACCCCCCTATACTGGTCCCAGCGCCCGTAACTGGTCCCAGCACCCCGTCACCAGTCTCAGCCCCCCCTAACTGGTCCCAGTGACCCCCCCATACTGGTCCCAGCGCCCATAACTGGTCCCAGCACCCAAAGCTGGTCCAAGTGACCCGTAACTGGTCCCAGCACCCCATAATATGTCCCAGCACCCATAACTGGTTCCAGGGACCCATAACTGCTCCCACCACCCACAGTTGGTCCTGGTGACCCCATAACTGGTCCCAGCACCCATAACTGGTCGTGGTGACCCCCTAAGTGGTCCTAGCACCCATAACTGGTCCCGGTGACCCCATAAGTGGTCCCAGTGAGCCGTAACAGGTCCCAGCACCCATAACTGGTCCTGGTGACCCCATAAGTGGTTCCAGGGAGCCGTAATGGGTCCCAGCACCCATAACTGGTCCTGGTGACCCCATAAGTGGTTCCAGGGAGCCGTAATGGGTCCCAGCACCCATAACTGGTCCTGGTGACCCCATAAGTGGTCCCAGCACCCATAACTGGTCGTGGTGACCCCCTAAGTGGTCCCAGGGCGATGGTGCGGGGTTGCTCGCCGCTGGGGGGCTGCGCCTGGGCCCTGGGTGCTCTGGCCCTGGCCCAACTCCTCTACCTGAACTTGCTGGGAGGTCCCCGAGGTCACCCGTCCTCCGGAACCGTCCCCCGAGGCCACCGTCGTCCTCCGCCACCTCCCCGGGGCCACCTAGACGCTTCGGGAGCTTTCCGGATCTACCGGGATCTACTGGCGCCGCCGACACCTCGGTCTTGGGGGACACCCGAGGTGGTGTTGGCCACCCACGGGACGCCGGGACGGGTGGCGGGTGCCTTGGAGAACCTGGCGGGACTTTGGGGGGGTCCGTTGTCGGTGGCGGTGTTGGCGGCGGGTCCGGGGGCGCCGGCGCAACTCGGGGACTTGTTGGGTGCTTTGAACGGGTGCCGGGAGCTGCGGGGACGTTTACGGGTGCACGCGGTGACGGCGGCCGGGGCGCCGTCACCCGAGAGGCCCCGGGTGGTGGGCGGCGGGTGCCGGCGTGGTTTGGCCAGGGTGGCGGGTGCCCCGGCGCCCCCCAATTACGCTTTGGGACCCGGAAGTCCTTATCCGGGGAACCTGTTACGGAACGTGGCCCGGGCGGGTGCCGGCGGTGGCCCCGGGCGCTTCGTGTTGTTGCTGGACGCCGACGTGACGCCCAGCCGGGGGTTGCGGGAGGCCCTGGTGGCCATGTTGCGCCGCGGGTGGCCCCCCGCTTTGGGTGCTGAAGGGGTGCTGGGGGGTCCCGCTGCGTTGGGGGAGCCCAAGGCGTCGGGCGTTGGTGGGGTCTCCAAGACGTTGAGGGTCTCCGACACGTTGGGTGCTGGAGGGGTCTTGAGGGACCCCAAGGCGTTGGGGGTCTCCGACACGTTGGGTGCTGGGGGGGTCTTGAGGGACCTCAACGCACCGGGGGTCTCCGACGCGTTGGGTGCTGGAGGGGTCTTGAGGGACCCCAAGGCGTTGGGGGTCTCCGACGCGTTGGGTGCTGGGGGGGTCTTGAGGGACCTCAACGCACCGGGGGTCTCCGACGCGTTGGGTGCTGGGGGGGTCTTGAAGGACCCCAAGGTGTTGGGGGTCTCCAACGCGTTGGGTGCTGGAGGGGTCCTGAGGGACCCCAAGACGCTGAGGGTCTCCAATGCGTTGGGTGCTGGGGGGGACCTCAATGCACCAGGGGCCTCCGACGCGTTGGGTGCTGGAGGGGTCTTGAGGGACCTCAACGCACCAGGGGTCTCCAACGCGTTGGGTGCTGGGGGGGTCTTGAGGGACCTCAACGCACCAGGGGTCTCCAAGACGTTGAGGGTCTCCAACGCGTTGGGTGCTGCAGGGCTTGGGGGGGTCCCCAAGGCCTTGGGGGTCCCAAAGGCGTTGGGTGCTGGGGGGGTGCTGGGGGACCCCAACGCAGTAGAGGCGCCCAACGCGTTGGGTGCTGGGGGGCTCTTGAAGGACCCCAACGCGTTGGGTGCCAGAGGGCTCTTGGAGGACCCCAACGCCATGGGTGCTGGGGCAGCCTTGAGGGTCCCTCATGACCTCAGGGTCCCTAACGCATTGGGTGCCGGGGGGGTCCCCAAAACCCCGGGTGCCCCCTACGACCCCGAGGTCCCCGACGCCCTGGATGTCCCCAACGCGCTGGTTGCCCCCGAGCACCCGGAGCTTCTCCGTGACCTCGCTCCTCCGGGCGCCCCCGACCCGTTGGACGTCCCCACCACCCAGGACGTCCCCTGGGCCGCCTGGGCCCGCGTGGCCTTGGTGCTGCCGGCTTTCGAGGTGCGAGCGGGCGCGCGGGTGCCCACCACCAAGGAGGAGCTGGGGCGACTTTGGGGTGCTGGAGAAGCTCGGCCGTTCTACGGCGCCTTGTGTCCTCGGTGCCAGGCGCCCACGGCTTACGGGCGCTGGTGGGCGCTGCCGCCCGCCGCCCGGCTCCGCGTGGCCTACGTGGCGCCGTGGCGGGACCCTTGGGAGCCCTTCTACGTGGCGCCGGCCGACGGGGGTGCCGCCCTTCGACGAGCGCTTCCAGCAGTACGGCTTCAACCGCATCAGCCAGGTGAGAAGAAAACGGGGTGTCCCCGTGGGTCTACGGGTGGCCACGGGTGCTCTGGGGGTGCGTGGGTGGGCGTCGGGTCCATGGGGTGGCTGTTGGGTCTGTGGGGTGGGCGTTGAGTCAATGAGGTGGCCGTGGGGTCCATGGGTGGTCGTTGGGTCGACGAGGTGGCCATGGGGTCCATGGGTGGTCGTTGGGTCGACGAGGTGGCCGTGGGTGCTGTGGGGTGGCCGTGGGGTCGATGGGGTGGCCGTTGGGTCTGTGGGTGGCCATGGGTGCTCTGGGGGTGTGTGGGTGGGCATTGGGTTGATGAGGTGGCCATGGGGTCCATGGGTGGTCGTTGGGTCAACGAGGTGGCTGTTGGGTCTATGGGTGGCCGTTGGGTCAACAGGGTGGCCATGGGGTCCATGGGTGGTCGTTGGGTCTATGGGGTGGCTGTTGGGTCCATGGGGTGGCCATGGGTGCTCTGGGGGTGCGTGGGTGGGTGTTGGGTCCGTGGGGTGGCCGTGGGTGCTGTGGGGTGGGCGTTGGGTCGATGAGGTGGCTGTGGGGTCCATGGGTGGTCGTTGGGTCTATGGGGTGGCTGTTGGGTCTACGGGTGGCCGTTGGGTCAACAGGGTGGCCATGGGGTCCATGGGTGGTCGTCGGGTCCATGGGGTGGCCACGGGTGCTCTGGGGTCCATGGTGTGGTCGTCGGGTCCATGGGGTGGCCGTGGGCACTGTGGGGTGGCCGTTGAGTCCATGGGTGGTCGTTCGGTCCATGGCGTGAGCATGGGTGCCATGGGGAGGCTGTGGGGTCTACAGGGTGGCCGTTGGGTCAACAGGGTGGCCGTGGGTGCCATGGGGTGGCCATGGGGTCCATGGGTGGTCATTGGGTCCATGGGGTGGCCATGGGTGCGATGGGGTGCCCATTGGGTCTATGGGGTGCCCGTTAAGTCCATGGGGTGGCCATGGGTGCCATGGGGTGGCGGTTGGGTCTATGGGTGGCCATTGGGTCAACAGGGTGGCCATGGGTGCCATGGGGTGGCCGTTGGGTCTGTGGGTGGCTGTTGGGTCTATGGGTGGCCATTGGGTCTATGGGTGGCCATGGGTGCTCTGGGGGTGCGTGGGTGGGCGTCGGGTCAACGGGGTGGCCGTGGGTGCCGTGGGGGTGGGCGTTGGGTCTATGGGTGGCCATTGGGTCTATGGGTGGCCATGGGTGCTATGGGATGGCCATTGGGTCCATGGATGGCCGTTGGGTCGATGAGGTGGCCATGGGGTCCATGGGGTGGCCGTTGGGTCTGTGGGTGGCCATGGGTGCTCTGGGGGTGCGTGGGTGGGTGTTGGGTCAACGGGGGTGGCCATGGGTGCCGTGGGGTGGCCGTGGGTCTATGGGTGGCCGTTGGGTCTATGGGGTGCCCGTTGGGTCGACAAGGTGGCCGTGGGGTCTATGGGGTGGGCGTTGGGTCCATGGGGTGGCTATTGGGTCTGTGGGTGGCCACGGGTGCTATGGGGTCCATGGGTGGTTGTTGGGTCCATGGGGTGGCCATGGGTGCTCTGGGTGGTCATGGGTGCTATGGGGGGGTCTATGGGTGGCCATGGGGGGGGTCTATGGGTGTCTGCTGGGTCCGTGCTGCTGCTCGTGGGCACGTGGGCGCTGCCGTGTGCGTGGCGTGTGGCGTGGCGTGACGCCGGCGTGTCGCGTGTCGCTGGCGTGTGCGTGGTGTGACGCTGGCGTGTCACGTGTGTGACGCCGGCGTGCTGTGTGTCACTGGCGTGTGCGTGGCGTGACGCCGGCGTGTCACGTGACACTGGCGTGTCGCTGGCGTGTGGCAGGCGTGCGAGCTGCACGTGGCGTGTGCGGGACATGACACCGGCATGTCGCGTGATGCTGGCGTGCGGCATGGCGTGACGCTGGCGTGTCACATGTGCGTGACGTTGGCGTTTTGCATGACGCTGGCATGTCACGTGTGTGACATTGGCGTGTCGCGTGACACTGGTGTGACGCTGGTGTGTGCGTGGCGTGACGTTGGCATGTCCCATGACGCTGGCGTGTGGCAGGCGTGCAAGCTGCACGTGGTGTGTGCATGACATGACACTGGCGTGTCACATGTGTGACGCCGTCATGTCACGTGATGCTGGCGTGGTGCGTGGCGTGATGTTGGCGTGTTGTGTGTGACGCTGGCGTGTCCCATGACGCTGGCGTGTCGCAGGTGTGCGAGCTGCACGTGGCGTGTGCATGACATGACGCTGGCGTGTCACATGTGCGTGACACTGGCGTGTCCCATGACGCTGGCGTGACGTTGGCGTGTCACAGGCGTGTTAGCTGCACATAGCGTGTGCGTGACATGACGCTGGAGTGTCACATGTGCATGACACCGGTGTGTCCCATGACGCTGGCGTGTCGTTGGCGTGTGGCAGGTGTGCGAGCTGCACGTGGCGTGTGCGTGACATGACGCTGGCGTGTCGCATGTGCGTGACACTGGTATGTCACCTGATGCTGGCATGTGCGTGGCGTGACGTTGGCGTGTCCCATGACGCTGGCGTGTTGCTGGCGTGTGCGTGGCGTGACATTGGCGTGTCCCATGACGCGTGTCACTGGCGTGTGGCAGGCGTGTGAGCTGCACGTGGTGTGTGCATGACATGACGCTGGCGTGTGCGTGGCGTGTCACTGGCATGTCCCATGACGCTGGCGTGTGGTTGGCGTGTCGCAGGCGTGCGAGCTGCACGTGGCGTGTGCGTGACATGACGCTGGTGTGTCACATGTGCGTGACACTGGCGTGTCCCATGCCGCTGGCGTGTCACTGGCGTGTCGTAGGCGTGCGAGCTGCACGTGGTGTGTGCGTGACATGACGCTCGCGTGTGCGTGGCGTGACATTGGCATGTCCCATGACGCTGGCGTGTGGCAGGCGTGCGAGCAGCACGTGGCGTGTGCGTGACATGACACTGGCGTGTCACGTGTGACGCCGTCGTGTCACGTGACGCTGGCGTGTCCCCATGTGCGTGACACTGGCGTGTCACGTGATGCTGGCGTGTACGTGGCATGACGTTGGCGTGTCCCATGACCCTGGCGGTGTCGCTGGCGTGTGCGTGGCGTGACGTTGGTGTGTCCCATGACCCTGGCATGTCGCTGGCGTGTCACTGGTGTGTCCCATGACGCTGGCGTGTGCGTGCCGTGTCACTGGTGTGTCCCATGACGCTGGCGTGTCGCTGGCATGTCGCAGGCGTGCGAGCTGCACGTGGCGTGTGCGTGACATGATGCTGGCGTGTGTGTGGCGTGACATCGGCGTGTCCCATGACCCTGGCGTGTCGTTGGTGTGTCACTGGCGTGTCCCATGTCGCAGGCATGCGAGCTGCACGTGGCGTGTGTGACATGACGCTGGCGTGTCATTGGCGTGTGGCAGGCGTGCGAGCTGCACGTGGCGTGTGCGTGACATGACGCTGGCGTGTCGTTGGTGTGTCACTGGCGTGTCCCATGACCCTGGCATGTCGTTGGCGTGTGGCAGGCGTACGAGCTGCACGTGGCGTGTGCGTGACATGACGCTGGCATGTGCGTGGCGTGTCACTGGCGTGTCCCATGACGCTGGCGTGTGCGTGGCGTGTCACTGGCGTGTCCCATGACACTGGCGTGTCGTTGGCATGTCACTGGCGTGTCCCATGTCGCAGGCGTGCGAGCTGCACGTGGCCGGCTTCGCCTTCGCCGCGTGCTGGACGGCGCCTTCGTGGTTCACCGAGGCTTCAAGGCGCCGGGCGACTTCCACGGCGGCCGCGAGCTGGAGCTGCGGCGCAACCGGAGCCTCTTCCGGCGCTTCAAGGAGGAGCTGCGAGGGCGCTACCCCCGCTCGGGGCGCCGCTGCTGAGCCCGGACGCCTGGGCCCCTCCTTGCCCGGACGCCTGGGCCCTTCCCCGACGCCTGGGCCCCTTCCCGGACGCCTGGGTCCTTCCCGGACGCCTGGGCCCCTCCTTGCTCGGACGCCTGGGTCCTTCCCGGACGCCTGGGCCCTTTCTTGGACGCTCCCGGACACCTGGGCCCTTCCCGGACGCCTGGGCCCTTTCTCGGGCGCTCCCGGATGCCTGGGCCCTTCCCGGACGCCTGGGCCCCTTCTTGACCGCTCCCGGATGCCTGGGCCCCTCCCGGTGCCTCTTCCAGCGCTTCAAGGAGGAGCTGCGAGGGTGCTACCCCCGCTCCCGGCGCCACTGCTGACCCCGGACGCCTGGGCCCTTCCCCGGATGCCTGGGCCCCGGCTCAGACACTCCCGGACGCCTGGGCCCCTTGGACACCCGGGCCCTTCCCAGATGCCTGGGCCCTTCCCGGACGCCTGGGCCCCGGCTCGGACACTCCGGACGCCTGGGCCCCTTGGACACCTGGGCACTTCCCGGATGCCTGGGCCTTTCCCGGACGCCTGGGCCCCGGCTCGGACACTCCCGGATGCCTGGGCCTTTCCCGGACACCTGGGCCCCTTCTCAGACACCTGGGTCCCTTCTCGGGCGCCTGGCCCTTCCCGGACACCTGGCCCTTCCTGGACACCTGGGCCCTTCCCGGATGCTCCCGGACACCTGGGCCCTTCTTAGATGCTCCCAAACGCCTGGGCCCCTCCGGACGCCTGGGCCCCAGCTCAGACACTCCTGGACGCCTGGGCCCTGCCTGGACACCTATAAGACCCCGGACGCCTGGGCCCCTTCTCGGATGCTCCCGGACGCCTGGGCCCTTCCCGGACTCCTGGGCCCTTCCTGGATGCCTGGGAGCCCCTGGACTCCTGGGAGCCCCCGGACGCCTGGGCCCCCTCTCCCCGTTCCCAATAAACATGGCCGCCTGCCCACGCCGCGCTGTGGTGACGGTGATGCGCCGGTCGCCATGGCAACGGGGGCGGGGGCAGTTGCCAGGGCGACGACGCGTTGCAAGGGGGGGGGAAGGACGTTGCCGTGGCAACCGCGGGGCGCTTCCCGCGTGCTGACGGTTGCCGTGGCGACCGCGGGGGGTTGTGGGTAGGGGGGGCGGGGTCGCCTGTGTGGCCCGAGCGGAACCCCGGAAGGGGGGAAGCGTCGGACCCGGAAGTAGAGGGGGGGATCAGTGCGTCACATCCGGGCGCCAAAGCCGCGTCGCCATGGCAACGGGGCCGAGCGGCGAGATGGCGGCGGAGGCCGCGGATGAGAGGTTGGGGCGGGGGGGGGGAGGGGAGGGTCCCGGACGCCTGGGCCCCTCGGCGTGGGGAGGGGGGGGGGGGTGTTGAGGGGGGGGGTTCCCGGACGCCTGGGCCCCCTCCCGGACGCCTGGGCCCCCTCCCTCCCCCCCGCAGCGCCGCGCAATGGCTCGAGGCTCACGACGATCCTTGGCCGGACTCTGCTCCTTCCCCGGCTGCATGGTGAGGCCGGACGCCTGGGCCCCTCGGACGCCTGGGGCCCCTCGGACGCCTGGGCCCCCTTGGGGGGGGGAGGGGGGAGCCCGACGCCTGGGCCCCTTCTGGGAAGGGGGGCGTGTCCCGGACGCCTGGGCCCCCTTGGGGGGGGGGAGGGGGGTCCCGGACGCCTGGGCCCCCTGGGGGGGGGGAGGGAGGGAGGGGGGTCCCGGACGCCTGGGCCCCTCGGACGCCTGGGCCCCCTGGGGATCCCCGACGCCTGGGCCCCTTCGGGGGGGGAGCTCGGACGCCTGGGCCCCTCGGACGCCTGGGCCCCTCGGACGCCTCGGACGCCTGGGCCCCCGGGGGGGGAGCTCGGACGCCTGGGCCCCCCGGACGCCTGAGCCCCTTCGGGGGGGGGGGGGTGTCCCGGACGCCTGGCCCCTCGGACGCCTGGGCCCCTTCGGGAGGGGGGGGGGGGTCCCGGATGCCTGGGCCCCTCGGATGCCTCGGACGCCTGGGCCCCCTGGGGGGGGAGGGGGCGAAGGGGGGGGGTCCCGGACGCCTGGGCCCCTCGACGCCTGGGCCCCATGTGGGAGGAGGGGGGAGAAAAGGGTGTCCCGGACGCCTGGGCCCCTTGGGGGGGGGGATCCCGGACGCCTGGGCCCCTCGGACGCCTGGGCCCCCTGGTGGGTGGGGGGGGTGGGGCGGGGCGGTCCCGACGCCTGGGCCCCTGGTTTGGGGGGGTCCCGGCCACCTGGGTCCCCGCTGTCCCCTCCCCCCCCCCAGCGCTGGCCGATCTCCACGGTGACGGCGACCACAAGGTGAGGGGGGGTGGGGGGGGCCCTTGGGTGCTGGGGGGGGTCCCATGGGTGCTATGGGGCTCCTGTGGGTGCTGTGGGGCCCCTTGGGTGCTGGGGGGGGCCCTTGGGTGCTGGGGGGGGGTCCCATGGGTGCTGTGGGGCCCCTGTGGGTGCTGTGGGGCCCTTGGGTGCTGGGGGGGGCCCTGTGGGTGCTATGGGGCCCTGTGGGTGCTGTGGGGCCCCTGTGGTGCTGTGGGGCCCTTGGTGCTGTGGGCCCCTGTGGGTGCTATGGGGCCCTGTGGGTGCTGTGGGGCCCCTGTGGGTGCTATGGGCCCCTGTGGGTGCTGTGGGGCCCCTGTGGGTGCTATGGGCCCCTGTGGGTGCTGTGGGGCCCTGTGGGTGCTGTGGGTGCCCCATGGGTGCTATGGGTGCTGTGGAGCACTATAGGTGCTGTGGGTCCTCTGGGGTCCCTGCGGGTGCTATGGGGCCCCGTGGGTGCTGTGGGACACTGGGGGTGCCACGGGGCCCCCATGGGTGCCGCGGGTGCCCCACGGGTGCTATGGGTGCTGTGGGGCCCCCATGGGTGCTGTGGGTCCTCTGGGGTCCCTGCGGGTGCTATGGGGCCCCGTGGGTGCTGTGGGGCACTATAGCTGCTATGGGTGCTGTGGGTCCCCACGGGTGCTATGGGTCCTCTGGGGTCCCTATGGGTGCTGTGGGGCACTGTGGGTGCTATGGGTGCCATGGGGCCCCTATGGGTGCTGTGGGGCACTATAGGTGCTGTGGGTGCCATGGGGCCCCGATGGGTGCTGTGGGTGCTATGGGGCTCCCATGGGTGCTATGGGTCTCCTATGGGTATTCTGGGGTCCCGTGGCTGCTATGTGGTGGTGGGTCTCCCATGGGTGCTGTGGGTCCCCATGGGTGCTATGGGTGCTGTGGGGCCCCTATGGGTGCTGTGGGGCACTAGAGGTGCCACGGGGCTCCCATGGGTGCCGTGGCTGCCCCATGAGTGCTGTGGGTGCTGTGGGGCCCCCGTGGGTGCTGTGGGTCCTCTGGGGGTCCCCATGGGTGCTATGGGTGCTGTGGGGCCCCCGTGGGTGCTGTGGGTCCTCTGGGGTCCCCATGGGTGCTGTGGGGCACTGTGGGTGCTATGGGGCCCCCGTGGGTGCTGTGGGGCGCTATAGGTGCCACGGGGCTCCCATGGGTGCCGTGGGTGCCCCACGGGTGCTATGGGTCCTCTGGGGTCCCCATGGGTGCTGTGGGGCACTATAGGTGCCATGGGCTCCGTGGGGCTCCCATGGGTGCCATGGGGCTCCGGGAGTGCTGTGGGGCCCCCATGGGTGCTGTGGGGCACTATAGGTGCTATGGCTGCCATGGGGCCCCCATGGGTGCTGTGGGTGCCCCATGGGTACTATGGGTGCTGTGGGGCCCCCACGGGTGCTGTGGGTCCTCTGGGGTCCCCATGGGTGCTGTGGGGCACTATAGGTGCTGTGGGTCCTTTGGGTCCCTGTGGGTGTTATGGGGCATTGTGGGTGCTGTGGGGCACTAGAGGTGCCATGGGGCTCCCGTGGGTGCCGTGGCTGCCCCACGGGTGCTGTGGGTGCTGTGGGGCCCCCATGGGTGCTGTGGGTCCTCTGGGGTCCCCTGGGTGCTATGAGGCACTGTGGGTGCTGTGGGGCACTATAGCTGCTATGGGTGCCATGGGACCCCCATGGGTGCCGTGGGTGCCCCACAGGTGCTATGGGTCCTCTGGGGTCCCCATGGGTGCTGTGGGTGCTGTGGGGCACTATAGGTGCTGTGGGTCCTCTGGGTCCCCGTGGGTGCTGTGGGGCCCCTGTGGGTGCTGTGGGGCTCTATGGGTGCTGTGGGGCCCCTGTGGGTGCTGTGGGGCCCCTGTGGGTGCTATGGGGCCCTGTGGGTGCTGTGGGGCCCCTGTGGGTGCTATGGGGCCCTGTGGGTGCTGTGGGGCCCCTGTGGGTGCTGTGGGGCCCCTGTGGGTGCTATGGGGCCCTGTGGGTGCTGTGGGGCCCCTGTGGGTGCTATGGGGCCCTGTGGGTGCTGTGGGCTCCTGTGGGTGCTATGGGGCCCTGAGGTGCTGTGGGGCCCCCGTGGGTGCTGTGGGTCCGCTGGGGTCCCTGTGGGTGCTATGGGGCACTGTGGGTGCTGTGGGGCACTATAGCTGCTATGGGTGCCATGGACCCCCATGGGTGCCGTGGATGCCCCACGGGTGCTGTGGGTCCTCTGGGGTCCCCATGGGTGCTGTGGGTGCTGTGGGGCACTAAGGTGCTGTGGGTCCTCTGGGTCCCCGTGGGTGCTGTGGGGCCCCATGGTGCTGTGGGGCACTAGAGGTGCTGTGGGTCCTCTAGGGTCCCTGCGGGGTGCTATGGGCCCCTATGGGTGCTGTGGGGCACTAGAGGTGCTATGGGTGCCGTGGGGCCCCTATGGGTGCTGTGGGGCACTATAGGTGCTGTGGGTCCTCTAGGGTCCCTGCGGGTGCTATGGGGCCCCGTGGGTGCTGTGGGCACTAGAGGTGTCATGGGGTGCTGTGGGTCCTCTGGGGTCCCCGTGGGTGCTGTGGGGCCCCTATGGGTGCTGTGGGGCCCCATGGGTGCTGTGGGGCACTGTGGTGCTGTGGGTCCTCTGAGGTCCCCGTGGGTGCTATGGGGCCCCGTGGGTGCTGTGGGGCACTATAGGTGTCATGGGTGCCATGGGGCCCCTATGGGTGCTGTGGGGCACTGTGGGTGCTGTGGGTCCTCTGAGGTCCCCGTGGGTGCTATGGGGCCCCGTGGGTGCTGTGGGGCACTATAGGTGTCATGGGTGCTGTGGGTCCTCTGGGGTCCCCGTGGGTGCTGTGGGGGCCCCTATGGGTGCTGTGGGGCCCCATGGGTGCTGTGGGGCACTGTGGGTGCTGTGGGTCCTCTGGGGTCCCCGTGGGTGCTGTGGGGCCCCTATGGGTGCTGTGGGGCCCCATGGGTGCTGTGGGGCACTGTGGGTGCTGTGGGTCCTCTGAGGTCCCTGTGGGTGCTATGGGGCCCCGTGGGTGCTGTGGGGCACTATAGGTGTCATGGTGTGCTGTGGGGCCCCCGTGGGTGCTGTGGGGCCCCTATGGGTGCTGTGGGGCCCTATGGGTGCTGTGGGGCACTGTGGGTGCTGTGGGTCCTCTGAGGTCCCCGTGGGTGCTATGGTGCCCATGGGTGCTGTGGGGCACTATAGGTGCTGTGGGTCCTCTGGGGTCCCCGTGGGTGCTATGGGGCCCCTATGGGTGCTGTGGGGCCCCATGGGTGCTGTGGGTGCCACGGGGCCCCCATGGGTGCTGTGGGCACTGGGGGTGCTGTAGGGCACTGCAGGTGCTATGGGGCCCCATGGTGCTGTGGGGCACTATAGGTGTCATGGGTGCCATGGGGCCCCTATGGGTGCTGTGGGGCACTAGAGGTGCTGTGGGTCCTCTGGGTCCCCGTGGGTGCTATGGGGCCCCGTGGGTGCTGTGGGGCACTATAGGTGTCATGGGTGCTGTGGGTCCTGTGGGGCCCCCATGGGTGCTGTGGGTGCCCCATGGGTGCTGTGGGAGCCCCATGGGTGCTATGGGTGCTGTGGGGCCCCCGTGGGTGCTGTGGGTCCTCTGGGGTCCCCATGGGTGCTATGGGTGCTGTGGGGCACTATAGGTGCTGTGGGTCCTCTGGGGTCCCCATGGGTGCTGTGGGGCACTGTGGGTGCTGTGGGTGCCATGGGACCCCCATGGGTGCCGTGGGTGCCCCAGGGGTGCTGTGGGTCCTCTGGGGTCCCCATGGGTGCTGTGGGTGCTGTGGGGCACTATAGGTGCTGTGGGTCCTCTGAGGTCCCCGTGGGTGCTATGGTGCCCCATGGGTGCTGTGGGGCACTAGAGGTGCTGGGGGTCCTCTGGGGTCCCCATGGGTGCTGTGGGGCACTGTGGGTGCTGTGGGTCCTCTGAGGTCCCCGTGGGTGCTGTGGGGCCCCTATGGGTGCTGTGGGGCCCCATGGGTGCTGTGGGGCACTGTGGGTGCTGTGGGTCCTCTGAGGTCCCCGTGGGCGCTATGGTGCCCCATGGGTGCTGTGGGGCACTAGAGGTGCTGTGGGTCCTCTGGGGTCCCCATGGGTGCTATGGGTGCTGTGGGGCACTGTGGGTGCTGTGGGTCCTCTGAGGTCCCCGTGGGCGCTATGGTGCCCCATGGGTGCTGTGGGGCACTAGAGGTGCCACGGGGCCCCCACGGGTGCCGCGGGTGCCCCACGGGTGCTGCAGGGCACCCACAGGTCCCCTCTGTCCCCCCCCCGCAGCTGGTGGTGGGGGTCCCCGGCGGGTCCGGGCGCCCCCCGGCTGGCGGTGGTGCGAGGGGCGGGTGCCGCCGTGGGGCTGCCGCTGCCCGAGGCGCCGGCGGGCTTGGGCGCCTTCGGGGCGGCACCCGCGGGTGCCCCCGGGCTCCTGGTGGCCGCCGGCGCCGGGCTCCTGGTCTACCGCAACCTGCGGCCCTTCTTCACCCGCCGCCTGCCCCCCGCCCGCCCCCCACCCGCTCGAGGGCGACCTCTGGCGCCAGGCCCAGCAGGTAGCGGGCGCCGGGGGCACCCCTGGGTGCCGGGGGGGCGGGGGGCCTTCGCGGGGTGGGGGGCGGGAGCGGGGTCGCGTTGGGTGGTGGGATGTCGAAGTTCTCGAGAAGGTCTGTCATGGTGGGACACTGGGTAGGGGATGTCTGGGTTCCTCCTGGGGGCACCCGTGGGTGCTGGGAGAGCGGGACCCTCCTCGGGTGGGGGGCGGGAGCGGGGTCGCGTTGGGTGGTGGACGTCGAGTTCTCGAGAAGGTCCGTGGTGGTGGGTACGCTCAGGTAGGAATGCTGGGGTCTGTTTTGGGAGCACCCATGGGTGCGGGAGGGCGGGGACCCTTCTGGAGTGGGGAATGGGAGCGAGGCCGCGTTGGGTGGTGGGACACCGAAGCTCTCGAGAAGATCCGTGGTGGTGGGATGCTCCGGTAGGGGGTGCCGGGGTCCATTTTGGAGCACCCATGGGTGCTGGGACACCTGGGATCCTCCTGGGAGCACCCGTGGGTGCCGGGATGGCAAGATCTTGGGGTGGGGGAGCGGGGTGTGTTGGGTGGTGGGACACCGATGTTCTTGAGAAGGTCCGTGGTGGTGGGACACCTGGATAGGAGACACTGGGGTCCCTCCTGGGAGCACACATGGGTGCTGGGAGGGCAGAGACCCTCTTTGGGTGGA